>NC_048601.1:87864420-88464420 GCF_003668045.3 Cricetulus griseus
CTATTTGCTTCCATCAGCAACAACAGGCTTTGTCTTCCAGTTGTTTGGCTTGCTAAAATGCCACATTGTGGTTATGCTGAAATTATTTATACCCAACTACTCAAGATTGTCCCCTGGATTCTGAGGCCACAGAGGTGGGGAACTATTGGACTTGTTACATGTTACCTATGTGACTTTGGGTAAGTAGCAACCTCTCATCTATGAGATGAAAATCACTATAATATCCCTACTTAAAGATAACAAAACTGAGGCCCAGAGAAAACTAGTGATTAGATTTTCTACCTCGTGCAGAATATGTGCAGGGCTGCATCTTACAGATAGAGCTCCATAGCCCATCACTGCCATCATCTCAGCCCTTTTCAGACACGGGGCATGTCCAGGACTCAGCAGCCTTGGAAGCCCCCATGGTATGGAGCCACCAGACCTCTGCAGCAACATTGAACTCTTGACCTCTTCAGGCTCATCACCAACCACTGCCCACTGAGTGGGCATCCAGGAAGCCTGGGGCTTTGCAGGGTCACTAACTACCCAGCTTTTGGTTCTAAAGGACTTCAACCCGTTTGCTCTCTCATTCAAAATCCCTCCAAGATTTAAGTACACCTTCTAAGTTAATCAGTTTCAAACATTTGCTTAAGAAATCAAAGATGTAAAAGTGCCTGTTGCCTCACTCAAAGCTGAAAATGGAGATAGAGGTCTCTTCCCCTGCTGGTTCTGCATTCTATTCCCTCTGAGTTCTTTGCAAGGAAAAAAAAAATATGTTGGCCACAGTTGCAATCAGCTTTAATTCATTCTTTATTGCTGCTCTGGTTTTGTGTTATTTGAGCTGGTTTAACTGTTAAAAGCGTTTCAAATGTTCACATGGTCTGCATTAGGTTACTGAATTAAAACAGGCACAGCCCACCAAATGTAGCTCTCTGAAATGCAAACCACATGAGTTTGATTCCTTTGTGGTATAACTTTAATTGGGTTCAGAGGTCTCAGGGACTTACCTGTCTGTCTGCTCCATGATGACCTGATCTGATAAGAAAACCTTAAAGGGACTGGGGAACCAGAGTGACTTGGGTTCTAGTTTCTGAGCCGATGCTGGCCATTGGTTTGGGGGCTCCTGCTGCACTCTGCTCCAACTCTGCAAACTCAGCTCAGTTGGAAATCACAGGATCCTCCCTTGGAGCTTTTTCACTTGCTGTCCCAGTAAGTGTGTGGCAGGTACAGATCATCCGAGCCACAGACACAAAGTACAGGGGAAGCATCAAGATAGTCTTCAGGGAACACACCAACATAACCTGTGATCATGTCTCCCTTAGCTCCAGGGTTCACACTCCTAGTCTGCTCAACCATAAAGCCTTTTACTCTTTTCTAGACTCAAAGGGAAGGGAAGCGAAGGGAAGTTTTGAGCTCTGGCTTCTAAGGAGACTACCAGCCCATCTCTTCTGGCTACTGCCCTCCCTCTTACAGAAGTTTCCATTTCGTACTCAACTGAAAGTGGGCAGAAACATGTAACTATGGGTCAGTTCCTGGAAAGGACAAACTTCTCCTTGTAGCTTTCAAAGAAATAGTCCCATGACATTAACACATCAATAAATATCTTCTGAGTTTTATGAACAGGTACACAAAAGCCACCTCAGTAGAAATACAGGGAGAAGGCGTAGAAGGCTGCTGAGGTTTAAGCCGAGCTTCCTGACAAATGGTGTCAAGTCTCATTGACAAACAACCTTGTGATTTCAATCCCCAAAGGGAAACCTAGAACTGTATGGAGCAGGCATGATGTCCATTGGAACTAGTCTGCCCTTGCTAGGAACACAAGTGGGACACTTGGTAATGACACAAGTAGAAGTAGACATTTGATTTGCAACTTAACAGAGCTCTTTTTCATTCAAATAATGGGGGGAAAGACATTGTCAGAATCTCTTCAAAGTTAATTCTCTGCCCAAAAGATTAACTTGGATGGTTTAGAAAAATGTTGTAGTCTTTCTAAATTAACTACACTCACATAACATAAATACACTCACTCCTAACCACTCCAAGAGCTGGGACCTATCAAAGATCATGGCTAAGGGCACCAGGTTCTTCTATGTGCCAGTTACTTCCACCCATTGTCTCAGCATGATCCCAACCTCGGATGGAAATACCATCCTCATTTTAACAGAAGAGGCAACAGAACACTAAGTGATTGTCATTGGATGGGAATTTAAGCAGTGTGAGGCCAGCATGGTGTTGTTTAGCAGTAGATAGTCCACCCTTTCCTTTGTCTTGGCAAAAGGAGATTAGACAGGCCAAAAGAGATGCAGATGGAGAGAAGACGGTGGTGGAGAGTCTTCAAGGGAGTGACAAGACAGCTCTCAGGGCCCTTTATCACCCTGGTCCTTCCTCTACCTGGAACTGATGCCCCCAGGAAGGAGGGAAACCATTTCAATATTCACTACCTAGAGATACTAACCTTGGGATTTTGCTGATTTTTTTTTCATCTTTACAATTAGTTATTTGATAATGAGGGGGTAGTTAGGAAAATTGCATTGTAAACTAAAAAGTGGCTTAAGAATGATACATTTCACTCTTGGTCAAATTCAGTAACAACAAAAGCAATATGGAACTACCGAATGCTAATGGTTCACATGCTAATAGCTGGAGTAAAGCTACTGATACCTGCAGCTAAAAAGTTCATTTTAATATTTTGTAACATCTGAGACAGAACCCAGGACATTTTATTTTACCAGTGAGCTGTATTCTTGCTCCTATACACCTTATTTCAAAATATATCAAAGAACTATGATGGCTTGATGTCTACTAGATAGATAACATGATAAAACAAATGAAATGTTCATTACAGAATCTATGTGGCAAATATGGAATCCTTCAAGCTTTCCTACATATTTTAAAATTATTGTAGTAGAATTTCAAAGGGAAAGTGACTATAAGGTAAATGTTTTATTTCTTGGCCTCTGGTTTCCTGACATATTTGAGTTATTTAGAAACTGGACAGGTGGGAAGAAATTGCATTACTGGGAAGAAAGCCAGTATCAGCTAATAATTACACTATCCCTTTCAAGGAAGATGGTGCCCTTGGGAACAACTCACTGACCAGTTGTAATTCCAGTTTCACAATCTCAGAAAAGAGTTTCTTGCTAAAAGAAAACAAAAATCAAAACACCATCTTCCGGAAAGACATGTCTTGTCATTCCCATGAATGCATGTTAGGGTGGTTCCCTGCACAAGATGGGGATCATGGGAACCCATTCCTCCACAAGGATCTTGACACAGTCCATGTCTGCTGGGGGAGGGAGAGTCTCATTCCTCAATGGTGTAACCACTGCTAAGTAACTTTTGCTCTAGTAAATAACCCCACCCCAGGCTCATGTGGTGAGCCTCAAACACAGAAAGACATGGAAGTGAGAAGGGAATGTTGGAAAGTAAAAGAGTGAGAGGGAGATGAGAGGGTAATGAGGAGAAGTATAATCGAAGTATACACACACACACACACACACACACACACACACACACACACACAGAGAGAGAGAGAGAGAGAGAGAGAGAGAGAGAGAGAGAGAAGAGAGAGAGAGAGAGAGAGAGAATGGGGGAAAGAATGGTAAGAAAACACAGTGGAGGCAAGCAGAAGATACCAGATTTTAACATTACACATGGTGTCATAGGAAGAGGTGAAACTTAGCATTTGAACTACATGGAGTCCTTTTGAGTTTGAGAATCTAGACTTGGAAGCCTAAAAGGAATGAGTAGCCTTAGGGAAAAAAACATAGATTCCTGGTAAATGTTTGATGAAGAAATGAATATTTTGTTAAAATATACTAAAGAAGACCTGATACTGAAAATAGGCAACTAATTGTTGCCACTATTGACCCCGGTGTTTCCATTAAGGTCATGCACATGTCTCCTTTCAATCCTTTTCTATCTATCTGTGCTACATGCACACCAGTATAACCCTACTCCATGAGGCCACACGGAAGCTGATGTAGAGAAAGAGAATGTAGGTCCTACTACTGTATTCAAGTTACTTAAAACCTCGTCAACACATAGAGTGATTGGCCCCATCCTAGGCACAGTGGGACTCGGGGTATCTGAGGCCAAATCAGGGTCTCAGATGGCACCTTCACTTCAACCCAAAGGATAGAAGTATCCCTTCCTACAAGAATTTAGACATACTACCTTGCTCTGGAGTCAGCAGCCCCTTGTGCCATCCTTGGGTCCACAAACAAAGCTAGATGGGGGCTGGTAGAGTGAGGTGACAGAAAAATAGTCAGAAAAAGGTTTGGGGATATGTGTGCCCACAAAGGCATTCCAGGTATTGGGGAGGCAGTCAGGCTTTCCACTGAAGGGCAACCAGTTGGAGACTGGTCTAAGCTGGCTCTTGTTTTATAACCTCTCAACACATGTGTGCAGCCAAGGCTAAATTTAAAACCTATACCGTGAACCTTAGGAAAATAAACCACATTAAACATGCACAAATTGAAAATATTACACAAGAGATTTCACAGGAAATTGGTCCAAATTTAGCCTTGCTCTTTATGTATTTAAGCCTCTTACTCAGTGCTCAGAACTTTCTATCAGAGATTTAATATGAGTCTACCCTCCCCAGCCCTCACCTCAGACCTGCTCCACAATGGCCTGCTTAGTTTTACAATTTTTTTTTTTAACTTCCAAAGTATCCTACTACACTTTCTGGAACAGCACTGTGGCTGGCTGTGATGGCATCAGTGGGGGGTGGGGTTGAGCATCTCCCTGAGAATGCCACACTAGTACCTGGCACAGACAGAACAGCCAGATGTGACAAATGCCAACATTTCATTTCATTTGTGGTCAGTGACGGCAGCAGTGGCCCTTCTCGGTGCTTTTTGGATTTCACATTGCTTTCCTTTCTCCTGTATATTTCTTTTGTTCTTAATCTTGGGTTGTCTTTCTCAGAATCTCTTCAAGCCCTTGCTCCCCTTGAGTGAAGTCAAGCATTGCTAAGTAAATAAACTACTTAGATCCTAAGAATTTAACAATCCCACTTTCACAATGAAATTTATATCTTCTGGTTGATCGCAGAGCGAGAAGCTGGACCACTCTCTCCACCTCATCTCTGGTTTACTGCCATCAGCAGTGACTGTAGGGTGCTGCCAGGGCATGCCAGTCTGCGGCCCCAGGAGAACAGCAGTTGCCAGGTGAGAAAGTGATGCCAAACCAAAGAGTGGTTTTGGGGGACAGACACATATAGCCCCAGGACATGCTGGGATGTCCTATTCTTTCACAATTGTTGCTGCCAGCCAGAACTTGACGGTTACTGGCGCTTTCTCACAAACCACTTTTCGAAGCCTTATTAAATTAGAGCTCGTTTTCTATTTAGATTGGAATTTTTAAATGATTTTTGAAGCCTGAAATTCATGGTGTGTGCCTGCTTCTCTTTACTATGCCAAAAGAAACGCTCGATGGTAAATGTGATTACCTTTATCCCGGTCCCCTTTCTTTACTCCTATAATTCTCTACTTCTTATGAGAACTACAAGGCTCAAAAAGAGTGAGTAAACTGGGCAAATGTGCAATGCAAGACTTCAGTCAGAGAGCTCAGGGGGCAGGGCGGGTGTCTGGGCATCTGGAGATCTGGCAGGGAAAATTACCCCATTGTAAAGAAACTCGAAAGAAGTTTTGTTATTCCTACGGCTATGTTCCTCCCATTTTAGTTTAGAAAAACTAAAAGAGCATCCTGGATCCTTGCCAGTGTTGTTAGCTAACCTGGGAAACTATTTGTCCCTGCTTTATCCACTGGCAATGGCAGTCACCACACTACCCCAAGGGGTCTTGCACCAGGACTCCTAAAGAGCCTGTGTTTAGAAGACACCCAGTCAGAGTTCTGTTCAGAAAGGGCGAGGACCACAAACTGAGTCAGTGGTTTGGCAAGGAGAATTACTTCAATTTTCTGACTCATTAAAAAATATTATGGAAATCAAGGTGACATCATGGTTTGAGGAGCCTATTAAGGGGAGGATCATGTGGATCCTAAAACTGAAAAGTCCTACGGATAGGAACATTCAAACAAGTCTACTAACTAACTAGGAGGATGCTGAGACAAGAAAGGCAATTGGTTTACATAAAAAAGCAAAGCAACTTCCTTCCCTCATTGCAAACACTAGTTTTCAAGTCTTTGAAGCAATAGTAACCTGTGACTTTAAACCCCAACCCTGTGATTGACAGCCCGGGAAAGCCTGTGCCTCTTTGTTCCTAACACCAAGCCCTACTCGGGCTCTCAATGTGGGGACTAGCTCATGCCCCTTCACCTAGCACACAAGTCTGGTGGCAGTGCTGTCTGGATCCCTCAGACTTTAAATCACCCAGAGCCCTAAAAGGAGGTGAAAGAATACTTTACAAAGAATTGGGAAAACTACAGAGCAAAAACAGGCAGTGTCACCACATAGGCTACTCCCCTTTTTAAGATGACTTGAAAGAGATACAGCTGCTCAAACTGGGCACTCTTGAAGATGAACCTCAGCCTGCAGAGGGCAGGAGAAAGAAGGCACAGTTCGCACCAACTTCTTGATGATTCCATTCAGTGCTTGTAAAAAATATGTAATTACACACACATGCATCCATGAACACAGGCTTTCTTGGCCAAACCCAAGCACATGCAGATTAAAACATCAGGCCCACCCTGAGCTGTCCCTCATAACTGTCCCTCGTGGCTGGCCTCATTGTTTGTGATCAGGCAATGAAGTATTCAAGACTGGAGAATGGCACGTTCTACTGCAAACTTCCGGATGGCTCAACTCAAAAGCACCAATTCTACTTGCAACACTGACCTGCCCTTCTTTGCAGATTATAGAGCAGATAGCTTAAGCCACAAAAAGCCTGTGCTTCAGCATTCAGCAGTTACTGCTATAGAGAACATGCCTGGAAGAACAGCCGCCCTTGTTCACCTCAGGGTGGACAGTCTCCACAACGTGGATATTCAGTCCTGAGAAGCTGTGAGTTCACTAAGCTCTTCCCTGAGATGTCACTAGTGGCCCCTTCTGGTTTGGGCAGGCCTCCCTCAGTGTTCGCTTCTGTAGCCACGGGGACTTGGAGGGTTCCACCAAAGAGGCTCAGGCTGCAGGATAGTCATTCTGCAGAAGGTAGCTTTGTTCTGATTCTTAGCTTGCTTTTTTTTCTCTTACTATTTTTTATCCTCACATCTGTTACAGCTCAGTAAAAGGAGAATGGGGTGGTAGATCTTTTACCACAGCCCTCTTGCCAAGGTAGACAGCTCCATAATCCATGGAGGCGTGCACAAAAGATCCTGAAGGTACGCTAGCATAACAAATTACCAGACTCTGTGGCTCAGAAACAACACAACGTATTTTATTTGGGAGGTTGGGAGTCTGACATGAAGTGTTGCCCAGCTATTTCTTCTGGAGTTCTGAGGCAGAACATGTTTGTGCCTCTTCCCTAGCTTCGAATATTGCCCACAGTCCTCCGCATCCCATGGTCTTTGGCTGTTATGGCTTCAGTTTCTGTCTCTGTAGGCTCATGACACTCTCCCCCTGTGATTCAGTCCCTGCATCTTCACATAAGTCGACCATTTGTTGAATTTAGGGTCTTAACCTGAATTACATCTTATGTCAGGTGTCATTTAGATATGCCAGGGGTTAGGTCTAGTGTGTATCTTTTAGAAGAAGATAACTAAGCCTGTAACAACTAAGCCTGTAACAACACGCATTCAATAGTTAAGGTTCACAAATAGCTGAGTCTTGCCTCTGAGGTGAACACTCACTGAGCCTATGAACAAATTAAGGGCTGTCTTGGGGTATGATGTGGGGCAGAAGTAGCCTTAATATAGCTCCCTAGCCTGACGGGCAGGGTGGACTGTGGAGGAAGTAAAGTTAATGAGAAAGAGGAAATGATAGTGAAATACTGGAGGATTAAATCAAAACAGAGAGAGTGGAGGCCTGAAGAGGAGGCTGTAGCCAAGGAACAAACCACGCTCAGCCTGGGACTTCTGCATCTCTGCCCAACCTAGGACTCAGTATCTTTCATGTTCCTCCTATGGTCCAAAGTATTAGTTTGTTCTGTCTCACAAGTGAGCTGTAACTGAACTATATACTATGACTGGAGACGCGAGGATACACAGGCTCTGATGAAATCCCTGTGTCCTCCCCTTAGTGCTTAGCACGCACCCTCTGCTTCTAGATGCCCTCCTGTCACTTTGGAAACTGTAGGTTTCTCCCCAAGCTCTTCCACTCTCACAGGTGATGATCTCACTACTTCTCTAGGAAACTGGTTTTCAGGATGGTGCCTGAATCAGTTTACCTGCAAATTCACACTCACATAGTTTGTAATGGCAAGCGACGGAGGGAAAACTCCCCAAGTTCTGTAGTTCTTAAACTGTTTTCTTTTTTCTTTTTCCCCACAGAACCCATTATTCTATGAATTAGTTCTGGAGAAAACCAACAAAATTATCAAATGTGGAGTTGCTGTGGTTGCAATGGGGGCCTGGGAGACAAGTGTCCTTCCTACCTAGTTAGTTCCATATCCTTTATCTTTGACAGATACTGAGCTGTTTGTATCCTGTCCAGTTGAGTGGACTTAAAGTGTCCATATTCCAGCAATCAGTCTTTATGTTGGGGCATATAGATATCACATTACAATACCCTGAAGTCTACTTATTTTTTTAAAGATTTATTCATTTATTTCCAGTCAGTTTTTATTTAAAGGAGAAAAGTGTAACTGAGAAAACAAGAGCTCTCCCAGAGTCATCGTATCAGGGCAGTATTCGTGCCTGGCCTTTTCATCGCTGGCTCTGCCATGCCACTTGCCTCGAATCTCTGACAGTATCCCTTGGTTTGCTCAATCTGCTAAAATCCATCCATCCACCTAGTTTAAAAACAACTAACAACAACTTTGAACCTCTTTTCATTTGAACAAATGGAGGAGAGGGACTAAAATTAGGTCAACTAATAGAAAGAAATTCAATAAAAGAAAAATCAGACCCATCACCATAAAAACCAACTTAAGAAAGAGACTTTGGGAAACCCCCAGCTTCCTAAGGAAACTCTCAGGATAACATGAGGGAGAAGGTTCTTTCTATGCAGGCCTGAAAAACAAGCGAGTCTCACTGCCAGGCCAGAGCAGATCCCATTCCACAGGACACTTGGGTTAAAAGACGTCAAAGGACTGACCTAAACAATACACACTCCCTACCATGCACAAAGGTGGCTCCCTGGGAAGGCTACCACTGAAAAACAACACATTCAGATTCTGTTTTATTAAACCCCATGTTGCTGGGGCCCCTTTCCCTTGGCCATTCCCTGTTTTAAATTCCTAGAACAAATGAAAAATGAAAAGCCAGCAACCCTATACTCCCATGAAACCTTACCTAAGGACAGGCTTAATACTGTGGAGCGACTGCTGGGTTTCTGTTGCTTCTCAGAGCTGTTTGTCATCTTTTATGAAAACCCAGATGGGAATGCCCCTTTGTAATATTTTCCCACTTAAAACAGTTTTTCTATAAATAATATCCAGGGTCGCAAATCCCTGGAAAGCACTGCAGCTTTCATTTGTGTCTTATTTGGGCAGGGGCATTCACCAAGGGGAACTGGTTAGCAAAGGGAAATGGGCAAGCCTCCTTTCAATGCATAACAGGATAGGCTGTTCACCACCCTGCATTGGTGACACCCCAGGAACCCAGTCACCTCACTCTTGATAGACCGGGAAGCATTTATCACCCTGACAGGACTCCTCCCTTGCTCCAGTCCTGCAAGGTGACTCTGGTCTTTTGTGAGCACAGGGGCAGTAGCAGCTTTGAGGAGAATGACTGGACTGTGTCTGTGGAGACAAAGCTGACAGTCCGCTTGGGGTTTTGATGCCAACTGCAGGCTGCTGGCTTGTTGTTTTATTCCCGGCTCTGCAGTTTTTCCGGGAGCTCTTAGAGGCTCTGTTTTAGCAACTTGAGCTAACAATCACCCACCTTGGGAATCAGGGGTGGCAAAGGTTGAGAGGAGAGACACTGCACTTGGGATGTATGCTGTTCCCTTTAATCACCCAAAGGCCTCTGCCTGTGACTGTGGAGCAGGCTTTGGCAAGGAACCCAGGTAGTGACTTGGAAAAACTGTGTCTAGAAGATTGGCTCATCCTGGTCCTTTCCCCGCCTTGTCTGGTGGTCCCTCTCATCAGACACAGCATCTGCTGTGAACGTTGTGATTGTTAATAAACACCAGGCTACACTGACCTTCAGGAATTCCCCCACTACACTGACCTTCATGAATCCGCTGCCCCTGAGGAGAGCATGGAATGGGAAGAAGCCTGTGGTTCGGGCACTCCATATATGACAGCAAAGGGAACAAGAAATGATACAGAATATGCAATCTATGGCATTTGTTGGTAAGGAGCCTAATTAAGGAAAAGTGGAGGCAAGGGGCTGAGAGTGATGGCACACACCTCAGTCCCAGGCCTAGGGAAGCAAAGACAAGATGCAAATTTGAGGCTTTGATAGCAAGACTCTGTCTCAGAATTTCAAAGGCACACGTAAACAAATAAGCAAATACACAGTTCACGCTGTGAAGACTCTGCCTCTCAACAGGCTCTCTGCTTTCATTGTTCCTACATTTTAGGCTATGCCACTTTGGCGTTAACTTCTTACTGAAGACACTTTGGCCTAACTTCTTACTGAAGACATGTTTTCTTATTTGTTTTTGAATTTTTAAATAAAGAAACGAAAAAGGCTCGAAAAGAACTAACTTTCCTCTTCAAACCTAAGGAAAGCCAACACTTGGGGTATCTGACCAGAAAGAGCTTCTTTGGGCCTCTTTCACATCAGTTTCACATTCGATGGCCACTGGGTAGGAAACCCAGTGAAGTGAACCAGGAGGAGGGTGTGGTGCAAACATGTTCAAGCAGTTGTGGGCGACTGTTCTGTCCTTTGTGTTCCATGGCTTCTGTGAGAGGCCTCAGTCTGGGGCAGGCTCCAAACTGCCAACTCAATGGGGCAAATAATAATTATTCCTAATGGCAATAATAATTATGGAATGCAGTGCACCCGATATTAGATGGGCTGTCTGTGGCTTGAGGTGGGGCAGTCGAAGCTTCACACACTTGCTTTATAAATCTCACACAAACACAGACGGGGGGGGGGGGCTGCACACGTACACTCACATGCTTGCAGAGAGGGGAGAAGGAGGAAGAGGAGGAAGAAATCTTCACGAAGTACATAGCTACAGAACCAACATTCCAACATATGTAAACAGCTGCTACTCACACAACAAAAGGAGATTGGGTGCATGTGATCTTTGAAAGCCTGTGCACCCTTATTTTTCCCTTGAGGTAAAAGTCTCCACCTTGTCTAATTCCAGCTAATTCTTTCTGGGGGAGATGAGAAAACAGGAGGGAGGGAGGGAGGGAGGGAGGGAGGAGGGAGGGAGGGAGGGAGGGAGGGGAACTGGCAGCTCTGGATGCATGCTCTGCCCTGACCTCACACTCTACCCTACATCTGAATCTCCTCACCAACATTCCAGCCTTCCGTGGTGAAGCAGAGCCTGGCTAGTTTCACATTTCCCCCCTTACCACAAGTGGGATCTACACCTAAGCTAATAGCCACCCCCCAGCCCAAGATGGGCTGGTTACCACCTCCAGGATGTCAGCTTTATCACGGAAGTACCCCTTCCCACCTGCCAGTAACATCAGGGTGTCAGGGAAAGAAAACGTAGCCCCTCCTGGAAACAAACTTTCTAGAAAATGAGCAACCACTTGCACTTTCTGAAGTTTAAGCAAAGGAATCCTGGATGCATAGACGTTATTTTTCTCTTTGAAGTTTTGCTACCTTTATTTACCTTATGAAGATGAGTGTGTACCACAACACATGATGCGCAGAGACCAGAGGGCACCCTCCCACTAGGGGCCTCAGGGGTTGAGTTAGGTAGTCAGGTTCGGTGGCACGTGCCTTTACTTCCTGCATCCCCTTTTTCCCCCTCTTGGAATCTTATGCTTGCTTGTCACCTTGAGTACTGTCACGTAAGAAGAAAACTATACAAGAACATTCATGATATGGGAAAACCCTTGCTATTCAGAATATACTGGATACACCTGGAAAATGCTTCAAGTGTTTTGAGTAAGGCTACACACCCGTCAAAGAGCCTAAATTATGTTCCAGTTAAGCAAAATATTAGGGAATGTGTGTGTATATATACACACTTTTCATTTGGGTGCACCTGGACCATAAAAGTCCACAGTCACCCTTAAGAGTGTTGGGCAGTTTATTTTGGATTATTTTAAAGTCATTTTTTTCAGTGTTTTAGAGAGGCATGGTTTGGAATATGCACCCCTAATGTTGTGGTTTTGTTTAATTTTGTCACTAAAAATATACTGTGGGCTTAACTCAAGGCTGCAGAGTGACTTTAAAAGAAGCTTTTGGCTTCATTGACCTTACCAGTTCATCCAAATGGCCCCACCCTCCATGATCCACATAAGACAGAAACAGGATCAGTCATTAGGATCAGCCTACCTTCTCTTTAATCCGCCATTTCACTGCTTAGCCCTCCAGGTCCTTTGAGTTGAGCAACACTGCTGGAGGGAATATATCATGACAATCGCAAACCCCAAGGAAGCTGAGTTTGGGGAGAGCTATAGACTATCTGAACTCCAGGATGTGCCAGAATGTGAACAGAATAGAACTTGGGAACACATGGGAAGGAAGGGTCCACACAGCCTGAGGGGCCTGTCTGGAGGGTCAGGGAGATCTGCTCTAGATTCCACTGTTGCCAAATAGTGCCAGTCTCTTCCTTTCCCCATCTTCACCTAAGGATTCTGCACACGATTCTATCACATGGGAATCACCACACCCACTCTACATTTGAGTAAACTGAGGCTCAGTTTCACTCACTTACCTAGTTCATCCTAACAATGACCTGCGGCAGGAGGAAAGCTAGGCCACCTACTCACGTCCCCATCCCTCACCTGGGAAACGGTGGGGTTCACCCAAAAAAGCCAAGGAGCCCATTATACCCGAGGAGTCTGCCAAACAGATATTGAATGGAGGGGGAAGGGCTCCCAGTCCCCAACCCTGCCTAGCTGAGGAATTATTGGCAGTTGATGACTTTGGAGAGATAAAGGAGAGCCAGTTTTCTATAACGGTGTGGCCTCTGGTAGGTTGATTACACTCCAGTGGCAGCACAAACTGGACTGTGAGTTAGAAAACAGAACACAAAGCAGACATGGAGGTGGGGGTGGGGTGGGGTTGAGGGGTAGATTTGGGAGGAGTTAGGAGACAAGTGGGCGAGAATATGATCAAGACACATTGTGTGCCTGTGTGAAATTCTCAAAGACGAGGTTAGTGTGGCAATTAATATTGACTGTCAATTTAACAAACCTAGAATTACCTAAGACAGAAACCTCTGGGTTGGGTTAATTGAGGAAGACCCATATTATAATTGGGCTATACCATCTCATCTCATTGGCTGGGATTCCAAGACAGATAGACAGAGAAGGGAGGAGGAGGGAAGGAGAAGGGGAGGGAAGGAGAGGGAGAGAGAGGGAGGGGGGAGTGCCCCAGCATTTGTTTCTTTCTCTGCTTCCTGACTGTGGTCACTGCAATGTGACCAGCTGCCTGGGGTTCCCGTCTCTACTGCAAAATGGACCCCAACACTTTTTGTCAAGCACCCTTCTTTAAGTTGCTCTTGTCATAACCAGGAAAAGAGTAACTAATACAGTTAGAGAGGGAAGCCCACACACCCCTGCACACAGTCCCAAGTGCCCAAAGATCATACCACTAAAATTAAATTATTTATGGAGAAGGCTACTATTACCATTCTGGAAAAGGAGCTTGGATTTTTCTGGTGGGCCCCACTGTCAGCTACAAATGTTTATCTCTGCTCTGGGCGACCCAGCGGGCAGATGAATGCACACCATTACACTGTGACCAGGCCGAGCCTCAGCCACAGATGACTCTGTCCTTTCAGATATACCCACATGTCTTCCACGACACCAGCCAAAGGGTGATTTGGAGATGAACAAGACCTCCATTCAGAACTCTGCCCATCCATCCCTGGCTAGTGACTTAGAACATGTTCTTTTTCTCCCTGGGCCGTAAAGTAGGGCTAGAAGGGAATATGATGCCCACTTCTCAAGCCACCAGAGAATACTAGAAAGTAGCACACAGAGCTACCTTGGACCCACCACATTCTGAGCATTAGATAAATGCCAGCATCCCCATCTTCAGTACTAGCCTTCCAACCGAGGAATTTTCTAACCATGAGCTCGAGGCCCCTGAAGGAGCCACAGTTTCCTCTGCCAAGTAGACCAGCCCTGCTGTATTCCAGATGAGCAGCTGAGACACAAGCACACAATCATCCACTGAGGTATCAGAGGCCACCGCCAGACTTAGCAAACAAGAGCAGGGCTGCTTTTCTGCTCTTTGGGACACTGAGCCCCGTGCTCATGTCTTCTGGCTCTACCCCTTCGTCTGGCTATAATCCTATGTGGTGTTACAACCTTTGAATGTTCAGAAACATTCGACTTCCTCCAGTATCAGTACTTAATGTTTCGTTCCACACATAAAACCCTATGAGTGGAAGGCTGCCGGCCCCCTTGTCAGAGGTAATTTCTCAAGGCTCTGCATGGGATTTAACGGAAGCCATATGGTTAAGTCTGTCAACCCTCCCTGAAAGCATCCCCCTGAAGGGCCCTCGTAAATGTTCTTGGGGCTGTGAAAGATCTAGCAATTTTTAAACAATAAAGCTATGTTCATAGCCGTGATATTCAGCACAACACAAAGCAGGAAATAATGGCTTCTGGTCTGAATTACTCAAACAGAGCTTCAAGTTGTCCTGGCTGAGGGCTGGGTTTGCAGTGACAAACTGAAATCTACCCCCAACTGCTTCCATCAGGAAGGAACTAGCCAGGATGTCCCCAACTTAGGCTATGATGCACAGTGACAGTCACAGCTAGGCTCGGTTTTGTTGAGGCACTTAAGAAAACCCTCACTGAGGGGATCAAATACAGGGTGTACAAGCTCAGTTTTTTGTTTTGTTTTGTTTTGTTTTCGAGACAGGGTTTCTCTGTGGCTTTGGAGGCTGTCCTGGAACTAACTCTGTAGACCAGGCTGGTCTCCAACTCACAGAGATCCACCTGCCTCTGCTTCCCTAGTGCTAGGATTAAAGGTTTGTGTCACCAAGCACGGTTTTAACTGCTAAGATGCCTCATTATTTAGATTTGCAAACTTCCTGTCTGTGAATGCAGCACTTCCCAACTCGCCCTTACTTGTTTTTCCCAGAGAAACAGTGACAGGACCCCTTCCTTGCCTCAGATCATCCCCATCTGATGGCACTTGGAGTGACAATGGCAATCCTCACAGCAAAACCTCTGCATTTTCCTCCTTGGAAAAAAAAGCATCAGTGCTCCAGCACCTAAGCTCCGCTTCCCATTTTTTCCCCCTTGGTATGCCCATGGGCTATCTGCAGACATTGTTCGTGACACAGCATCAGGAATTACAAAGAAATGCTGGGCAAGCAGCACAGACAAGGGAGGGAACAGGTAGAATTCATGCTAACAGCACCTTTTACATAAAATGAGATTTTCCTCATGACACTTTGTGCGACTTACTGCTATGGAGTAGACCTGACTACTTCAGCTCCACACAGAGTTTATGACTCATTCCCCAATCTCTACACTTGATGTGGACATTTATACCCCACAGACGAGAATTTGAGTAAAATCAAGGAGGACTTTCCCACATAAGCAGCTTCATGAATGCATTCTGTTGAAACTTATTGCTGATTCCCTAGTACAGCTGACGGATTTGTTAATAGAACTATGTTGCAGAATATTTGTACACTGTGAAGATGTGTCTTTGCCAAGGTGCTTTCTGATTGGTTTAATAAAGAGCGGAATGATCAATATCTATGCAGGAGAGGATAGGCAGGACTTCCTGGGAGAAAAAGAGGAAAGAGAATCTAGGAGGTGCCAGGGAGACACTGAAGAGGCTGGACATATGGTACAGAATAGAGATAACCAAGACAAGTGGCAGAAAGTAGATTAATAAAACTAGGCTAATTTAAATTAAGAGCTAGTTGGGAAAGCCTAAGCTAATGGCCAAGCTTTCATAATTAATAATAAGTCTCAGTGTTATTATTTGGGGGCTGGTGATCCAAAGAATGTCTGACTACAGAACCAAAATGTTTCAGGTTTATATATTCTGATATATCAAATGTAAAACTCCCATAGTATGCAATTACTGAGAAGTCTATGCAGACAATTAAAAAAAAACAAGAAGAAACCTCATAAATAGGTCAACAGTGCCTCCAACAATCTGTCAAAACTCTCTGCTGCTGACCATTGTGGTAGAACTCCATGTCCATATTATTTGCATCCCTCTCCTGAAGAATACTGAACATCTATCAAGTACCATCCCATAGAAGGGAACAGACTTCTCTAAGAACGCTTGGATCCATTAGGGTTATACCCAGCTAGCTCCTCAACTAATCATGGGCTCCTCCAAAAATGCCTAGTGTGATGAGGGAGAATTAGAGGCGCATGGGATTTACATTACCATTACCTGGTCATGTACTGCTTTTCCCAGGCTCTTCTGTCTTGATCCGGAGTTAATGAGCGTGTTATATGATATCTAATAAAAATGACTGGGGTAGAGATACTGTTTGGAATGTGCCACATAGCTGGTTCAAGGCTAAATCGATTTCATCTCTAGTTAACACATGCTTGTTTTCTGTCTCTCTTGTCTCTCCACAACCCATAGCTCATTTTTTTTTTACCCCATCTGGGAAACTTATCTCCTAAAACGCCCCCATCAATCAGCCAAAGACACTCTTCCTGACAGGGCATCTGCCAGTTTTACTAAGCACAAGCAGTCACTGGTTTGGGGGATGCCTCCCACACTCCCTAGAGTTGTGTGTGTTTCTAGCCTACTAAACCACCCACGTACAATTTGGGATATTTATACTTCCCTCCAGTTTCTATTGAGATAATAGCACTACTTTCTGAGAATTGAGCACAGGACATAGCAGGGGTCGCCAAGGAATAGAATAGAAGCTGAGACGGCTGCTCATCTACATACTTTCTTCAGGTTCTTATATTTCCATTCATTTGGTCTGCTTTGTCTCAGTATCTGCTCCCCAATTATGAAAATTAGATGGTTACAAGGACACATAAATACCCTTTGTCCTGGAAGCCTTCACTGACAACTGACACCACTTTCATTTCTCAGATCTTTATAGCCAACCTCTAGGCTTAAGCATCACAGGATGAAAGGAGACACACACACACACACACACACACACAGAGGGGGGTAAGGAGAGAGAGAAAGAGAGAGCAAGAGAGAGAGAGAGAGAGAGAGAGAGAGAGAGAGAGAGAGAGAGAGAGAGAGAGAGATGACTGCAGAAGTAAAGCCCCAGTGAAAGGGAAGGAGCAACTGGGAGAGGAGTCAGGCAGACCCATCTCTTACAAAGTTCCAGTTGTGAATACACCCACTGGCCACAGCACAAGAGTGTTGTGCATGGGCACAGGTGGGTCCCAGTCTCTCTGGTTCGATGCAGCTTCAGCACTGAGCCTGAATGAAGACTTTCATTGCTGTGTGCTGTTTTTGTTGGCCAATAGCCATGACAAACATTTGCAGGTGGCTTGGCCAGATTTTGACACTTAAATATTTGAGGTTGTGATAAAAATCAGAATATTACTACAATATGGTTCTGTAGGCTCATGCATGTGTGCATGCACATGCACGCGCATCACACACACACACACACACACACACACACACACACACACACACACACACACACACACTAGCATTTTTTAAAAAAAACTATCTGCAATTTCAAATGCTCATTCGAAGACGTCTCCCTGGGGAACTCATGTTTTAAAATGAGCACTCATTTCCTCTTTGCTGAGGGAAATAAAAAAGCCAACCATCCCCAAATGTTACCACCTAAGGTTCCATACTCGATCTTCTGGTAAGAAGGGCAGGGCTGGGGCTTGCTGAGCCTCACAACCATTGGGCAAGGCTTTGGATGGATCACACGGAGAAGCAGCGTAAGTGACAGGATGTGGAGGGTTTTGAAACAGCATAGTAAGCACAACAGGGAAGGATCTGGAGAAAAGAAATAGCCTCCCTCAAGCTGGGCAATGAAGACAGAGTCCTAAAAGTAACAATTATCTCCTAGAACACACCAGAAGAGACACACAACGCCTCCAAGAAGCAGAATCAGTGGCAAAGTGACACAGCCTACAAATGTCACCCAAAATGTACAGTTCAGGGCCAGCTGGATAAATTATTGACAGAGTCAATACCAATCTTAAAATTTAGTGCTAGCCTTAAAAGGATTGCTTCATAAAACCCAGTGCTGCTTTAACAATGAGGAACACTAAGGGCCTCAGAGAGGGATGTGGGCAAGGGTACAAGGGGCAGGCAGGGGGCGGCAGGGGGGAAGGAATGCTGTAAAACTGCTAGTAAACTCTTGCACATTTTATGCTTCTCCCCCTTGAAAGAAAAATAAAATAATTATAATTAGCTTGTCCAGCTGTGAACTATCTGCCCACAGCCAGGACCCAAGTGAGAAGGAGTCCCTTGAGACTTGAAGGCTGTCGTGAATGAAGCCACATTACTCTCCGAGGACATCACAGTTTAGAGATAGTGGCAATACTTGCTTTCCAAGTCACTTGAGAAGACATCTTTATCAGAGGTACTTGCTACAGTGACGCCTGCTTCTTTAAGCAAAAGGAACTCCAAGGGCCCCACTCACTGTCCTTGCTTTGACTGAGCCACCAAACACACCCATGACAAACAGAAGGGTCATTACCTTCAGCTCTGGTTTCATCAGGTGTCCTTCTGATGAACTGAGAAACCTGAGAAGCAGTTCCCTATTCTAGAGCATTCAAGAAGGAGCAAGCCATGACTGTTTTGTGGGCCCACTGTTGGTCTCAGAGAAGAGACACATGGGAAAATTGTAAGGAAGCATCTAAATTTGTTTTCGGTCACCACAGCCAGTGGGAAAATTCAGACTCGAGTCTGATGCATGCTCGCACCACAGGAAGTTCCCCTTGTGGTTTCAGCAGACGGTTCTGGGGACACAGGGCAGCCAGTTGTCAGCACCCAGCAGTGTACACTTAAGAAGCCAGGGCCTCTCCTCCCTAAGAACCCACATTCTTCCCCATCTTGTATTTCAACTTAACGCTTTGGAGGTTGGAAAGAACACACTCCGTCCTCATGCTGGAGATGCAGAAGTGTGTGTGTGTGTGTGTGTGTGTGTGTGTGTGTGTGTGTAGGGGGGGGGACTCTGCATTTCTAAGAAGCTGTTGGGTAATGTCCACATTGGTGATGGTCAGACCACACTCTGCGTAGCAAGAGGCTGGACTAGTCACATGATATGAAGAAACAAGAGCAAATTCCATCACACGATCTGAGTGTCAAGATACTTCTCCCAGTTCCCCTTAATGTCTCAATATTGTCTTATTCCATAAATGAGAGGGAAAGAGCGTGCTTCCATTGTTTTGTCTGTTTCAGGAATAAATGTGGGCCCATGAAGAGGCTGGGGTGAGTGGGGCTGCTGAGAATGAAATAACAAGAAAGAGACTTGGGGAAGACCAGGGGGGAAGGTAGCTATGGAATATACAGGTGGCCTAGCCAAGCAGCTTCAAAACTCCCAGGAATGGGAGGGGCACACTGCAAGGAGGAGCCGGGCTGGCAGAACTTGTCTCCATTTGCACCAAATGTTTGTCCTGAGCACCCTTCTGTGGTCTACATAATACCTACTATTTTTGCCAGTCATTCACAAATCTTATTTGAAGAAATTAGAAATTTGAAGAAATGAATAGTTTCCCCCACTACATCCAGGATTAAAAGATTTCACACCAAATGGAGACTCCTCCATCCTCTCATCCAAAGCATCACTCTGAGCTCTTGGCATCATCATATCAGACAGGGAAAACAACAGACCCAAGTCCCAGAAACAGGGAGAATATTCAAAACTTTGCCTGAGCTCCCCCAGAGACAAGGAAGTCTCCTTACCCGATCTGGCGGTTGGTGGAGGGAGCCTGTGTGATGACTGAGCTGGACTGGGGTGATGGCATGGCTTGCTGAATCACAACACTGGTGTCGTGGTTGGGCATCCGTGTGCTGCCTAGCTGGTGAGCTCCAGGTCCCGTCATGGTCCCACCAACTGCGTTATGCATGGAGATATTCTGCCCAGAGAAGACACAGGAGAAAGATCAGAAGGAGCCAATGCTCCAGCTACTCCCCAGCCCTCCCCGGCCAAAGCTGCAAATCTGGTCATGTCACCTAAATAGGGTTATGGCTTCCGGCAAGGTGTAGATTCATTGGTCTTGTTATAACTTAACAGTTATGAGGAAGTAAGAAATATTGATTACTTACCCAAAGAGTAAAGCACAAAAGGAAATGTCTTGGCATTTTCTGAGCATATTGCCACCCTGAAGGAAGGCTAACATGGTGGAGGGGAAGAGGACTGGTGTATACCCCATCTGACTAGGTGATACACACTGCAGTAGAAAATGGCAAGCACAGAATGCTGTTATCTGGTGGATTTAGTTCTTCATCCTGCTTCACCTAACATTGCACCAGGTTGCTGTCTTCCTTGTTTTCAGTACTACGACACTGCAACTATCTATCTTCTTTTCCAGGAAACTAATACTTCCCTAGATTATAATCTGGGTGCTGAACAAGCTATGTAGTGTGGCGGGTTCTTTCTAATAGATCAAATTGGGGTACTGGGAGTTCAATGACAAGGATATCACTTGCAACATGGGGCTATGTCTCCATGAAATGAGCCTCTGAAAACCATATGAAATAGTGGAATATAGAGAGAAGTGATCTTGTCCTCTAGACTATGGAATGGTGGTGTGTGGGTCAGAGCGGCCCTTCAACAAATGCCATTGCCTAGATGAACTGAAGAAGGGACACATACATTATCTGGGCCACACAACAGACTACTCTTGACTCCAATGGAAGCTATGCTGGTTGAAATTCAGAAACAAGCTAAAATAAAATTGGGCTAAAAAATTGTACTAGGTAGAAAAGCAAGCTAGTGGGACAAGATAGAATGCACACCGAGGCAGAAGAGGGTTGATCAAGGCACCGTGACTGAGCTGTTACAGAGTCAGAACCTAGCAAAAGAAGAGAATGTACATGGCTAACCCACTCACAGTCAAGAGTCTGAGGCAGACCCCTGTGCAGGCAGGTAGCCTCCTTCAGTCTAGAAGGATAGGCGACTTCCAGAGGTCAGTTAGATAGTAGGTTGAAGATGGGGTGGGGTGGGTGGAAGAAATGGAGTGTCATTTGCAATTCACCTGAGGGAGAAAAGGTATATATCTGTCCACACTTTGGTGTTAGCAAGGGAAAAAAAAATCAATGTTACCCAGGAGGCTGTGAAGTGGCCCTTTGAATTTCTTCTGCAAAGAGCAGGATTTCCTGCACTATGTGTTAACTGATGGTGATAACATGCAAGACATTGGGGGTGGTTGCACCCATCACATGGCACCTTTCCCGGGTTTCTGATTTCTAAGCCCTGACCACACAATTTGTAAGGAGTCCAGATGGAAAACGGGCACCTGGCTTAGACTGAGAGCTGACTGTGTCATCACAGGATCCCAAAGGCCTATATGTATATGCACATGGCCCAAAGGCCCCTCTTATACACTGGGAGGTTTTCCTACCATGGGGAAATACCGTGGCTGGGCAAAGGGAAAAGGATGTCTAGAGTTACGTGGCCATGCAGGCATGGGTTTTCTGTATTTTCCTTTATAGGATCCAAAGACTTCCAGAGCCACTAAAATAATGGTGAAAGTAAAGATCATGTGTTATTCTTCTGAAAAGTGAACCTTAACACTGTTATGTTCCCAGCGACAGAACACCATGTGGATGATCTTTTGTATCATTTAGCTCCTCAATGATACTAAAAAATTTCCCATATAGCTTATATTTCGATAATAGGTTCAAAGCCTAGAAGAATTATGACTCCCTTTCTTATAGTTGTTTTTATTGTTCTGTTTCCATTGTGTATCACTAAAGCTGTAGGATTCAATGTTTAGAACCACATCTTTACACGCACAGAAGAGAATATGAAATGTGTGAGTCTCATTGAGTTGCCCAGGATGCCTCTTCGCTGTCATGCCAAGATGCAGTTTCAAATTCTACCAATTTATCCTAAGCATCCCTCCTCTTTCTATATTCCCACACCTTCTCCCAGCAGCCTACACCTAACCACTGTCATCTCCTGTCCTGTATTGGGAGATTTCTGATTTTCTTCACTCTTTCTGACTCGTCTCCTTCCTCCTTCCTGCAGTACTTACACTGAGAACTCTTCAAAAAGTATAACCCAGCACATTGCACACAATATGCATCCCCACCCCAAGCCATTCATTGCATGGCTTCTTTGCTTTGAAATATGCCAACAGCACTGTTTGTGACATCCACAACTGCGGGGGGCGGGGGGGGGGTACCCTTCCTACCAAGCAGTTCCCGTCTTCACTCTCCTCCTGCCTCTTTGGAATTCTCCTGCCCACATTCTGATCTTACTCCTTGTCAGTACCAGACTTTGTAATATGATTTTTGCTTGTTTTTGTTTGTTTGTTTGTTTGTTTGTTTTTTGACACCCATGCCCTTGTTCGAACTTCACCTTCAACTCTCAGACTAGCCATTCCTTGGGAAGTCTTTCACACTTCCCTAGTGATCGGAACTGTTTCCTTCATAGGGATTTTCATAAGATTATAGCTGTGCTTAATTCTATAGTTGTTAGCATGTCTGCTCTCATCTGTAATCACAGTGAGAGTAGAAACTAAATCTGATTTGGCTCTCCGCTGTGACTCCAATACTACACCACAGATAAGTGCCTAGTGAGCCACTGGGCAGTGTTCTTAGTATATTCAGATTGTTGAGTCTTTATCCCCTTGTCAGCTTCTGAGAGCACGAACATCTCATCTGTTCACCTGGAGATCTGGAAAGCATGCTGACAGCAGTAGAGCTTTAGACTTTATGGAACTAATTCAAGTGTGGGCTGAAGAACTAAAGGAGATCAGAACCAAGAATAAACCTTGAAAGGAGGAATCTCTGAAACCTGCTCAGAGCGTCCTGAGGAATAAGCATCTGATCCTTGAATGCTTTGTTAAAATGACCAACAGCCTTCTTTATGTCTATGTGCAAACCATTGGAGACTAGGCTCAGGCTGTGCCACAAGGAGCTTGGTTGGCTTTTGTGAGAGCATAGCATGTCAAATTAGATAATGAAAGAAATTTCATCCCAAGAAGCCAAAGCCTTTTCTAAGAATCCTTAAAGAGAAAATAATTATTATCTAGGAATAAGTCTTATATCCTACCCTGGCAACAATTTTTAAGTCTCTTTGTCTCTGAGGTCTCTACAAGATGACTCCTGAAATATACTTTCACCATTTCATAATTTCCCAGTGTACACACATAAAATCTGCATGCTATCTAGCCTTCCCCCCCTAGACCTAGAGAGTGATTTTAAAACATTTTGGAAAAGTAAACAATCTGGCAAAAGCATTCTCATTTCACATTTAGAGAAGGTGACTGTTTTCTTTAAGCCTTACATAGGAATTCAACATGAAATTATTTTCTGAGTTCACATTGTCCCAATTATGGATTCAAAACCTGTCTTTATTGATAAAAAGCTAGCATTTTACATCCAGATAAATTCAACATCCAATTTCAAAAACACAAGGAGCGTATTATCTTGCTGAGTTATTTTTGATTGTGCAGGTGGGTAGATTTGAAGCACAAGAAACAATGTCACCAAACAGATGACATTGGATGGATGTCAGTATGCAGACAAAGATCAGATGTGTGCACTGAAGTTCGGCCTTTGGCCTTTTCTTGTTCGACATCTTTATCAACAGTTTGGATGGAGACATAAAAATCATGCTTGTCAAATCTGCAGTTGACACAAAGTTGGGAGACACAGCTAATGTTCTGGAAAGCAGAATCAGGTTTTCCTTGAGCCAACTGTGTGATCTGGCTTCCAAAAATGCTAACATAAATCTAGGTTGTTTTAGAAGTGAAGCGTCCTGATCAGGGGAAGTGATTATTCCACAGTAGGGTATGCTGGCCTGACCACATTTGGCCACCACATTTTAAGGGGAAAATTGACAAATAGGAGGGAATAAGAGTAATGAATGTATTCAAAATGCATTGCAGGAAGAATGGCTGAGGAACCAGGGAGTATTTAGTCTGAAGAGGGAAGACCTAGAGGGTCACAGTAAATGCCTTCAAATATTTGCAGGATTAGATACAGTCTGCATTGCTCCAGAGGGCATAATTACAGAACGTGGAATCATGATGCTAAGAATTCAACCATGGGCTGGAGAGATGGCTCAGCCGTTAAAGGCTAGGCTCACAACCAAAAATATAAGAAGTCAATCATAACTACAAGTTGAATATCTATGTTGGAGCAGGCACTGTGGTAGATACTTTATAAAGCACATCTCTCCACAGTATAGTGATCCTATATGATGGGCATCATTGCTTTCATCTTAAGAAAAGAAAGAAAGCAAAAGTCACCATCACCTATGGAGCCACTGACCTCTGAATGCCCTCAGTCTTATGGATCAAAACTTCAAAACTATAAAATTGACCTTATGTCAGAACAATTTTATTAGCATGCAGAGATACCCAAAGACAAAATAAAATATCCCCTGGGTCTGGAGTAAGCCAGGATGTATGTCCATCATCCATGGTCAGGATGTTCACAACAGGATTCTTGCGTCAGGAGGGAAATAGCACAGGACAGTTTCCGGATTTCTCCAATGGTTAAGGCATCTTCATTTACATAGATCATATTTGGGTTAACATGTTTTAGATGATCAGGTACATATACTACTTTTAAAATTGTATTGGTTTGAGAGTTAGTAGGCTTCCCCTATCCCAATATCCCTCATTGGTGTCCAGTAGCCATGTAACCTAGATACATCACTCAGCAACCTCATGCTCAACACCCTCAACATTAGACAAGGGTAGGGTAGTCCAGAACCACATGGTCTAGCTAGCGTTCCTCCAGCTTTGGCTCAAGTCTCTTTTGCTACATCTTATGAGTCACTAAATATCTAAAACAGACATTTGGGGCTGTGATTCATTGGCTTACAAACTGATGTTTTTCTCCACTACCATAAGCTTTTGTGGAAGTGAACCTTTCGAATTACAACAGATGGAAGGGATCTAGCAAACATGCTATCTCCCAGCCATCAAAGATGGAAGCTCCATAGACTATAAAAGTCTTTACCTAACTTTCTCTCTGTTTGGCTAACATTATCCTTGACATCTTCCTCCCTTCTGGCCCTGAAATGCATTGCTTTCAATTCATCACTCTTCTGAGGCATGTAGGGTGTGAATGGGACGAGAACCAGTGGAGTAATGAGTCTTGATTGCATAGTCAGTGAGCTTGAGGTAGAGTGGTAATTGACTTTCTGCATGCATGGACTTGGAGTACAACATGCAAAAAAACAACTTAGTGTACAAGAATGTACATCTGTGTTCTTAAAAAAATAACTATAATTTCAGGGTGTGGTAATGAAGGATGAAGGGAAGTGGACCACAACTGAAAGTAAAGCTTAGCATGCACAGTCCAACCAAGGAAGATTCCCACAAGATTCTAAAACGTTATCTTCAAATCTACATTCTATCCAACTGCCCAGGTGTGGAAACTTTACAAGTTTCTTCATAAAGATCCAGGGTCATCCTGATGCGCACTTACAAGCCAAGTTGTGCAATCTTGGAGCTGTCTGCATTTTAATGATGCCCCAGGAAGTTATGAAGACTTCCAGAACCTCCCAGAGCTAAATGTCCATGAACTGCATCCAAAAAATGTCTAAGACATTCATAGAATAACAACAGTTCTACCCCTCTACATGGTACTAGGCTTTGGGAGGTGTAGGAAAGACACTAGTGGGGCATGCTTTTTTTTTTCCTTTGGTGCTTTCAGTAGCTACACCAATATTTGGTGGCAGTCTTGCTAGGAGGGTAGGCAAGACTTGTTCTGAAGACTGGGGTATAGTGAAGAATTTGAAGTTACATGGGAAAGGCACAGGGTCCAGGTAGGCTGGGCCTTTCTCTCCATAGTTCTCTTTATAGTACTCTCCTTAGAGGAGTCAGAGCAGAATGTGCAGTGTCGGCTGAGAAAGCACACCATGTAACTTCTTCAGGAAGGAGAGGGGAGGGCAAAGTACAGGGCTCTGTGAAAACTCCAGCCCAGAGCAGCAAGTAGAAGTTTCACTCCTGTAGAGTTTGCTACTGAGAAGTTTTAAGTGGGGTGAGGTGCAGGGGGAACATGAGCATGGGATCAGCTTGACATCGGGTCATGCCCACACCAGCTCTGGATCACTTGGGCATGCTATGTTAGCTCTCTGAACCCTACCAACCTCAGTTTACAACAGAGATAGTCATCTAATCACCAGGCTTGCAGCCAGGAGCATGTGAGACATAGCTATCCCAGGGCGGTGATAGCAAATACGTGTCACTTTCCTTGTAGTAAAGTAACATGAAGCTAGCTCGGAGGGAGGAAGCACCTTCTCATGACTTATCCCATGACTAATAAGAATAGAAATCATTTTAATAATGGCCAGCACTCATATAGCAATACCGTAAGTTAGAAAACCCATTCAAAGCGGACTGTCAGCTAAAAGGTGGATAATGTGAATAGTCCCATTTTACAGATGAGAAAAGTGAGGCACAGAGAGAGTGACGAGAATGGCTTAGATCCAGGTGTTCAAATCTATAAACAAGTGCACAAGTAGGAAGCTGGGCTGTTGCAATTGTCTTGTAGTGAGAATATTTCATTTTGGAAAAGGTCATGGCAAAATATTGAGTGTGTCAGTGTTCCTTACGTGAGCATCATAGAGAATGTTCAGTAATGCTCCTTTGTGTCCTGAGACCCACAGGCTGTGTGTCACACTGTCCATGGGCTGTGTGTCCTGAGAACCACAGGCTGGGTGTCACACCACTCCTTCAGATCCATGTCTTCACAAACACCTTCATACCTAGAAGTGCTTGTGGTGACACCATTAATTCATCCCAAAGACCAGTGTCCTTGTCTGAAGAACATGCTTGCAAAGGACACTCCCCTCTAAACTGGGGAAAATGCTACAGCAGGCTGGTGAGAACAGCTTACACATGGCTGGTAGAACCCTCTGTGGCATTGGTTCCTCACCCAAAAACAAAACTAGACAGTTCCCTCAGGGGCCTTTATGGTCTGGAGTCTGTACGACCCAGAACAGCACACCCACCCAAATGGTCACACTCTCCTCCAATGCCCAGGTCTCTATCATTTGCCCTAATGCTGGGGTGGAGCAGCTGAGCTCTTCCTGGGTGCAGTTTATAGCTACTCATTTAATTCCATAGTAAAATATCCCCAAGACAATAAACATCTTCTCAGGTGCCACCCTTGACTGTGAGAAAGTTCCCAGGTGTCTCCCAAAGGTCCCACCCCTTCCGTTATAGATTCATCCACCTAGAACTGCCCATGTGTCTGTTCTCAACCACCTCATTATCTACACTGTTTCCACTGAACACATTCACGAGGTGTTGTAACTTGGATAAGGTTTTTGTGCCCCCAAGGGTTCAGGTACTGGAATTTCATTCCCATTGTGAGGGAATAAGAAGGCAGAATTTAAGCCTGCTGTGATATTTAGAGGTGAGCCTTTCATAATGACTCACAAAGTGATCCCACGAGGTGTGCAGGATGGAGCCTCATGGTTGAATCCTAGTGGTTTAATGAGGAAAGAGATCAGAGGTTGTGGGCTCATGCATGCCTGTCTCTGGTCATGGGAACCTTCTCAGGACTCTGTCAACAGAAGATACAACCTTGACCGTGGACACCTAGAATGTGGAGCCAAAAATGAACCTATCCCCTTACGATATCTCTTACTAATTCTGTGGTGTTGTACTGCAGTGTTAGGAGGATAAACTGAACTAATTCTCATAGATTAAGAGGAAAAAAATCCTTTCTATTGTGGTTACACTCTAGAATCAGAACTGAGCCAATGTCAGTGGCTACTGTATCTAGAGCCATAAGGGCATTAGAGAAAACAGGCTCAAGCCACCAAAAATGATCTGAGGGCACCGTTCCCTAATGGGATTTCTCAGAACCTTCCAGACAGCTGTTCATTCCATTGTGGCATGGAGGACTTCAGTAGGATATCTACATAGGCCTCCGAAAGGTTCACAAGATGCCTTGCCAGCCTCCCCACCATCTCAAGGACGTCCCCCACCACCTCCCCCCACCACTCACACACACAGGGCTCAAGGCATCCTAAGAGCTGGGTTCCAGTTTCACTTTCGCATGGAGTAGTCCCTCTGTTGTCAGTCCATTCCTCAAGATCTAGATTGCATTTCCTCCTCTGTGGAGCCCCTTTCTTGTTATCTACGTCACGTCTCTTCACTCTCCACTCCTGCCCTGCCCGCTTCACACTTCAAGGGAGAACCCTATTCTCCTAAGAGTCAGTGCCTGTCTTCCTGGTGTGCACTCGGTAGCCGTGCCACATGTACAGTTATTCAGTAAGCGAGTGTTGTATGTTCTCAGGCACAGCTGTAGTATCTGTGTGTTTCAAATTTCTCATCTGTGAAATGGGAACAGCCTTACCCTATAATGTTTTTTCTAAGGATAAAATTAGGTGATATAAGTACAGGGTTTACTTCCCTGTTGGGTGCATTGAGTATCCTTTCAGCCCTCATTGTAAGTACCATTATGTTTATGACCACAACTATCAATGATAGCAGCAGCTCCGCCCGCCACCGCCTTCACCACTAAGGTGCTCTCCGCCTGAGTCCAGGCACCCTTCTATCAAAACTCTTGGACCACGGTGACAGAGTTATTTATTTTAAGGCCCATCTTGTTCCTTCCTGTTTTGAATGCTTTGATGACAAGGGTGGGGTCTGAACTAATGCGTTTGCCGAGTAAGTCTACAGAAAAATGCAGTTAGTGCTGTGCAAATGAAGAGGAAAAAACAGGCCCTCTCACGGCTGCCAGTAGCTCGCAGGGTGTGGGGCGGGAAATGCTGAGAAGGAGCAGATGACAAACACTTGGCCAGAGGAATATCTAACATAGGCGCACGTACAACAGAAACAAAGATGGATCGTCCATGGCTGCTGGTCTGCCTTTTGATGGACAGCAGGCCAGTCAACAGGCCTGGTCACAAGCCACCACTAAGCACATGCTCTCAATGCCTCCAGTTTGGCAATTTTGCTCTTATGATTCCAACACCCATCTTGCCATATTTTACTACGAGGGCTATGTCTCCCTGTCTGCTCCTCCAGCTTCATACTATCATTCTGGTTTGTAATTCTTCTGGTCCCTCCCCGACCTCTGGAGATCCCACTGCAAGATGAATTGGCATAACCTTTGACTTTTTCAGTAGCCCTCCCAGTTCCAAAGCCTGCAGCTCAGAATCTCTCTATTCAAAGCCCATTCTTAGCCTTGTCCTCAAGGCTTTATATCTAAGCTCACTCTTCCCACTGCTTGTTCAAATGCTCCACTCAAGTCTCACTCATTTAGCCATCACGAGACCTAACGAGAAAGACTGTCACCGCCACACGGCCTGCGCATGCTCAGAGCCCCCCATCTGCCTGGCCACATACTGTTTGGAAACTAACAAATAGCATTTTCTCACATACCAAATGAGGATGGTCACCCTTGCTTCCTTTGAACATAAAGGTAAGACACAATAATGCCTGGAAAAGAGTTTGACTCCATCAGCTTTCCTAACACAAATAGCATCTAGACTCAAGCTTTCTGCCCCCTTTTCTGATGCCCCTTATTCTCAGCTCACTCCCCCTCTCTATTTCAGGTTTATCTTGGATGTCACTTTTCTAATGTCTCTCCTTGTCTAAGGTGCCTCTGTCCTTCCCTCTGAAGCACAATTTACAGGATACATTTGGTACTATGATAAAAACAGCGAGACCAGGAAAGCCCTCATCTCCTTTGTTTCTCTTGTTGCTACCTTTTTACAAGACTGGCACAGAATGAATTATCTGTTGCCTGAATTAACAAATGAGCTATAATTTCTGAGATAATGCCACAGAAGTACAAAGACACAGCTTCCTATTGCTCAAGTTGTCCACACTGTCACTTCAAGGCTGAGATCCTAACAGAAAGAGATGACAAGTGCTGGCTTCCGTCTTCCTAAACCTTTAGCACAGGCAGCCAATATGGCATTCAGCAGTCTCCTCCAAGGCCATACATCACCAGTTTCAACCAGAGCAACCAACTGAAGTGAACACACACAGGGAAATCCAAAGGCAAGGATCAGAAATCAGTGAGGACCTGGGGTCTTGGAGAAGGTGTGGGGAAGGTAAGTAGATGGTAGCACTAACCTTGGCAGGCTCTCACCTCCCTTCATGGCTCAGGGAGGACAAAAGGGTCATGTCCCACAAGGGGAATGAAGCATACAGAGCAATGTAGAGCAGTTGCTAATAACGTGGTGGTGGTATAAGAGGTGAATGTCCAGTTCTGGGAATTACAACACAAATCTCCCTTCCTTCCTAACAAGAACTTTGTCAACTTACTAAAAAGTAAGAGTGTGTATCAAACAACCACAAGGCTGCTGAGGAGTGTGTCTTTCCAGTTTGTCAACAAGAACCACAAATTTCATAGCAGAAACACAACCATCACATTCTCTTGGAAGCCACAAGGGATATCACTGACCTGAGAGGAGTCACACCTTTGCTTCCCTTTACCCTGAACAGCCCCCCCTTTCTCAGCTCCTATTCTTTCCTGGCCTCAAAGGGTGAAAAACTTTGGTCAACTACAAAGGTATTGCTGGAAGACCACCTTGCCTGGAGCTCTGGTTGGACATCTGCCCTTTTGAGCATTTGGCAACAGAATGACCTTACCACAAACTAGGCATGCTTGCCTCAGAAGCAAGGAAATGTGCTACAAGGCTTCCCTCTGAGACAATGGAGAATGAGTTGCTGGTACTGCATCTTAGGCTGGTAGAACCCGTCAAGTGGCTCCCTGTGAATAGCCTTGCTTTGTAGATTGTTTGGTACTGGGGACCAAGGCTGCTGCAATGCTGGCCTAATGACCCATCTGGACTCAGCAGCCTTTTTCTATTTTGGAAATCACCTGGTTTCCTGGAGGATAGGTACCTCGCAATTGCCATGCTAGCTGGCTTGGTTCAGTCTTAGAAGCCAAACAAAACCAAACTGAGGAATGCAAAACAGAGTCAATGCAACGTTTGGTTTGCCATGTTTGATGACAGGCTAAGAATATAATGAAGTAACATTTTTCTCTTGAGTCTGGCAAGTAAAATATCGTTTGCCATATAGCATAGGAAAAACTAGTCAAAATTGGGTGTAACAGTCCCCAGCGAAGCTTCTGGACCTCCTGCCTGAATATTAGGACCAGATTTTAAACATTTCTGCCAGCAGTATCTTATATTTTTCCAGGTCCTTGAGCTGCCGAAAAGTGGAAGCAAGCCGGTGAGGTAGCTTCCATTTGTGAAGTGTGGCTAAGATGACCCAAACCCTGCATGATGTCACCTGTGATGACTGAAATTCCATTTTGTTCTAAAGTCCTGTAGACCAGACACTTCCTGTGAACTGGTAGACCAGTGGCCTCTACCAGCACTGTTCCCTCCTCTTCCAGGCACTTGCTTCAGTGGTACCTCCTAAAGAGACTTCTTGTGGGAATTCATTCTGCCAATGGACTTGGGATTCCAGCCTTACTTAGGTTGGAGCTTCTTGTCTATTAATGTGACCCCTTTAATGGAAAGAGGAGGAAGTCTCTCTCTCTCTCTCTCTCTCTCTCTCTCTCTCTCTCTCTCTCTCTCTCCCACACACACACGTGTGTGTGTGTGTGTGTGTGTGTGTGTGTGTGTGTGTGTGTGTGTGTGTGTTGGAGATTGGACTGCTGGTTCCATTCAGCCCCAGGCAGAATGGAAGATCACAGTGGCTATCTACTTTGTTGTGTGTCCTTGAGTGTCTTCTAATAAATCCTTGTCACCCATTTGAACGGGCTCTTGTGAATTCGCCTACAGAGACTCCTGAGCATCTCACAGATGTTTCTTTGATTTCCTTAGTCTATCCCTTCCCATTGGTAACGTCCTCATACACACCTTCCAAGCCAAACACACCGTACTCTTTCTGATTCCTGTACTGAAAACAATGACTTAAGAAAGGAAAACTACATGAACCACCAACTGACTCTAGTTTTCCCATCATGGATGTCTATGAGTTTGCTCCCTCAGATCTCATGTTTTAAAATCACCTTTTAAAAGCACAAATTCATTTTCCTACACAATAACTTGCCTTCTATGGCTATCACATCCTTTTATTCTAAAATCTGATTTTCCTCCATTATACCCCCATCACATCATCATTCCAGTATACGTGTAACCTTAATACTGCACAGAGCAGAGAGGAAGCAATTGAAAAACATTCAATGCAATCACATGTTTGGTAAAAGTGCATTACTCTTATTTCACAAACAAGGTATTTGTAATATACTGTTCCACTAGAAAAAAAATCAGTACAAGAAAAAACAAACAGCAGGGAAAGAAATGGCTCATCATTTTAACACAGAGAAATAAAACTAATATTTTCTGTATATATAATATATATACATATATATATGTATATATATATATATATATAGTTCATATAGTGTTCAAGGGACACAAAAGACCAAGAAACATTGGCTTGAGAGACAGGCATATATTGTGTTTCTTCTCCAGCCCACTTGTCATAACTGAAAACTTAAGATATACAATTTTATTGCCTAGTATCTAAGGTCACATAGTAACAATATAAATATACTTCACTTACTCATGATTCTGAACTCCTGATTGGACAGAAAGAAACAATAGAAGGCAGAGTTAAGATGCGCTCCTGTCCCGTGGTGTGCTCAAGTAACCCAGCCCCACCCCACAGAGATGAGCCCAGACAAGCATCACTCCTCTGAACCCAGGGACACACCCTCCAAACAAGGTCTTGCTCTAGGGCCACAGCTTCCTATTTGTCGACATTCCTGCTGGCAAGACAATTGGGCCTGGCATAAGAAGGGCTTTATATGCCGGAGTCACAGAAGGAAGAATTTGGCACCTGGTGTTTATGTACCATAAACCCATCACCCTACTGAGCACAACTCTCTTTTCTGCCAAAATTTCTGGGCAGGAGTGGTAGAGGAGATTCACGACTGCATGTTCCTACCTAGGCAACCAGGATATATGGGTTGACTTGCTAAGTAACGTGCTAATGCCATGAGAGATATTTATTTAGGTGTCCTCCCCCAGCAACCTCCTGTTTTTGTAGTGTGACACCTAGTCTGTAGGCCTTCAGCAACTGAAACACTATAGTCACTCCTGAGTTCATTTTCATTCCATTGTGCTCTGATGACAGCTTCATGATGGGACAGATTTACTGGCTATTCCATAAACTTAAAAAAAAATCTAAATAGACATGCAAAGAAAGTTGGAGGTCCCAATTAGAGCCATGACTACATTGTTGGAAGTTTCAGTGAATTCTTAGACCAAGGGACTAGCAGCTGTCCTAGTAAAGTGGGGTTCATGTTCTCTGATATATGTGCACATGTGTGTGCTTGTCTTCTTGTTTGCTTTACAGACCAGTGTGTGTGCATGTGTGCAAGTGTGTACACGTGTGTGTGTGTGTGTGTGTGTGTGTGTGTGTGTGTGTGTGTGTGTGTGCCTGCTTGTTATTTATCATTTGGTTACTGTACAAGAGGTAAATTGCAGGCATTTATATGAAGAAACAGGTTTCTCAGATGTGTTTGACATCCATATACTTTACCAGTCACCTTATGAAATGTTTTTCAAGCCCTTGTAGATGAATTTGAAATTGGTTTGAAACAAATCCCAAAGAAATTGAGCACCAGAATTCATTCTCTATATCATATCTGCTGGTGAAGCACGGACTGCAGGCAAGAATGAGGCCCAAAGCACTTGAGGCCCCGGAATGATCTTTTCCTCTGCTGACAGAGCTTTGCCTGTGAGTCAGCTCTGCAGGGTCCCCAGGGGATGGTATCTATGGATAGCTAAGTTTCTATCAACTCCATTCTCTTTTCCACAGGATAATACTATTTAGAGATAAAACCTAGTCTCCCTTTCCTAGTCCAGGAGCCTAGACTGTCCTAAGCCTAAATGTCTTATTGTGCACACTGAGTCATTTATTCCAAAATCCTTTCACAATTCCACAGTTGGTGAAGGCACAGGAGAGAAGCCTGGGGGATGCATGGAGTCTTCAAACCAGTCACATAAAACTCCAGGGGAGACTGAGGAGTGAGCACTGCTCAATCAATCAGAACAGGGGGGATGGAGGGCCTGAGGAGTGAGCACTGCTCAATCAGAACAGGGGGCATGGAGGGCCTGAGGAGTGAGCACTGCTCAATCAATCAGAACAGGGGGCATGGAGGGCTTATGTTCTTAACTTTTGTGACATGGTCCAGTAACATCTATTTAAGAGTGTCCTGTAGCACAGACAAATGTCCAAAGATCTCCCTGGAAGCCAAGCTTTGAACAAGTCTGCTTGCTCCTTCAGCTGACTCAGTGGGAACATTCTAGATTCACGTACACATCATACCTAAATCTTAGAGGGCATTTAACTAAATCAAAGGTCCCTGAAAAACCTGGAAAATCCTGCTGCCTTCAAAGAGAGGCTATGGCTAATGGCTGACCTGTGAATTACAAGGTGCATGGAAAAGGAGGCTCTTCTGCCTCCAGGAATAGTCCTGGGAACAAAAGGGTGTTGGGCTGCAATGTGACACCTTTAATAGGAAAGATTTAATACCATGGTTTCATTTGAAATTTAAGAAAATGAAAAGGAATAGAAAACCTGAAACCAAAGAAGCAGATTGCTAACACCAAGGAAGCAGGGCAGGAACAGAAGCTATCCAGGGAATGGGGATAGGGCCTCAGATGGCTAAATCTCATACTGGGCTCATGTGCACACTGGGAAGACAGGAAGAAAACAATGACAAGAGGTAAAGACTCCTTTATAAAAATTCTGAGGGAAAGCTACCCAGGAAAACCTTGAATCCAATCTTTGTCTCAGCAGCAAGGAAAACGGAGTCCTGAGGGCCACATCCACTCAAAGGCAGGACTCAAGTATAGGTCTCAGGACACTTATAGCAGATTTGCTCAGCTGAGGAGAGATTCTATCTTACACTTTTATTTCCTACTGATATTTGCACATTGATGTGTTTGACCCATAAAGAAATGAATTCATCTTGGGGAAAAGAAAAGCTGAGAGGCATCGGATGGAGAGATTAGTCAAGGTGGTGACTCTACACCAGTATTGCTGGCCTGGCAAGCTGGAGCAAAAGAGAAGGTTTCTCTTCGATGGACACCAAGCTTCAGCTCTGGTCAGTTGGAGTCTCTGATGACAGAAGGATATTTGTAATTATACTGTAATGGTCCTCAAAATCGCCTCAAAAACAAGACAAAAGAGCAACAGAATAAAACAACAACAAGGAAAGAGCAAAGAGTTCGATGCTTTTCTGCTGGCATTCTCCCTTACACTTCAAGCACCCAGCATGGTTAAGCAATTACTGCATGCACACTGGATAATGTTCTGATAAAAATTTTAAAAAAAGCTTAAATAGCAGAGTGTGGCAGCAGGGACAGGAAAACTCAATTGCCACTATGGTTTCGTATACAGATTGTGTCACACTCAAGGCTGAAATCCTAAACTATGTATTTTTACCCCCTCCAAGCTGCCTATTGTGTGCTTATAAACAGGAACCTGGCAGCATGTCAGGGGTGCAAATTGATTTCCTTTCCCAAATAAAATTGTAAAAAGCAAATAAACAAGGTTATGTGGGCTAATGAAACATTGCATGCCAGGCTGGGGAGAATTCCTTTCAAATGTATTTTCTTGTGCAAAAGCAACACAAAGCATCCGTGAAAGGCTCTTTCATAAACAACATGTTTACACAAGAATGCATTACTTGAAAGAAAAGGAAAACTGTGGTGTATCTCCCATGATATATTTGGATTATGTTTTATGATATAAATTAGGGGGGTAGAAAGGGGGTGCCTGCAGTGTTAAGAGAAACTGAAAATTAACCGAAGCTGCTAAAATAAAAGACGGAACTATTTTTGCTTGTCAGATCATTTTATCTGAGTGCTTTCGTAACTTATCAACGGATTTAAGAAACCCACCTTCAAGATTATCTTAATGGACTGAATCTAGCTCCGAGAAGAAAGTGAATGGCGCCCACCCCACTCCAAGATCCTGGGAGAGCTCACTTGGCTGCCGGGCATCAGTGGAAACATCTCCTGGAGAGTGGCCTATTTCCTAATGGAGATGGCGTGGCCAGCTGGAAACAGTTTCAGTAATCGAATGTGTAAGAAACTTCACTGTAAATTGCCTACCTCATGCTTTACAACAAAGAATGGTGAATTTGGCCCTAAAACCAAAGCTGTCCCTGGTGGACTGGGAACCCCAACGAGACCAGACCATATCATCTCCACCCTTCTCCCATCCGCCTGAGAAACTAGGTAGCTTGGAGCCTGGTAGCACTTACACATGCAAACTGCAGAGACATCTGACATACACCCAGGAGGATATGATAATCGAGGCAAGGGCAAAGCAGCAGGAAACGGGAGAAGGATGTAGCTTAGTTGGCCAGTTGCCTGGGGAACAAACATGAAGACCTGCATTTGATCTGTAGCACCCAAGTTAAAAAGAAAAAGGAAACAAGCCAGGCTTGCATGTGATCCCAGCACAGGGGAGGCAGAGACAGGAGCATCCCTGGAGCTCTCTGGCCAACCAGTCTAGTCTAATTGGTAAGTCCCAGGTCCCAGCAAGAGACCCTGTCTCAAAAACTAAGGCAAATGGCTCCTAAAGAAAGATACTGAAGGTTGGTCTCTGGCTTCCAAACATGGGCATATGCATATGTACAGACACACACAAACACACATGCACACATTATTTATGTCCCCCATAATGAGCCTGCAAACACAGATACATGCATATATGTGGACACACAGAGAGAAAGGGGGAGATTGAAGAATAGAGGTGCTGTCTGCTAATGGCCACAGAGGACAGTTTGACAGCTGTTCTGATAACCTAGCCTTCTCTCGTGCTGTCATCTGTCCTTAGACATGGGCACCATGGACTTAGTGACCAGGAGCAACACAATGTAAATTTCCGTGACCTCAGAATGGCCTTTATAATCAAAATAGGAAATGAACCTTTTACCCCACTTAGGGCTCCTATTTAGCCTTGAGATGTAATTCCTAGCTAGTTAGAAATGAAGAGCAAATTGCACAGAAAGCACAATTGATCACAACCTTAACCTGTCCCATGTGGTGACTGTGAAGTCAAGATCTGAGCTGATGGCTCCCTCTCTCTGCCACACCTTGTGTACCAGACTGTCCTGCCCAAGTCTACTGACCACTCAGAAGTTGCTTTTCTCCATCACTTTCAAATCCACAGCAAACGCTATCGGGGGCTGATGGTCATGGTGATTAATGAGGTAATATTTGTAAAATGCTAAGCGCTTCCCAGTCTAATGATCAAATGCAAAAGCTTCAGACCAAATACTCTGGAGAGCAGTTAAAGCACAGAAAGGGTTAGTCACCAGTTGGCTGCAACTCTGTACTAGGGAGGGGATTGAAAAGGGGTGTGTTTTGTAAAAAGGATTTGGCTAAAGGGCTGGGGCACTAAGAGCAAGGAAGTGAAGGGGAAGAATGTTTGGGGGCTTACAAATCTGAAATGTGAATTATTTCGCTTCTAAAATGTATCATTAACTTAAACACTCCACATCCTTTTCCGAAACGCCAAAGATAACTTAATTATGCAAAACTGTTTCCGCTACACGCAAGCCCATAGGATGCACGCCAATGTGTAAGAGTAGAGTACATGGAAATATTTGTCCTTATCCTATGACAAGGATGAGACATGAAAGGGGGGTGGCAAGAGAGACCATATACCAAGCATAACTGGCAACTTCACTCCCCTGTTTTCTGGGGAAATGGAGGAATCTAATTAATCACTGGCAAATTTGATAACAGATGTGTTTCTTGGCAAATCTACATTAAGCATTCGAGAAGTAATTACCCCCTAAAGCGTGTGGCGTTCCTGTGTGTACTTGGCACTGTGCAAAGTCTTCAGCCCCTTTGTTTTTATCTGACTTGGAGTTGGAGCCTCAGGGTGATACTTCAACTGCTGCTTTAGATTATAAACTCTTAACAGCACCTTGCTTGAGGGCACTGTGTTTATTGACGCTATGTAAGCAATTTACAGTCCCTTAATAGCACATTCACCACAATGTTACAGTGTTTAACTTGTTAAATTATATTTAGAGCTTCAGGGAATATTACCTCATTGGCTTCTCTAGTGTAGTTATTGATATCATGGAGTTATGGGGCATCTACCTGACTGGTGACAGCCACGGGACGTTTTACAGACTTGGGTCAAAGGCAGAGGGCAAAGTTTGAGCCAAGTTGAGAAGTAAGGGGGCTGAGTAGAGGGACAGAGGAGGGGACTCTAAAGGAAAGATGCCCGAGCCTGAGAGGACCAGCTCTTTAGAGGCACTGTAGCAGGAAGGACAGAAAGAGCCAAAATGCCCTCCTTTGAGAAAAATGCCAAGTATCTCATATCCGGGGATGCCACAGATGAGCAGCTACCACAATCCTTTACCAATGGGCATAGTATCCGGAGCTCAGCTCTTCAGAACCAAAAGATTGCAAAGGAAGCAATGTCTTCTAGTTTGCCTTCTGTTGCAGGGGCAAAAACACTGACCAAAAGCGGCTTGCAGAGGAAATGGTGCATTTGTTCTTACTGCTGAATAGTCCATCACTGAGGGAAGCCCAGGCAGGGCAGCAAATCAGCAGAAGAACCCGGAGGCAAGAACTGAAGCAGAGGCCCTGGAGGAATGCTGCTGGCTTGCTCCCGTAGCATGTTTAGCCTGCTTTCTTAAACACCTCAGGGTCACCTTCTCAGGGAAGGCACCCCTCACAGTCAGCTGGACCTCCCACATCAATCATTAATCTAGAAAAGGCACCATAGACTTGCCCACCTGCCAATCCGATGGAGGCAGTTCCTCACCTGAGGCTCCCTCTTCCCAGGTGAGTTGACAAACTAGCCAGTACACCATGTAAACATTAGCACAAAGAACAAGCAGGAGAAGAGATCCTCAGAGAGGTGAGAAAAGCTGAGCCCCGTCCAGCCAGAGAAGAGGAGGAAGGAGTGGAGGAAGGAGAAGTGGCAGGAGCAGGAACCCTATCTTTTTTGTGTGAGGTTTTTAACTAATTTTTATTTAAACTAAAAACAATCTTGTTTTACATACCAGTATCCGTTCCCTCTCCCTCCCATCCTCCTACTCCCCCACCATTTCCCCACCCCCATCCACTCTTCAGAGAGGTGAGGCCTCCCATGGGGCATTATCAAAGTCTGTCACTTCATTTGGGACAGGACCGAGCCCTCCCCTCCCTCCACCCCGTCCGTCCCCGTATCTAGGTTGAGACAGTATCCCTCCATAGGGAATGAATGGGCTCCAAAAAGCCAGTTCGTGCACTAGGGATGAATACTGGCTCCACTCCCTGTGGCCCCATAGACTGCTCAAGCCCACAACTGACACCCACGTTCAGGGTCCTAGTTCCAGGAACCCCATCTTTATCAGAATAGAGAGGGGTTGAAACATGGCTAAAATACCTTTGTTCCTGAGCTTAGTGACATCATGAGGCCTCATCAGCAAAGCAGCCAAAGGCCAAGTATTAACCAACCACAGAAGCGACAGGGGACAGGTGATGAAGGCAGCCTCACGGCTGATGTATTCTGAGGTCTTAGTTCATGTGATATACCCGGTAGCTCACAAACAGCTAAGGGGTGAGGTAAGCTACCAAGATGATGAGGGGCGGAACAGGTGGGCTCTGCACGCTTCCTTTTCCTATACCTCTGTTCTGTAGCACATCTGCTACTCAGGGTTCTCCACAATAGCTACCAAACAAATGGAAATGGAATCTAAAAAGCTAATGAATGAAGGGCATTGCTCGACACCTTTTGGGCTAATGTAACCAAGAGCTGAGGGGCAACGGCAGGCTGTGTGTATTTCAAAGGTAGGCGGCAGCACTGTTTGAGCCTAAACGCCAGGTTTCCTAAGAGTGGAGAGGAAGATTCATGTGTCGGGATGCTGAACATCAGAATGGGATCTTGTGGAAACAAACAAACAAACAAAACCTCTAATGTTAACTTGAAACCAGAATGTCCTATTTTCCTGGAATTCGATAGATTTTAATGGTGATTCTAACAATTCTCATATGATGCTGGGTTACACTTTGCAAGCTGTATGGTAGGTACCCCAGAGGCTCTACTGATCTCACAGGGATGGCATGGGATGAAGTTTTAGGGACACACAGCAGTATAGGACATCTGTTGGCTACTAGGCGAACCTGGGTTGCCGGGGTTTCAACATTACCTCATGCTCCATGTCTTTAGACCATATCACATCTGTAGGAGGCCAGATTGTTGGTGGTTGTTATGATTAAAGGCAATAGCATACAAAAATAAACATAGAGCAGAAGATGTGTGTGGTTGTGTCCAGTCTGAATCGAAGGTTTTCTCAGACACTGCACACAGCAGAAGAAAGCAACTGTAGTGAAGACTGAATGCACACTATTATTCTGGTTCTCCTGTTATCTGCTTATTCGTTATTAATTAATAATGAATTAAATTAATGTTACTAAATTAATACAAGCATGCATGTGTTTATTACAGTGTTTGGACCAGAGTTCTGCAGAATGTTGTGGAATTTCTTTTGGCTTAGGCATGTCCCTCCCCCACACACATACACACGGAGTGTCTGCACCTGACACAGACCTCTAGCCTAGTGAAGACTGAGGAAGAAATGATTCATGGGGAGATTTAACAAAATAATTAGCCAAAAACATCATGTGAGTTAATTAGTCCTTAGGACAGCTTGTCGAGTGGCTGCAAGAACCTACTGAACTTTCTGTTTTGTTTTTTGGTTTTTGGCTTTTGTGTTTTGTTGGTGCAGGTGGAGACAGGGTTTCTCTCTGTAGCCCTGGTTGTCCTGGAACTCGCTCTGTAGACCGGGCTGGCCTCAAACTCACAGAGATCTGCCTGCCTCTGCCTCCCAAGTGCTGGGATTAAAGGTGTGCACCACCATCTGCTGTACTTTCTAAAGATTAGCAGAGACTCACATGATCTGGGAAGTCACTGAGCTAGCATCATGGGGATTTCTATACCCTGAATTTTGGAAAGTTCCCCAATGCACTTGAGAACAAGAGCCAGAAATTCTGCATGTCTGACTTTCACCACATCTATTGTCCCCATCAAAGCACTCACACTTAATTATCTTACTATGATTGTGCTTTACATTTATGGGGATGTATTGTCACCTATCACTTTCATATGGCACTGGCTGCTTAATGGTTAAGTATAGAATAGTTTAGAGCATCTTAAGACATCTCACCGACTATTAATAGAATTACAGAGCCATAGTCTTTTGGAGTTTAGCGAAGTTGGCACCAGCAGCACAATGTATCATCATGCCTTTTGTTGCAAAGTGTATGAAATGGGAAGTTTAAAAGGATCAGGGAAATGGAGCTGCTCATATCTGAAGGTAACTTCCAGATTTCTCACTGCCCTATTTATTCACTTGACACAGTGTAAAAACACCTGAGAAGGGAGTTGCAATGGCTGGATCATATTGGTTAGCAGACATGCCTGTGAAGAACTGTCTTAATTGGTAATTTATATGGAAAGGGCTGGCCCACCGTGGTCAGCACTATTCCCTGGGTAGGTGGTCCTGGGTTGTGTAAGAACACTGGCTAGACTTGAACCTGTGAGTGATCCACCAAGCAGCAGTCCTCCATGGTTTCTACTTCAAGGTCTTGCTTGGGTACCTGCCCTGACTTCCTTCAGTGATGAACTATATAAGATGAAACAAACCCTCTTCTCTAAGTTGTTTTGGGTCATGGTACTTTTCACAGCAACAGAATGAAACTCGGCACCCCCACCAAAGGCCAAATGTTTCCCCTGTGAAAAAGACCAGGGGAATAGCCCCAAACTCACAAGCTAGTTTCATAGAGTTTAAACTCCAGCCAGTGACATAGAGAGAACTGAAATGTTTGGCTGCCTACAAAATTAATTCAACTAAGTTTCTAACCAATAATTGTCCAGGAAATTTATTGAAATCTTTTGTTATAATTGAGGAGTAAAAAGAAGATTGCACATTACCATATATATATATATAGATATAGATATATAGATATAGATATCTGTATATGTGTATACATATATATATATATATATATATATATATTAGTATGAATAATTCACAATCATGTATCTATGTTCACCACATGTATACAGCACCCATGGAGACCAGAAGATGGCATCAGATCCTTTGGAATAGGAGTTGCAGATCATTAATTACCATGTGGGTGCTGAGAACTGAACAGTGGGTCCTCTGTAAGAGCAGCAAGTGCCCTTAACAACAAAGCCATACCTCTGCCCGAAAACGTTCTATACATACATACATACATACATACATACATACATACTGTCTCTGTGCATTCACTTGTGGATAATATTTTATTAGGTAACACACATGGCCCTCCACTGGCTATGCTAGGATTCCCATAAGAACTATAACATTGTCTTTGTCTTCAAAGATTTGTAAAGACCATCTGTTGGCATTTAACTATGTAAGTATGCAGGCATCATTAGTCTACTTGCACAAGTCAGAGAGTGCCCAGATAAGCAGAGTCCTGAGGTAGGAAGATTGGCTTTATGAGATCCATAGGCTAGGCTTTGGGTGAACAATGAAAAGCAGGAATTGAATCAGAATGACTTTCTCTGTTGCCACATTCCCTATAAAGGGATAAAGCATCATTACCCCAAGAAAGATGAACCCCGTGAACGATGGAAAAATATAACATAAATGAGACAAACAGCCTCAAATAAGCCCATTTGCAAAAAAGGAGACTCAAGCAAGTTATGTTCAACAAGTATGCCACCAAGGGATGGGGATTTTTTCTCATATAATACATCCTAACTGCAGTTCCCCATCCTTGCACTCCTCCCATACACCCCTGACTTCCTCTCTCCCCCAGATTCATTCCTCCTCCATTTCCTTTTAGGAAAAAAAGCAGGCCTCCCAGGAATATCAACTGAACATGGAATGGCATAACAAGGTACAATAAGACTAGGGACAAATCCTCATACCAAGGCTGGACCAGGCAAACCAATAGGAAGAAACGGGTCCCAAGAACAGGCAAAAGAGTCAGAGACACCCCCACTCCTACTGTTAGGAGTCTCACAAAAACACCAAGCTACACAACCATAACATATGCAGAGGTCCTAGCAGGCACAGACCCATGCAGGCTCCCGGATTGTTGCTTCAGTCCCTGTGAACCCCTATGAACCCTGGTTAGTTGACTCTGGGAGGGAGAGATTGTTCAGCCATTAAAGACTAGGCTTACAACCAAAAATATAAGAATTATGATGGATAGGGTGACAGATCTGCCTGAATGCTTCCTCCTGGCCTTCACTAGCCTTCCCCTAAGCTCAGCCACAACAGCAAATCCTATTCGTCTTTGCTGCCTCTTGCAGCAAAGACTAGTCTAAGAGCACTGGGATAAAAAGAGAAAGCAGTAAAGGGTAGCTTTCAGTGATACCCACATGAGATCCATACAGGTCTAACTCCAAACATTTCTTTTCTTTCTTTCTTCCTTCCCTCCCTCCCTCCCTCCCTCCCTCCCTCCCTCCCTCCCTCCCTCCCTCCTCCTTCTTTCTTTCTTTCTTTCTTTCTTTCTTTTTGAGCCAGGATTTTTCTGTGGCTTTGAAGGCTGTTCTGGAACTAGCTCTTATAGACCAGGCTGGCCTCCAACTCACAGAGACCTGCCTGCTTCTGCCTGCTGAGTGCTGGTATTAAAGGCATGCACCACCACTGCCCGGCACTTCAGACATTTCTAAGTTGGGGAAAAAGTGATTTTACATGGGCAGGCAATGGATATACTGTGATGATCTGAACACACAGAACTGCCAGGTGCAGGTGCTTTGGATCCATGCTGGAGATCTCTCTCTCTCTCTCTCTCTCTCTCTCTCTCTCTCTCTCTCTCTCTCTCTCTCTCTCTCACACACACACACACACACACACACACACACACACACACACACACACACCCAAGGCTAGTTCTGACTTAAGTTATAGCTAATATTCATTGTATCTCCCTGGCTTCATCATAACTTAAACACTGTCAGCTTTTTCTTTCCTCTCTCAGTAGTCATGCACACACTAACCATGAGAATCAACAAAAAGGAGGACAAAACCATTACTAAATGGTTGACAACTATGAACGGGGATCCTGAGAAGGCTGACCTGCCTAAGGTACACAGAGGTGTTCAAAGCCACCAGCAACCACAGAAAGTTTGCTGTCCCTTTAAAAAGTTGTTGGCTTTTCCTCAGGTGCTAAATAGTACAGTTGCAATTCCCACACAACTCACCCTGAGTTCTACAAGGAGTGTGTCTGAACATTCTCACCCTAGTACCCAGGAAGGAGAGGGGAACAAACGTGGGAACCGAGGATGGGAGAGAGAAGAAACAAAACAGGAAAGGACATTTCTCCCACCAGTGAAGACAGCATGCTCCAACCGAAGAAGCCACTTTACAGTGTTGATTCAATCTGTGTACTTTAGAGCTGGGAGATCTGAAAATACAGCAGAAGAAACCCTTTCAAGTGCGTTGCTACTCAGAAGCAGCAGCAGTGCCGATCCATTTTCTGAAAATATGCTGAGTAATAAAATATGCGACCCCTTGTAAGATAGAAAGGATACACAGGGCAGCCCGATGCTCAGGTCAAAGGGGAAGAAACACATCTTAGCTCCCTGCACTATGAATATGTGATGAGGAAAGGGCTTCACACAAATCAGTCAAGCACAGAGGCACTAGTCAGAGGTGACACTCATCTCCAAAGCACCCAGGAGAGCGTCCAGGGAGGCAGAGAGAGCAGGCAGACAGGACACAAAGGAAAGCCTTCTGCTCTTTTCCCTTGGCTCATGGTGTTTGGTTGGATTTGGCCTTAGGCATCAGTAGTGGGAGGAAAATAGACTTCTTAGGTCTCATTTGCTAGGAAGGAAATTTCAAAGATGAGCATATCACTAATTTTAAGGCGTCTGTCCCCGGGTCTGTAATATCAGTCTCTGCAGAGTCGAAGTGCAAGTAACCTCTAGATCACAGTGACAAATTCGTGTTCCCATTCTTTATCTGCCTCTTCCTACCACCCCCATGGCTATGGCTCCTGAACAGAGCCTGACCCTGCCAGCCAACTGCGTTAGGCAGATCTGCCTGTTTCTCGTCACTCCTGCAGGGGCATTCTCCCCAGATCAGCTCCCAGATTCCCGGTGTCCCTCTGGCCTCTGCACATCAGTTAGGTTAATAGAGCCTCCCGCCCCACCCCCACACTACATCTTGACTTCCAGCTCTTCAGAGCACCATACATTCTAAGTGACAATGGTGCTCACTCATAACCATGCAGGGAGGAGCCTGGGCCCTGTCCTGTTCCCATATTTCAATAGTTTTTCCCTCTGGAGACACTTGTTCTCTTGGGAAAATACATTGGTTCCTTTCATCTTTTTATTTTAACATACTGTAAAATGAGAATCAAGTATGCTAGGCTGCTGCCAGGATTCCAAGGCCTTTGTGTTTAACAGGGCACATGCTACCTCACAGGAAGTCTGTTAGAGCAATAGGGAAGTTTAAAGGTCACACTGAACTGCACCAGGCTGTCCTGTTGAGATGGGTGTTGCAGGCTAGGCTCCATGGTGTAATGGTCAGCATGCAGGCCTCTAAAGAAATGACATAAGAGCTTTGGAAAGTGTGAGAGCAGACCTTACTTCCTAGCTCAGTAACTCATTAATCCTGCAACCAAAGTTCAAGTGTCTCTGCATCATCTAGGATAACAAAGCATGGACTATGGGCTAGGCTGTAAGAGGGAAAATGATAGGCAATACATAACTACAACAACAAGAGCAGTGCCCACAAAGTGAGTTTCAAAGTCAGCCCCTACGTTAGAATCAAGAGAGCCAGGGGGCAACAGTAAATACTAAGCTACAAGAAGACAAAGGCTATTCCCAAGATAGCCTCTTCCAAAGCAAGTCACTTTATGAGCTTCCAATACCATAGTACTCATAAAACCAAACATGTACCCAGCAAAGTGGATTGAGGCATTTAGAGATCACGGCACTTACATGCAATAGAGAAGATCCACTCCATTTCTTCTGTGAGAAACGGCACAGTAACGAATCAGTGTTAGGCACCTGGTCACCATGCAGCTGGGCCAGGGCACGCCTAACCCAACACACTGCCCTGTGTGGAGTCCCTGTGGTGACACTTTCAGAAGGGCTCTAATTTTATACTCAACACAGAATACCATGTTCAAAACAACAACAAGACCACAAAAGACAATTTCTTGTTTTCTTTGAGATGTGTTCTGTTGAAATCCAGCCAAGGGCAACCCATTTCTTCCACAGAGGTATGCTTCATCCAGCATATTTGGAAAATGGACTTCTGTATGGTTTCATAAGGTTGACACCGTTCTGCAGTGGCTCCAGAGAATGACAGAAAGCTACTGGCAATGAGACAGAAAGATGCCATCTCATATATAATTAAGTACTTCAGAAAGATAGGGCCAGTAATGTTATTCCGATGTAGAAAAACTGAGAGGTAGATAGAGAAACAGATAGACAGGCAAACATCAACGTGTTACATGTCGCCTGGAATTATCTAAGTTATAGCATATGAATTAAAATGTTGAACTAATATAAAAGAGACTATGAAGAGTGGCCCTGTGTAAGGAGAGTGGCGTGAGAGGCACAGGAAGGGGAGGCCGCTGCTAAGGGATCTGAAAGGTCTCCCTGCACACATTGCTTTGATTCTTAAGAGACAGCCTGCAGGCATTGGCTCCATACCACACAAATAACCCAGCTTCAGATGTGCAAGTGGGGAGTACTGATGTCCTCATGAAGCTAACAGGACTGTGTGCAAAAGACCTCGGTGAACTTCAAATTAAGTTATGAGGCTGTCAGATACTGATAATGATGGTGATCAGTGATCATGATGGGAAAGAAACCGATGGCAGAGGAAGCAGGGTGAAGAGCCAGGACCCAGAGTCCTGTGCCTGCTCAGAGGCCACCGGGAGATGGGAACAGCCAGATGGCATCAGCTGATTTGTTTTTAACAGGATTTAACATTCAGTAATGTACCCCCAAAATGTACACCCAGTAAATTAAGGCTGTAATTCCATCTTGGTGTTACGGTGACATGAAAATCCACTCAAGCTTGGCTGTCAGGGTTTATGAAGTTATCAAAGCCCCTTGATGGAATTACAGCACTATTATGCACAGCTGGGGGGACATTACTCCTTATCTTAACAGCAGTTAAAAGCACAGTGGCACAAAAGGGCACTAAAATACCAGTTCCCTATTAGTGAGCAGCGGGGACAGAGGACAGCAGCATGCATATCTGCACGCCGCTCTGTCTCCCTGTCTCCCTCTGTCTGTCTCTATCTCCCACTCTCTTTGTCTCTCCCTGTCTGTGTCTCTGTCTTTGTCTCTGTCTGGGTGTCTCTCTCCCTCTGTTTCTCTCTGTGTCTGTCTGTCTTTGTGTCTCTGTCTCTCTGTCTATCTGTCTCTATATGTCTGTCTGTCTCTATCTGCCTATCTCTGTCTCTCTATCTCTATGTGTTTATCTGTCTGTCTGCCTTTCTCTGTCTGTCTCTCTGTCTCTGTCTTTCTCTATCTCCTGTTCAAGTCTCTATGCATCACTCATTATCAGTCCTGGGTACTGTATTTTCCACCTTGTCTCCTTCATAGATTTAGCAGAATTGCTCACAGTGCAGTGTCTGAAACAGCCAGCAATTTGCCACCTTCTGGACACAAAGGAACATTGGCAGGTAAACAGTCTGTTCCCGTGTCCTCTAGAAAGGAGCCATAAACATAGTAAGAGCAGGAAAACGACTGGTGGTATTTAAACATAAACAGCAGGATGGTTAGGAACAGCAGGTCTGGGTTCCCTCTGGATGGGATCCACTCCACTATCTGCAACCTGTGTTATTTGGTCAGCCTGCTGACCTTTTCCAAACCCCAAATGCCTACAACATGCTGTGAAAGTGGGATGTACTTCCTCATGGTTGAGGGCAAGAACATCAGACTAATGCTCAGTCTAGTACACAGCTGCAGTCATTCTTATCAAAATTTAGTTACTATCATAGCATCCATACCAGTGTTTTCTTCTAGCCTTCAAATGTTTTATTTCATTTATTTTTATGTGCATGATACTCATACATGTGGAGATCAGAGCATAACTTGTGGAAGCTGGTTCTTTCCTTCCATCACGTAGATCCCAGGGATCAAACTCATGTCATAAAGCTTGGGGGCAAGCACCTTTACCTTTGGAGTCATCTCACAGGTCCTACTTTATTTTTCTGAGAGAAGGTCCCACTACACAGTCCAGGCTGGCCTTGAATTTATAACTTGAGATCCTTTGCCTAAGTGCTAAGACTATAGAAGGTCACCCCTATGGTCAGCTTTATAAACAAGTGAGTATATTTGATTACCAGCTGTTAAGAAAGCTGTGAATCAAATTATAACTACAGGCCCATAATAGGATTCACAGGAGAAACTGGAATGAACACTAAGGAGAACCCTTTGAACTCAACACCAAGGAGAAATGTGGTAGCCTTGGTAACTATAGTAGAAACCACTGAGATGAAGAAAAGGATTGGTTAACTATTACTGATAGGTTTGACAAAGACCTGTAATCATGAGTTGTGTGCTGCCAACATCTTTTTAGTTATTCACTATTGCTGATCTCCTGACACAGGATTAATACACAGGACTGGGTGTGGGTCCACTAACTGAGTCTGTGTGTTTGTTTTGGCATAAACAAATGTAGATTGGTGACTTCTGACTTTAGACATTTACTAGTAGATCAAGAACTCAAGGACTATTGAGAAGCAGCCTTAGTCCTGAACCTGTGTGTTTCCATAAGACCTCACAGGCCTTCACAGTCTTCACTCACAGTTAACTCAGTTGAATTTCTAAGAGATATCTTTCCTTTGCAAGCATTCAAGAGAGATCTTTCCTTTCTGCTTTACATGTCATTTCAGTGGGACGTGGAACTCTACAACAGTTACAACTAGAACAGGATACCTGAGAATACAAATGTTTGATAAATATGGCTTAGGTCAGGTGAGCATTCAAGGTGTCAAGGCATCAGTAGGTATATTTTACATTTTTAAGAAACGTATTTTATGCCAGGTGTTGGTGCCGCACGCCTTTAATCCCAGCACTCAGGAGGCAGAGACAGGCAGATCTCTGTGAGTTCGAGGCCAGCCTGGTCTCCAGAGCAAGTGCCAGGATAGGCTCCAAAACTATACAGAGAAACCCTGTCTCAAAAAACCAAAAAATCAAAAAAACAAAAAAAAACAAAAAAACTTATTTTATGTGTATGGGTGTTTTGTCTGCACAGATACCTGTGCACCACATGCCTGCCCGGTGCCCTTGGAAACCAAAAAGGGGCAGTGGGTCCTCTGGAACCAGAGTAATACATAGTTGTGAGTCACCTTGTGGGTGCCGGAAATTAGCCTCATGTCCTCTAGAAGAGCATCCAGTGTTTCTAGCCACCCAGACACCTCTCCAGCCACACCCGGTGTGTTTTAAGGAGAGACTGGGGAATATCAGGTGGTCCAGCAGATAAGCTCAGTGGGAGATGATGGGCAAAGAGCCCCCAAACACAGCAGATGGAGACAGCTAGGCTAATAGAAGCCCTGAGCATCTTTCACAGTCAGAGCTTTGTTCTGATGTCCTGAGAACTCCACGTTACATTTCTTATTCCTAATTCTTCTTTGCTCTTAATACAAGCTCCAACTATAAAAGCTAAGAAAGACAGATGTGCACCAATTGAAGGAACATACAAAGGGGTGATGTTTAGTATAATCACAGGTGCTGGTGACATGCAGTGATGGTGTTACTACAAAGCCTTAAGAACAATTATCTCAATAAATTCTATGGAGAACTTACTGGGATACATGGTTAGAAGATGTGGACAGATGCAGCCTCAGGCAAAAAAGGAAGCCTCTTCCCAGATCACACATTCAGCCTCAGACTACAGCCTCTTTTATCCAGCACCTCCAAGGTCCCATGGCGATCCTAGCTACCTCCCTTTACCTCCTCTAAACCAAACCATGTTCTCAGGAGCTAGTCTCATCAGCTCACTCACCCACCAGAGGACAGCTAATGAGACTTAGTGGTATTTCTCCAAGGTATCATATATTAGAAGCACTAAGCAAAATAGCAATAGGGCACAGTAGAAGGACGAAGTTCAGACCGACCATAGCGTCACAGGGTATGTGAAGAGATTAACACTCAGAAAAATTACTGGTCCATTTGAACTCACAGCAAGCAGGAGGCAAAGTACTCCATACTGCAAGCAAGGTTGAAAATCTAGCATCCTTAGGGTTTGGGAAATGTCTTTTATAAATCTGTTGAAGTCTTCAGTGTTTCTTGAATATAGTGACTAGTCTCTCAAGACTCTGGGCTTGATGGCAGGTCTCCCTGAAAGATCCCCTCACTACACATGTAGCATGCATCCTTGGACGTAGCCATAACAATTTATGCTTAATGAATGAGAAAGAATGTCATTTCACTTGCTTTATGACTTGGGTGATGGTGGGCCAGTAACCAAAAAATGTCTGTGCTTATTTTCAGAACTGACACCATGACGGTCAATCCATCAACCACCATTTACAGAGTTCCCACAAGATGACGATGCTGGATTTTGTCTTTAAAAGACGTTAAGTGCTGAGAGCCTTAACATCTGTTCACTTCTAGGGGACTCTGCCTTTACCGGGACTGTGGAGCAGATCTTCAAGTCCACAGAGAACACCTGACAGAGCCTTCCTTCACCCACAAAACATTTAACTAGCCAATTATCATGTGTTTTATTAGTAGGGAAGGTTCTTGGGAATGGGGAACAGGCTGTGGAGAACATCTTGAGAAACAGTCACTCAGTCATTCTTTCTTACCTACTTTGTGCTTTAATTCCTACACAGGAAACAACAGTGCTGACTTCTTGGGAGCAAAGGAAACCAGGATCCTAAGAGGCTTAGGTGATGTTTAATATAGATGCCTCACAGGCCAGTAGTGGGCAGGGGAAGGGCAGACAGACAAGGTAGACTAGCCACAGGCTGTGGGTGTGCACATTAAATCCCATGGGCTAGCCAATAACAGTATTAATTAGCTAGTAATTATAACAACAAACATTTGCCCAATACCTACTCTATGCCAAGCCCAATTATGAAAACTTCCCAGGCATTACCAAAATTAATGATTATAATACCCATCTTATAGAAAACACTTCTATTCTCTTCATTTTCCTCAAAAGGAAACCGAGGCAGATAGGGTTGAGCAACTTGAAGGTGACATATACAATAACCTCTAAAATTTTGCAGAGTTAAACCGTCCAAGTCAGATGTGATAGATGGTCATTGGTTTTTAATAATAAGGCAAATCTCAGCAAATTTCAAATAAATTGGCTATGCCATAGTCCCTGCTCTTGACAGAATTGAGCTAGAGTGAGTTACAGACAAAGCTCAGAAAATTCTAAAATGTCTGGAATAGGAATAATATGCCCCTAGGTAATCCATGTGTTAAAGCTGAGACCACAGAGAAAAATAGAGAATAAGGCTGGGAGAGATGGTTCGTTGGTTAAGAACATGTAATGTGCTTGCAGAGGGCCAGAGGTAGCTCCTAGAATCTACATCTAGCATCTCACGATTGTCCATACCTCCCGTTCTAAGGGACCTATGGCCTCTGAACTCCAGGAGTATCTGCACTCACCTGCACTACCACCACATCAATACACATAATTTAAAATGAAAAAAATCTTAGTTTGTATAAACCACTAAAGCTCTGCTTAGAAGAAAAAGCACCGCTCTACAGGCAGGCATTAGAAAGGGAAGCTACCCAAGTCCATGATTTAAGAAAGAAGGGCAGATTGCACCCAGAGAAGGTAGAAATCATGACAAATAAAGCAGAAATTTAAGGAGAAAGAAAGAAATGCATACACAGTAAACTCCCTTCCAACCAATTTGAAAAGCTTTGCTGCAAAGGACGCATCCCTAGATAATCTCAGTTTATAATTAGAAACATAAGATATGCTTTTCCCCTGGGTTACACAGAGAAATCCTGTCTTGGAAGGAAAAACAGATATTTGCTTCCTTCAGTGCTCTGTGATGCTATTTTACAAAGGAGCTGCATAAATATTTCTTCATCTTTGTCATTATCAGCACAACTACCATAATCATTACTTGAAGTATCCACAATCTGTTTCAAAGAGGTAGGAACCCTGTCACACCATCATCTGAAGAAAAGTCTCCTAACTCTGAAGACTAAGAGTCTACCTAAGAGGACACAAAGCCAGAGCCCAAAGTCAAATGTTTTCCTTGCTTCCTCCTCAGTCTAAAACAGTCTATGCTAAGTTCACTCCACAGGTGTCTAGGAGAGCCATGGCATGTAAAGCTTACAAGGTCACACAGTTACAAAATACTGGCCTTTACCATTGACTGTCAACTTCTCTAGACTGCAGGAACATTTTCAGTGTTCGATTACAAAGCAACACAATGCTCTCTCTTCGTCTCACAGCCAATGAGGTGTCCATAGGGACACCACCTTCCCATCTCATTGATAAATTATCCATTTACTTGACCGGCCTGATGGGTAGAACCCAGACTTGAACAGCCTTCAAATTCCAGATTCAGTGCTCTTTCTAGTTCTCTGCACATTAGAGGGGCCAAATGTATTGTACCTCTCTCTAGGTGGGTAAGGACAGCGTCTAGTCTGGATCGTAACACCAAGCTCTGCCACCAACTGCCTGGGCAACACTGAGCAAACACCCTAGTCCCTCTGCTCCAGTTTCCTTACCTGTAAACCCAGGATAGTAACAGCATCTGCCTTCCAGGTTTCCTGTTTTGTTTTGATATAGAAAAACCAGAAAGTGCATACCAGTGTCTAGCACATCATTAAAAATGACCCACACCAGCTGGGCAGGCAACCTTCCTTCCTCAGCCCGTCACCACCTCTAACTTTACTTTGGTTTTAAACTTTACAAACCAAAATCTTCTTTAAAGCAAAATCAAAATACTAGCATTAGAACAAAAATACCCCCTCTGAACACTCAGAGGGTGCCCAGAATAGAGGATTTACAGCTGAGCAAATCATGTCTGCTCCACTACAAATACATTGAGGAAATGGCAACGTGAGGGATTTCAACACAGGATGAGGCTCTGTGCCTAGTTAAAATAAGTGAAACCAGGGAGGGCAATGCATAGATCCCCCCAGTGTTTATATAAGTGGCATTTTAAATATTTTACTTGAACTTGGTCACATTCATTGACAGAGATTTATTAGGGAAAAATCTCAACCTCCCTTTCTGTCAAGGCAAGGTATGGCCAGTATTACTCAATGAGACACAAAGGGACAACAAGAGAGGTATGCATACTCGGAGGATGTCACCCAGGGCTCAGAATGGAACTCAGGGTCTCCTTTCCCAGGACAGATCCTGTTCCCCCACCCTTGAAAGTCAGCTCTCAGCCTTTTCAATTTTGTAAAGGCAATGTCGTGTTTCTTTGTTGATCTCTCCTCTGCCTTTGCACAGATTGGAACAGGGTCAGCCTGTCACTTTACTCAGGTCTACAGACCACACTTTGACTGTGTTGGAGCCCAGCCATTTGTACCATCTCCTGTCCTTGGCCATCCCAGATTCCATTTCTTTTCATTTTCTTTTCTAGATTTTGTTGTAGTTTTGTTTCATTTTTGAAACTGAGGCTAATGGAGTCCAGACTAGTAGTCAGGACTGGCTTTGAGCTTCTGACATTATATCTCAAGTGCTAGAATTAGAGGCATGAGCAGTCATGCCAAGCTCCATGTCCAGCTCCAAGGTCTCCACATCAATGACCTGCCTCTGAGGGGATATTTAAATGATCTTTCACTCAAAGCAAATACAAGTAACACACTAGTATGAAAAAAATCTCCAAATGCACACTACAAAAAAGTTTTTTTTGTGCTTTGGTGATATAGCCCAGAGTTGTTCTAAATAGTCATTTTAAAATGGATGGCTGTGTGAAATGATAATTATAAAAACTTGCTTCACAGAAATATTTTATTTTCTTTAGGTACTTCATAAAATCATGTGATATAGCTAAAGTATATAAGTAGAGGTTTTTTTAAAAACAAAAACAAAAACTGTTGTACATCAATAAACCTTCCAGAGTGGCACAACTTGCCCTTCCTAAACCTTTGCTCACTCCCTGGAAAATTGAGCCAATCTTTCTTGCTTCTGGCAAACTGTGGGGATGTAATTTCCCTGTTCACTTTCAGTTTTCTGCATAGTGACAACACTTAGTCCATGGCAAATACCTCATGCCTACTACTTTTGGAAGCAGACAAGGTCTAGCAGTAGGCAGCCTTAAGCATTGGTGCTAGCTTGAAGAAAGCACAGGCCAGACTTAGGTACATTCCAGAGTTCACACACTGGAAGAAAGGCATTGGGCAGCATACTTAACCACCCTGGACTTCAGTCTGCTCATCTACACACACACACACACACACACACACACACACACACACACACACACACACTACAGCTATCTTTAGGACTGAATGGATATTGAGGGAAACTCAATAAGACACCTAATACTGATACGTGACTTGTTCCACAAGAGATCCATGTGTTCAGCCCATGGTGAATGTTCCATACACAGTGGTAGATAGCATTTATAAGGGTACTATGACTATCCATGGAGTTAGTTAAATAAGACTAGCTTTGGAATAGAAGACTAGAATACACTGAGCGACTATCAGGCCCAGGCTGGTGAGGCCAACACCATGCTGCCTTGTGAAGTGAAATCGTCAACTCTTTTTCACTTACGTTTTTAATAACTTTATATAAGAGTAGTATACTCACATCAATTCCAACCATCCCTTCCTACCTCCAACTCCGCTCAAATTCATCTTCTTTAATTATTATTGTTATACATTCACACAGACAGAGAGACAGAGAGACAGACAGACAGAGACAGAGAGGAGAAAAAAAAAAACTTCCTTAGTCCAGTTAGTGTTGCTTCAAGGTGCTTTTGCAGCACTGGCCTACTTCTATAGTGGCCAAGGTGGAGAAGGGAAGCCACTCAATAAGGAATCCCTTTGTACAAGAGAGGACAACAGGGATGTCATCGCGTGGCAATAAGATGGGAACTTCTGTAAGAGGCTCCAGCCCAAGCAGAGACTGCCTTAGTTGTCAACACCACTTACAATGTGTTTTCCCCTCAGCCTAAGAGAAGGGTCCTTGGGGTCCCTTTTCCTTCACTGGCCAAGCCAGAGATGGCTGTGGGAGAGGATGGGGAACTGAGATAAGATGCCAGGTCACAGCATCTGTCTGCCCTTCCTAGAAGGTTGGCTGGGCCTCCCAATCTGCTCCATAAAGATGTCTTTGAGCATGCCAGTAACTTCTGAAAGACAGCACTCTAATTTGAGAAGGATCTAAGAGCTAGTAGGCAATTTTCTAGCACACTAGACAGACAGACAACAATGTGAAGGGCAACTGAGTCAGAGCCCCCTATGTTTCTTCTGAGAACTCCTATTCCTGAGCTCCAGGCACTGCTGCTCTGACAGCCCTTCATTCAGTACTGTGGGGTGAATTGCTCCTCTAGGGCTGGAGAGGAGACCTGCAGAAGACCAACTCCATTGGCCAACTATTCCTGGGCATGGGGCCTACCTACCCTGGAATGCATCACTCCATTGGAGAAAACTGGTTTTCCCTTTCCCAGCAGTCATCAATTGTAGATACTTTCTTGGTTAGGGGTGGAATTTTGTGTTCACTTCCCCTTCTCAGTGCTGGGATTTTGTCTGGTTTGAAACTGTGCAAGTCTTATGTGTGCTGTTGCATTCTCTGTGAGTTCATATGTGTATCGGTCCTATTGTGTCTGGAAGGTGTTGTTTCCTTGGAATCATTCACCACTTCTGGCTCTTACAATCCTTTGATCTCCTCTTCCACATGTTATTTTCTTTGGAGAATGGAGTTACTTTGTTTTGATTTTTTTGTCTTACTGTGTTGTTGATTATTTTTATGTTTATTTTGTTTGTTTGTTTGGAGAAGAGATAGAAACAAAGAGACAAGAGAAAAAAATTTAATTTGGGTGGCAGGGTAGGAAGATGGAGAAGATCTTGGAGGAGTTGTGGGAAGGGAAACATTATCAAAATACATGGGATGGAAAAATTAAATAACAACAAAACAGGGCCATTATAGATATCATTAAGGTTTGTCATCATATTGGAAGAAGGTAGGTCCCCAGTCCAGAATGAGTGATGTCTTTATAGAAAGGAGAAATTTGAAAAGAGACACATGAGCAGAATGTCATATATACAAGAACTCAAATATCAGAATGATGCATCTATGAGCCAAACAATAACAAAGGTTGCAATAAAATACAAACCCTCTGTTGCCTCCCAGGAATTTTTTCCTTTTTGCCTTCAAACAGTATATCCCCAAATGAAACTGACAAGGACACAGAATGATTAGTCAGCATTTCTTGACAGCACCAAGGAAAGAAGAAATTTCATGTTGTGATCACAAGCTCTTCCTCCATTCATCAGTCAAATTCGCCTGAAGATCATATCTTACCAAGGCCGCTAGCATTCCTCTTCCCTGGCCTGTGTCAGATAAAGGACAGAGTGCAGATGGAGATGACAGAGGCCTCTGGAGAGTTTTGGCCTTGCTTGTTTATTCTGGGACACACTTGTGCCATCTCAACCGTGGTCAAAGGACTCTGAATGAGAACACAAACAAAGCTGACTGTGGCCACGGGCCAGGGTAAAGTTCCCTTGTGCAGCTTTCTTGGAGAGCCATTTTGCATAGCCTTTTATATGTTAATCACAGCTCCTTCCTATGTATTGAACTTTGCAGCCAGAAGGAAAAATAAATAAATAAGGCTGACTAATGGCTTGTTTCCCCAGAGGCAGCTTTTTATGGGATCATATGTTTTTTCAGCTTCTCCATCACAGTTTCCTGCTTGGACACTCGGAGCCCTTGACATTGGCTACAACATCATGTATTATGGATAGCAACTCAAACCACTGCCCCTATGTGGCTGGACTGGGGTCCAGCAGCATCCCAGGTCACAGCCATAGCAAACCTTGTACCCTTTGATGACTGTACACAGCAGCAAGTCTTTCAACAACTAACAACTTCCAGGTCAAGCATGGCCCTTCTATGGCATGGTGAAGAAAAAGCAAGATCAGGCAGGCTGTGTGCCCATTGCAAACTAGAGCAACTGAGAAACACACACACACACACACACACACACACACACACACACACACACACACACACACACACACCTGGCCATAAGTGACTAAGAACAAGGGGCTTCATTTTTCATCAGTGAAGCAGAAGGTTACAATGAAACCTGCCTCAAGAAGCTGTGATAAGGATAGAAAGTGATAATGAGGATAGGAAGTCATAAGGACAGGAAGTGATGAGTATAGAAAGTGATGAGATAGGAAATGATGAGGATAGGAAGTGATAATGAGGACAGGAGATCACAGTCACGGGGATAGGAAGTGATGAGGATAGGAAATGATAAAAGAGGAAGTGGTGATGAGGAGAGGAGGTGAGGGTTTGTGCTACCTGCTCTGTGCTGGTAGATGATAGGGAATGTTATCAGGTGTTTCAAATACTCTACCATGAAGTAACTTTCCTGGCAGGTAATCCCACAATGAGATGAGTGAGTGTACTAGGGCCTACTAGATCTTCCATAGCGTTGAGTAAACAAGTAAACAAAGACCAACACATTCCTCAGGCCCCCTGACCCATCAGGGGGATGGGTCAGAAAGAGAAACTACAGCTGCTCCTCTCTGTTCCCACCTTGTATTATGTGGTTCAAGGTCAAAGGGGTTGGCTTAAATGCAGCACCATTCACTTTGGGGTGGCTGTAGTTTATTTATACTTAGGCCAGTAGATTTATCATGTTAAATTTGGGGAGAAGTCACAAGATGAGTCATGGAAACATTTTTGATAAAAATTGTGGAAACTTAGGACATCTGTGGTTTCTTTTTCCTTGCCTCACTCCTTCCCTGCTTTCACAGACCCACCCTTTTAGCCTGTCAGCAGGGCCTCTACAGGGAGTCACTTGGGGGAGTCGCCCTAGCCCTTCCCACCCTAGGATCCTCTATAGCCCAACATTATTTGAGTAGGCCACCAGCTGAACTCCAGAGCTAGTCAACCTCTTCCCTGCAAATTCTACCCTGTTTGTTAGTTTTTTCCATCATGGAATACTGCTCTTGATGAATATGGGACAGTTAGAGTCCTTTCAGGACAACCAGATCACCTGGAGACAGTAGAGGTTAGCTGCTAAAGTTTCAGGAACTCTTTAAACACATTCAAAGTATCATGAGGAGGAAGTATGGCACAAGGGTGCATGGATAGTAGAACGAGTGTCTGTCAACATAGCTGTGACTTGAGCTCCACAGGAACCCAACTCTTTGGGATCTTCATAGCTGATGCACACAAAGAAAAAGTTTCTGTGCTTAAATGATAAGTTTTTAAAATGCTGTGTTGAGTATTTCATTAATTTCAGATAGTGTTCAGTAGCAACTACCACAGAAGTAATAAAATATGAATGAATTAGATGCCACAGGACAGGATGAAGGGCGGGTCTGAGTCTGCAGCTTTCGTGACAAGAGAAAGGAAACAAGGGTGAATGAGCCATAGGATTAAGGGCCTGGGTTGTCAGCTGCTGGGCGTGTGTGTAGCCCCAGAAGCACTACTATACATTCTTTGTGTACACTGGCCGGAGCCAGTCTACATGGCTGGTCCATGTAGACTACTTTCTCCCTGTCAGGTCAAACTGGCCTGAACCATGGAATTCAACTTTGATAGTGAATTTTTAAAGCCAAGGGTTTATTTTTTCCCCAATAGTGTTCTGCAGCCATCAAAATTCTGCTAATATGAAATACCTAGATCCTATCAGGAAGCATGTCTTTCCAGGAAGTCACTCAAATGCTAAGGATGGCAGAGCAAGCTAGCATATACCAGATAAATGGTTTCATGGGTAAGTAACTGAGGAATAGGTAAATGTCTTCTAAAGATGCTAAGATCTGACTTGGGTTGGTCTCATGAACTCTTCTCTAATCTTGTTCTAAACAAATCATCCTTGAACACTCTCTTCACTGATCTGACTGATCTGAAAGTCAGCCCCACTACCATCTGCCAAACCTTCCTAAAAAATAAATACAGACTTTCCTGCATTACCTGAGTTGTGAAGGCAAAATTCAGGGGAAGTCCCGGGACTTTTGATTTATATAACAATCACCTGTAACAACACAATGATCACCTCCCATTCTGAGGGTCACAGATGTTGAACCCCCATCTAAGTCTTAAAAGCTTTGCAAGGTTTTAGTCTTTGGGCATACTGCAGTGATGAAAGGGATTTCTGAGTCACAACTGCCATCTAAAACTGAGGAAAAGTTATAAGCAGATAGTGTTTGCTTAATTTCCCCACACCAGATTTGGCACAGAAAGCTTAGAAGCCTGTTTTTTGGATGTGTTTACAGTGAACAGAATGAGGGCAGGAATAATCAAAAACCACAGAATCTAGGTACTTGGCATATGAGCTTCATTCGCCACCAACCACATCCTGGAAGATATGTGGTTGTTATTGCTATTTTGCATATGAGAAGCCTGAAGTTCACAATGTGAGGCTACACACCAATACATAACACTAATACCTACCATCCTGTGTGTGTGTCTGTCTCTGTTTCTCTCTGTGTGTTTCTCTGTGTTTTTCTATGTGTTTCTCTCTCTCTCTCTCTCTCTCTCTCTCTCTCTCTCTCTCTCTCTCTCTCACACACACACACACACACACACTATCCTGAGGTGGCAAATCCTTAGCCCTATTAAATGGCACAAAACATTTGTGATACTTTTTGTAAGTGGCTGTGTTATGAGTGAAACCATATTGCATGGTGATGACTAACATGTATACACTTTGCTAAATGAATAGAGAAATGTCTTATCCAAAAAGTCTCCTTGCTTTCAAGTCAAGATTTCCCATATAGTATGGTTATTTACAATAATTGTACTAGATATGTCCCCTTCTCAGGAGTTGTGCCTCCTTCATGAATTATCATGTTTTGCTTTACTTTGGTTTTGTTTGTTTAGAAGAAATCACTTCTAAGTCTGTCTAGGCTGCATCTCCAAGCAGAGGATAAGAGGATTTTTCACTCATTTGTGTGTTTTAGTGATTCTTCGGGGAACTTCTTCCAAGTGAGGCACATGATGTTAGGGATGAGAAGCTGGGGCAGGCATAGCCATATGTTGATACAGCATATATCAGAGCACAAGTAAGGAAGTTAAGAGACTCATATGAAGGCTGACAAAGCAGTGTGGAATTCAGGAACAGCGGGAGAACATCAGAAAGGGTCTCTGAGGGGTGGCATGTCACATGTCTCACAGCTAGATTAGAGGGATATTTTTCAAGGATGAGGGGGAAATGGAAGGCCTTTCAGAAAAGGATTACTATATGGACAAGGAAGTGAAGGCATGGGCAGGATTAGGGTAGCATGGATTATTCTATTGGAAGACAGAACACACAGGGGACAGATGAGAAAGACAACTGGAAATGAAGCCACGGTCAGATCAGGAAGAATTTGCAGCCTATGTGAACAGCCACACCCATCAGTATTTGTACTCTGTACATGATCCCAAAAGAGCTTAAGGCCTTTCCAGAAAGCCAAATTCCCCCTCTAAGCTAGCAGTTCCCCGGTAGAATGTAGCCCTGGCACCTGGCCCATCTTGAACAACACCTGGGACACATTAAAGCCTCCATAAACATTTGCTGGATTGAGTTTGGAGGACACCATGGAAAGATTGCCAGAGGTAGAAGTTTGGGGTAGAGGGGGAAAGAGTGGCAGAGTTTCCTTTAAGATCTAACATTTAAACAGCCACCACAACTTGTCAGTAGCCTGCCAAAACGTCTGTGGTACCTTGAAACAGTAGGGTACGCAGTTCCAGTGGCACAGTTTGTTAGAAGGCAGCACTTAACACACAGATGATAACGGCAATGCTCAGGATCCCATGCCACTCCCTAGGAGTCTCACACCAGCAGCTATGTGTACCATCCTCGATAAGCACATTCACGTTCTTGTATCAGATGTAAGCTCTCAATGCATCTACACTCTACAAACGTGTATATTCCTCCCGAAAAGCCAGACCTTAGGACTCGATGATGAAGGAAAAGTATCCCAGCAGCTTGGCATCACCCTCAGGATGCTAGAGGTTGTCCCAGGCCTGGCTTGGAACTCACATGAGTGGATAAACTACCTTTCCTGGCTTTGGGAAGAATACTCACACAAACAAACTGCCTTTCATTCTAAGCCTCCAGAGTCAGCCATCTGTGTCTGTGGCCACACCTGTGGAACATGGAAGACTGGCACTCAGCTGGGAGGTGCTGCCGAAAGCCTTGATGCTGGGACAGAGTGGGTGTTATGGAGGTGTTTTCATGTATTTGTGGAGGTCAAGCATGCCTTGGTGTTCTGCAAAGCATCCCCTGGATGTCGGCAGGAAAGGTAAATTATATTAAAATGCATGTGTACCGCGAGGGAGCAAAGGAAGATGGGACGCGAAGCGAGCACACGTGGTTTCCCAACAGAGGCCGCTACAGACAACAATGGATCTAATATCCCCAGGCTTTGTGGATCCCAGCAGATGATCCAAACCTCCCAGGCCCAGCTTCTGCTGTAAAACACCTATCTTGCAAGGTAGATTGTGATGATGGTGGGGGGGGAGTGCCCTTGAAATTTCAAACACAGTATCTGACAAGAAGATTGCCTAATAATGACAATGAATTTTGTCCTTACTAGTTTATGGTCACGGTGTCTAACAGTGTGGGGGTATGTTTCTTAACCATGTATAAATGGATATAAAATAGGCCTTTAGCCTGTCTCTGTCTTTGAAAATGTGAGCTGGAAAGAAGCTTTGCTGCCATATAACACAACCTGGATAAAATTCTAGGGATAAATCCATCCTCCTAAAACACGAGCTCTTCACACTAACATCAGCCCTTACTTACACAGTCCAAGTTAGCATCCTAGAGAAGGAAGGACATGGAAGGGATTTGAAGGCTTCCAAGTGAGGGTCACACATGTAGACTTCCCTGGGGAAGGCCAAAGAAATTACGCATTTAGAAAAAGCAATTGCTGTTTTGAAATCTACTACATAAAGGGATTGAAGCAGTAGAAGGGTTATAAATAAACAATAAATCATGCAATTATTACTGTTTGAATTTTGGCAAGATAACAAAAAGAGCAGAGATATAATCAGGAAATAATAGCAAAGTTCTGCAAGGAACCCCTGCAATTAGTGATAAACAGAGTTTGGCTCCAATCTGGAGCCCCAATATGGCTCTCATTAAAGAGCCTTGGGACCTGTTCCTGGGGCCAAGCTCCACTAGCTTGGGGAGAAGTGAGGTAACCAAAATGTCAGTACATCACCCCCAACTTCAGATAATCTTTTACTCCAGTATTATAGCCACCTGGGCTGAAATGACTGCCTTATGCCTAGTGAGGAGCGGTCCTCAGCCTTCCGAAACTAATTTGAGATGTTTCCTGTTCCCAGTTCTTGGATTCTTTCTTTTGTGATACTATAAACACACATACCTGTGTATAAACACACACACACACACACACACACACACACACACACACACACAGGCAACAGGCACCTTCATCCCTTCTTCCATCCCCATTTCCTTTCACTTTCTTTTATTAATGGTGCCTCTTAAAGAGATAAATGCTCCCACACAAGCCATATCACTTAAACAGATAAATAGTCCACACTGTAGAGACACAGAGCACAAGAGGAAAAAACCCTGTCTTATTAGACTAGAAACAGACACACTATATTAATGCAAAAAAATCAGCATATGGTTCTAATAGGCTTTCTTAAAATGATTTATCAGCTGTGATTAAGCCCTCAACCGGCATGTCTATCTTCATAAATAAAGCAAAAGTGCACCTTACTCTCAGACATTTCTGCAGTATCTTGTTACCCAGCCCAGTATACTACACTCCATTTACAACACGGCTCTGGGGAGCCAAGAATTTGTGTGTAATCACAAAGTGTGTGCTCCAGAACAACTGCCAAGATTTAGTACTCTTATCTCAGAGATAGTCTCACTGAAAGTCCATTACAATGAAGGCTTATCCCCTCCCTGTGCCACGAAGCCCCACACTTCAGAAATATGAACAGGTAATGAAAAGGCTATGGTGGATTTTGCAGTCAGCCCAGTGACACGGAATCACCAAACAGCTGCTGGAGAAGGGATCTGGCACCAAGCAAGAGGTACCTCTGCCAGGGTCTTGTAGGAAGTGGGGGTCACTTTTTTAAGAGTCAATCTCTTTCTTCTGGTCCGTGAAAGGAAAGAGGAATGCAAATATTAGCAGTTCTTGTTAGGAATTCATTCTCCCGCAGGCTGATATGTCAAACAGTCTCTGGGGGAACCTTGATACAAAGGGGCCTCAGGAAAGCCTGAGGCCTAGGCAGCAGCAGTGCTGTGGGCTGGAGATTAAGGAGGAGCCAGGTGAACACGTGTGGCTTCAGGAAGTCACAAACTGATGTCAGAAAACTGCCTGAGACACTTATTTCACTGAGGGGACACAATACTTACCTAGAGTAACAGCCTACATCCCACAGAGCAACTGAACTTTCACAGGGAGGGTCCTTTTGAAACCATCCTTAGCTATAGGAGCTTCTGGCTCTGTGGTCTGGTTTAAAGCATAAATGTGAATCTCAGTGGTTTTTTTTTTTTTTTTTTTTTTTTTTTAACAACAAACCTGTTATACAATCTGTGTCTGTGGTAACATCATGGGATTTTGCCAGAAAGATAGAATTTAGGATTGCAAAGTGAATGGGAATACTCCATCATTGTTACTAACACACATTTTTTTCCAGCAAAATATAACAATGCGCTGACTCAGGCATGCAACCATGGTGGCTGCAGTCTGTGACTATTGCTTTCAATTAGTGGAACTGCACTTACAAGGTCAAAGTAACACCTCTCTCCGGGGATCACAAGCTGCACTCCTGGCCCAGGCCAGCTGTCTTACAATATGTGCCTCTTGTCACAAGGGGAAGACATATGTGTTTGGATCTGTACAGACACATTACTGCTCATGGTAAATCTATTCCAGTACGTTCAGATAATGCCATCCGCCTAGAGGGTATCAGTTAGTGCAACAGCTAATGTCTACTGAAGCTGATGCTAAAGTGAACACCAAAGGAGAGTCTAGGCTATAGCCATTGACTGTCAGAACCTCCAGAAATGGGTGAGGCATTATTCCCCAAACCTAGAATGTTCACTTTGCCTAAAGTTACACAGAGATGTGTGTATTCTTATGATACAAAAATGGAAGAAAGCTCTCTAGCAGAGACGGGGAGGGAGAGTCATCCCCTAATTCTGGATATGCGGGAGAAAGATGTCTTTCCCAACCGCGGTATTGTGCGGTGTTAGTACTTCTGCTGATGTGGAGCTTGAGGTCCTGTTCATCAGAAGGGAATTTCTAGGTGAAGCACTATAATAGTATGCAAGCCTAGCATACATGATTTCTGTCTTCAGATCTCAATATACTCAGTCTACAAATGTGGATAGCAGCTTTTTCAAAAGCCTTTTTTTTTTTTTTTTTTGTACCTGAGAAGTGAAGTCACGTGCAACCTTTAGAGAACATTGGAAGGAAAGTTTAGAATTTTTACCTTCATAAAAAAAAAAAAAAATCAGGGCACATTCCACATCACATCTCCATGGTCCATGCCCAGGCTCACGTGGGCAATAGAGGGCATGTTAGGAGGACCACTTTTTCCCTCCAGAATTTAGAAGATCAACTTAAAGGGTTACAAGAGCAGAGGTCCCGAGGATTCTAAAGTCCAGAGCACAGTGGATTCCAGGCCTTGCTCTCCTGAGCTCTAGCTGCTCTCATAAGAAAGTGGTGACTACGAATGCCTGGCCCCAGAGGCCCAGCAGTCCAGAAATCCCTCCTGTCCATACATCTTCCAGGACATTCCTAAGCTCTGGGAATTACAAATCATCCCAGGGGAAGCAAGGAGGAGATGGTATCCTGACAACCTGGGTGTAGGGGAAGCTGTAGCCACGCCTTCTTAGGGGCTGGCTACAAGAGTACCTGAGGGCTTGTGAGGGCGTGGTCAGAGTGAGTAGGGGGACTGCGTTTTCGGTTTCGGTTTCTCTTTGCTTCTTGCTGTACAGACTACCACCTGCTGGCTGGTTCGCTCTGTAAGTAAGGCTTTTCCCTATTAAATACCCTTATATTTCTACCTGACTCCGTACTGGTAATTTCTTACTATACCTGGGGTCCAGAATTCCCTGCAGTACCACAAGATCTGGAGACATTCTACCTGAAGTTACTTCAAGGAGGTGCCTCTCTTCTTTAGGAAGAAGAGCTGAATGACCTCCCACCTCAGTGTGAATCCACAGAGAAGGGCTGCGCATGGCACCAGCCCAGGCAGGATTTGGTCCATTCTCCCACTGGCTTTCAAAGTTTTCATACACCAGACAGTGTTTGCCACGTGCAACTCAGTTCTGAAGGACACATGTGGCCGAAGCCATGTGAAACCCAGAATGTAATGTCTTCCCTTCAAAGACAGGGCTGGGGATTCAGGCTTGCTCATAAGTGGGTGACCAACCTTATAGCTCGGAAACGATAGTGTGATCTTGCATGCTGGTCTCATCCTGCTGTGCATGATGGGATTTTATCAGAAATGGTGGGTTCAGGCGACGCTGAGAGCAGAGCCCTTAAGGGATGCCACTTGAGAGCCACATGAGAGAACTAACTGTGCCACAAGTAACAGAGCCACAGTCTCAAACAGAATAAAACAACCAGTAAGATTTCAGAAAGCAAAGAACAAAGGAGCCACAGGTGAGTTCAGAAAAGCCACCAGGTGTCCCTCTGGCAACGGGAGCAGGGAGCAGTGGAGCAGGCAGCTGACAATGGGAGTCACTCTGACCTCACCTCCAGGCTAGGTGGCCTGTGAACCCCTTCAGTTTGCCAAAAGAGCTAGCTCCACAAAATCAGGACTATTGAGTGCTGGCAAAATTCGTGAACTTTCACAAGTCTGTAGACGGCAGGGATCATTGCATCAAGAAAAAAGATAATGTCCCCTCGTGACTCTGATGTGCCGGCCAACACTAGCCCACAGGTGTGATTTGACATCCACCATGATGGAAACATGAACAGGAGGAATGCTCGGAATCCCAGTTCCTGCCCTCCCACTTATCAATATGGAAATAACAACACACAAACGCTGAGCCTGTCCCCTAGCAAATCACTCCCATACCTGTTCCTGCCCATACACTCAGCCAGATTTACAGCATGCTGGAGGCAAAGGCAGGTTCTTGGAACAATTATTTTCTTTTCCTTTCCTCTTTTTACAATGTCAGTTTCTTCTCATATCTCAGTGAGGGGCCCAGGTCAGTGATTTCGCTACAGATGCTCTTGGAGTCTAACATTTGGTCCAGTTGTCCAAATGTGAATGCTGTTTTCTGCCTGGAACGGAAGCTTCATTTCTCAGCCATTTTGTTTGAATCTGGCCTAGAACGCATCTGTTTTCCTGCCTGCCTTTGAGAGCATGAGTGCAAGGCAGCCTTAAGAACAGCACAAGCAAAGACTTACAGCCCAGCTCACCACTTGAGTGCTCTGTCGAGTGCCTTGGAAATCCCGGATGACTCACAGCTGCAAGCTGGTTCCTCTGGAGGAGAGCACCGGCTTTTTGGTGTTGTGATTCCCATTGTGTTAATACATTGAAATCCTCGTGTGGCCAGCCTGCCTCAGGTTAGGTAAGATGGGATTTAAACAAGCCGAGAATCCAGCCCAGCTCAGGACCTGATGGTTTCTTTTTCATTTGAAATTTTTTAGTGCTCCTTTACTCCCTTATTCGCCCTTTTTCATATATTTCAAGCATGGATTTTACAGTACCCAGATGTAGCTGACAATATAGTGATGTGGCATGTCGGAACTCCCCCCCACCAAGGCGATTTGGTCTTTAACACAACTTTAAGTATCATTATGGAACATGTGCTTTAGAAAGGAAACTAACTATAATGTGTAAAACTGGAAACCACCTGTCCTTAAATCTTTTTCCTCTCGTTAATAGTTAAGAGTATGCAGCCAGTGTCCAGAAATAACTTGAGATCTCAACAGCAGAGATCAATCAAACAAGAATTCTTTTCTGAAGGTTCTGAAGATATTAACCACTGCATTGTGTGGTGCTTCCAACGTGCCATGTATTCTCTGGATTCTAATCTCACAAGACCCCAGGAAGTAAGTAAGGTAGACTTATACTTAAGACTCATCCTTAAGCCGGGAGTTCTCAGCAACTGCCCAGCCTGAGGTGATAGAGACAGAACACAACAAAAGGCCCATGTGCTCTTTTCCTTGGCTTCTGAGGGACCTCTTTTCCTCAGAGAGTTCCAACTTGGACCAACCAAGGAGAGCAAAGTTGAGTTCTTCAGGGAAGGTACAATTTGCTTGACAGAACCAACGCAGTCAGATATGGCAGCGGGTCTGTGCCCTGGAAAGAGCCATAAGTAAGCTAAGTCAGACCACAGAGGCGTCTCCAAAGAGGAACATGAAGCTGAAGCTACTGCATGTTAAACACTAATCTGTATGCTCCAGGAGAGTGCTGGATGTTAGCAGCTATGAGACATAGGGCTTTCTGAAGAGATAGACTTGCCTGAGGGTGGACATGCCCAAAAAACGGATACAGAGATGGGGTTGTTGTAGAGGAAGGAAAAAGCCACACTGACTCTTTTTTCGTCTCTCTGTGTAGGTTATTTCTTTTCATTTCAAGGGGAGAGAAGGAGTGAAAATCAAATTATCATTCACAACATGGGCCTGAAACGCTTTGCAAACATGGGACTACTGTGATCATTACCACATCTAGTCACTTGTGAGCGGGGAAATGCTGGTGTAAAAAAATGCTATTTCTCTCACAGATTCCCAACTAAATAAAGGTTTTTAAGTGAATGAATTCCTCTATGGCAGGCATCACTGAGAACTAGAACAGTCCAGTTCCTCTCCCAGGCTCTTCTCTTTCACAGTTGCACATAAGAATGTCCATCTCAGACACAGCATGAATGCATAGCCTGTCTAACTGCTTCTCCAGCCTCTGAACACAGGAACAAAGAGATGTCAGGTAGAGACCTACCTCTAACTCATCCTGGCGCACAGCAAGTGATAGAAAATGTAAATAAAACCTGTGGCAAGTCATTTAAATAATTAATACTCAGGGCCTGGATACATTGATCTGCAGTTGCTGCTACTCTCCACCCTCTGATCTCACTTATAATGCTGGTTGAACACAGAGTTTCGGACTGCCAAATAATTTAGGATTCAAAGTTAACTTGCCAGTCTCAACTTTCTCTCTACTATGACAGACTGGGTTAAAGGAACTCTCTAAGGGTGACAATAAACAAATACCTGGTACCCATCTCGGTCCCACCCCTTTAGGCTATGGATTCCCCTCACCATCCATGTCAAATACTTGGTGTTGTGTTCACTCTCCTCTACTAACAATGCTCTGGGCATTTTACTGCTCTAGGGGTAATCAGACTCTACACAAAAATCAAACACAGTCTTAGGAATGTTGTGTTGTTCATTCCATTGTAAACTGAGGCAAGCCCTTGGGTCACATCCTAATTCATTCACTCATTCAACAGTAGATATCAGCTCTCACTAATCCCATTAGGACAGGACTCGTCTTTCTTAACTTCCAATGACCTCAAACACATGAAATAACTTCCAGTTTATCCACCAGTTTAGTTACGCCCCTGAGTGGGATGCAAGAATCAAGCCACATTCTCTTCATCTCAACAAATTCCAGCTACAATGAGACTTGTAACCTGTGAAGAGGAAGTCAAACTTGACTTCTATTTGTCCTGTGCTGAAACAGGAGAACAAAGGGGATCCTTCCAGGCCTGGGGTTTCCCAGTCACTAGGGAAGGAATAGGTTGTCGTCTCCATTATCACTGTCAAAGGGTGTTTCCTTTCAGCCAGGCTGATAAAAAATGGAAAAGATGAAAAACAGTCTCATCTGAAAGGATTAAGCAAACAAGGAGACTTTTTAAAACCAGGGTAAAACCAAGTTTAGGTTTCAAAACATTCTTTTCCTCTGGACTTCTGGGGGAGGGTAGGATTGTTTTACACAAATATCTTAGCAGCAACATATTATCCTAACCGGAAACATGCAGCTGTTGCCAGTTTGCTCAGCATGGTGTCTTATTTTCCACACAGACCCTCCCCAGAAAGCTGCCATGCCTGCTAGTGGCTGGTAAGAGCAAGACAGTAGGAAGAGGCCAGCAGCCTTCTCTGTTGGCTTCTCCTCTGTCTGGTCTCTCTCCAAGCAACTGGTGGCATCTGGTAACATAGCTAGGTGCAGAATTTAATGAGAGTAAACAGACTGGCCTATCAGAGCTGGGGCTGCCCTGGCCTTGACCAGTTCCATCACCCCCACTGAGTTGAGATACAAGATCTTAAGACCATAGTTTGTCCCTTTCCCCCATGTGTGAAAGAGTCAATACCCTCTAGGGATAGACTGCACTTTTCATCATTTGAGAAGGAATTCTAGATGTCCTAATTTGCTATTTCTGCATCAGCATAATGAGCCATATTCAGGTCCTATGGGAAAATCCCAACGTGTAGCACTTACACACTGTGTTTCTTATCCTTGGGGTGTTTAGTAATGTTAGGCTGTAACGTTATATTTCTCTCAGTAAGACAAAGGATTTCATTTTTGATCCCTTTGATTGAGAGAGAAAAAGAGAATGGGGTGGAGGAAAGACAGAGAGAGAGAGAGAGAGAGAGAGAGAGAGAGAGAGCAAAAACGTGCAGAAACTGTGTGTTCACATACATGCAAAAACTTTGTGCACAACCATGTGCAAAACTGCTGTTATATGAATGGAATACATGCCTGCTTGTGTGTTAATAAGTCTCTTTTCTAGAAAGGAATAGGAGGGCCAATTCATCCTTTTCCTTTAAAAAAACCTTTCTTCTGACCTGTACCACAAAATCCATTCCAATTTAAGGATCTGGGCCTCTGGTTCTTCCTGGCCCAGTTTCCACTCTGAGCAGAGTTGAATGAATTCTGAACTGGAGAGAATTGAAAGACTCTGCGAGGCCCATGCTTAGGCCTCCACTTGACAGCCACTCCTGTCAGAAGTGAGTCCCTTCAGTCTCATGAAGTCAAATGTCAGGTTCTCTCTAACCCTGTTCTTCCCACAGCCACTTCACCCTTCCGGTTGCTCAAGTGGAAAACCCGGTGCTCTCTGAGTTTCCTTTTCCTATGACTTCCAGTATATTCTATTCTACCAACAAAACTATCACCTCTATCCTTAAAATATACCTAGATCCCAGCTACATCCTCCCTCTCTATTCTCAGCAAATATGCTACCAACATTAACCTGGATTTCTTTCAATTCTTCCTTAAATATTTGTTCTTTCTGCCTTCAACCATTGGCTTTCCACTCAGCAGACAAAATGACTTTTCTAAAGCATTATCTCAAGTCCCATCAGTTCTCCACCCAGAAGTGCACTACTGTTTCCCATCTCCTTTGAAGTCAGTGTCAAAACAGAACACTTCACATGGCCTCCTGGTCTGCCTCCCCACACCCAGCCCTCTAAGGTACCCTTCCCTGGCTGTACCTCTCTTCAGAACTTTTCCAACACCCATCCCATCACCCAGCCTCAAGCCTTTACGCATATTCTCTCTGTTCTCACAGGTCATTTTCTCAGGATCAGTATTTCTACTTGGGTTTCTGGGTCCACTGGGATGCCCCCTCTGGGACCACCATGGGGCATAACTAACTCCATAGCACTGAGCACCATGGGGCATAACTAACTCCATAGCACTGACCACCATGGGACAGTTTTGCTGGTGTGTTGTTTGTCTAGTCCATAAAAAGCAAGGCATCTGAAGGCTGAGGCATTTTATTGCTTGCTTGGTTTTTGATCATTTATATTTGTTGGTGTCTGCATGGGTGACTTGGACAGTACTTGATATTTCCTGAATGGAGGCTGATGAACAAGTTATGTGTTTCCGGGTACAGGCCACTGAGCTCTAAGCCGTGGGCAAGCTGAGCTTCAAGTTACAACACTTTCTGAGTGTGGGATATCTCTCAGAATAGCTATGAGGCAATGAGCAACTATTAGTCAGAATTGGAGTCAGAATCCGTAAGAATCATTTCAATGGACACAGACTCAAAAGAATCCATTCTCTGCTTGCCTTTTGTCTGGACTTCCCGACCCTACAGCTAGAAATGTAATGGTGAAACACAGGACCACCTAAACCAAGTTCTCCAAATGACTGGAAACATCTTCCACTTTATAGAACTACTGGTGAAACAATTCAAGTACGTTCCTATTGGAGGACTTGGGCCAAAAGAGGGCTGAGGAGATGCTGTGCAAGCATGCGAACCTGAGTTCAGATGCCCAGTACTCACATAAAAACCAGGCAAGGCATGCTAACTCACATGAACACATACATACAACAGAGGAGAGAGAGAGAGAGAGGGAGAGAGAGGGGGAGAGACAGAGAGACAGAGAGAGAGAGGAGGGGCTCAGGGAAAAAAATCAGAAAAGGTTGGAGGTTTGGAGTTAAAGGGAAACAATTGGGCATGTACCTCACTGACAGAATGCTTGCCTGTCATATATGAGGCCCTAGGCCTCACCTCAATCGAGCACTGGGAAGAAAACCCTTGCTGAAACTGAATCAGCACCTGAATGTACAGCAAAAGGAAAGAAGGAGAGGGTAATGGGGAAATAATACAGAACTCAGTGAGTGCGGCCTTATGTCTCTACTTTTCCGAGCAGCGAAAGAATAAATGAAGTAGGAGCTTTAGGTGGCAGGCCTCCAGGGATGCTACTAGCTGGGGAATCACAGTCCTGCAGGGAGATGAAAGCACACCTCCAGATTGGGAGCATGGATGCTTCTGTGCACTCCCCACCCAGTGGTTCTAAAGCCATGCCAGGGGATAAGCCACCAACACTGGCACAGAGCATTAGTCACTGGGGAGACAGCCCCTCCTGGAGTGTTGGCCACCCAAGAATGGGTTTGTTCCCTCTGGTTCGAACCAAACAAAGGAAGAGGGAGCCTCACCAAACTGAATGTGGCTCCCAGTGCTTGCTATGGTGTCATGAAAGGTCTGTCTGCAGCCACACCCCCAAACATCCCACGGAGATGGAAACAAACGAGCAACATTTTAACACGAGAAAAACACTATCCTGCCAATACCACAGTTCTCTTGCTAGGCACTGCTTATTTCATTATTTAATTTTTAAATTGTAATGAGTTCATGTCTTCTCAGCCTACAAGGAATTTAAGGCAATTCACCAAACATGCATAGCATGAAAATACTTTCGTTTAATTAGAAATCAGGACCAGAGGAAATATAAAGTAGAACTGAGAGTCTGGTAGATGAAGGAAGTAAAATATTACTCATTATAGTGGTCTAAAGAGCTCTCCAAGTTAAGCAGTACCCTCGGCTTTGTGATAATCTAGCAGCCAGAGCAAAAAGAGAAATACAACCAGTACGCGCTTCTCATAGCCACAGCAGAAAAATATTCAAGTTCCTCAGGGGAAGCAAACCATTTCCTGGAATTCAGATCTGCAAGAACTGCTGGCAGAAGGCTTCACATGGAGACTCATGAATAACTCACCAGGAGCACGCCTGATGTCGTGCCCTCAACTGAGGCTGCACCAAAGTGTCCTTGGTAAAAGAGCTTTAGGAAAATCAAGGGTATGTGCTTACCACAATTATGTCAGAAATAATATGAAGACAGTATTGACCACATACCCATCTTTATTGTAATCTAAGAAGCCCACTTGGACTGTCTTGGGAAAATGAGGGACATTGATTCCTAAAACAGTCTTCTACTTACGCAAATTGATCAAAAGAACTAATCTCGTTATTCAAGCAGAGGGAATTTACTGGATGGGACTCCCCGATTCTACCTTGTTATTCTCATGGGGCCTTAAAGTTTATGTGTAGCACAATGAAATCTAGTTGTATCTTCTGGTTTTTGAGACGTGCTTCTGAAAGTGTTCAGGACTTGATGATTTGCCTTGCAAAGAACAACAGATATGAGTGTGTTCAGAGAAGTGGGGACAGGAGCCAGAGGGAAGGACAAGTATAAACGGCAAGTTAGTTATAAATAAAACAAGCAGATTGTGATTTTTGCACTCCTCCTGTAAGTGTCCTGCATTTGGCTGAACTAATGCAACCTGGTCACTGTGAGCCAGCCCTGAGCCAGCACAATGTAAGCATGACATGGAAAATCAGATGGAGGATTGCTATCATTTCACACAGGGGAAGAAGAGTCAAAGGCTTGGAAGCAGGGAAAGAACTATCAGAGTCTATTAAAATTTCTTTTGCAGTTGGAACAGCTAGAATTTTGGTTTCATCACCACCTCGCTGTTTGTCCCTTCTCATCATCTTCCCCAGTTTACATTTTTGTCCATTGGCTGTGTCTAACATGTTTAGCAAATGGTGTGCATTCAGTGACATCCTATGACAGTAACAAAGAATTCATGAAAGGCACACTTGTCAAATTCACCTGTGACCCCCACCTCCTTTGCTTAATCTTGTTGGTGGATTTAAAAATTCTACCAAAATAATATGGAAAAAAAAAAGAAAAAAAAACTGAAGAATTTCATAAAGAGACCCACAGTTGTAGCTTATCTTTTTTACCTCACCAACAATGACCAGATAACATGACCAGAAAGTGATTTCACATCTGGTAGAGAAAAAACAGGGATTATTGCCCCTTGGCCTGGTATCTTTGGAACACACTGCCTGTGCAAGATCTACGGTTAGATATTTAGCAAACAAAAAAATACCTGGTTGAGGGTGAATTAATCTGAAACGGTTTTAAGACTAAGGTAATATTTTTTCTAAAGCTTGAATGTCACGTGCCACATACTCGTTTTCCCCATGATTAACCAGGCTGACCCTGCCCCCTGACGACGGGCGGGGCAGCGCACGCACAGGGACGCGTTACTCCATCACCATGCCACTCATCATACATTAGGGACGGTGTGAGGACTCTGCGCATGCACGGAACCCCAGTGCGCATGTGTTGTTTTCCCTTTAAAGGTTCCACCTCCCCCCTTCTCTCTTTTCTTGGGTTGGCTGCCAATCCACCTTCATCTCCGCCCCCCGCCCCACCCCTGTGGGTCTGTTGATTCATAGTTTCGTGTTTCAGCAGAACTCTTAACAAACGTGAGCTTGATATGCTATCAACTATCAGATACATATCACTTTAAAAGAAAAAGTTAGACACACACAAATACAGAAAATAAATACTATTACAAACAGGCATCATGGCACATACCTGTAATCCCAGTGTTTGGGATGAGTCAGGGGGATTATACGCTTAACAGCCTGAGCTACTTAGCAAGATCTTGTCTCAAAATACCTCTCTAAGAATGCCTCAACACAGTTTGCAGCTCCAGACATTTTCCACATGGTGCTAAAGAGGACACCTGTAGTGTCCACCCAGGCCCACCTACCCGCTTGCTGTTCTCTTCTTCTTGAGCCTTCCGGAACTCATGCTCGAAGGAGCAGTCCAGCTCACTGAAGAGACCCACCTCCTCACAGTTCTTCAGGAATCTTGTGGGCGTTGGAGTCTGATCTGAAAGCAAAGACCAGAGATCAATAACGGGGATTTATCTCCAATGCATGGTAAATGGAAGTAAATTTCTTCATTCCCTCCCACCATCTTGACATGATGCCCATAATCTCTCAGCCCTTTAACTACACGGCCATGTGGAAGAAAACAGCACTGGAAGGAAGATAGCTATATATAAGGACTTCCCAGCCCTCCTGACCCCACCCCAACCCTCACCCTAACCCCTGGACAGCAGTAAACAGTTTTGTCCTCCATATCTGGAGTCAATAGCATCTGACCACACATTGCCACATGGGGAATGAGCCTTCTGACTTCAGTGTGTAAAAAATGATTTAGCTAAGATAAACCCAGAAGATTTTCTATACCACTTTCAAAGTTGACTTGAGGGGCCTGGAAAGAGAAAGAGTGTATATTTTTATAGAAAACAAAAAGAAACAAACAGGCCTGCTAATTCCTCCTTCTTAATACAAAAAGTAGCTTGGCAATTTTATCTCCTCCTGAGAACTGGGGAAGGATGATGAGCGGTTCCAAGTCAAACACGCTCAGCTTCCATCTTTTATAAAATATAGCATTATCAATTTTATTTTCCTTTGCTGTAGCCAGAAGAATGTCCTGTGAATACTCTCTAAAAGGAAAGGAATTTCTTTCATAGGCTGGACTTTCTACAGAGCCATGGTCTGCTGCAGGCTATGTAGTATTTTCAGAGCCATGTATTCTCTGGATTCTAATCTCACAAGACCCCAGGGAGTAAGTAAGGTAGAATTATACTTAAGACTCACCCTTAAGACTGGCTATCTTCCTTAATATTAGACACAGCTGACATGAACAGCACTGAGTAAAATACCTTTCCTTGAGGCAGAAGATAAAATAAACAGAAGGGAGGGGACAGCTGTCACACACACACACACACACACACACACACACACACACACACACACGCATGCACGCACACTCCAGCATGTTGCACATGAGATGAGAAAAATAGAGAGCTGGCGTGATCTGTGTACTGTCCCATCTCACTTTCTGCACAGTTGCCAAAATTCACCCAAAGAACCACAGTTTCTCACCAGTCACCCAAAGAGTTCTCTTACACTGAAACTCTGTGCCAGGCCAGCATGCTATAAACTTCTGTATCACAAGAAATCAGTAATCTTCTTACTTTTCTACACATATAGAGTAGTTAATCCCAGCAATCCAGTAAATATCAACGGAGACCCAAAGATTATCTTCCTGCTCACAAAGCAGACGGCTTGTTACCGGCCCTCCTCCATAGAATCAGCCCTTCCAAGCCAACATGTCCTGAATCCCTATGACAAAGGGGCATTCAGTACCTGAGGGGTTGTCATGCACTCTGGGCAGCAGAGTCCCAACAGTGCTGTTTCCCCACTCTTAGCCTCAAGATCCAAGATTCTGAGTCTCTACTGACTGTAAATCAAACCTTATCTAAAACACATGAAGGCTGTGCTTTGTGCAAATGTCGTTTTTTAGCACAAGTTAGTCTGACGCACACCCAGATATCAGTGTGTCTCAAATAGTGATAGAACCATTGTGTGATTATATAAAACAACAAATTGTGGTTCACAAGCATTTTCACCAGATTGTCTCACATTTGTTTATAAGTAGGGTGGATTCTGTTCTGGAAGTAGAGAAATGATCTTCCTGAATGAGACCTATAACCATCTCATTAAAAACCTTCTATCACCTTCAGACAGGAAGGTTCTCATTTTAGTCCGAATCCAGTGTTTTGCCCTTCTGGTTCAAAAAGCCCATGAGCCCTTTGTGTGTAAAACAATGTGTGTGTGTGTGTGTGTGTGTGTGTGTGTGTGTGTGTGTGTGTAAAACCATTTTGACAATCCAGAAGTCCATATTTGGAATATAGCATGGCCTAGAGGACATTAAATACTTTTCCTAGATTTCTTCTCACTTATCTTTCAAGTAAAGTTCTAAAAGTTAAGGATTCTATGAATTCTAAACTCAGATTAACTTCAAGAGCCACCACCCTTAGGCCCAAGCAATATACAACTATTGAAAGGACAGTCAAAGGAAACCACTAGGAATTAGTAATCTGGGCAGAAAAAAAGACCCAGACTGAGAGTTTCTGAATAGGAGGTGTGTCTATGACCACACCCTGTCTTGTCTGAATAGGAGGTGTAAATAGGGAAATCGAGTATAGGAATAGACAGAAGTGTAATGTCTGGTGCACTGATTCCTCCACTGGGAGTCTCTTGAGAGACAGGAAGCTGAGCGCTTCCCTTCCATCTCAATAATATTCACAGCAACCACGCCAGGTTAAAAAACAAAAACTATTTTTCCCGTCCTATTTATGAAGAAATCAAGTCTTGTCCCAGGCCTGATATGTAAATTGAGTCCATGATTTTATTGCTAATTAATCATTTTACCAGTTCCGGCTGTTTTGAAAGCGAGCCATTCTTGGAACCCTGCCTATCCTTCATAGAACTCCCCACATTGGAAGCCTCACTTCTTTGCTGTATCCCAAGAGTGTTTCTGAAGAAATGCCATGCACCAGAAAAATGGTTGGTCACTGGTCATCACTGGAGTTTATTTTAGCAGGTCTTGCTTTCCCTCTGATTCCTCCATGCTTCCTTATGGGAGATTAAGTATTGAGGGTCATGGCTGAGAACCAAGTGTCAAGGTCAAGTGCACGCATCAGTCAGCTATGGCATCAGCAACAGAAACGCCCCAAATAAAAGCAGACGGAGCTCTTTTGGTAAATAACAGCTTAGGGGCAATTCTTCAATAGTGAGGAGGGCACACCTTGAAGACGTACAGGAACTGGTTTCCATGGAAAATCAACGTGAAGTAAGTGTTAAAGTCACATCAGCAGCATCCTTGAGGCTCCTGAGGTGTTGGCCTCATAATGGCTCATGGCATTAAGCACAAGTAATAGAAGAGAGGACAGGCTCCAAGAAAAGCTAAGAGATTCTTATTTTTCTTCTACGCTAAAGCAAAAGATACTAAGGGACTAGTACACACCAACACGCAAAGGAGGTGGAATGGGTATGACATAGTCCATCAACTTGGACCTCTTTACCAATAAATCCCAAACCTTAGACAAAGGTTGTCCACCCAGAGCAGATGGTCCAGAGGGAGAACCTTGAGTGCTTACCAAATATGATTCTCTTTGCTGTATTATAGCCAAGTACCCATATTCTCATTTGAAATATACAAGAGACACTCTCCCTAGCTTTGATTCATGTTGGTGAATGAGATATTCTCTCTAGTTACAAAAGAAACCAACAAATATACTTCACTTTCATCTAGCATTTTTTGGACTGAGTACAGCATCTCCAGTCATCTTTGATCTCTTACCCTACCGGCTCCGAGTAAGCCAGGAAATGTGCAAATGTTCAGATGGGGGAACAGCTCAACCTTTCATTGCTTAAGTCAGAGAGGCAGAAATTTTCACTGCTGCGAATGCATTTGTCAAATAATTGTTTCTCCTGAAATCCCTTGAACTTACTGGGTAAAACCCATGGCTGTAAATTAAAATGCTTGTAATCCCTTCCTTATTTAGATCCAAGAACGTTAGTCAGCTATAGTGCCAGTTATGTGTATATCCTCAATAGGAGTGGCTGTGCTTTGCTGGTGACTATTAAGGTGCATTCAGTCAGTAGGGACAAGCAGCCCTCGGAGGATGTACAGGAACTGGGTTTCTTAGGAATGCTCAACTCAGCGCTTAAAACTTTAGGCTTGCCTTTCACTAATTGCTTCAGCAAGAAACACCCAAATAAGAGACAGGGCAACCTCCATCCTTTTGAATTTGCACTTCACCTGTGTTCAAAGTTTCCCGTGGTTATCGCCCCACCATACACCTGGATGGATGCTGCAAAAACACCTGCAGGTTCCCGTCTGTGGTTACCACCCTCATCCACCTGGGTGGATGCTGTATAAACACCTGCACGTTCCCCTCTGGCAGAGACATACAAACAGCACACAGGGTTCTGGGGAGCCTCAAGCACCTGAGGCAAAAGTAAGAAGGAAATTTTGATCACTTTTCTTATTGTCATACTTGCCTTCAAGGAGAACGAAGTCCTGTCATTTGCTGCAGTGTGAATAGATCTGGAAAGAGTTGAGCTAAACAAGCTGGGCATCACACAATAAAAACACGCACTTGCATGCATTTGTGGGGACTTAAAAAGTTAATGATATACAAGTAGAGAATAGAATACTGGATACCAGAGTCTGAGGAGGGTAGGAGAGAGATGGGAAAAGGGCACAGAGGTATTATTAGGGGGAAGTGATAACATCTAATCTTCTACAGCACAGTAGGATAACTATATCTGACAAAACTGAACACTACACGATAGCTGGTAAGGCTTTAGAATATTCTCTATACAAAGAAAGCATAAACTCTCAGTGTAATGGGTAGACCAGCTGTCCTAGTCTGAACAATGCACATCAGGTACATGCATTGATATCATATAGTACTCTATGAATATTTATATAGCTTGCATGATTCAATAAAATGTTTTCAATTAAATTTTAAATGTTAGAACCAAAGGGGATTAAAAAATAATTTCTTTGCAGTTTTCACATTCCAGTATCTAGATCCTTTGCTGGATGTTTCTTGAGAAAGGGGCATCTCCTTGCTGAATCTCCATCCCTGTAACCACGAGCCAATGAACTAGCAATGTTAAGTCCCTGCTGTTCACCTTACAGGGAAGATTTCTACAAACTTGGCCTGACCATCTAGAAATTTACCCACCAGATACACAGAGGAAATTCTGTAGACATTTTCATCAAGACAACAAAAGTACATACCTAACACTATTTTTAAAAGTAAGTTCCCACAAGGAGCTGGAAAAACAGATCTGCCATTGAAGTGCTTCCCTTGTAAGCATGAGGACCTAAATTCAGTCTGTAGTAGCTGTAAGAAGCCAGGTATGGTGGTACATGCTTGTAATCCCAGCACTGGGAACAACAACAACAACAACAACAACAAAAAGTAGATGCTTGACTTGACACTTGCTGGCCAGCTAGCCTAGCTTTCTTGGCAAGTTTCAGGCAAAAATGAAAAGAAAAAAAAAGGAAAAGAAAAAAGAGTAAGTGGCTAGGGCTTTAGTGCTTGAAGACTGACACCTGAGGTTTTCCTCTGTCCTCCACATACACATAAGCAATACACAGAAACAATGTGTTTTCCTCTCCTCTCTCCCTCTCTGTCTCTGTCTCTGAGTTCCCGTCAGTTTATGGTCATTAAATGCATCATCTCTAGCAGGAATGATCACTATAAGGTGGACCTAGACAGTAAACACAAAGCCAAATTCACAAACCTAATAGAAGCTGCTACCCCATTTGGTTCCAGAGTTGTGCTCACACATCTGTCTGCTTCATTTCCTCAACTATTAGAATAAGATAGATCATCAATTTAAAAACTGATGTGCAGAGGACAGGAGATAACATACTAAAAGAAGAATATTTGCCCTGAGAAATGCTTTCTCCTTGACTCAAGCACTTACACTGTCCGACGTTATCACCTATGAGCTATATAACAGACTAGGGTGATGCAAAGGAATTTTGCAGCATTTGATACCAAGCTGTTAGTGATCACCAATAACATAAAGATCTCATTGCCTGCATGTGATGTACATACATATATACATAAAAGTTTAAGATCTCACTAGGTATTTTGAATTCATGACATATATATATTAATATATATAATTAATATTAATATATATATATATATATATATATATATATATATATAAAATTATTTGCACAATACAGTGTGGCTTGGTAGAATTCCTCAAGAAAATGGCTTAGGGAGCTGAAGATATGGCTCAGAGGTTAAAAGACCTAGGTTCAATTTCCAGGATCCACATGGTGGATCACAACCATCCATTACTCCAGTTCCAGAGATTTGAGGCCCTCTGTAGGCCTGCAGACATACCAGGCCCACATATGTTGAATAGATATGGATGCAAGCAAAACACCCATAGCATAAAAATAAAAATTTAAAAGAAGGTGGTTCAAATCAATAGGAAAAAATAATTAAAATTAGTATCTTTCTTTTAGTAAGAAAGTTGAAAGGCAGGGTAATTTTATATATTTCTTATATTTTTACAGTTACATTTCTCGAATTTTCATCAATGTTTTTATTAATATATTTTAACTTTGCTCATGTCTGCCTTTTAATAAAGATCTACTTAGGAGAGTTTACACTAAATGATCTTTCAGACTCACTGTCTTTATAAGAGGCCAGGAACGTCTGGCAGAACTGTATGGAGTTCAGCAAGGCTTCTTTCTGGCAACCAATGTACCTCTGTGTGTGACTACACAGGAGCAGAAGGACCTATCAGCAATACTGACATTGCTGTTTCCCTTAGGACAGTGCCATCACAAGGCAAGACAGGGTGAACCTGGTTTTAGACAATAGTCTTGGCATACATAAAAATAGTTCTGGCTAAGTTGACCCTGTGCAGAGATGGGACATCGTCACACTCTTGATTTATTTGTTGACAACATGAAGAACTGGTAGACCAGATGGCCTTGCCAGTATCTGTGACTCAATGGGAAAAATGTGTGGATGAGGGGTTCTTTGGCAGCCTGGGCCCGTTAGCTCTGTATGACTGGGAAGTTGACTTAAACTAAACAAGTGCAGCTTCGCCACCAGCCATGAACTACAAGTGCTCAAAAGCAATTGGAACATGAGTTCACTTTGCTTTGAGACATGGAGCTGGCGCAAGGGGTATTTACACCATTACATCACAGCTCTGCCAGCTGAGGGAACAAGAGATAGGAAGTAATTTTATCACAATAACATGCCATGAATGGAGGCCGCTAAGGCCTCCCATTTCCACTTGTCCTTAATTGTATGAGTTCTCCTATAGGCTTCGTTCAAAAGGAGCTGGCTTCCAGGTGAAGCAGAGTATGAACATGTTTTTCATATAAAAGTAATTCTGCAGAACAAGGCCTCAATTCATTCAGTGTCTGATTCAAAAGTGTATTTCTTGGCCAGTTAGAAACATGGGTGAGAAACTGACAACCCCCATAAATGCCAATAGTCACCAGTTTTCTTCTGACCACAGTGAAAGAGACAGAGTGATTTTCAAACACGTCTCTGTGGTCTTTGAATCACTCATGTGTTAGAATCTCCTCCTACGCTTTCACTATTTATGCTGCTGGAAGGCTTAGAGCTAAGGTGCCCATAGAAGAAAAGGCAGTCCCTAGATTAACTACCAACTTTAGCTTAGAACAGAACCAAAACTTAGCCTGTAACTCTAAATCTCAATGTGCAGCAAGAAAATGACAAGGAATTTGGAAAGGGACATTTCATCATATGGGAGGAAGGGCACGGGGATTAAAGAACATATAGTTTACAGTGGACAAGGCACAGATTGCAAGCACAGGGCAAGACAATATGCTAGCTAGCACTACCATTGTGCTGCCTTTGGGCCCAGGTCATCCTTGCCATTTCTTGTGCTGTAAAGCTTTGATTCACTCAGATATGAGAAATTACTAATATGCTTTGGCTTTTTTTTTTTTTTTTTTTTTGTGTGTGTGTGTGTGTTTTACGTTTCTTCCCTCCGGCAATTTTTTTAAGTTTCAACTTATTTTCAAGGTGATTTGGAGTGATATGACATCTTCCCTTTGGAAAATTCCTTAAAATGCCTATGAATTATTGAGTAGAGTATTCTTCAAAGAGCTATGAGCAATGATTTGGGTTTCTTTGGATAATCATGATCAACACTTTGCAGACAAATGTCCCATTTCATTAAATCACATTCTTTCTTCCTTCACCACAAGAATTAGGTTTCAAGTCTACTGTAAGTGATATGCTGATTCTAGAATCTATCTGGAGACATGGTTGAGTCCCCAGTAACTATCTCACCGTTTATACCAGATGAGTGTAGAGAGTCTGGGAAGGAAGGGTGAAAGTAGGCAGTGTTTTCTTCCCTCCTGTGTCTCCACCACTCCAGGGACAGCTGTCTATGCTACATCTGTCATATGGCTTTGTGTCCTTAGCCCTGGGATTACAAACATGTACCTTACCGCATTGCCACCATATTCTTTGTCATGACCCAGCATGTCTCAGCCTTAGTTCATGAGATTCTACCTGAGTGGGGGTGTGTGGACCTGGAAGCTTCGAGCAACCCAATGGCGATAAAGACCAAACACAGGCATCTTGTCATCTTCAGAGAGCTCTCAGTTCCATGTTGTGGAACTAGAGTCATTTCTTTATTAGCCATCTTTTCTGGTGTCCCTCAACCATCCTGCTAATACTACGAGGCAACCATTTCTCTGTTTTCTCGCTGCTCTGGCCGCTCGCCCCTTAACTACCAACCTTCTATCCTTACAAGTTATTCACACACCTCTGATCTCCCTGCCCAGGTGCAGGCCTATTCAGATGCTTAGGTGCATAGATATGCAAATAAGAGGCATATTACCCTGAGGCCATGGTAAACAGCAATAGCCTTACTGGCATTAACAATACAACAATGGGCCAGAGCTTTCCAGTGCTCCATGTTTAGTGAAACCAAAGGCCGGATCTCAAAATATTCCATAATGGAAAGATTTTGGTCCCCCACAATTCTGAAGGCAGGAGATAGGACTTCTGAGCCCATACTACTGAAGGAACCAGCTTCCCTTTTGGCAGCCATAACGGTCGAACATGTGCTTCTATGACCTTGTTCTAGACACTAGAAAGTCAGATGCCTGTCTCATGACAAGGAGCTAATCAGAAGTTAGCTGGTGGCGCTATGCTTTACGACTCTGGGTGTGCTTTACGGACAAGCGCACAGCAATGGCGTAGAGAGCATAGCAACCACCCTGGGAGGGCCTATGGGCCATAACAACCAGTTGACCAATCAACACAGGGCAAGCCCTCCAAGCCTGGAGGCACACCAATCGTGAGCCTGTGCATACACCTAGACACTCCCCTTATGCTGCCCTATAAAGATCTGTGCGCAGCGGCTTCAAACTGTCTTTTCTAGCCATCCGCCATGGAGGGAGGGGTGAAAGACCCGAGCTAACATGGGGTTAGCTCGTTAAACTACAATAAAGCCTCATGCAACTTGCATCAAGCTTTCGCCTCCATTCTGTGATTGGGGTGGCCGAGGTCCTGGGCTAAGATTCTGGAAGCCTGGGCTTTCCGAGGGTCTTACACTACTACTAGTCATCAGGTCTTGTCACAAAGACTGAGTTTTCCTGGACACCCACCCTCAAGTGGCCTGCTAGATACTTGCTGTCACATTGCCAAGCTTCACAGCACTTGTCACTAATCAATCTTCCCTTACTTACTTATGTAAGTTGTTAAGGAGTTGATTATCATCTATTTTCCTCCTTAGATTACTTGAGTATTGTAAGTACCATGTACCCTATGTCCAGCCATGGACACTGCAAGATCTTGATAGGCACTTACTAGATGTTGAATGAATGGTGGTGGTGGGCCAGCTGTAGTCTGTCTTCTCTTACATTGCCTGTGTCTGTTCTAACTTCATTAACTGGGTCACAATGTCTGATTGTAGGGTTGCTAGGTATTTGAAAGCCTTTCCCCATGTGTCTTAGTTAGGGTTTCCATTTTCTATTACTGTGAAGAGACACCATGACCCAGAATCTCTTATAAAGGAAAACATTTAATTGGGGTATCTTACAGTTTCAGAAGTTTAGTCCATTCTCATCATGGTGGCACATTGAAGTGTGCAGGCAAATATGGTGCTCGGGGAGCAGAGAATTCTACATTTTTATGTACAGGCAACAGGAAGTAAACTGAGACTCCTGGAGTATCTTGAGCATGGGAGACCTCAAGGCCACCCCCACAGTGACACACTTCCTCCAACAAGGCCTCACATACTTCAACAAAGCCGCACCTCCTACTAGTACCATTCCCAATGAGCTCATGGGGGCTAATTACATTCAAACTACCACATCATGTCTATCTCTCTCAGGCTTCCCACCCAAGGTGCAGGGTTAAGCTTTTGGGAAAGATTCAAGACACTCCAATTTTATCTTCCCTTGTACACAGCAAAATCTACCATCTTACTCACATGTATGCTTACGAAGGCCTACCTCAGAGGGCAGTCCTACTCCCACTGTCTCCACAGGAAATTCTTAACTTACAGGCCCCAGGATTTATGACTGGAATATGGGGGAATGAACTACAAAAGATCTTTTTTGTTCTTCCCCCAGTTGGACTCTCATTTGAAATATTAACCTATTTTTTGGCTATAGATAATGTTGCACCTTGGCACTTTGATTTTCTTTCTGATTTTTTGTTTGTTTTTTCCTATATAGAACCTTAGAACGCTGTAAAAATAATAGTGTGCTGGATCTGCTTGACAGGTAAGATGAGAATTCCCCAGTACCCAATGACAGTCCAATTAAAGTAGCCCTTTGTGCCATTTTTTTTCCATCTCTGACAAAGTCAGACTGAGATTTTTCAGTTGAATGGGTCTGTGTATATAAAATTCAATAATTTTGTTATCTACATGTAGAAGGAAATTGTGTTCTACAAATTCTCTCCTCCAAATCCACTTAACATCTTCTGTATCTTGGGACTGGAGAGGCACCTCAGCAATAAAGAGCACTTGCTGCTGTTGCAAATGACGAGGGTTCAGGTCCAGGCACCATCATGGCGGCTCATAAACATCTGTAACTCCAGATCCAGTGCCTTCTTCTGATCTCCATGGGAACCAGGAATATACATACATTCAAGCAGAACACTCATACACATAAAATAAATCTTAAGAAAACAAAAACCTATATTGCAACTTTCTTCATCATGAAGCTATATTTCATTTAAACAAGGACAATTGAAAGCCAAGACTTGTGACCACCATCATCAATGAACTCTGGAAATGTACCATATGGAGCAGATAAGAATGAGAGACCACAGCTGGAAAGGGTGAATGGATCCTTTTGCACCTCCAAGCCAGTACCACCACCCCACTCATGTCCTCATCTACCCACTTATAGTGAGGAGTCTGTGTTTCTACTCTAGTTAGAAGAGCAGACTCATTTAAATACCTGTCACTCTCTGTGGCATGGCAAAGATCAGTGACAGTTTTGAATAGTATACTCCACTCAACCTGTATAAAATACATCTCACAGAAAAATAAATATTTCACATCTGTCAGAAAAAATGTTTTTAAATAGAGAATGTGGAGGTTCAAACCTTGCTAGGGTTTTATACATGCTGAGCAAGCATTCTAGAACCAAGTTATATACGCATCTCTGGAAACTTACTCATGAATCTGTGACATTGTACCATCTTCTTTATGATAGTTTCAAACAGTGAAGATGCAGTAACACTACAAAATAGAGACTAACAAGACACTCTAACACAGTCGGGTGTTGGTGGCACACGCCTTTAATCTCAGCACTCTGGAGGCAGAGGCAGGCGGATTTCTGTGAGTTCGAGGCCAGCAAGTGCCAGGATAGGCTCCAAAACTATACAGAGAAACCATGTCTCAACCCCCCGACAAAAGACACCCTAACACTAGCCATACAAATGCACACCTAACAAGTGTTTTCTTCATATGATATACCAATTTCCACTTCATCTGAAATGTAATTTTGTGCAATTAGATACTGTTTGAAAAATGGATCAAGAAGAATTTGCAGAGTTTTGCTTGATGTTCATTTACTATTTGTTTTCTACTATCATCTTCATGATGAGACACAAAAAAGACTTAAGACAAATAATATTTTAGTGGACAAATTTTAGTGACAAGGGAAGCTCTTAATGAAACAAATCAAGATACAGATGCCCAAAACTTCAATCAAGTTTATAATCGTAAATATGCTAAACCCTTAATTATAAAATTTAGATTTGGGGGAATAAATACATAATTTGGTCAAACTTCCTGGAACAAAAATCATTAAAGTCCAAATATTCAACAGAAAGCCTATTTCAATTCATCGTGGACAGTCCTGGAATGCAACACACAGCCAGCATTAGCTCTCTAAATACAGAAACAAGGATCTGGACTGTACATCTCTCTATCCCAGAAAGCCCCATAAAACTGAGCACAAAAAGTGAGAAATGAGTTTTGAAATTAGTACTTCACTGGAGTGTAAAGTCATTCCTTATTAACTTCAATACAAAGAGGAGGGATCAAATAAAATGTGCCACTGCCTTCGTCATAATGTTTTCTTTGTGTTTACCTGTTTCTCCATTTTTCATAACAAATTTCACATAATAAAAATTAGGTTTTTATGCTATTAATTATTTTTCACCTGGTCTACTGATAGTTGTCAGTAAGACCCACAAACCAAACAAAAGTCCAGGACAAACAATGGACAGACTTCAGGAGACTGATCAGAAATCTGTTTTAGGCAGTGTAGACAAAAGAGCCTCTCCCCATCGTTCCAGTGGTCACATGCTTTGAACTGCTGTTTTACAGTTGTTCAGATGAGACTCTTTGTAGAGTCAGGCTATCCTGTCTGAAAGACACTACCCATGCTGCTGGTTGCCACGTTAGCCACATACCCTACATACTGGCTTCTCTTGAATATGCCCACTGCTCTACTAGGCAACCTGTTCTCGGGATCCATTTGGGGAAAATTAGGCATAAGCTATAGGTTGAACTACTGGAAATTACTGCTTCTGCACTCATGTTCACTTCTTAAACATGATGTTAGACTCTGTGTACCTTAACAGACTTCAGTAAGTGACAGCATCCAACATAACCTTCTAGTCTTCTCTGTCTCTTTCCCATGGGAGTTTTTGCACCTCTTTAAACTCACGAAAACCCAAATCAGTTTCTGAACATCAGTTTATTTATTCAAAAAGGAAACAAACAAGGGCAGAGAATAGAGTGTGGTGGTGGGCAGTGACAAAGAAGAGGGAAGAGGTCCCCTTTGAGCATTGGCACCAGTGACAGATCTCTAGTGGCTTGAGAAGCTGTGGTGCCTCTAACACAAACCCATCTGCTCACATGTCTAACCTGGCACAGCCTGGTGATGAAAGCAGTAGCCCAGTCTGCATCAGCAGGGCATTGAGGATCAAGGGACCTCAGCACTCACCTGTTTGCTGATTCCAGGATAACCATTCCAGTTTCTTTGTACCCTTCATGGTAAAAACTGGCAATTTGCATAGGACTTAACAATAATGGCAATCCAATCCCTAGAAATTTCAAGTGCAAGAAAAATACTAATACATACGAGAAGTGGGTTTCCCTTCTGACGGCTATCAAAATGTGGACACAGGGGGATGGCTCACTTTCTCCATGTCAGGGAGACAGGGGTGCAGGTCAAACAGTTCTTGTGAGAAGAAAATGACCTGGTCGCCCTGCTCAGATCTGTGAAACACTCTGACCTCTTGCCCTAGTCCTTCACATCCAGTTAGTGAAACATGCTGCAAAGATACAATCATCCCATTTCATGGAAAAGGAAACTGAGACCTAAAAAGGTTTAAAATTATCTGTTCAAGGTCATTCAGTCAAGGCAGAGCCCAGACTAGCTTTCAAGTTCCTCACTCATACACCATTATTTTTCCATTTTCCTTTTAACATGGGAAGGAATGGGAATTACTTGATGGACTAATTATTATTTGTTTTTCTCTCATTCATTGAGCCTGTTTCTATGCATAAGCTCATTTAACCATCTACTTAAGAGGCAAGTATTATTTCTTAAGGAAACAAACCTTCTTGGAGCATCTCCTGTGCTCCTGCCGCTAAAGCCACATGGCAGTGACTCTCTACAGCATTCATGTGACATATATATCACTGATGAGCTTGATTCTAACCAGGTTTTCACATGCCAGTCTACCCAGTATCCACAAAGGCAGAAAATTGATCAATCTACATATCCGCAGAGCAGTACATTAGAGAGTCTAAGATTGCATCCGATACCTGTGTGGCTAAGGCATAAATTTTTAAAGTAACACAGAACCAAGTTTCAGTGAAACATGTAAAAATGAGAAGTTACATCAGATGCAGTGACCCTTACCTACAGCCTCAGAGCCAAGGAGGTGGAGGCAGAAAGAAAGATTAGGAGTTCAAAGGCATCCTTGGCTACATATCAAGTTTGATGACAGCCTGGGCTACCTAAGACCACACACACACACACACACACACACACACACACACACACACACACACACGGGGGTGGGGGCCAGTTCAATTGTTTAGGTAACTGTGGTTCTAGCTGATCATATTTCTGCTATAAAATAGACATACATACTTTCAAAATACTGATTTACCACTGGGCTGTAACCCATCAAAACATGAGTATCTTAGATGGAACTAATCTGATCCCCAACCCTTCCTTGCCTGATTCTTTCTTACCTGATAGCATATTGTCTGTTTTTATTGAAGGAAACTTCAAAGTCATCTCATGCTTGTGCCGATGAATCATCAGATGGTCCTCTGTTGGGAAACGCTGTTGAGTAAAGAGAGGAACGGAAGACATTCAGTTTGCAACACATACGTGACATCACAGAGAAAAAGACACTCCGCATCAAAAACAAGACAAAAAAATCAGCTCTGAAAAAAAAAACTTTATCACACAAGCAAATACAGTTCCTAGTTCCATGCTTATTTACACCCATGTGCTTGTGTGCGTGCGTGTGTGTGTGTGTGTGTGTGTGTGTGTGTGTGTGTGTGTGTGTGTGTGTGTGCGCGCGTGTGTGTTCTCCCAACTATGTGCAAACCTGTGCCTTGTCATGCCCATTTGTTTATCAAAGGACTTGCCTATGCAACAGAGGAACACTGATAAGTGGTCTCTGCTTCTAGTCATTCTTCAGTTCCCTAAGACTTTCACAAAGTCCTCTGCTTCTTACATAAGCCCAAATGGCTTGCCAGGGAACTGCAGAATCTGTGTGTTTCTTGAGAACTAGATGTTTCCATCTGGGGGAAGAAAACTTTTCAAGTTCAAAGACTTTGAACTTTGTCTTATCCTTTGCTAAATAATGAAACAGAAAGTGCAAAGGGGCCCTGTTGAAGGTCCTGAAACAGCACACACTGCACTGTGCCCTAGAGCCTGGCTCTCTTAGGAAGTCTCTAAGAAAAGACAACAGCGTTGAAAGGGATGCTTCTCGTGGTCCTGAAATGTAACTAACGACAGTAGAGAGTATAACATCCAGAATGAGAAAAGGGATGGAGATCTGGATAGCACTGGGAATATGTAAAACCATGTGGAACTTTTCTGTAATAGTTACTGCTTTACATAGCAGTGTAAAATTAAGTCTAAGGCATGATAAGTATGTTAGACATTATCTACAGATTAACCAAAAATAAGAGAAACGCATGACATAGAAAGAATTTTGATTTATGTCAGACTTTGGGAAAGAACTCCATGCCATGCTTAATTTTTAAAATATATCTACTAATGTACACCATGATGTCTTTACGGTATGTTTCTGTTTATGAAGGCCCAGTCCCCATATTATCTGGGTTTTTTTTCAAATTATATATATGATTTTATAGCAACATGACAAATTATTTGGGATGTTCTATAGTGTACATACTGTAGTCAGGCTGTATTTATTTGAAATTTTCAGGGAATGATGTTAGGGTTATCAAAAATGTTGCTTCCAATTATTTGGGGCCATTTCTGGCTCTCCTATGTTGAATAGGGCCATGTGAATGACTCATCATGAAGGCAAATGACCTATCTTCCAGAGGCAAGTGACTGGTCTCTGGTGTAAAACCCTCTTGTCATTACCCCCGCTTACTCATGGTATAGCAAGGTGACTCATACCAGGAATAGTGCCCCCTCAATAACTGTAAATCTCTCAAGGGTTATATTGAATTCTATAGGAGAAAAACGTGTTTCCTAAAAATTTACAATAAAAATATAGCCATCAGCAACAGACATAAGCTTTGTGGTTTGGCTGTAATTTGTTATTGAGCAGATGCTAGTCTACCCTGGCTCAGATGGATCTGTTTGTAATGACTGAACTGAATGGAGTTTTTATTTATTTAAGTTTAATATCAAATATAAATATAAAGTTAAAATCAAATATAAATATAGGAAAATAATACAACCCAATGAACATTTCTGAATCTTTGATAACTTGAAAAGAAACTCCTAGAACTCAGGGTGTATGGCATGGTTAAGTATTTTCTACAAGGAGAATGGATTTGTGATCAAACGGGGAAGTTCACTGTGCTGAATCCGATCAAGGTTCTGAAAGTGGTTCTTGGTACAAAGCATCGCTTATGTACTGGATGCTTTGATCATATTCTGAAGAGTTTGCAAAAAGTGACCCTTCAACAAGACTTCCATTTACACAGAGATAGACTTTATATAACTTCAGGTATTTCTGTTTCTGTATTACCTATTCTCTTGATTTTCTTAACACCAAATATTTAACACTGGTAAAAAGGAGTTAGAGAGAGAAATTAATGTACTATAAGCAATATGATAGTATCTTTCATTAATAAGCCATTTTTAAAACTTGCATTTATTCTATGTGCCTAAGTGTTTTGCCTGCATGTGTGGATGATGCAGGATATCCTTCTGAATGCTGCCAATACGTGTTGCTTTTATTGGTTGATGAATAAAGCTGTTTTGGCTTATGACAGGGCAGAATATAGTCAGATAGGAAATTCAAACAGAGATAGAGAAAGAACGAAGGCAGAGTCAGGGAGACATCATGTAGCCACCAGGAAAGCACGATATCAGATAACAAGCTATGAACCTTCATGGTAAAACTAAACTATTAGAAATGGGTTAATTTATATGTAGAGCTTGCCAGTAAGAAGCCTGAGCCAAACAATTATGTTTAACATTAGCCTCTGAGTGATTATTTCATAAGTGGCTGTGGCGATCTGCAGGCAGGAGTAAACCAGTCAAGTGGGACCAGGCGAGACAGAGAAAAACTTCCAACTCCGTATGTCTGTGTGCCATGAATGAGCTTAGAATCCACAGAGGCTGCAAAACGACAACATATCCTGTGGAACTGGAGCCACAGGCAGTTGTGAGCCACCATGTAGGTGTTAGGAACTGACCCAGGCCTCTGAGATGGCAACCAGTGCTCTAACTACTGATCTATCTCTCCAGATTTAATAAGTTGTTTTTTTACAATATTTTGTAAAGACTTTTAAAAATTATATATTTGTGGGGTGTGGACGTGGGAGGGGTACACACAAGTGAGCATAGGTTCCACAGATGCCGGAAGAGGATGTCAGACACCCGTATAATTACAGGCAGTTGCACACCAACTGAAGTGGGTACCAGGAACAAATTTTGGGTCCTCTGTGATATCATTACCTGCTCTTGACCATTGAATGAGCTCTCCAGCTTATAATAAACCATTTTTGACTCTATAAACTAGTGGATTTAAGCTAAAGTAAGTACCATACAGCAACCAGAATGAATTAGTTAACCAGATTTTTTTATTGTTTATTTATTTTTAGACAAGGGCTCACTATCTAGCCCAGGGTGGCCAAGAACTCGGAATCCCTCTGCTTAGCCTCCTAAGTGCCCGAATCACAGGTATTTGACTATAGCACTGCATACTAACTAAAGTTGCTTTCTGAATGAGACAAGAAACAGCAAATTGTAGATAAATGCAAAGCCCAGTAAAATGGACATGAGAGTTGAAAGCAACACAGGATAAAAGGAGAGTGGGGACACTAGGCTCTAAGAGAATGGAAGGACGAAGGAACATAGGAAGCTGGCCCTTGTTAATTCTGAGAGAAAGAGCACGTTTTCAGATCACATTCTAAAAGGTCGTCCAGGTATCAGAGGCCATCCCCAATGCACCAAAGTTGCTCTAGAAGAAGAGAAAGTGGCACAGAGGAGCCCTTCCATCACCTCCCCCAAGACAACACAAGCACTAACAGTTCTGTTGTCTCATCTAGGATGACATGAGGGCAGTGTCATGATCACAGCTGTTGATTTGTCCATGAGTTACTAATGTGCCACCAGCAATGACACTCGGAACTACTGGCTGATGGCTACATTTTCACTCAGGTAAAAGATGGGTATAGTTTCATAACAGCATGTCAAGATAAAAGAAACACTTCCATTTAAAGGGGACACTGACTTACAGACATATCTACACATCCAAAGCTGTGGAGGAAGCTTGAGGTTGAACCCTTAAAATTAAGGATACTCCATAAATCCTAATTTCTCACATTTATCCAACATTTTCCACAGTTCACTTAGCCTTGCTAAAGAAAACTCTTGACTTCCTTCTTCAACAAAACATTCAAGAACATTCAAAATGGGCCTGTTCAAGCTCAGGGTATGAGTCTGTGATAAAGTACTTGCCTAGGATATGTAAGATCCTGAGTTCAAATCCCCAGTGCCACACACACAAAATACTTGACCCCAAAAGTCAACCATGCTCAGTTCCCTCAGACTTTGCATGCGACTTGGCAAATTCTCCCTCTGTCCCCTCCTGGCTCAAGTTAACTGAGGATGTCCACGGCCCCACAGGATTCTTTGTACCCTCTATCTCCTTGGCACTGCTCCTTCAAGCTCTCCTACTCTTTCCTGCCCCCTCATTGGTTTCTCCCTCTTGACTAAATTTACCCTGGCTATCCTTTAGCAGACTGCCATTAGATCACTCTGCTTCAGCACTGCCTCCTGCTCCTGAAAGGCTCCTCTATGCCATCACTTCAGCTCCCTTGCCACCCACTCACTCATTAATCCCTTCCAATCAGGCCTCCACCCTCTGCTCTCTCCCATGTCTCCTGCAAGCAACTAACTGCCAAACCCAACAGCCTTTGCTCCGCCTTCCAACAATCCCAGCTCCAACAGTGTAGGACAGCAGTGACTACACGTCTATGGAGTTGATTTATTTATACCCTGTCTGACTGCATGCAGCAAGGGAAATGTGGCTTAGAGCAAGGCCTGAAATAGAGTGGGAGAGCATCAGTTAGAAGCTGGGGATCCATAACAGAAGGGGTACATAAGAGCAAGGCTAAACCCCAATGAAACCAACAGCATTGTCAACCAGAACAAGTGTGACCCTAGAGGACATCTGGAAACATGAAGATCTTTCGGTTGTCACAGCTGAGGAGTGCTTTTGAGGTCTGGTGGGTTGAGACAGGGATGCTGTCAAACACTCTACAATACACAATAGTGCCCACATCAAAGCGTCACTTGGCCTTAGATGTTAATAATGCCAAGTTTGGGATAGTGTGTGTGGTACAGGTACTTATGAATCTCTCTCCTGTCTGACTTTCATGAATCCCACCTATGGCTAGAAGCTCTTTACTGGCATTCTAACCCTGGATATACCTGAGAATCCCAACCTAGCCTGACCCCTCATTTTGTTGTTGTTCCATAGAGAAGCCTTCCAATTACCCCAGTAAAGTGAGTTCCCCAGTGTGGTCTGTTGCTTCTTTATGAAAAAAATTGCAATCAACTAGTTAGTCCATAATTTTATCATATGACTATATATCTGATGCCCAGACCAGAAGGTCTGTGAGAGCAGAGACATGTGTGTGTTGGAGTAGTGTGGTTTTCAAGAAGCAGCTAGAATGCCTAGACACACACAGGTAGGTACCTAGAAAGTGTCTAGGTGGCTTGTAGTAAATGAAGCGTAATGTCTATTGTCAGAGCCAAGCAAAGGAAACCCCTCCAAGTGTCTGAGCTCCTTTAGACAAGGAGGCTTCCCTTTGAAGAAACTGAGGGGGAGTTCTGTTTTAGTTAGGAGCCAGGTTTGAATTTAGTACAGAGATACTCTGCATTTACCATGAGAAGCCCTTGTCTGCATTTACCATGAGAAGTCCTTGTCTACATTTACCATGAGAAGCCCTTGTCTACATTTACCATGAGAAGTCCTTGTCTACCAGGATTTTCCCAGTTACCAAGCAACCTGTCCACATTCCTCTAGTATTTCCTGCTTCATAATGGCTTTCAAAATCAGTTTGCTCCAAAATATTTTTGTCTACTCCTTTTCTTGTTCACAGGTTACAAAGAAATATTGGCACAAAAACCTCTGATGAAAATTCCAGACTCTGGGTGCTCAACAGCTGATAACATCAGTGACAATATTTTATGTTTCTGTGACTTTGTCCCTCCAAATCTTCTCCTCAAATTCTCCCAGAATCCTCCACAAACTCTGGCAAACTATAAGAAGGGTATTCATCTTACTCCTAACTGACCTTAGACACTGCCCCACATAAGACTACCAACCTTATCGGATGAACTGGTGGGTGTGGGCCTTGGTTTCCTTGAAGGTACAGGAAAATTAGGGAGTGAATGCCATCTTCCTCCACATTAGCAAAATGCGTATGCTCAGACTCTGAAATGTGTCCTATATCCCATAAAATAAAGGTCCTGGTATAAAAACTACAATTCTAACATATCAAAATTCCTAGAACATGGTACTACCCAAAGATGGACTCTTGAGTCATGAGCAGAAAAAGTCATCTTCAAGTTTTAAAAATAAAACATAAAATTTGAATTTCATGTAATAAATATGGGATCTAATATAACAGATTTAGCAGCAGCACTAGTGATAACAAGAGTGGGTATTAACTGAACATTTACTATGTTCATGCCCTATAATAAACATTTGAAGAGAGTTATCAGAGGCCCTCAGATTCAATCCTTCATGTGAACATATCCTCTTCTCTTAAAAATTCTATGCCCAAGAACTGTAGTTTGAGAACAGTCATAGTGGTATTCTTTTCCTCAAAAAGGATCCAGAATCCAACTCACAACTACGAGGCATCTCATCAAAAAAACAAAACAAAACAAAAAAACCTCAGTATGTATGCAATCGGCTGCTGTGAAGAACACACCACCTTCCCCTTTCTGAATGACTGCCCAGCGGAAATGGTGGGCACGGAGCATCTGGCTTGCTTCCGGAGGAAGTTACTCATAGGGATGTCAACATTGCTGCCTTTCGGGATAAAGGGGAAGTATTTCAAACTATAAAGTGTGATCTAGCGTTAGTGAGGATGAGAATCATGATGCTGATGATCAGGGATACTTTGAAAAGTATTTCAGCTAAGAAAGAAAATCCAATGGACATGGCGGCTCAAATGAGCGATGCCGTCCCAGGGGAAGGCAGAAGCATGAGGACCCGCATACTCACCTGGGAGCAGCCCGGAGCACTGCAGACAAACGGCCTCTCCTGCTCCAAGTTCATCTTGGATTCCTCATAAATCTGAAGGATTAAAGGAAAACAGAAAGCCATGAATAACGCCCTCTTCTGCTTCAGATGCATGAGAAAGGCAATCATTGGGAGCCTTCTATAGCCATTCCCCAAAATGAGCAAGTTACAGACGAGCATGGTGATAACGGCCCTGTTTCCGGTTTATTGTTTCTCTCCACTTAAGTTCATAGAGTGCTATCTTTAGTGCATATTAAAGAAAAAGGTATATCGATGCTAGAACCTAACGCCTACCTCTGGAAAGCTGGCTGATGGCTGCTATTGCCAGGCAAGACCTCAACTTCTCAGCAAGATTCCAAGGCAAAGTACACCCCCACTCCCCACCCTGACCCTCGCAGTCCTATGAGAACTTAGAAACTGGCTGCTCGGGATAGCCAGAAGGAAAACTTCAGTTCGGGTAAAAATTGAGCATGGTTACAATCACCTTTACAAATGACCCTGAATACCAATAAAAAGTGTGGTCCTCATGACTCTCTGATTAGCACACCTGTTGCTGTTGGCTTTGTTTCTTTTTAATGACCGGAAGGACCATGCAAATTTCTGTTACATTATTTAGATGATTTTCTAAATACTTTTAAACCAATTTTAGATTTGTATATATGTATTACATGTGCTTTTAATGGCACGTGGGTCTATTGCTGAGTTTTAAACCCTACTGCCTTAATCCTGAGCACAGGGAGGAATCTGTTTCTTTAAAATGCTGCCTGTGGGTGATTCCAAAAGGAAGACAGTGCCAGCTTGCATCATGGAGGAGTCCCACTTTGCAAACACATCTAATTTGTACATGTTACATCCTCTTTCCCAAACACTATTCTTTAGGAAAATACATGCACCCTCTCTCTTTTCTAAAATGTAAAGTGAGGATGTTTACCTTAGATAGCATTGCCAGTCAGACACTAAAACACAGAACTGAAAACAGAGAAATAATGTAAACCCTCTCCCAACTGTAATTTCCCCATTGGCATGCATTTTCAACTAAGCAAAGCCTCACTCATTCCCATAGGACAGTGGTTCTCAACCTTTGGATTGAAGCTCCTGTGAGGGGTCAACTGACCCTTTCACAGGGTCACATATTAGATATCCGAATATGAGATTCATAACATCAGTAGAAAAATTACAGCTATGAAGTAGCAACAAAATTAATGTTATGTTTGGAGGTCACCACAACATGAGGAACTGTGTTAAAGGGTGGCAGAGTTAGGAAGCTTGAGAACCACTGCTATGGAAGGACTTCCCATGCCTGCCCCACAACACAGGGATTAGCATAGCTTTAATGCTTTTCTATATTAAGCATTATAATGTAAATACCTTTTTGTGTTTACTTGTATTTTTCTTATGGGTTAATGTTTTCAATTTTTATTTTTCAATTGACACATACTTATGAAGTATAAGGTAGAAATTTCACAACTCATCTGCAGCCTCTACTGTTCAAATTGGGGTAATTAGCACGACTACTTTAAACACAGTGTCTGAATCCTTGGACCCTTTAAACTCCTCTCCTCTACTTTTTCATGATGTATGCAAAAGGTTCCTCTAGACCTTACTGTATTATACTTATGAGAAGAAATAAAACCTAACTGTATTTGGAATCTTTTTTGCTTGCTCTTGTCTGAAGAAAGATATGAGCAACAAAAATAACTTCTCTGATTTTTTATTTATTTAACTTTGCCTTGCTGATCATAGAATATCCCTCCTTTCCTTGACAAGAAGTAAAATGGAATAATTTTTATTAGGGAAGTAGAATAAACAGAATAAACTAGCTTATCCATCAATTAAATCTGCCGTATTTTTCTAGAATAATAGCAACAACAAAGACTTTTCAGTGTTTTCCTGGCAATGCTTCTGCACCAGGGTGTCTGGTCTGCATGTCAGTGGCCTCATGTCTCAGCCTCCTCTCCCTTACAATAGGGGTAGCAATAGTTATCTTCAGCCCCTTAGTTCCTATATCTGATTCCTTGGTTTGAAGCTTGTAAGACATTTGAAATCGTGTGGAGAAGAGTAGGGTACCTTGGAGGTAAGAGAAATTTGTGGGTGTTACTGGAACCTCACTCTAATCTGAATCAGCCCCTGTGTGTAAAATTAACAAATTACAATTTATTCCCTTGTTTGCCTGTGTGGCTCTTTCTTGAGTGTCACTTGAGAACTTTGCTAGTGTTATGAAGGAAGGGTGTGTTTACAATCAATAGTAAGACTACACAATAGTCAAGTGGTATAGTTCTATGCATGCATGTTTATGGCTGACCTCAGAAGGTAGTAATTAATGATAATTAAACGAATGTCCCAGCAACAGCTACTGCTGAGTCTCAAAAAGAGTTTAAGAAGCCAACATGAGAAAAGTATTGGCCAGACTCAGGGACTAAGTCCAAGGAGAAGTTGTCGTTCCACTATAACTGCTGCTCCATCCTAATCCTTGACCCACCAACATGCTGGCTCCCCCCCCCCATAAACCCAGGCTCATTGTACCAATACTCTACAGCTCTGGTTGACATCAGCATTGGCCTCCTTGATCATCAGTTATAATTTTCTGCTTCAAATGTCTTGGAATCAAATTCTGGTGCTTATATTTGGGCGCATATCAGAGCCCAGTCTCACAGACCTATTCTGTGGGATTGAGCCTATATTGTACGGCTGTCATGTTTCAAGGACTATGACTAATATAGCTTGATAAGTAGTGACATGTGTCAATAACAAGAATTTATACTCCCAGAGACTCAAAATGAGAAATGCAAAGTCTCTTCTCAAACAATATAGTCATCAGTACATTCTGCTGAGTTACTACTATCATTCTTTTAATTTTCCAGACACAGATGAACTTGTAGCAATTTATTACATGGTAAGCAATAAGTGTGGAGCAAATCTGTTTGGCAACTTAACATTGGGATAAAAGTCTTGAGGTATACAGCCGTTGCTAATTTAGAGTATGTTTTAAGGGATCAGTGAGGTCTGATGTGAGTGGGTCTGTGTATACTGGATAAACCTCAACTGTTTAATTTTGATGGTCTGCAGTTCCCACATGCAGACTCGGCAAACAACACTCACTTGCTAATTCCTCCCCACGTAGGTGCCTGCAGTAGGTTTTCTAAATGCAACCACTCTGCCATGTAGGCCTCATTACTTTTATCAACTGGCATGATCTGGTCTGATGCATTAGTCAAGAGGCATGGTTAATTTTTATGGTCTATTATTATGGTTTTTTCTAGTGCATAGTGCAATAATTAAACTCTCAGACCCCCCTACTGAAGCTCTGCACAGGTTCTTTTATCACCCAGCAAGTGGGCCAAGTGATTCAGACAGGCTGGTCCACATTGGGTCCTCATCCTCTCATTTCCCATTCAGTAGTTTTACTGGCTGGGATTTCTTTTTTTTTTAATAAACCAAGTTTGGTTTGGCAATCACCACAGCCTGGGCTCCATTGCCTAGAGCTTCCATAGTAGGCGTTCAATAAATATTTGTGGAATGGATAATGAATCTTGAATCATCACAATAAATTGTCCCAAACAGCCTTCTGTTCTCAACTCTGAAGGCAACAGTACCAAGTTTTCAGAGAGGTGAGAGGTTGAGGTTGTGTGGGCCCCTGACTCCTCTTGTCTCTGGCTGTAGTCTTAAAGTTTCCCCCAGCCTTAAGAGAAAGCCAACACTCCTTTTTGGTGGGGGAATAAAAAAGAAGTGGGAGGAAATTAGTTTCTATCTATTCACTTAATCACAGACATCACAACCAAGAAAACCTGAGCTCCTGAGCTGTCTGTGCCCGCCCCAAGCTGTGCCCCGCCCCCCAGCTGTGCCCCCCCCCAGCTGTGCATGGCCCTTATAAAGCACCCTTTGAGAAATACTGACTTTGGCTGCACTGGTGAGAAGCAGCAGTCCTCTGTGGCAGATGCTCACGTCACTTAACAGGTTTTAAATAGTGCCATATTAATTGCCCTTTTCCTTAAGTCAGACTCACTCACTGTTCAACTACAACGAATGCTTCATGAGTCTAGTTTCCCTTAACCTTTTGGAAAACAATTAAAAATCCTAATAACACAGTCTAGACTCACACAAAGTGAGCAGAGGTTTTCCCAGTTGAAAAGGAGATGACAGGCTCGGTTTACAATTCAAACCCTCCACTGCCACTGCATTCCTCTGGCTGCTAAGTGAGCTAGAATCTCTTTCTTTGTTCAGGGTTTGACCCCACAAATTCCTGGTCTAAAATGGGAAGTTGGTCCATAATGACTGAGGCCACCAATCTATTCAAACGCTTTGTTGGCCATTAAGGATATGCTTGGAATGACTGTGTCCCAAAAGGTAACAACTGCAAGAAGAAGACACTATTAAAAACCTAGAGTGTCTCCAAAAAATAAACCCTAAATACATCTAAATACATACTTGAAATGTCAGGGTGACATCTGAACCAGAGTCAGCATCCTCTGGTTTGCAATGATCAACCCAAGGGGATGTTTCAACATCTATCTAGCTCAGAGGCAGCATAGCCAATCCTTTGTTAACATTGAGTTCTAATCTTAGTGGAATGGTCCTGAATTGCCCCAGTAGAGTCACACAGTGACAGGAGATTTGAAATGGTAAAATACTAAAAGCATTGCTTGTATCTGAAAGCCTAGCACTAAAAATGATAAGAATGGGTAAGTCACAAACTGAATGCCAGTGAACACTGACCTACTGACGTATCCATCTCTGGTATCATTTACATGGTTGTGGTAAAATATAGATCTTGAAGTTTAACCTTTGGCTATCATTTATTGTCCTACCAAGAGGTTAGATGGAGTCTTCTTGCAGAGTTCTCCTGAAACAACCCCCCCACATTGTTGAGCCTCCCAAACCCTTGAATGAGCTCCAGAGTAGCAAACTGTTCCCCCAAACTCCCAAAAGAGAGTTCTTGAGGAAGTCTACTGTATGAGGCTTCAATTCAATACTCTTTTCTCTGAGAACAAAGATGATTTAATTAACTAAATTCATTACAGGCAAAGCCAATTCTGTTTTATTCAGAAAGATAAGGCACAGACTGTACACAATAAGAAACCAACACACTCATCACAAACGCATTCTACAGTCATTGCATTCTAAAATGCCCAACTCCATCTCACAGCAAAGACGCAAGGCTCGATGTCGAAAGGAATTGTATTCTCAGTTTGAAGCTAAGACTTAAGAACAGCACTCTAACTCATCGTATTTCCTCATCTGTAAAACAGGATCATAGTAGTCAACCCATTTGAAACCAGAACCCTTCACAGATGAGTTGTCAGGAAAGAGAACTGGCAGAAGCTGAGGATGAAAGACAAAGAGAGAGAGAGAGAGGGAGAGAGAGAGAGAGAGAGAGAGAGAGAGAGAGAGAGAGAGAGAGAGAGAGAGAGAGAAAACTACTTCTGGGACTTCCAATCTATCTTGATTTTTCAAACCTGAACATTATAACTTCAAATACAAAAAAAAATAAATGCCCTTGAATTTCAGTCCAAGAAAATCACTGGTTTTGTGAAAAGGTCTTTGTATCTCTCCCAGTGGCTCTGTCTTTATCTTCCAATGTGTCTTCTTTATGTAAAACTAACTCTTTGTATGTCTACATTTCTGTGAATCTTTGTCTTCCTTTCTCTCTCTCTCTCTCTCTCTCTCTCTCTCTCTCTCTCTCTCTCTCTCTCTCTCCAGCTTACTCCAGCTTAGCTTTGCTGGTAGAAGGATAGGGTCAGCTCGTTTCCTGTCCCTGTGTTATTCTTGAAGTGCACTGCAGTTAGAATCTGAATTTCATTGGGCTAGTATTATTTGCAGCTGTGTGACCTCTTTAACCCTGCTTTTAAAAGTGACATTTCAGCCCTCCAGCTTGAAATGCCTGCATGCTGCAAAGTTTCCAACCAGAAAAGGGCTAGGCCCTGGAGTGAGACTGTCCCTTGCAAGTACAAGTTGTGGCAGAAGGTGGTGGGACCGGGGTGTGGTTCTGAATGGCTCCCATTTGGCACTCCTTCCCAGAGGTGTAGAGTTGTACAGTGCTTGCCTGGAGCAGAACACAGCTGTTGTATTCAAACAAAATGAGATTCCCTGCTTGCAGAAATGCTCTCCATCCCTTCATGTCCTCCAAAGCTCAGGCTATTACAGGCTGAACCACAGATCTCTTTAGGACTGTGTCACTTACTCCATCATTATAGAGACTGTCAAAAGTTCCCTTCCCACAAGGCCCCTTGTTCCCAGAAGGAAGGATTTCCAAACAGCTTTCATCTCTGGAAACTGACCCGGATCTTACTCCCCAAAGGAGGCCCTAGAAGGAGTGAGCACTGGGGGATCCCAGCCTCTCCCAGACTTCTGCTGGAGCTTGTGGTTTTATATATGTGGCGTTTATAACCATATATTGGAAAGCATTCCAGTGGGATTGGTTTTTCAGATGTTAGGGTCCCTTCTCTCATTCTTTAAATGTTCCATATGTTTCTTTAGGTATTTTTTTTAAGTCATGGGATAATTGGAGCTTTTGTTCTCCCTAATCCTTTCTTCTAACTTTCCTATCTATGGGTTCAATAGTTCAGTACATACATACTGAAGTATAAGGCATTAGCTTTGCAACACAGAAAAGCCCTAGCATGTGTCCGCCTAAGTGTGTGCATTCAGTCTTTGCACTTCTTGCTTCTGTCCAGTACAGTGTATTTTTGCAGAACATCTCCCATCTCCAAGAAAACTATGTTTGACATGTGTGTGGTTAAAAAAACACTAGGGTGGTGATTCTCTGGTTTTTAAGGAAGTATTGAATGTAACTAAATCACTTGGTTTGTTTCTAATGGGTCTGAAGACAATCTCAGAAAGAAACACAGCTTGCTTTCTTATAGCACCCAGGACCACCAGCCCAGGGGTGGCCCCACTCACAATGGGCTGGACCCTCCCCCATCAATCATTAATTTAAAAAATGCTATATAGGCTTGCCTACTGCCCGATCTTATGGAGGAGGCATTTCCTCATTTAAAGTTCCCTCCTCTCAGATGATTCTACCTTGGAATCAAGTTGACATAAAATCAGCCAGGATAGAGGTGATCAGGGCGTAGGGGGGCATCTTTACTTGTCCAGTTAGTCCACTGTTGAAATTTAAAATAATTGGAATCTACAGAAGGAAAAAATATAACAACAAAGAAATGTAATGCAAAGCTGTGTGTGTGTCCCCCACAAGGTCAAAGATAGCTTACCAGGAAGCCAGTTTTCCCTGTTCTGGCCCGCACCACAGGGCAGTTTCCTTTGAACATATAGAATATTATATTCTCAGATGGGACTGCTCTGCTTCCAGACAGTCACTGTTTGGGGTGTGTTGATTTTTAAGTTTTATTTCTTTTTGTGCATGAGTGTTTTGTCTGTGTGACGTGTGCATGCCTGGTGCACACAGAGGGTAGAAGAGAGTGCAGGATCCCTTGGAACTGGAGTTATAGGTAGTTGTGAGCCATTCTGTGGGTGCTTCAGATTGAACCCTGGTCCTCTGCAAGAGCAGCCAGTGCTCTGAATCATTTAGCCACCTCTCCAGTCCCTCTGAGCTATTTTTAAGGAAAGTAACTCTCTTAAGATATTTTAATCTTGGTTTTCTGCACACCCATGCAAATGCTAGATAGTTTTGCTAAACAAGTTGTTTAGGAACGCCTCCAGCAACAATGCATGCTTGATTCCTGCAAAATGGGCTAAAATAGTCAGCAGCTCCTGAATCTGAGTGATACAATGTGACATTACAGCAAATGACAGCTACACCGAGCTCTGTTTACAGCAGGGCTGGGAAGGGGTGGTTTTAGCTTAAGGTTGACTCATTATTAATGATTTATTTACTATGAGAACAATCCTATCAAAATGAATACTTTTTGCCCTTGGTTCCAGCAGAAATCTAGCATTCCTGGGAGGTATTCTAAAGAAGCCTAAAGCTCAGTTCAAAGGTACCATGTCCCCTTATCAGCCAAATACCAAGTCAGACATACCTCAAGGCTTGATTCAGATTTCCAATGTACAAGGTCTCAAATATCAAGCATGTAAACACTTTGAAATACTGGTAGATCATTTAAAGGGCATGCTAAGCCAAAAATAAGAGTCAAATGTGAGAGAGGGCTAAACTGGGCTCAATATTTTAGCTAAGATAGGCTGGTATATCTCTCCATGTCCAACCCATAGAAGAAAAAAGCGGCTAGAACAAAGGTTATTTTGAAAACTATCCTATTACAAGTAGCTCCAGTGACCAGGTAAGTTACCATACTGCTGTGAGCATTGTGGGCATAGCAGGGCCAAAACAGAACCCTGGCTTTGGCGCAATCATGCTGCTCACTTTGTCTTTTCACCTGTGACAGACGCCTCCCCTGTTCATCACTGGGTATTCTGGTTCACTCCCTGTTACAGTGTTAAAACACTCACCAAAAGCAGTTTAGGAAGGGAAGGTTTATTTGACTTACATTTCTTGATCACAAACAATCATTGAGGGAAGTCTGAGCAGGAACTCAAGCAGGGGCAGAGGCAGGAACCATGGGAAAAGCTACTAACTGGGGTACTCTCCATGGCTTGTTTAGCCTGCTTTCTCGACAACCCAGAACAGCCCAGGGATGGTACCACCCACAGTGTGCTGGTCCCTCCCACATCAGTCATGAATCAAAAACACACCCCAGAGACCGGCTCACAGGCCAATCCAGTGGGAGCAGTTCCTCAGTTAAAGTTCCCCTTTCCCAAGTGACTCTAATTTGTGACAACTTGACACAAACTAATTGTCAGATGGAGAGTATAATTTATCATTTGGAGCATGTTTTTCTCACTATTTTGTTTGTGAGGGGTTTGGGGTGCTGTGAATTGAACCCAGGGCTTTAAATCCTGTATACTAAGCAAAGAGCTGTATCTTTGAGCTATAGCCTCATAGCAGCCCTCTTTCCCCCTGACTTTAAAAGAAACCACAACAAGTTCTGAATTCTCTTTTATGCTGCTGTCACCATTGGCTAACAGTTCAAAGGAGACCTATAGGGGAAATGTGTCTGCAAGCTAAGTTCTCAAAAAGAAGCCTAAAAGGAAAAGAGAAAAAAGAAAACACAGGATCATATACATATCCATATATTTTTGGTCTGTTTGGCTTTATTGGGAAATTAATTTTATATACAGAATATAAAACACACACACATTTGATATGCAGAATACTTATTCAGACCCAAAGAGCGATCATTTCACCCGCCCCCATAAATTAATTCCGGACTTAAATCGCAGGTCTAATGCCTAATAGAACTTGAAGGGCATATTGAGTCACAGGAACAGAATAAAAAATTCAAGCCCTTTTTCCTAAGGGAATGGGTTACACTCATTTCAAAAGTACAGGAATAAGCTCTCTCTCTCTCTCTCTCTCTCTCTCTCTCTCTCTCTCTCTCTCTGGAGGGCAGAGGGCAACATCAAGTATTATTACTCATTTACCTAATTTGTTTTTAAAGACAGTCTCTTACTGGCCTGGAACTCTCCAAGCAGGCTGGGCTGGCCCGTCAGTGAGTCCCAGAGATCTGCCTGTCCTCTATCTGCCTAGTGCTAGAACTAAAAGTGTGCGCCACCATACCCAGCTTTTAAGACAAATAAACAACAACAACAGCACAAACAAAACATGAGTTCTAGGCCTTCAGTTATGTTTTTGAAAATCACTACATCATTTCCATGGCTCATGGCTTCCTCAACTTCTAGTTAAACAAGAGTCCCTCACAAAAGCCAAGGAACTCACTAAACACCCTGAAGGAAATGCAGGGAGAGAAAAGACTTTTTTTTTTTTTTAACCTGCACCCATAAGAGGTGAACAGTGCACCAGACCCCATTCATCAAAGGCGTAAACCATGAACAGGCCTCAGAGCACAGAGAAACAACAGCACCCATTCAGAGACCACACTCTAAATAAGCAGTGACAGGAAAGGTGTGTGTGTGTGTGTGTGTGTGTGTGTGTGTGTGTGTGTGTGTGTGTGTGTAAAAGAACAACATTGGTGCACTTTTCATTTATCTTAACAGCATTGATGCTGTGAAAACTTGGGAGGCTCTCCCCTCAGGAGGCACGGGAATCCTTCTCTCAAACCGACAACCCAGTCATCTACCAGTTCCCTGTGACTCGGTAAGATACCCCTTTTCCTGATCGGTACATTTTCCACGGATGAGGTCTAGCACCCCACTCGATGAGCTGAGTGGTGTGTTTCGGCCTTAAGCCTCCAGGTTTATCATTTTTCAGACAGATGAGTCCCTTTTGGGCTTTCCGCCCTTGGCAGCGTTCTCAGGCTGACAAGTTCTGAGATTGTACTGAGCCATCTTCGGCCTCACCCATGGGAAGTATTTTACGGGACCTTTCCGGTTAATACCAGTGGACAGGTGTTAGACCCCCGGAAAACTCAGGTAACCGGGGTCCCAGGCCACGTTCGTGGTCACCCCAATCACCAGGCGGATTCGAGAGCTTGCTGCAAACTGCATGAGGCTTTATTGTAATTTAACGAGCTAACCCCATGTTAGCTCGGGTCTTTCACCCACCTGCCATGGCGGATGGCTAGAAAAGACAGCTCCTAGGGGCTCCCGAGAGATCTTATAGGACAGCGTAAGGGGAGTGTCCAGGGGTATGCACAGGCTCACGATTGGTGTGCCTCCAGGCTTGGAGGGCTTGCCCTGTGTTGATTGGTCAACTGGTTGTTATGGCCCATAGGCCCTCCCAGGGTGGTTGCTATACTTTGTGCGTCATTGCTGTGCGCTTGTCCGTAAAGCACACCCAGGGTCGTAAAGCATAGCGCCACCAGCTAACTTCTGATTGGTTCCTTGTCACGAGGCAGGCATCTGACTTTCTAGTGTCTAGGACAAGGTCATAGAAGCACGTTTTTTGGCCATTATGGCTGCAAAAAGGGAAGCTGGTCCCTTCACAGGTAAATGAAAGGAGTTACTATTTTTCTAAGCTTCTACCTCTCTGCTGCCCTTCTACCGTGTTTCTCCTCCACGCAGATGCCAGTGGCTCACGGTGAGCTGGCCTGGGTCAGCGTCTGCTCAGGATGCTCTGAGGGTTTTCATTTTTTCCCCACAAATGAGGTTTGAGGTTTTGGGGTTTTGTGCCCTAGCACTGTCCCTGGACTGGTGCATCCATTTCTTAGACCTATGGTGGTCACACATCTTTCTGCCTCACTCATGGAGAAGAGGGGCCACTTTTGCCAGCAGATGGGAACATGCTATGGCAGCCGCCATCTTGGCCACACGCCCTAGCTTGGGAGCTGCCATCTTGGCCATGTGGAAGCAGCTGTCTTGACCATGTGACCTAGCTGTAGGCACACACACTCAGTCTAGCCAGCTTCTGCCAACAAATCCTGCTGACAGATACAATTCATTTACTTTTTGCTTTTTATTTTTGTCTCTAAGTTCTTCTTTCACTGGCCCTGCTGCACATGGCTTGTTTATGGAATGCTGTGCCTTTCCAGGCCCCCCCCCCTTCTAAATACAGACGATCTGCTTTCCTGTCACTGGCAGTTTCTACTCTGTCTCTTTAAATCTCCTGTCTGTTTGCTACAATGTACGGATCAGATTGCAATCTGGTCCTTCCTTCTTACTCTTATCCAGTCCTGTTTGATATATCTGCTTGTCTCTGTACATGTGATTTAAATTTAACTTTATATTTAAAAATTCAAGCTAACTCTATATGCAACTTAAATTTAACTGTGGTGTATCTTTAAATGATAATGAACATTTAAAGTTAGAAAGGTCTATTTCAAATTAACAAAACGACTTAAATTTAACTGTGAAGCTTCTATTACAAAAGGGGATTTTTCATTACTTCTTTGTCCTTTTTAGGTGTAAGTCTAACCTACTAAGTTAGAACCAGTTACAGTCAGGCTGGAGGGCTCTGAGTGAAACATCCAGCCACAGTCTCTCAGCTTCAATCCAGTCCTCCAGACAGATCCTATACTAATCTGTAGCCACCTATATGCTGAAGGCAAGTAGCTAAAGACAAATTTTGTCTGCTGAGATATACTAAACAGACAGACAGCCCTCAAATGCCCAGAGATTTAGAGAACATGGCATTTAAAATGTTTTATTAAAAAGCTTTTTATAACAGAGAGACAGGCCAGATGCTGGCCCCACCCCACTTCCTCCAAGAAGACTGATGGGCACTGAAGAAACTCCACCCACAAAAATGGCAACACTGGCCACTGGGCAACCCTGCCTTTCACCTCAACTACTACAAAGGACTCTTCAGACCGTGGACAACAGGACAGTGGACGAGAGGACAGTGGAATCAACTTTCTCCACGTTGCTTGGACCAATGATAGGCAAGTCTTCCTACAGTCCCTAATCCACAGGTCCCATGCTATCAGCAGAAGGCAGATGTCTCTAAAGCCGCTGCCCTCAACAACCATGGAGGACCTTGGGGGTGGCTGTCCATATGGCCAGCTAGAAAGTCTCTCCCACTCTCTAAGCATCTAAGATTTTATCCTTCTCAAGAACTCTGATGCTTTTGACAACTGATAGCACTGGTAGCTTGGTCAGCTTAAAGCAACAGCCAAAGCTCCAACTGTCACAAAACAGATTCCAGGAACAGTTATTTTAAGGTTTATCCATATAAGATGGTATTGTAAGGTGTATGAATTAAAATTATGAAGGTCTGAGGATAAAAAGGCTTAAGTGATAACAAACAAAGTGATTTGAGACATTAAAAAGAATGAAACCTGTTCCAGATTTCTCTCATTATGCTACTGTTCATAGTCTTAACATTAATCAATAAAGTTCTTATAAGCTACTAATCCAACTCTGACAGAGTACAAAACACAAAACTATACCACTATACAATCATAACTACAAGGTCAAGATTAAGGTACTTTTATTATGCTAAAAAATATCTGCCGGTTTTAAAAATGTTAATGCTTTCAGCCAAGTAGCTTCTGTCATAAATATGCTGCTAATGTGCCCAATACTTATGTTTTCACAAACTCAAAAGATTCTTGTAAGTTCCAGGGAGCCAAATTGGACCCACCCGAACAGGTCAGATTCACTCCAGATATTATTCAACCTTACCCTGCCTGGTCCCAGGACTCCCTTCCTTCATCTTGGGACCCCTCGGGAACCCCTCCCTCATCTTACAATCCTCCCCTCAAGTACCAGGATCTAAGAAAAATATTTTTTTTGAAAATTAACCTTGTCCTCTACTCTGCTAACATCTTGCCAGGTCTAAGAAACACCAGAGAGTTCCATACAGTCAGGACTGCGATGAAACAACCAGCTACCCCAGGATGTGGCAACACCCCAGCTTTCTCAGGTTCTCCAAAGATGGTCAACACCCCCCAGGTCAGCAGGAAGTAGTCTTGAGAACTCGATGTCCTTATTCCCTAACCTGCCATGCCTAACTCCCCACCTTGTTAATAATAAGTAAAGCTGGGAATGAAAGGTTCAGGCATTATGCTGGCCTGCCCCTATTACCTGGAAGAATGCACTCAGGCAGTACACTGGTCAGCCCAGGGTTGCACGAGTACTAGTCTGCACTTAGGTGTAAAGGACCCCTTTAAAAGACTTCCCACCCACTTATGCTCTATTACTCTTACTCTCTAGCTCTCTTACATTCTTCTCTCTCTCTTACTGTTCTGTTCTTACCCTCTTCGTCTCTTCTTGTCCCTCCCCCCTTACTCTCTCCCTCCCTATGGTTAATGTATCTCTTATGTTCGTGTTCCATCTAGCATGCTTTTCCTTTATCTTAAACAAAAGAACACCGTGTGTGTGTGTGTGTGTGTGTGTGTGTGTGTGTGTGTGTGTGTGTGTGTGTGTGTGTGTGTGTGTGTGTGTTGTGTGTGTGTGTGTGTGTGTGTGTGTGTGTGTGTGTGTGTGTGTGTGTGTGTGTGTGTGTGTGTGTGTGTGTGTGTGTGTGTGTGTGTGTGTGTGTGTGTGTGTGTGTGTGTGTGTGTGACTGTGTATGTGGTGTTCTCCAAAGTATAGGGACTCCCGCTAAGGATGAATACAAGGGTCAGACTCTCAGGAATACCCAGAATCTGAACTCTCCCAGGACAGAGGAGACACACTGCAGCTGTTTGCCAGGTGTCGCAGGAGTAGGTGGGATAAGGCAGGATGGGCAGAGATAGGGTCAGACATTCCACTGAATAGCTCAATAAAAGGAGAGAAGAGGCAGGCCAGCTCCAAACCCAGGGACAGATCTCAGCTATGCTCTGCAGGGATTGGAAGACTGTTCATGGGGGCATCGTTCACAGGCTCCTTCAGGGACAATGGCCAGTGAACAGTGACTGATCACCTGTCACACTGAACTTGTCCACATGTGATTCTATGTATGGGGTAAGATGGGAAACCCAGGACATGGGTCTCATTCATCTTTTTCCTCACAGCCACCTACCAAGCATGAGACCTCATGCTAGGAGCATGAAGGATCACTCAGCTCTGCGTCTGAACCTTGACTCTCAGCACAGAGGGGAGGCGAGCCTGGTGTCTGGGGTAGAAAGTAGACTACTAAAGGCTGTACATAGATTTAGCAAAGTTGTGTGAGAGTTCACAGGTTATGAGAAAACAAGGTTACTTCCCTAACTGCATCAAATGCCATATAGTCTCCTTGTATAGCTAGACACTTCTAACAAGATGTCAACACCCCACAGGCACACACAGTCACACATGCAATATACTCCCCACAGCCACACACTCACACATTCTCACCCACACACTAGCACACACATGTGAGCTCTTTGAATTGTTTTAGAAGGGCTTATGTATTTCTTAGTTTTATTTCATAATAAAGTATTAATTTTTATTTTAGTTGCAACGAAGTAGGTCTGCATTATTTGTGGGTACCTTAATGTTGTGGCCAGGGGCTCCATTTTTTTAATTAGAAAACCAACAATAAAATACCAACTCCTTCATTTGATAGGTGTGTGATCTTGGGCAAATTATTTAATTTATCTTAACATTATATTCCTTACTATAAAAAGAGACCCTAGGAATTAGAATTATGGCTTAGCAATTAAGAGCACTGGCTGCTCTCTTGCTCTGTCTTTAACTGAAAAGAATTATATAATATATTTTGTTCATGATTTCCTATCCTCCAACTTCTTCTAGATCTTTCCCACCCCATCCACCAAACTTTATGTTTTCCCTATGTCTCTTATTTAAGAAAAGAAACAAATGACAACAACAAAAACACAAGAAACAACAACTAAAATCCACAAAAATGATAATGAAAACAATTAAAAGAGGACCCAGGTGTGGTTCCCAGCACCCACAAGGTGGCTCACAATCATCCCTAATTCCAGTTCCAGGGCATCCAATGCCCTCTTCTGGCTCTACATGCACACAACGCACATACAAACATGCAAACAAAGCACGCATACACATAAAGTAAAAGTAAATAAATATTTAAAGAGAGAGACTGTAGGCCATGTCGGCATTGTCTGATGGGGTGCCGGGAGACTGGAGAGCGGTGATAAGAAAGCGTTTCATGAACTGTAAGTGCTGTCATGCTGATTACTCTTACACATCATTGTGTGCATGTGGGTTTGTCAAGGTGTGGGTGACATGAAGAGCTGTATCCACACTGAACAGCATGTGTGCAAGACTGACATATGAAAGGATGTTGGGTAATCCTCAGAAAGGTCCTGATACGCTGTGATTTTTTTTCTGATAACTCAGCAATTATCAAGAAAATCCTTACCAATGAGATTTTTACATGAAGTTCACCAGCCGCCTTTCCTTTGCCTTCTTCATCAATGACTACTCTGACCAAACACCTGAGAGGGAGTAGCTTATACAGTCAGCTGTGGTGGTGAAGGCTTGGCAACAGGAGCACGATACAGTTAGTCAGATTTGTCCACTTTTAGGAAATAGAGCAGGGCTAAGAAATACCAAGGTCTTCCCACAGTGGCCCATTTCCTCCAACCAGGCCCCACCTCAAGGCCCAACCCAGGCTCAGGACCAAGTGTTACAAATACTTCAACCCATGCATAGCATTTCATATTTGCACCACATTCTGCCCCTGGCTCCCAGAGGCTCAAAGCCATCTCCTAATGCAGAGGTGTGTTCATTCCAACTTTTACCTTCCCCACAACTTTAACAATCCTAACACCATTCAAAAATCCAAAGTCTCTTCTGAGAGTCGAGGCAAGCTCTAAACTGTGAGCCCTTATACAATGAAAAGACAAGTTATATACTTCTAATTTGATGGGCTTATTTACTGAGTGGTACTCCCTGTGACGAAAGCTACTGTTATCACACCTGCCTTGTCCATCACTTTAAAATCACTCCTCTCTGCATGTTTCTCATGTTTTTCTGTGACACTTGTTACCCTCTCTCATGTTAGACCAGGATAACAACAGTGAGCAGTGGCTATGACACAGGTCTCTGTGAATTTCACACCAGGGCTGTCCTTTCATGAAATCCCCTCCAACAACAAATGATCACGTCACTCTTGAATTCTGCCTCACTCATACTGCCAGGGCAATGGCAGAAGTCATCCGGATAGCTTGTCAGAATATAACTCAAATGGCCTCTGGACCTGCTCCTGGTTGAACTGTTTCTCTCTGAAATGTCCTGGTCTGGGTTTCAACTCCTTACATTTCTCCTGAGAGTCTGTGTTTCCAAACGTCCACCAGGTAGCCTGTTAAGCCTGGCTTATAGCATAGTGCTTCTCTACTCTCCAGCCCCAAACTCTACCATATTTCTCCCACAGAGGAGTTCCAAAGGCCTGTGGATGACATTGTAGCTTTATTACAGCACCGGCTCCACTGTCAGCACACATTTTTTGGCATTACTTACTTTTCTCATGGCTTCAACAGAGATGTGCACCTCATGGATGCGTAGAATAAGGCTGGACCAGACAACAGCCTCACACAGAGAGAGAAATCAAATCCATCCACACCCTCGTCTCTAGCTGACTGCTGTGTCCATGCAGTCCTGGTCCCAGTCATCACTGACACTGATAGAATCTGCCAACACTGGCTAAGAGTCACACTTCTTCTATTGCCAGGGGCTTCAGGCTTCCCTGCAGGCACTGGAAACAGGCCTGATCCAGATCAAGCCTCTTCTCTCATATCCACCACACCTGGGCTACCACCTCAGAAAGCCAGGCTTTGTTTCATGGTCACATTTTCTCAAGTAAGCCGCATCGTCTTTGACCATCCTAGTTTCTTACTCTCACTGCTCTGTATTCTTTTTCCTCTCTCCTTTTTATTCTCCAAATATCCTGTGTAATAACTGTAAACAAAAAATCCCCCAATAATTTCTGAAGAGTGTTTTAACTGTGCAAAACTGAAGCCATAGCTTAACCAATGCACTGCTCACTTCAGCCTCTTAAGAGAGTATGGAGAGATCTGGGTCAATGACAGCAGGATGTCCTAACCCAGGTGCTGGGATGCTAAAGATGTATAATCACAGACCAAAGGACAGATCACCTCTTAATGCAGACAATCCCTGTGAGGAAAGCCTCCCAGTGCTGTATGATTTAATGCTCAAAGGTAGTCATTTTTATTTAATGGAAACATATCTCTCTTGTGCCACCACATTCTTTGTGTCAGGTATTTCTAATCCCAGAAAAGCATCTCCCATCAAGGACAAAAGGAAGTCTTTGATGGCAGCAGCTTTGACTTTTCCACTATGTACATGTGTAAGGAGCACTGCAGAGGAGCACTGCAGAGGAGCACAGTTCCAATAGGGGATAAGAGGGCAGTATTGCCCATCATTTCCAAAGCCCTCTGCCATCCTGTTCACCTGTGTAATGAGGACATTAGGCTTTCTGGTACTTTCAAAGCACTAGATGATTCCAGTGTAATTTAAGCAATGTTTCTAGTTCATGGTAGTAAGATGCTTCAAGAACCACATACACAAGCTGTAGCAATAGCATCATCACCATTTCCTCCTCTGCCCTCTACTGTTTCCAGAGAAACAGAAACAAGCTCTCACATAAACACACCCAAAAATTCTCTGGACACCCAAGTTAACCAATGTCTCCATTCTTCCCAAACCACCAATCAACCAGTCACCAGGCAAACAGCTCAAGAACCAGGCAAGGAAAACATGTTATTTTTCTGGGCAAGCCTTAACTTCACTGCCTTCAAAACACAGCCCCATGGGGCACATCCCACACATGGTGCGATTAAGACTCCCGTGTCTCATTGGAAACCAATAGTTACCAGACACCGCCCAAGGAAACTGAGGCCAGGTCCACAAGCATGCACTCAAAGTCCAAGAGGGATTGTTCACCAGCATTGCCACACAAACAAGCTTTTCCCGCAAGAACCCACATACTGAGAACGTTCAAAGGCCCTGGAGAGAGGGGTGTCAGAGAGCATCCAGGCTCCACTGAGCCTTGTTCCCAGGCCACTCAGCACCTGGCAGCTGCTCGGAACAAGAGGTTCTGCTCAGGCTTGGTGTCTGTCTGTTCTCTGTCTTAGCCAAGGGGCTAAGGTAGAGAGGAGAAAGCACACCAAACATGGCCTTCAGAATTCTGATAGTCTCTTGAAATGGTGACTGGTAGGAGCCAAAGTCCACAATGCTCAAGAGCCACTTAAATATAACCCAAGGTACTTTGTAGACATGCTCAAAAGATAGAGGAGACTCCCCACCCAAAAGCCGGACCATGGTTCCCAAAGTGATAATGACATACTCCCAGAAATGTCTGGCCAAATAAGATGGGTGCCCATCCTTTCTGGACTTCAGACGGCAGCCTCCCCTGCAGCCTGGCTGCTTAGTGATGCCTGGAGATTGCAAATCTTGCTCCGTTAAGCACAGTACAGGGCTTTGCTTTGTGTTTTCTTTTTTTCTCTTTTTTTTCAGATCCAAGGACCATGCATCAGGACACTGCACTTATGAGGTAAGCTCTCTACCACAGAATTAAATTCCCAAACCCCAGGGATTTATTTTAAAGGGTGCTAGAGAGCAACTGTCTTCCCTCATTTTTCCTCTCCTCCTCCAGGGGATGCAGCAATCTTTCAGCAAAAATTCCCTGAGGCCCTTTGAGGGCCAGCACATGTTAGACGGAGACAAACAGGGAAGGATAGCTCTGCTCCGACAAGACTCCTGGGAAAGAAAATAGTGCACAAACACATGCAAAAACAAACGCCCCCTAATCAGAAAAATTGCGCAGAAAAATATCCATAGGGTTCATAAAAAAAAGCCAGGAGAGGGATTCAAGGGCCGTGGGGTAGGAAGAAAGGTGATATTTGAAGTTTGCCTTTGGAGTGTTTCCCCCTTGGACTCATGTTGTGAGCTCAAAAGTCTACCTGGTAGAGCTATTTTGAGAAGCATGGAATCTTTCGGAAGTAGGTCTCTAGAGGTGAGCTTCTTAAGGTCATAGGTCAGCCCCTGGTTCCAGCCCACTCCCTGCTTCCTGGTTCACAGCTATGGGAGCAGAAGCTGCCTCACCTTCCCATCCAGGGACAAAAGTGCTCTTCCACTGTATTCTGTGCCATCCTAACAGAAGGCTCCTGAAATGGGTAGCCGAGGCAAATGTGTCCCCATTTGCTTCAGGTCACAGAAGTGCACACACAGGTAACGTAGGTTACAGGGTGAGGGAATGTTTTTCTGAAGCAGGTCAGCTTGCCTCTCTGAGGACTGTGTCTGAGTGAAATTTGCTGGATGAAAATGAAACTGATGAAGATGGAGCTTGTCCTAGGCAGAGCTGCAGAAGTAGAGAGCTTGGTGTGGCTGGAGAACCGAAGGAAGGCCGAGTTCAGGCACCAGGGCAAGGATGGAAACAGGAAGGCCTTTGGTCTAAGGAGAAGGACCAATTCTGAGAAGGGAGGCCTGGAGACTCCAGGCAGAAAGGGGACATATGATCTGTGTCCTCCAGTGAACTGTGAGGGTCACAGTATCTCACTCTGGGGCTGTGGCCTGGTCACAGTTCACCATGGGAACACCCTCTTACCCTCTTCCTGAACCAGGCAAACAGCCTACCCAGACTTCCTGAAAGGTACGAATGCTGCGCTCGGGTGAGGGATAGAAAGGAAGGAAAACACAGGCTAGTTAGTAATCCAGGGGTTGCAGATGCCACAGAGGCAGTTCCCATTAGTCACCACTGTAGACGCAACATCTGATCACACCGCCATTTTGAAGCATGGCTGCAGTAATGGGGGGAGGCAGACCCACTTCTCTATGCACGGAGGGTGAGGGACCTGTTAGAATCCAGAGGGTCAGTTCTGTCCTTCGCAGCTAGTCACTGGACAAATGTCTTAATACCTTTGGATTCTAGTCTTCACCCTCTGTGAAATGCACCAAACCATTCTTGTTCACACAGGTTGTGGTGAAGATAGAAGGAAATCCATCACTAGTCTCCAATAAACTACAGCACAAAGGTTCTCTGCAGTAAATAAGCGTACAGATCTTGATTCTCTCAATGACCAGCTGTGTGGCTTTGGGGAACTCATCTAACCTCTCTGTGCCTATTTCCTTACATCCTATAAGAATAGTACCTACCTCATGAGGATTATTAGAATGCGGAGATTAAAGAAGTTAACATCTGTAAACAATTTCAAACAGTGTCTGACACGTGGTAAGCGCTGTGTAACTGCCAGTTCTTATTGCTGTTATGAAATTGGAATCTAAAACTTCTGAAAAGCATATGGCCCCATAATCACGGAAATGTGGTTTATTTTCTGATGACAAAAATAACCAGCAGGAATAACACAGCACACTGGTGTCGTTCACCGGCAGACATCAGCTTTATTCATGTATGAACTTGTTATGTTTCTGTGGACACAAAAGTGAAGGTTCTAATTTGTGTATTTTGTTTGCATATAGTTTCAACACAAGCTGTAATTTCAAGCCTGTGCAGCAAACTCTCAATTGCCTGAGCTAATTTCTTCAATGTGCATTTCTTTGCCATCATTTTGCCTCTACATTGTTCCTCCAGTGCATGGAAGGATTCTCTGGCTGTACGAGTGTCTGTGAGCTTATGTAGTAATAGATCATAGACACTTGTACTGTCTATGTGTGTTTGTGTGTGTGTGTGTGAGCTTGTGTAATCACACCCCACAGTAGGCACACACAGGGGCCACAGTGCTCCATTTGTTCATCAGATACAACTTTTATTAAGTTCTATCCTTCTGGTAGGTACTGGTACTGAACATACCTTGTGGAATAAAGGACATCATTTTCAAGAGCGAATGGTAGCCAAGAACATGAGCTTTGGAGTAACTCAGAACTGACCTCCACCCCCAGTGCTCTTCTCCCTCTCCCTGCTGTGAAGACTTGAATGTCCTTGGACACACTACCTAACTTCTCTGAAGTTCAGTTCTCTAGTCTGCATTACGAACAGTAAGTTAACAACTGCTGCATACATTTCCTGTGAGGACTAAGGAAGAAATTAACTGTCCAGTAGGTGACTCAATAAACATCCACATTGCTCTGTGGGTGCAAAGCGGGCAGAGATGAACTGGGAGCTACCATCTGTGTGAAAAATGAGGTTAAGTCTTAAAAGGCTGTGAGAACACAGAAGAGAGAGTGCTCAGGTCTTCAGAGAGTGGAACAAGCTAGTACCTTCTCTTCTCTTCTGGTGTCTGCCCCACCCACTGCCCAATATCGTTGGCCTGGTAGATCTGCCTTACCTCAGGTATGCAAAATCCTGTACTTTGTGGCCCAAGTCCCAGAACCAATCAAAGCTTACCGTCATCTCTATTAAATGAGAAGGCCAAGCTTATCTTGCTCAACCCCATAGCTAATGCTCCGGTTTACTCAATAACTTTCCGAAAACTCCTACTCTGGGTGTAGCCATGAGACTTGCATTGGCAGGGAGCTTGTCCCCACCAAGGTCTTTGAATTGCTCAGCAGCACTGGCAAGCAGACCTTGGTGAACCTTTGGAGGTGTCCTGAGACAGGTAGACTCTATCCCAGCACTCATGCCCTTAGCACGTCTGCACTGGCTCTTGGACCTCATCTTTGCTCTGATGGTGGGCACTGCCACTCAGTAACTCCTAGAGAGTGGCGCTGCTTCATGACTCTCCCCATCCTTCTGTTAAGCTCCTTCTAAGACCACGTGTCAATCATCATGTGCTCTCACAGTTTTAGTTTGGGTCGGGTTGGATTTTTAGGAAAGAGTCTTGCTCTGCATCTCAGTGTTTTAGCTAACTTCCCAAATACCATGACAAAATACCCAATAAAAGCAACAAAAGGCAGGAGGGGTGTATTCTGGCTCCTGGTTTGAGGGCACAGTCTGTCTTGGTGAAAACGGTATGGTAACAGTTATGTGTGGTGGATGCTCACAATGGCCTCGGTGTGGGAGCAGAAGAGACAAACACTGGTGCTCAGCTTTCTGTCATCTTTTTCTGGTTCAGTCCCTGATCGCAGCCCACATTCAGGCTGTGTCTTTCCTCTTTAGGTAACCCTTTCTGGACACATCCTCAAAGACACACCCAGAGAGGTGTTTCATGGATGATTCCATAAAGACGACAATAACGACAACCACTGTACTCAAGCTGACCTGGAATCAAGGATCCTCTTGCCTCCACCTCTCCAAAACAGTTTCTTATTTTAGGAACATGGAACTCACACCCACCTCTCTGATTTTCAGTCCCTGGGCTCATTCCTGTCCTAGGACCATCTTCAAGAAACACAGCCTTCAATATGGCAGAGATTAGATGCTGCAGGCAGCCTCCAACACACCAACATCTTCAGGTTCCTTCTGGTACTTTTCTTAGGAGAGTTCCTTGTGAACTCAGCCTTTTCCAAAGCTACCCTGGTCAGTAAGGACATTAGGATGAGGATGGCTCTTCTGAGTTTTTGGTCCCAGGAAATATTTATTTACATTTAGCCCCAAGAAGTAAGCCAGTGGGAGAAATTCTAACAAAAGGACAAGGTAGGTGTGACTTCACCTCCTGCAAGAGCCTTCTTCTGCCTATAGCAGAATTAAGACTTGAAAACACTACCCGGGAGGAGGCTCATTTTCTTAGGTCCTCAACAGGGTCTGTGAACCGTATGTGACTGTGTATTCTCTCCTGTAAATGCTCAAAGGGACTGGGGAAGAAAACAAAAGACTGTAGGAAAGGTTGTGTTTGTGTGAAAAGGGCTGCTTACCTACCCTGCAGCTGCAGGGGCGGAGGGAAGGATGCACAATGCCATAGCTGAGCCTAACGGCAGTCCACCAAGAAGATAGCTCTGGATAGTCACAGACCTTTCCAAATCTGTTCTCTGCTCCTCTCCTCCTCGAAATTCACTCTCTACACCACCATCCCTATACTTCTTTACCTGGAGGACTAAAGGCTCTGCGCTGTCTGCTGGGACTTGGTTAACAGTGCCTGTGTCTCTACACATAGCAAATAGGTCCTTTCTTGAAACTACCACCTTCCCCGGTGGTGTCTCCCCAGAGCCCCCTCCCCCTGCAGCCTCAGGGCTTGGAATTACTCTGGGGGGGGGAGGAGGAGTGGGGGTGCATCCCTGTTCCATAACCCCAGACAAAGTTCATTCAGGAAAATTTTCTCTCCTGTTCCCTTCCAAGGGGAAGAGACTGACTGACAAATACAGTGGTCTGTATCTCAAAAATATTCACCATACTCAAATGCTGGGAATCACTGTGGTGCTAAACCTTCCAGACAGTGGCCTAGATTCTCACAGCCTAGTCCTGGAAACCATGTGGTATCCACAGTCCCATGGAGGAACTAAAACACTATGCAGATGTCCTTTGACCACCATTATAGTGGCTCTCTCATTTCAGTGCTCTCAGACAGAGAAGAGCCAGGTCAGGCAGGCATATTAGCATGAGGGAAGGGGCATGCTGGGAAATACTCTGTGGGGCAAAGCTGACTTGCAACATGAAAAGCTAAAGCTGAAAGACAGGAGGGGACGGCATCTAAGATTTACTGCTGGTTACTTAAGCGCAGTATACAGAGGAGAAAATATGAGGGAAACAACTTCCCCAAGGACCCAGTTTGAAAGAGAGAAACAAGAAGCTAAGAAACATGTACCCACTCTAGAGGCCTCCAGCAATTCCTCACCCCAAACGAGTTTTTCTGTCCATTCTTATTGAAATTCTCCACCAACAGACCAATCAGGGGCAATTGCCCTGATTGGCTGCAAACATGCTCTTGGGCTACACAGGCACTACCAAACTTAAGAACTACTCCACCTTCATGTGTGCAAGACAAGGGTGACAATTAGATGGAATTGACTAGAAAGACCACAAGCAAAACATAAGACCCTACTTATGTTAATGATGCCCATTTTTCAAAGAAGGTGCTATTTTGCCCTTTAGAGCTGTTTTTGTTCATTTCTACAGTGTGCTTGGGTTTGGCTACTTGGCTGCCCTTGTTGGGCTGTTTCTGCCCCAGCAAGGGGCCACAGGTCCTGTGAAGTCACCACCTTGCACCTGTGCTTGCACCATTGCCAAGGCCAGAGGAAGTCAGTCTCTCTGCTTTCTTTTGAAACCCTAACAGTCACACCTTCTATACTTCAAAGCCACACGGTATGACCTCAGCAGGCTGACATAAATGGACACTCACAAGAAGGATTGGTTATTCATCCTGTGGCTTTTCCATATGGGAAAGAAACAGCCATTAGTGAACCTCTGCAGAGCTTAACAGTTTACAAAGCCATTTTCCATACATTAATTTAATTTGGTTCTTAGAATGATTTATGGGATGGTTGTATTTTCCTTATTATTTTGAAGATGACAAGCCTGACATCCAGAGAGGGAGAGTCATACGGTTGAAGTCACACTGCCCGTAAAAGGCAGAGCTACTACTTGAATTCAGGCCCTCTGCTCCTAGCCTGCTCGAACCTTCTCAGGACAGCAATGGGAGCCATTTCAACTGGCTGGGGTGTTCTAGATCCTGAAAAATTCATCTAAGGATTCTGAGTACTCAATACAAAAATCCTAGAGGGCTCTGGTGCTCCAGATTGTTTTTAAAGATGGATGGAGACTGTTCTCTCACCTTGGAGGCTGGAGAAATTGCAGCAAGCTGCCGGATATCACCCCCACACAACTCAAGCAACAAAATGTTTGGATTAATAACATATATTCACATGCACACACTCATAAGCACATAAAATGCATATATAGTCACATGCATACATACCCCCACATACATAAATGCACACACATATATTCTTATACACACATGTGTATACACATACCCACATACATTCACAGTCATGCATACAGAAACACACAGTCACATGGACATATACATACATTCACACACATACATACATACATACAGGAACATAGATACATACAACACCTATTCAGACAAATGTATGCTCCCACAGAGATGTGCTTATGTAAACACATACACGCACACACATTCATACACACAAATTACTTCTCACAAAGAAAAGTTCAGGGCCACATGACTTCATTAATGAATTCTGCCAAAAAAATTTTCAAGAACAATTAACACCAATAATTCAGAAATTCTTCCCATGTGCCCTCCAAATAACTAGGAAGAACAGTTTTCAACTTACTCCTTGAAGCCATTATCCTCTGATACCAAAGACAAAGGCATCCCAAGAAAACTACACATAATATTTCTTATGAATATAAATACAAATTCTTTCAACAAAATACTGGCAAACCAAATCCAACCACATACAAAAGGGAATACACACCATGACTAAGTGGCTTTCTCTTAGGAATGCAAGGTTGATTTAACATTTAAAAAGTGATCAATGAAATAGTGTGGATTAATATAGAATCACAAAACCACATCATACACTCCATAGGCACATACAAATCATTGACAAAACATGACAGCTTTTCACAATAAGATATTTAAAAACCCAAGAAAGTCAAGAAATTTTCATGTCAAAAGCTACCTGAAACAAAAAAGTAAAACAACACCCCTCAGCTAACAATACATATAAAAGTAAAAGACTAAATGATTAGCCTGGGGTCAGAAACAAACAAACAAAAATATGTCAGTTCTCACTACCACTCGCTGGAGAGTCTAACCTGGGCAGCCAGGCAAGGCAGAGAAAGGAAAACTGCCCGGTTTGTAGAGGACCTAGCACAACAATATGTACAACCGTCACTTGTCACAAATGACAAAATTCAGAAAATACTGAGAAATCACAAATGAAATAAAAGAAATTATTAGGAATGAAGAACACACAGAGAAACCTCATAAAATAGAAGTTAACACAGAAAACTCACTTGTGTTTCTGTGTGCTAGTGATGAACACTGTGAAATGAAATTTGCAATAGAAATGAAATTGTAAATGCTTGGGGATAAATTTAACAACAAAATAGTCTCTCTCTCTCTCTCTCTCTCTCTCTCTCTCTCTCTCTCTCTCTCTCCCTCCCTCCCTCCCTCCCTCCTCCTCCCTCCTCCTCCCTCCCTCCCTCTCTCTCTCTCTCTCTCTCTCTCTCTCTCTCTCTCTCTCTCATACTTGGGTTTGAACCCAGAACCCTGCTTATCCCAGACAAGTTCCCTGCCACTGAGCAGAAGACAACAACCCATCACCAAAAAATAGTAATAAAAGGAGTAGCTAAATAGTGGAGAAACGCTTGTGAACTGGAAGGGTTAGCGTTACTAGACAGCGTCTCCAGCTGGTGTGAGAGTCAATTCAATCCCAACCAAAATTCCAGCTGTCTTTTTTGCTGAAGTTGGCAGGATGAGTCCTAAGATTCATATGGCAAAGCAAGAGTACAAGAATAGACAAAACAAGCTTTAGAAGGAACCAAGTTGAGGGATTCATAGGTTCTTGTTTCAAAATGTGTTTCATAAAACCAGTAATCAAGACAAAAGGAATGCCGACAGACCTGCCAGGGTAGAGTTGAGAGTTCAGGAAGAAGTCTCTGCATTTATCATCACTTGATGCTGAGGAAGGGTGTCAAGATCATTCAAAGGAAGAAAAGAATATTTCAACACAGGGTATTTGAAAATTATATAGCCACGTGTAAAATAATGCAGCTAGACCTCTACTTCACACTTACGCACACACAAAAAAATTAATTTAAATCAATCATGGAACTAAATGTAACCAGTGAAGCTGTAAAACTCACAGATGAAATCATAACATAAATCTCTGTGACCCCGGGTTGGGCAATAAATTCTTATGACACCAAAAGTAGCAGCAATGAAAATAACAGGAATAGCCCATGACTGGGGAGATCAGAGAGCCAAGTGGGGAAGCTACTGGTGATGTTACAATAAATGGACCCATTGTCAAACTGCTGTCCTATGTTTTCGTTTATGCCCAGAGATCTGTGCTGATTTCAACCTTGAGCAGAAAAGCTTCCTTTGTAGTGGTGAAATCAGGAACTCATGACTGGTCCAAGATTGAGAATAAGTGACTGTGAATGCTGATTGTTAATGGGTTGTCTATATCAACCGCCCTCTCTCCCAGGCTCAGGGAACATCACAGAAGAGCAGATGGAAAGGATGTAAGCAAGAGTCAGAGACAAGTAGGAGAGCTGTGAAATGCTGTGTTCTCGGATGGCATGGCTGATGCACACATCTTCTGGCCACATCTGTGGATGCTGATCAAAACCCAAACAAAAGCAAGCCAGTCAAACTTCCAGCATGAGGGGGGGAGGGACTCCTGAGAGCCATCCTCGGTGGAGGAGCTAGAAGCAGTTGATAGTTGCTGAGGGAAAAGAGTCATCATTTTCTTTATAGATAAAAACACATATGGTGGCCCAATTTGAAATCAGTGTTGGGATATTATTAGTAGTAATAATAATGGCAATGATTATAAGGAAAAAAACATGAAGTCAAGAGGAAGACAAGTTGGTTGGTGAATTCCGGGGGAACTATGAGAGAGGTAGGGGAGCTTGCAAATCAAGATAGTTTGTATACATGTATAACATTTTCAAAGAATAAGGTGAATATTAAAAAATAACATCAATTGGACTCATTTTAAAGCTTTAAGAAAACCATCAAGAAAGTAAAAATCAACTCACAAAATAAGAACAAAAATCAAATTATATATGAAAAGACTCTAATATTCAGAATGTATGAGACAAATATCACATATAAAAAGGGGACTAACTGTTCAAATAATATTTTCTATAAAGAACACAAGAAGCACATAATACTATGTCCAACATTAAGTCATTAAGTAAATTCAAATCAACAGCCACCTTACACACACCGTGTATATCAAAATCAATATGTACATGTTGGTGAGGATGCAAAGAGATCAAAGCCCTCAGAGAGACTGTTGGTGAGATTATAAAATGGAGTAGTCACTGTGGACAACAGTCTGGCACTTCTTATGTCTATATTACTATGTGACCTAGCACCTAGCATCATTTTCAGGATGATGTCATCTAATTTATTGCATATATATATATATATATATATATATATATCCATTATATAAAATCTATTATATAATCTATAAATATATATGTATACATACATACATATTTCCAGCAAATTGGAAGCACTTTTTAATAGTACTCCTAACTTCACACCGTTCTGAAACTAAAACCTCTTTCCATCCCAGAGACTGTTAGCTTGAACATAGATATTCATGGCATCATTGTTCATAATGACCTACGGTGGAAACAGCCCAAATGTCTACCAGCTATGAATGTGGAGGCAAGATGTCTAAATCCTTTGGATCATGTTGATACATACTACAACATACAGAAGTTGTGCAAACAGTGTGCTGAGTGACAGAGTGAAGACATAAAAGGCCATGTGTATGGGACCTTATGAGATGCCCAGAATTGGCAAATATGTAAGGACAGAAAATAAATGATGCTTTCCAAGTGTGGGGGAGGGGAAATGCAGAGTGGCTGCTGATGACACCAAATATATTTTTATTTTTTTCACTGCTGTAACAAAAAACTGACAAAATCAACTAAGGAAGTGTCTTAGTCAGGGTTTCTATTGCCATGAAGAAACACTAAAACCAAAGAGTTGGGGAGGAGGCAGTTTATTTGGCTTACACTTCCACATCACTGTTCACTATAGAAGGAAGTCAGGAGAGGAACTCAAACAGGGCCGGAACCTGGAGGCAGAAACTGATGCAGAAGCCATGGAGGAGAGCTGCTTACTGGCTTGCTCAGACTGCTTTCTTATAGAACCCAGGAGCACTAGCCCAGGGGTGGTACCCCTAATATGGGCTGGGCCCTCCTTAGTCAGTCACTTAATTAAGAAAATACGCTATAGGCTTGTCTACAGCCCAATCTTAAGAGGCATTTTCTCAACTGAGGCCCTCTCCTTCTAGATGATTATAGCTTTATAATCAAGTTGACATAAAACTAGTCAGTACAGGGGGGAAAGCTCACAGTTTTGAGTTTTGTGTGGCTCACAGTTTTAAGAAATAAAGTCTCTCATGGTGACAAAGGCATGGCAACCTGAGATTGCCGATGACAGTATGTTCGTGGTCAGGAAACACAGATGAAGGCTGGTGCTCAGCTCACTTTTTCCTTCTCACTCTATGACCTCCCCCCAGGAGATGCTACTGCCTACCTTCAGGTTGAGTCTCCCCTCTCCTCACAGACACATCTAGAGCTGTGTTTCTATGCCGATTCTAAACCAAGTCAAGCTATGGATGAAGATGAACGATCATGATACTACCCTTGTCACCTTGACATACAAACACATATTATCATAACATTCCACCCCTGACCCCTAAAATTTCATTTCATAATAGAAAACGCATTTAGTGTATCTATAAAGTCCCCACAGTTTTTAACTGTCCCAACACTGTAAGTCTCTTCTGAGAGTCAAAGCTATATTTTAACTATGAATTCCTATAACATTAAAACAAACAAATAAGCAACAAGTTGCATGCTTCCAGTTTATAATTCCAAAAGAGAAAGATGAGAGGATATCAAGAAAAGACAGGACCAGATGAAACCAAAGCTGAACAAAGCAAACATTGAACACTCTACCTCCAGGTAGAGCTCTCAGGGGAATCATCTGAGCTCCAAAGACCTTGGACATCACCACCTCTCTGGCTCTCCCACCAGTTTACAGCAGTCCTTGGTGGTGGTCCAATGTTCTGAGCATCTCTGGAATCCTGAGGTCTCCATTACAATTTCAGCTGCATTTTCACTTCAGGCAGTAGTCTCTTGGCAATAGTCTCACAGGCAAAGTTAGGCTACACACTGCTTGGTCTCAGTAACTTTCTGGAACTTCGATATATACCTCCACAATACACTTGCTGTTGTGTCTCTAATGAAAAACCACATGGGCAATACTGCCAAGATCTGCTAGTGCCTGGAGATGTATCCTAGCTCTTCTGGCCCATGGCTTCAGTGGTCACTATGTGTGTTCAAGGCTGAATTGAAAGAACACTTTCCTGGGTAGTTGTTTTAAAGCAGGGAACCCTTTCGGCCACTGTCATTCTCAGTTTAGACTCTCTCTCTGTCTCTCTCTCTCTCTCTCTCTCTCTCTCTCTCTCTCTCTCTCTCTCTCTCTCACACACACACACACACACACACACACACACACACACACATACAAACACACACATTTTAGATGGGTCTGTAGTTTCACAGGTTGGAACCTTCCATGCATGGGGTTTTACTCCCAGGAACCTTTCTGTTATCTCAGTGCCCAACATTGGGTTTCTCTTTAATAATTCTAATCTCTCAAATGATTCTAGCTACTCTCTGCTGTGTGCTGTCTGAAACTGAATGTGTGAGTTTTCCCTTCCTCTCCAAACTGCACACTTTTCACATATTTCTGCTCCATGTATTTCCCACTCTTTCTTTCTTAGTGTAGACATGGATGACAACAGTGATTGGTAATTGTACCGCTGCCTGACTGATGTTCTATCTTGAAATTTCCTACACCAAACAAGCTAATCTATTGCATTTAAAAATTAAGTCAAGCCTTTCTTGACTTCTCAGGACAAGGGCAGAAAACAGTCAGATTCTCCGCTACAATGTGACACAAGCAGCCTCTAGACAAGTTCTCAATATAGTATCTTGTTACCTCCCGAACTCTCTGTGCTGGATTTCCACTGTCTGCTCTTCTCTCAGCATTCTGGGCTTCTACATTCCCACCAGCTTCCCCATTAAGCTCTGCTTGCAGCATCCTATGGCCTCTCCAGCCACAGCTCTAAACTCCTCTCCATTCCTCCTGCAAAGCAAAGGCCTAAGAACTAATTGGTCAGGATTATCAAACCAAATGCCACTCCTTAGTACTAACTTCCTGCATGAACTGTTTTTCTCATTGATATGACAAACCCTTGAAAGGAAGGGTCATCTTGGCTTAGTGTCTGAGGATACAATCTGTCATGACAGGGACAGCATGATGGTCGGAACATAAGGTGACTGTTCATGTTACCTCTGGGAAGTAGTGCTCAGCTCACTTTCTCCTTTTTATTCCATCTGTGACCTAGCCAGAGGGATGGTACTGGCCACATTCAGAGTGAGTCTTCCTTTTTTAGTAAAACCCTTCTGGAAACATCTCTACAGAGTTTTATTTTGATGATAACTTAAATGCACTCAAGTTGACAAAAAGATTAATCATCACACAAAATCAAGATAGTGGTAATAGTTGTGTAGTGATATAACATTGGGTTACATAGTTCATATGGAGGAATTTATGATGTGTAAATTGTATCTCAATAAAGCTTATATTAGCATCTACACAGATTAGAAAGTCATGTAAGTGGGTTCATTGCCTTCTACTATAGTCATTCTGTCTCAGACAATGGCAATGGATTTACAAGTTGATGTTCTTTTGATAAAGTCTACAAAGTTCTTTCTAGATGGTTTCTATAGGTATAAACTTTTATGATACAAAAATCAGAACATGTTTTAACACAAGTTTTCTGTTAATTTAAATTAAAAGTCTATATACCTAACCGTATTAAGTAGCTATTTTACAAACTGTTTAAAAAGTGTTATCATGATATGAAATTGAAGCTGCTACAAAAAAAAAAATACTGGAGGCATAGCCTCACATATGTCAGCCATTGATTCACATCAAATATACGTATTTCATTACTCAAAAGACACACCCAAATTTCTAGACACTCGCCATGATGAGTTGCTGGAAAATTATGACTCTCCACACACTTGTACGCAGGGAAACAACTCTCATCTGCTTTCTACATTTAACAAAAAAAGACCCTCAGAAAATGCTGGAGACAGAAGTCTTGCTTTATCAATAGGCAGGCCTCCATAGCTGGTGCAGCGTAATTGTTTATTGGGTGCACAGGTACATGTTTCTCTGGCCTTTGGAAACCGTTGGCTGTGATTACAACTGTGATGAAGCCTATTAGAGACTCTACTCTATTTGCTACTCTTTCCCCCTGCAACTCCCTCATCCTTTCTTCTTTTCTCTTGATGCTTATTCTTCTCAATCCCTTCTCTTCCTTTCCTAATCAGACAGACCCTCTCAATTCCACTGTTCTAGAGTTTATCCCTTTGCTCCACCCCTACTTCTCTCTCCTCATATCTTGCTCTCAAGCTCCTAGATCAACTGAAGCCATGGTGACAACATTTATGCATCACTCCCTGCATGCATTGAATTTCCTCCTGTCTTCAGTGGAACCCCGCTAAGTAGTAGCTATCATTATTCTTAGTTTTTAAAACATGAATTTAAGAGCCCAGTCAAATAAGTCCCCTGGCCCAAAGTCTTCAATCTTACTCTCCCAGCCACTCCACCTCAACTCTAGAGCTCCCACAATGCTGGAGCACACTTCTAAAATGTGCCGAGAGCTGGCCATGTGTGACACTCTCCTGCATGTCAAGGCTCTGCCTCTGTTATTTTCTTGGACCCTCCAGTCTTACTTACTGACCATTCTTGTGTCCTTTAGAAATAATCTTTGTCCTCACTATCTTGACAGTAGACACTCTACCTAAAAATGACTTATGATCACCATGTGGCTTCCAATAGGTTCTCTCTTCACCCAAGGGAATCCTTTGGAAGGCAAGACCTGATCTCATTAGAATTAAGGCTTCAGGCTCTGGAGTAGGAGTGGTGGGCTACCATGTTATATGACAGACACACACTTGACCTCTTTGTATGTCAGACCCCTCTGGGTAAATTAGAGGGAGCTGCACTCCCTCACTGAGAACGTGACCGCCACGAGGCACTCGTGTTGATTTTTCCCAGAGGATGAGAAGGAAGGCCAGTTCCGTGGGGGTGTTAATGTGGAGGGGTGTGGGCAGTGCAGCAGACTCCTGTGGCTACATTCTTTCTTGGCAGTGCTAACTTAGTATGCATCTTACTGAGTTTCTATGAAGTATAAAGTAATATAAGAAATAAACATGGTATTCATGTATATATTTCTAGATAAATGCTTCCCATTTCACCTTCCCTCTTCAATGCTTTTCACCTATACCTCTCCTAGTCCTGTAAACCTTCTCTCCCTTCTTATAAACTTGGTTATATACACTTACAAAGTACCCAGTTCCAGAATTTTCCATGTGCAAATGTCACATGACTATAATGGGACAGTCGTAATGAGCCAATAATGAGTCTAGTTTGAGCAGTGTCCGTGGAAAACAGGACAGTGGTGACAGGAAGTACAGCTTTAGCAAAAGCATTAGCTCCAGAATGTAAATGATGCACTTAGTAAGTCTATCCTAGCCTCATTGTCTACATCTACCAAATGGGGATGATGGTATAGACCCTGGGAGGCTGCACAAAGAGTTACAGGAGAAAGTGTATTTGAAACACGTGTTCATTGCTGGGAGCTCACTAGACAGGCTGGACTACAAACTGCTGTCCCCCCCGGCACACCGTCAGGTCATGTTCTCAGCAACATGGGGCACCAGTTCACTCATGAGTGTGAATTAGTGCCTCCCACTGAAGAAAAAATAGTATGAGGGATTATGTAGAAAAAATTTAAAATAACCCTGTAAGATACGATTCCAGAACCTGAGACTACTCCCCGGTCCCTGGGACCTAAAGGGAAGCACAGTCCTGTGTGACTCATTTTCTTAGGGAGTCTCAGCGTAGGAAAAGGCCCCTTGGCTCAGCTGAGCCTTGTTTCAGTACATGCTCACTCTTCCAAGCCCAGAGAAAAGACAGTCAGCACACACATGCGAGCTCTGACTGATAAATGGGAACGCTAGTTAACTGGACAAAAGGAAGGAGGATGGGATGTGCAGAGGCGGCCCAGTGCCAGCTCCAGAGCTGCACTCCCTCACTGAGAACGTGACCGCCACGAGGCACTCGTGTTGATTTTTCCCAGAGGATGAGAAGGAAGGCCAGTTCCGTGGGGGCGTTAATGTGGAGGGGTGTGGGCAGTGCAGCAGACTCCTGTGGCTACATTCTTTCTTGGCAGGCAGAGTGATAGGGTGTGGGTGTCCTGTCATCAGATCTGCACGACATTGGCCCAACCCATTACATCAGCAGGAATCACATCCCTCAGGGAGAAGTGAAGGCCAGGGCAGCAGGGCCAGCACATCCCACAGCAAGGCATTACAAGCTGTTGCCTCTCCCCTGCCCTGTTCTTTCCGGACACCATGGGAATTGCCACTCCCATAGCCCACCACATCTCAGGCACCACCTAGGTGTTTAATTTATATTCATGCATTTAATTCCCTCAACATCCCTTCCAAGAATGCAATCACATCCATATTTTATTAGTGACTTAAGTTGGGCTTGGGGAGGTGAAGTCATTGACCATGATCACATAGTCGGTGTTTGGCAAAGCTGGGATCCAAGCCCAGATCCATCTGAAGCTTCAGCCCCTGTTTTGTTTGATGGGACTGCATATTCTCTCAAAAACCTGTTATGACCCCGCCTTTTCCTTCCTGCCTATATTTGGAACCATATGATAGTGGTGATAAGCCTCCTTTACATTATTCTGTGAACTTAAATCCACCTTGACATAAGTTGTATTGCACGGTAACATTTCCAAATCACTGCCTCTTCATACACATACACACAGCAGTCCAGGAGGCAAGGCCCTGATTCTGCCAGTCCGTCTGTTTCAGAAAGCATACCAAGCCACATTAGAAAGCACAGTGACATTATCAGAACCAACCAAGACTGATGGCATTTTTTGTCAATGTCTACTCATTCTTGTATATTAGCCAGATTTTGATTCATTAGCCAGAAAATATTGAATTAGGAAGTACTGTATTACCAAGCATCTTGCTAGACATGGGAGCTATAAAATAAACACTATCTGAGGATTTTCCAAGCACAAACTAAGCCTATCTTCAACTCTAAGTTTCTGATGTCAGGCTTTGTCTTGACTCCTGGGCTACACTGTGTGCTCAGTCATCCAGTGAGCACAGGCTCTTCTCTTCTCTTCTCTTCTCTTCTCTTCTCTTCTCTTCTCTTCTCTTCTCTTCTCTTCTCTTCTCTGTGCACTAGCATTGTGATGTCTTCTCTCTACTGAAGCCTGGAGTCCTGCTCAAAGCAAGAAATCTGATGGAACAATTAACGTCCGCCACATGGTCTGAGCTGGCTTAGGCGTTAGAATACCCTCATATCGGATATCAAATGAGTTAAAGCCCAAGTTACCAGACTTGCCTTCACTCAGTCACACTAACAGAAGACGCTGTTCTGAGACAAGGGCAAACTCACCACCAGTCCTACTTTAGCAGTGATCTAGGCATACCTCACTGAGCTTCATGACGAGACAGAAATCACTCTCCATTTCCCTAAGAGACAGATTCCTGCTCGATGAAGCTCTTCTGCATATAATATACCCAGTCACGTCAGTTGGCATTGTCCACCACTAAGATTTTTAATTCACTTTACTTTTATACGTGTGTGTGTGTGTGTGTGTGTGTGTGTGTGTGTGTGTGTGTGCATATGCACATGTGCACACAATGGTATGTTGTTATTTTTTATGTTACATAAGCTAGAGTCATTTTGGAGGAGAGAGCTTCAGTTGAGAATATACTCCCACCAGATTGGCCTGTGAGGGCATTTTCTTGATTAACAATTAATGTGAGAGGGCCTAACTCACTATGGGTGGTGCCACCCCTAGGTGTTGGTCCTAGGTACAACAAGAAAGCAGGCTGAGAAAGCCATGAGAGCAAGCCAGTAATCAACCCTCCTCCCTTCCCCCATCTACACCTGTCTCCAGGTTCCTGCCTTGAGTTCCTGCACTGACTTCCCTCAGTGACGAGCTGTGCTGTGGAACTGTGAGCAGAAACAAACCCTTTTCTCCCCAGTTAACTTGTGATCATGGTGTTTTGTCACAGTGATAGGAACTTAAAAAAAAGGGTGTACATGTTGGGGTGCACATTTTTAAAGGGATGCCAGATGTTGCTCTCAAATGACATTCCTACAGTTCCATTCACTTTAATGTTTCAGAAAGTGTCTCTCACTGGCTAAGCTATCTGTCCAGCAAGGGATCCCATATGGCTTTGACTCCCAGCACTGTGATCACAGGTGTACCCCACCATATCTGGCTTTTCGACATGGGCTTGGGGAGTTGAAGTCAGCTCCTTATACAGCAAGCACTTCACAACTCACCTATCTCCCCAGCCCCCCATTTTCCAATCAGTAAAAATAACCTTCTCAAATTGGAAAACAAACACTAGCATTATGTTGAAAGAAATCAGATAAGAACTATACCAGATCCACAAATATGAAACAACTGTCTGTCCTGTGGAGAACCTTGTCTTTCTAGCTAAGTCACTCAACATAAGCTGAGAACAGAATGCTATAAAGTCTAGAGGTGGCAAAACTCAAAACTTTAGCAAAAGTTTTACTCACCACTGACTGTTTTGCCCATAGCTAAACAAGAGCTGCTTAGTGTGTCCCAGGCTTGCCCATAGCATTTTGGCCAGATTGCTATTGAAGCCTGGGTCCACGTGGTAGTAATACTGAGAGGATATAGAAAACTCATGAGGTAGGTGTCAGGTCCAAAGAAAACTCCTTCCCCGTCAAAAAATTCAGGGCTGTTCCCCTACTAAAGGAGCCATTTCCTTATCTGTCAGAAGGGACAAATAGCTATCTGCGGTGCCTATTAGAATACCAAAGCTCACGGCCTCCGCACCTGTGGCACCTCTCAGCTCTTCTTACCCCACCATCTACGCTAAAGTTCTGCAGCTCATGGGCTTCCCTTCCCTCAGTTTCTGATTGCCCTCTACCCTTGCTATTTCTGGCCATATGCTCTCTCTTTGTCTTCCTCTTTGCTCATTTCCCCCATCTCTCTATCCTTTCATAGTCTGGTCTCATCTCCTAGCCATGTTCTGTCTACTACTTTCTCACCCTGAGGACTCTTCTGAGTGTCTCTGGCTATACTCTTTCTCATATCTACAACGAAAACCTTCTCCTCAACACTACCTTGGAGGAGTCATGCCCTCAGTTTATAAAACTGGTGTCTAAATCCTCAGTTTCTACAGTAGGTCTTGTGGAAGGTCTTTATGTCATGGAGCCTTGCCCTTGACAGAGGGCATTGTAGAGCCTGGTCTTTGGTCTTTCTCAGCTCAGCTCTTGTTTCCAGATGTTATCACTTGCCGGTCACTCCCACCATTCTTAGCTGCCATGATATGACACTGTGTTGATGCCAGGGTCATGCCTTTGACCTTTCGAAGCTGCGAGCCAAATAAACCTCATCTTCCTGAGCAGCCCATGTCGGTGATTTAACTACAGTAATGAAATGTACTCAGGCATAAGCCAGTAAGGAAAGGACAATAACAAATAGGTGACCTCTGTCCATATGCAAAATAGAACACACACACACACACACACACACACACACACACACACACACACACACACATTTAAAGGTAGCTTGTTTACCTACCCCCATTCAGAAAGCATATGATCTTCACAGCAGGAGAATTTCCTCCTTCTCCCCCTCCTCCTCCTCTTCTTCCTCCTCCTCCTCCTCTTCTTCTTCCTCTTCTCTTCTCCTCCTCCTCCTCCTCCTCCTCCTCCTCCTCCTCTCTTCTTCTTCTTCTTCTTCTTCTTCTTCTTCTTCTTCTTCTTCTTCTTCTTCTTCTTCTTCTTCTCCTCTTCAACTAAGACCTCCACAAAGACTTCAGAAGAATAGTGTCGGGGGAGATGTATTATACTGCCAAAAGCTCTTAAAAGCAGGCTGTTGGCTGGGGCTTAGTGCCCCCATTAGCGAGCAGTCCATCACAGTGAAATGCCCTGACCAAGGACCATTGTCATGTGGCTGACAGTGACCAATCTATAACAGCGGCAGCCCATTACCAACAGCACAAGGGAAATTTGTTTTTCAGGAGTGAAAGAAACAAACTAGAAGACAAGTCTCCAAAGACAGAACATTCGAGAACAGCCAATGCCTGCTGGATATTTATGTGCCACGGGTGTAAAGGCAATGAAATTGGATAAGCTCAAAGCCATAGATTTGTAACTTGCACTTATGTAAATATTTATGGATTCCTTGAGGGGGGATCGATTCTCTCTGCCTTTCTCTTTAGTATGTGCTTCAGGCAGAACATCTTTTTTTTTTTTTTTTCTTGAAATGAGGATGTACACTGCAGCTATCGCTTAGGAAAATTAAGTCAGAAGCCTGCCGAAGAATGATCTGAAGTCCATTTGTGATTTCACTCTAACAGATTACATGCATCTTCTTTCCCAACACCCCTCCCCTCAGTGATGGAGACAGCAGGGTTATTAAGATGGTCAGATGAGTAACATGCCTTACATGGAGAGAGGGAGAAGGGGGAGAGAGAGAGATGGAGAGAGAAAGAGTCAGACAGACAGATAGACAGACCGACCGACAGAGACAGAGAGAGAGAGAGAGAGAGAGAGAGAGAGAGAGAGAGAGAGAGAGAGAGAGAGAAATACCCTCTATCCTTACCAAGGAATAAAATGCATACCCCCCCCCCATAACTGACAAGCACATACCAGCTTTTTGCCCATGGCTTCTTAGCCAGAGCTACCAATCTCTTCCCTGCTTTCTGATTTCCAGTTTAGCCACATGGTACCCCAGGCCATCCCCTAAAGCCCCGGTATGCTCTTTCTCCTCCCTCTCAATGCCCACCACAGCATCAGATCCCCAAAGCCTGGTTCTTAAGACTTCCAATTTTGGCTGTCAAGGCACTCTCTCTAATCCAGCTCTGATTTGTTCTCTGCCACTCTGGCAGAGAACAGAAGTCTCCATCTTCTATCTGCCAAGGCCACATTTTCAGCATTTAATTTACAAATGGCGTTTTTCTTGCTATTTGTGCCATCAGTGCCATTTTTTTTCCTTCTGAGTTTATTAAAACCTTGTTATATCAAGGTGTGCACGGGGAGTGGTAAAGCAACTGTCAAGGACCACTATGTGGTATAGTTAAGGTGTGAGAGAAAGGAGAACAGCAAGAGGTAGAAAGAGACAGCAAAAGAGACAAGGGAGGGAGAGAGAGACACAGAGACAGACAGATGCACACAGACAGTCAGACAGACAGACAGACAGACAGACAGACAGACAGAGATGAGAGTGTGTGTATGGTAGAGAATACTGAGTTATAAGAAAGATGAATAGCTGGTGGGGACGGAAGGGCCAGAAGGACTTTGAAATGTCTAACAGGTACTTGTGACTAGGAACTATAGGAGCCTGGAAGCCAGCATGGGCTTTGATATGTGGCCACTGTTACATGTCAACAGACAGCCATGGGTCCCTTCCGCTAGAGGTAAGGGAAATGACTCCTTTTGGCAGATGGGAACCAGTTTCACAAGTTCCTGAGAAATGCTGGTTTTTATCTAATTGCCAGAAATCATCCTCTAGTGCAGGTTGAGCTGGGTCTAGATTCAATTTTGGACCAAGACAGTGGTCTTTGTGGAAGGAATGGGGTACCCTTCGTACCTGACAACAACAAGGCTTCGTTCAAACACCACTACAGGAAAATGTTTGACCTCCTCTTCCCACCCATATCTGCACCGTAGGGACTGCAATGTGCCCGGTTCCAACAGGTAACAGCAATGGGGGCCTTGCCCATCTGGCAGCTCCTGAGGGTTCGCTCCAGTAGCTGGACACATTTCAGTGCCTAGTAACTGACAAATGCTTCCTGTCCTATGCCAAGTGACTAATTTCAAATCCTCAGGTGTAAGCATGTGACAGAGGACTTGAAGACACTAAGTGGTTCTACCCCCACCCAATTCACTGGAGGATAGGTGAAAAACTTCTGTCCTTTATTTGACTCCAAGAGCTGATGTTGGTATGTGTGCAGTCTTCACCCTAAAGAGGTAGTTAGATGCCACACTTCAATCACAAGTGAGACAACATACGAGGATATGGAGAGGGTGTGTCAGACCACCGTAAGTTCACCAATGCAGGATTGCAGGCTCTCAACCCTCTGCCTACCATTGCATCAGCACCACACTGAACAAACTCCAGCACAGTAGGCCAGATCTTCCACGCGATGAAGTTCCTATGGGAACAGGACCCTCATCGGCTCACCCATATTCAAAATACCATTTGCGCACCAGTTTCTCAGTCCTTCAGAAAGCCGTCACACTCACTCTCTTCCTTGCCATGACAAAGTACCTTACAAGAAGCAGCACAGGTTTGTTTTGGCTTAAATTCTGAAAGGATGCAGTCCATCCTGGAGAGGAAGTCACGGCCACAGAGGCATCAGGTTTCACATTGCATCCACAGTCCAGAAACAGAGAGGTGGATGCTGTGCTCAACTTCCTTTCTCCTTTTGGTCCAGTACCGGGTCCCCAGCCCATGGAACGGTGATGCCTACATTTAGGGTGGCTCTTCCCACATCACTCACCTAATCTGGAAAGCACACACAGACATTCTCAAAGGCTCGCTGCCATGATGATTTAAAACTCCAGCAAGCTGATAACCGAGATGAGCTATCACAAAGGTATACAGCACACCTAGGAAGATTCATCACTCCAGTAGGATCTGGAGCTCTGCATCAGCACCTGCCTTGCTTCAGATTAGCTTTATAGAAGGGATGGAGCTGCAGGTAGACTGACCATGACATAAGCCGTTCATTTGTCCCAGGCAGAAGTGTAGTATACACAGATATTGTGGATAATGCTAAGGGACAACTTGTCCCCCACTGGGGAAAAGGAACCCTGGAAAGAGGAAGTCCTGGGAGAAGAGCCATTCTGTCAGCAGAGCAGCCAAGAGTCAGACACTGCTAAAGCCCCTGGAGAGTACGCTCAGGCCAATCGGATACATAATAATCATCCTTGGACCATTATAACTAGTTACTAGGAAGTGCCAAAGGGGAACCTTGAGAGAGAAGAAGCTCAAAGGAACAGGAGCTGCAGGCCACCCTCACATAGTGACCCAACTGGCTCAGACCGTCTTCAGCACATTCATTTAAAAACCCCTCTCCACACACTAGAAAAAATGGTAACATCTTCAACAAATAGTGCTTGTCAAACTAGATGGCTGCATGCAGAAGAACACAAACAGATCGCCCTGCACCAAATTCAACTACAAATAGATCTGAGACCTTAACATAAAACCAGACACACTGACCCTGATAGAAGAGAAAGTAGGGACTAGTCTTGAACTCATTGGCACAGGAGACTTGCTGAATTGAACACCATTATCACAGGCACTAAGATCAATAATTAATAAATGGGACCTCATGAAGTTGAAAAGCCTCTGTAAGGCAAAGGACACTGCCAATAGGATAAAAGCGGCAGCCCACAGAATGGGAAAAGATTTTCACCACCTACACAACCAATAGAGGTTTAATATACAAAATATATAAAGAACTCAAAAACCACTAGAAATCAAGAAGACAAATAACCCAATTAAAATATGGGGTACAGATCTAAATAGAGAATTATTGTAAAAGGAAACTCAAATGGCTGAGAAAATATAAAGAAATGTTCAGTGTCCTTAGCCATCAGAAAAATGCAAATCAAAACTATATTGAAATTTCATCTTACACCTATTAGAATGGCTAAGATCAACAAAATAAATGACAGCTCATACTGGGAAGGATGTGGAGCAAGAGAAACACTCCTCCACTGCTGATGGGAGTGCAAACTCATACAGCCACTTTGAAAATCAGTGTGGTGGGTCCTCGGGAAAAGGGGAATAATAGGTCTAGCCCAAGATCCAGCTATACCAACCTTGGGCACATACTCAAAACACAAAAGATGTTTTATCCTACCACAGAGACATTTGCTCAACCATATTTATTGCTGCTCTGTTAATAATAACCAGAAATTGGAGACAACATAGATGTCCCTCAACAAAAGAATGGATAAGGAAAACATGGTACATTTACACAATGGAGCATCACTCAATCGTTAAAAAAAAAAAAATAGTTAAATCATGAAATTCACAGGTAAATGGGTGGAACTAGATAAAAATCATTCTGAGTAAGGTAACCTGGACCCAGAAAGGCAAATATGGTATGTATTTGCTTATATGTGGGTATAGGACCACATAGGTTAGGTATAGAGTAAGGGACTAGGGGTAAAGATATATCTCATTAGGGCAGGAAAATAGAATAGTTACAGACAGATGGAGGGAGCTGGAACAGGAGGATCAACTTGAGAGGGGCAGGAAAAAAGAGGGTGATGGAAGGAATATTGGGAGAGACAGCTAAAATTAAAGGCCATTTGAAGGGTAGCAAGGCAACCTAATACAGTTAGAAGCATCTTGAAATATGTACATATATGAAGGCAAACTAAAGATCTCACCAAATAACTGAAACTTGAAACGACAGAGTCCCAGATGGCCATCTCTTGTCACCAAATGAAACTTCCAGTATCAGGATTGGGTTACAAGTAATTGAGTTGTTGGCCAAATTGAGTTGTTGCCCAAACCCCAATTCCTATGGGGGAGTCCCATAGGAATCCCCAAACAACAAAGGCTGTTGTCAAGACTATAGGTTGCACTCTACAAACTGACAGCAAGGCCCCACTGCTGAAGACAACATCTACTCAGCTCATTGAACATGGAGAGAGCCTTTATCCCTATGCCCTTCACGTCTTTGATAAAGGAAGGTATTCTGCATGCTACCAAAAGACAAATATATAAACCAAGCCATCCACAAACCTTCTTGATCTACAATGATACCCTGACTGAAAGATATGCTAGGGAAATGGTGGCATAATCTTGTGGGAGTAACCACAAGGTTTGACTTAAGGCCATGACATCATTCCATGATGGAGCCCACACCCAGCACTGCTTGGGTGACTAACACCAGAGATGAGGTATAGGTAGCCCAGGGACCTAGGATAAAGCCAAATGCTAAAAATAAAAATGAAAGTAGCAATAAATGACTCCTGATGACATTCAGCTATACTCATGGATCATTGCCTTGCTCAGACATCACTAGAGAAGCTTCCTCCTACAGCACATGGAAACAAATATGGAGACTCACAGCAGACTCTATGAGAGACTGAGAGACCTTGGAACACTCAGCCCTAAACGGGATGTCTCTATAAAATCCCTTCCTTCAGGGCTCAAGGGACTAGAGTTCCTTGAAAGAGGAGGTAGAGTATAAGAGCCAAAATGTGACTGAGAACACCAAGGAAACAAGACCCTCTAAATCAGCAAGATCAACTCACACATGAACTCACAGAGACTGGGGCAGCATACACAGGCCTGCATGGGTCTGCATCAGGTCCTTCACGTGTATATTATGGCTTCAAGTTTAGTGTTTTTATGGGATCACTGAGTGTGAACAAATGGGTCTCTAATTCTTATGCCTTCTCTCAGACTTTCCCCTGTGTTGTTTTTCCAAATATGATGTGTTAGTTTTTGTTTTGTTTTGTTTTGTTTTTTCCCTCAGAAGCTTGTTTGTTTTCTAATGAGAGACAGAAAGGGTGTGGATCTGGATGGGAGAAAAGTAGGGAGGAACTTGGAGGTATAAAGGGAGGAGAAACCACAATTAGGATATATTATAATGAGAAAAAATCTATTTAAATAAAAAGAAAACATCTCTATTCAACAAGGCAATGATAGAAGCATTTTATTAGCCAAAGAGGTTTTCTTTCATATTAATTCAACTGTGGTTGAGCAAACCAGGATTCTAATGATCTCCCTGGCTGTGTCAAAGGCCAGCAGACATTTCTAGAGCAGCAGAGATGCACAGCTGGCCAGGTCTACTATCCTGAGGCCTGTGCAGAGTCTCTGTGGTTCTACCATTTGACTTTTTAGCATGATTTGGAAGCATCCTTTGGCACATGGTGGGGGCCAGAGATGCCAATTGTCTTGACATAGATAAGACAGACACTTGGCTCAGCAAGCAGACTCCCCTGCACCTACTTACTGACTCTAAAATTTCATTCACGCAGAAGAAAAGTTAGACTTATATAAGGAGTTAGCTCAGCTTTATTAGTATGAACTGAATAGATTTTGCATAGTTTTTAATATATGCAAAAATGCAACCTGGCAGTTAGGGAGAGATAGTATTTTGTATAATTTGGAACATTTCCCAGGGTTGTTCACCACTCAGGAAAAATCATTGCTATTGTCACAAGTTACCCACATGGAGCTTCATTTATAGAAACTGAATTCTGACAAGTCACAGGATGGCCCTCAACTGAGGCACAAGAACTGAACTTTTTATTGACTCTTCCAATACTGTAGCACCTAGCAGCTGTGTGCTGTAATATAAGTAAGCTCCTTAATTTTGATTTTACTTTGCATAACTTTAGTCAACTATAATCTGAAAATGAAACATTCCAGGACTAAACAATGCATATGTCTTTACATTTTTTATATTAACTTATTGTATGTGTGCATACAGGAATAGGTGCTCTTCTTCCACCATGTGGGTCCCAGGGATTGAACTCAGGTCCTCAGTCTCAGCAGTAAGTGCCTTTACTTGCTGAGATATCTCACCTGTCCGATGAGTCATAAGTTTTATGTATATGAACCAATATGACTAGCATGATTAAATATCTTACCATCTGCTCTATCGCATTTAGGACATGAATCATTCTTTTTCTTTCTAGTGTATCCATGCTGTATATACTACCCACCTGTTAATCACTTATCACCATTGTGATTATCAGACTGTCACAGTACATTAGTGTCTATAGCCAAACATCTCCTCAGGGAGCAGATTAATACTGCATTGCAATGCCTAGAATATTGGCCTTCTTCTCATAATGCAGACATTGCAACATATCAGATAATCACAAGAGTAATAATATAGTACAATAAGATATTAAAATATTAAGTTCACATAGCTTATATTCTATTGTTATTAGTCTCATTACTAGTTGTTAATCTCTTACTGTCTCCAATTTATAGGTTAAACTTTATTGTAGGTATAAGTAGGGAAAAACCTAGGATTTATAGGGTTTAGTACTAAGTTTGGTTTCAGATGTTCCCTGGGAATCTTGAGATATATACACTCAGACAAGAGGGACCACCACACTGTGCTGGTTTCTTCCTGTGCTCTGGCCCACCTTATCCATTCTCTGCCTTCACTGACCTGATCTCTGTATCTGCCAGGCCCCTTCACCCTCTACTCCTGCTCAGCCAGTGAAGGGCAGTGGCAAGAGGTGGAAGGCTGTGAGGAGAGAGAGAGTCTATGGTACCCCTCCCTTCCATCTCCTATCATGGAAATCTGGGCTCACCAGATCTGGGCTTGCTCCTGCAGGGATAGGAGAAAACAGCTTTCAGCTGCTTTTCCTCCCAAAACTCCCTCGTTCTTGATTGGTCCCAGATCACTGCCTCTTTTTTCCTTCAAACTTTTTAGCTAAACTCTTGTATTGTGTTGTCCCCTTTAGGACACTGAGTGACATAAACATGATCTTCTTTCAGTATTGACAGGGAGTTGGTTGAGTCCAGAATGCACCATGGATGCAAAATGTGTGGACATTCAAGGAACATACTCTAAATCCACGGCAAAGCTTTTGCATAGAACCTACATACATCCTCTCGTATACTCTACATAATCTATACATTGCCTATAACGACGGCCAATGCAATGCAAATGGCGTGCAAATTGTTGTGATGCAGCATCACGTGGGGACAGTAATGGGAAGGAACCTGTGCAGCTGCAGTATTTCCTCAAATACTGTCAATCAATGGTTGGTTGGATCTGCAGGTTTGAACCCTGCGGCTACACAGGGCTAACGAAACATACAATTCCATCTGAACTGGATTTCTTTTATTTCTTTACTATATTTTTAGAGCGTTGTGTCTAGTGTTTACTTTCATCTGGAAAAGTCCTTGTGAGATCATAAATATTTACTATACAAGATCTGTCACAGAGGACTCATTTGAATATGAGAGGATCGAGGCACTGTATGGAAAATCATAACTTTAGGATGGCAAAGAGCTGAGGATAGACAGTGAGTCTAACACACACAACAGAGACACTAGTCGGAGATGAGCTAAAGAGATTCCTCTGGGTACCAGCACATTCTCCAGGAAGGCTGAGAACACAGGCTCGGACTGATTTTCTTGCCGTGAGGAGCTGGCAGCTAATAGCGGCAGCTACACCTTCGTACCACTTTACATGATCACAAATAGCCATATGTCATATATGCATATACTTGAAAATACAGTGTCCCTGGGGGAAACATAGTGGAGCTTATTCAACAATGCTCATATTGCTCAGGGACCCCCAAGCCATGCATCGACTACTTTTAAAGTTGGGCAACTGAACTGCACAGAAACCAAACTCATATAACCTTCAAGTGTCTGAACATCAAAATAGAAACCCATGTTAGCAACATGCTGTAGCTTAGTGGTTCTCGACCTTCCTAGTGCTCAACCCTTTCATACAGCTTCTCCTGTTGTGGTAACCTCCAGCCATAAAATTATTCTGCTACTACTTCATAACTATAATTGAGCAACTGTTAGAAATCAAAAGTAACTGTGTTTTCCAATGGTCTTAGGTGACCCCTGTGAAAGGGTCATTTGACTCCCCTGACGGTCTCGACCCTCAGATTGAGAACCACTGTTCTAGAGCATAGAACTCACCTAATGATGCTCCTGTGGGACTGTCACCCTCCTCTGTGGACAGAACACTAAATAAGCTGGTCTGGCTGACACTGGGTACACATAGTAACATCTGTGCATGCATGTGCGCACACCCGCTATTCACACCATGAAACTTCTAGGTATATACAGATCTAACTATTTTTAAGCTGAACCTCCCCAAACCACATCCTTTGGGACTGATTGTGCAGTATATAAAGAAGTGCATGAACACACGAGCGCCCCCCCCACACACACACACACACTTTGGCAAAATGGCATTCAGAATGTTGACCAGACTCTAAATCAACTGTAAAAGACTGAACAGCCTGGGCCTTCCTTGTTTATGCCCAAACCACAGAAAGACTGACAGAAAGCCACACAGTTGGTGTAAGTCTGGGTCTGTAGAATGTCATATGCCATAACATAGAGCAGCCACTTTCCACTGTTGTCTTTGTAATGCTCACACAAAGGAAAGCAGGTGAGGATTACAGCCCTCCAATCTATCTTGCTTCCTGATGCTTTGATAAAACACTGGCCAAAATGTCTTGTGGGGAGAAAAGAGTTTACAGTCCATTACTGAGGGAAGGTGGAGGGAGAGATCAAGTAAGAACCTGGATTCAGGAACTAAAGCAGACGCCACAGAGGAACGATGCTTAGTGGCTCACTTGTGACTTAGGTTCAGCTACTTTTCTTACATCATCTAAGACAACCCATGCAGGAGTGGTACCACCCACAGCAAAGCTAGGCCTTCCTCCATCAATTAGCAATCAAGAAAATGCTCCACAGACTTTTGCACAGGCCAATCTGGTGTTCCCTTTTCCCAGGGGTCTCTAGTTTGTGTCCTGCTGACAAAATTTGCAAATACTACCTATTCTAAATTTACCTCTGTTTTCCTTTATCCATCACAAAACATACACACACACACACACACACACACACACACACACACACCACAGACCACAGACCCCTAAAAATTTTTCTCTAAAATTTTTGTTTATCTAGTTTACGCCTATGGATGTTTTGTTTGCATGTAAGTCTGGGCACCACTTACATGCAGTGCCCATAGAGGTCACAAGAGGGTATTAGATCCCATGGGACTAGACACAGAAAATTATGAACTGCCATGTGAGTGCTGAGAATTGAATCTGGGTCCTCCAGAAGAGCAGCCAGAACTTTTAGCTCTTGAACCAACTCTCCAGTCCTATAGAGTTTTCTAGGCTGTCTCTGGTGTTAGGATACCTCTGGTACCCCTGAGCAAATTCAGTGATACTTTTGTCCAAATCTACTCAGGAAGAGCTTGGTACCTCCTAATAGACCTGTGATTTCTTACAGATCTGCAAACAGTGGTTAAGCTGTCCCTACCCTATCATGCACTGGGACCATGCCAAACCCCTCACCACATCACAAAGAAAACTACCATTTAAAAAGCTGTCAATTGCAGAGAATTCAATGATAACTCACTTTCTACATTCTGCCAAGACTTAGGACAATATACATATAGTGATGTTGCTTTCCAGTATTCCATGTTTCTCCTTATTATGCAAGAGCCAAAAACTGACAATATGGAGTGCACAAGGCTAGAACCCGGAGCATCTAGCCAAGCAGATCAAACTTCTGTGGCGATCCATTATCTGGGTGAAATTATGGCTTGACATCAGCCATTTCTATATGTATGTTGGGCATTTACTAATTGCATGCTTTCTCCACCATGAGAAATTGCAAGCTTGGTAAATAATCTTGTTTAGTATTGTTGCTTGATAAACAACTCAGGCATCTGAATGGCAGGTTAGAACAATGGGTACCATGCTTTATAACTGGGTTAATTTCAGGATTTTGTATGTCTTCAGTAGTTGTCCCTGGTCATGCATTATGTAGAGCTTGAAGATTTTAAATGCATCCAGCATATTATAAATACCCATGGTCATTTTATCATCTTTGTCCAACAGAAAGTACCAGAATTATTATCATCAATTTCAATCCATCAAACAACTTCTATTATACTGACATTCTCCTTGGTGAAGAAAGACCAGATACAGATAAAATAATTAAAGCAAACAGATACAGATAAAATAATTAAAACTCATCAGTAATGTGAACTCATTCTTCAGAGTGATATCTTTTCTTACTATTCCAGGAGATGTATGATTTCACCCCCATATTCCAAAGCAATCCAAAGATTAAATATAGAGTCACCCCACTTCATGAATTAGACATTTCAAATCTCACCATCCTAAGTCTAGGTAAATAACAGAATTTGACTCTGTGTAACATGAAGGCTGGGCGGGAAGACAAGAGAAATAGAAGAGAGAATTCACAAGAAATTATAATGGAAATTGGTGTTATCAATGTCAATCAAATGATTTTAAGCAAGCAATGATAAAAGTTAATCAGCTTTATTTTGCTGTTTGGAACACTCCTCTTTGAAAGGCCCCTAAGTCACCTGGGAAACCAGCATGGAACTGATCCAGGCCCCATGAATGTAGGTGTCAGTGAGGAGGCCTGGGAAATCTATGGGACCTCTTGTAATAGATCAATACTTATCCATAGCATAGGAATGGACTTTGGGAGCCCATTCCACATAGAGGGATACTCCCTCAGCCTAGACACATGGGGGAGGACCTAGGCCCTATCCCAAAGGATATGACAAACTCTGAAGATCCCCCATGGACGACCTCACACACCCTGGAGAGCACATGGGGTATGGGATAGGTAGGGTGTTAGTGGGGGGCAGGGGAGGAGGGGAGAGAGAGGGAAATGGGATTGACATGTAAAACAACCTTGTTTCTAATTTAATTTTTAAAATGGGGAAAAAAGCCCCAAGTCATGACATTAGGATTCTGATATAATATTTGGCCAAGGAACAAATGAACTGTATCTAATCTTAAAGTATCAACACTATTTATTGATTTCAAGCTGCCAAATTTACCATAAGCCTAAAAGACACAGTTAGGGTTGCAAAACAGAATGAGAAAGTAAGTTACTCAAGCAGTGAGTAATTCTGGAAGCTCACAGAGGGCACAATGTGGGGGTGACGATCAGGTAAGAGAAGGATTTCATGAGGGATACAAATGTTGTCTTAAGCAATAGAATTTAAACTCATGGATGTATTGGTCTATGTTGTATCACTACAACAAAATACCCAAGAGTGGTATAGAATAGTTCAATTAAGTCTCAGTCTTAAAGAGAGAGAGAGAGAGAGAGAGAGAGAGAGAGAGAGAGAGAGAGAGAGAGTTCCCATAAGTTCTGTGATTCTAGAGAACCCTGACTAATAAAGTCTGCCTCTCTTCTATCACAGCTACAGTGGTCTATGTGCTTCTTGGCAGCCAAGCTGTGAAAACCCTTCCCTATGGAGCTGTTTTTGAAAAACAAACTTTCAATAGTATCCTCGCTCTAGTTTTTCACATCTTACATTCCTCTTACAGGTAAGGTCATACCTTTCCTGTCATCTCGTGGCAGAGCACAGCTTTCTCCTCGATGGCACCAATATCCTAACTATTACAGATACTTTGTTTATACCCTCTTTTAAGTTTGTAACTTAAAACTCACTCTGCTTTCCTTACCAAGCTGTCCCCTTGCTGTTCTGTCTTTCTTTAGGGCAGTAAACAGTACCCATCATACAGTCTGGATGTAGCCTATCTTGAAATTTCCTCCCTCAAACATTTCAATCTAATACTTTGGAATTCAGCTACTTTCAAATTTCCCCTTCATTAATCACACTATTCTCTCTAACAAATAGGCATGCTTTGTCTGCAACTTAAAATACACTCATGTTATTCCTTGTTATTTTTCATAGTTTTCATATCTTCTTGCTTTGAACTCATTATAAACTTCAGAGACTGCAGTGAGCATTAACAGTGCCACAACCTAAATGTTACATGGTCTGAAATTTCCTCTTCCAAATAGCTTAACTCATTACTTGAGTTTGGCCTCACTCACTGTCTTGGAACATGCAGAGTATGGTCGGACTCTTTGGCCGAATGTAACCTGAGTGGCCTCTACCCAATTCCTACTTGAGTCCTTTCCCCTTTTGAACCCTTGTGAGCACAGTCTCGGCTCTCTGTCTTTCAGTCAACATCCTGGCCTGCCACACCTACCTGCTAGAATAGCCTGGTAAGCTCTAATCATAGAATTCTAGGCCTTCGGTATCCCACAGTTACAGATTGGTCCTGTCCATCTTGCAAAGCAACTCCAAAGGTCTACGTTGATCAAGGTCATCATGGTAAGATCCACTCCTGTTGCCAAACCTGCATGAGCTACCTTTCTTTCCAGTCTGGAAAGGCTGGAAATGCTCTCACAGGTAAAGTGTGCCTCACAGGTATTTTCTAACCCAATCAAGTGGACAGTTGAAATCACCAATCACAAAAAGGGCTCATGAAAGGGACTAAAAGCATGGATTCAAATTTCTCCCCTCCCAGATTTGTAGAAACTAGGACAGCATGCATAAATGAATGGAACCATCAAAGTCAAATTTCCTCTGCAAAACACGATCTTCCTTTCTTAGGATCAAGATATACTGGCTAGGTGTTTTTGTTTGCTTGCTTGCTTCTTTGTTTTGTCAATTTGATCCAAGCCAGAGTCATCTGGGAAGAGGCACTCTGAACTGAGAAAATGCCTCAATCAGATTGGACTATAGGCATATCAGTGGGGACATTTTCTTTGTTAATGATGGATGTGAGAGAGCCCAGTTCACTGTGGGCAGTGCCATCATCCCTGGGCAGGGGGTCCATGGTTGTATAAGAAAGCAGGCTGAGTAAGCCAGGAAGGCAAGGCAGTGAGCTGTGCTCCCTCATATGGTGCCTGCCTCTGCTCCTGCTCGAGTTCCTGCCTCGTTTTGCTTAATAATGGACCAAATAAACTTTATTTATAGACCAAATAAACTCTTTCTTCCCCAAGCTGTGTTTGGCCATGATGGTTATCACAGAACAAAACACAAACTAGGACAAGTCCTAACAAAATGTACCACTGTAACCTATCGGAGATGAATTAGTGAATCCAAAGACTAAAATAGAGTTGAGGAAAATATAATTATCAGCAGCTAGATAGTTATTGCTTATCATATTCAAAACATAGAATAACCCCTCAATATCTACAGGCGGTCAACTCCAAACCCCTCAATGGAAACTCAGGTCTTCAGATGTTCAAGTCCTTCATACAATAAAACTGTGGCATTTGCATGGATATCTACACATTATTTCATGATTTCTTATGATTCTATACACACTGTAAGTGCTTCGTACATTGTTATTATTTAGAGAATAACAGGAAAAAATATCGTACATATTCTATATATGCTTATGTGCACATGCTATTTCCCCCAAATATGTCTGGTTGTGTTGACCAGCACAGTGCTGTGAGCTCAGTAAGCATTTCTAACATCTGTGGAGTACCTTCTGAGCCCCACAGTGCCTGGAGCCTATCCCTTGGTTTCTCCCAGGACTCCGTGATGTCCATGTTGTCCCCGTTGTCACTCTCCAGGTGAGAGTTTAGTAACCATTAGTTTAAGTCTAGCAAGGGACAAAGCTAAGATCTGAGCCCTGCCCATCAACTAAGTACTCATGGCTCAAGAGTTACTGCAATACACTCTGTCTGGCAGACAGCAGTCCATGGAGCACTTCAGCTCTAACGGCACAGTGTGATGTGGGAAGATGATTATTATTGTGTAACTATCAGCTTCGAAGATGTCACCCAACTGATAAAGAGCAAAGCCAAGAGCGGAACTCCAAATGGCCGGGTGCTTTCATGTGGCTGCACTCAGAGAGGAGGCCAGCGAAGTCTTCACACCCTCGTGCATGAAGAACATTTGGTTCGTGTTTTCACTGGTGTCATATTTTGGAAGCTGCCAGCAGCCAAAGCATCCTTCCAAGTTAGCCCCAAATGCTCCAGTTTTTGTGTAGCATAGCTGAGCTGGGTGGGGGAGGGGAGGGAAAAACTACTAAAACAAACAGACCAACCGAATACAAGGAGACTTCAGACAGCACCCCCAAAAGAAACAGAATGTGAAGAGAAGGTGCCTGTCCCACAGGTTACTTTGGGGTGATTATAGTCAGCCCATCCAAGAAAGGTACCTAGTCTTTCCCAAGGATTCCTACTAGAAACCAGGGGGGTGGGAAAAGCCAAGGCATTATGGAAATAACGCTTAGCTTCACAAGTTGTCCACTGGATTTCTGTTTTCTTTTGTTTGTTAACACTGCTTAACCACTGCCACCAACAGGCTTTGGGCATGCTGAGCAAGCAGCAATTGTTCCATCCCTCTCTCAAGTATACTGTGGTGGGCTTTGGATCCTGGGTCCCACTTTCACTCTTCAGTAAAGCCCTATTCCTGCTCTTATTATTATCTTGCTCTAATAGAATTCACAGTTAAGGGGCAAAAAGAAACATCCTCCTCCTGTCTAGTTGGTAAAGCAGCTCAGGAAGAGCCTGACTGAAGATAAATGGCCCTAGGATAATCCAGAACCATCTGCTGAGCTAGAGGCCTTGGCTGTTACAGAAGGGTGCAGGGAACTTCCTCATATAGCGTGTCCCACTAGGAAGAAACCCCCTTGGCACTGTGATCATAAGAGGAGACCCTCTCCACTTGTAATTTAGGGCAGGTACGTTTTCTCTCAAATTCCTTACTTTAAATTCTTTGATAATTAGATTTTCTCTGGCACCAGGAGAAGTTGAAATGAGCTCGGGGAAACACAGCTAATAGCTTCAGGTTCTTCGGGGGTAGAGGTGAGGGCCAGTAGGAATTTCTCAGTGTGCTGTGCTAACCTATGCACACAATAGCAGAGCAAACTGCCACCAGGCTACGCATCTAGCCTTCATTGTTTTTAAAGATAGCTTCTCTTATAATGGAGAAGTGCCAACAGAAGTCTTTTATCCCCTTCCAGACTTGGGTGAGAGGGCCAATGGTTGAACAGCCATCTGTGGCTGTTTCCTCTCTGCAGTGGAGAGACTGATCTTCTAGCCACCAGCCTTCTTCACAAGCTTACCTCCACCTTCCATTCCCAGGAAAGTGAGTCACATAGCTTCCTCAGATGGGCACAAGTTGAAAGTGGAGAGGACCTGCAGGCAGGCAGGAAGGCCAGGGCCACCTTGGGAAAGATGACTCTGGTCTCGCTGTTGCCTAGATTGGTCCCTATGCAAATTCTAACTTCACAATCACTGAATGTGTCAGAACAAATGGAATCCATCACATGTTAAGGGGGTCCCCGAGGCTAGCATGGCACTGCCAAAATCTTCATCAAGTCCTTTACTGGTACTATTGTAGAAACATAAATGTGAGGGAGAGAGAAAAGGAACCATCTGCATTTTGTATAGACATCAGATGACACCCAAGCTACAGAGCTAATCTTTGTGATGTTCACTTATCCACTTACATCTTTTTTCATTTTTTTTTGAGACATGGTCTCATATAGACTGATCTGGCCCCCAACTCACAATGTAGCTGAGATTGACCTGAACTTCCAATCCTCCTTGTCTCCACGTACTGAGTGCTGGGACTATAGGCATGCACTACCTTTTCAGAGCACAACCAAATTCCCCATAACAAGTTGTTCGTGATTAACCCAATTTTCAGATCACTTAACTCAAAAAAACTCCATATGGTAGAAACACAATCTGATTTCTACCAGGCTCTGTCAATACTATCCACACATCTTGGGCAAATGCCCTATAGCATTTTGGCATCTAAGACTGGGTCAAGCTACAAAGCGAGAACTTAGTGGTAGAAGAAGCCTTTGCCCCAAAGGATGGAGATCATCTATAGCATATTATTGTTTTAAGTGACAGGTGTGAGGTAGACAGGCAAAATGAGACAATGGCTGAGGAAGAAAGGAGTTGAAAGGGTGAGGAGATAAAGAGTGGCTGAAAGCTTCCATTTTTAGTTATATGAACTTTACATATGCAGAAGGGCCACATGGATTTCTGAAACAATGGGAATGGAGCTTTCAATCAAGTACAAAGTTCTGGTGTGCATGCATTCGGGTTTTGCCAGGCGTAGATGACTTTCTAGTTTTAAAAAGGAGGTAGGGAGGAATACTTTGGAAGGGATTTAAGTCAAGCACCTATGTCTTCTTAGACATCAAATAACTTTAAAAACAACATTTGATGAGTTAAATATAAATGAATAAAAAAACATATGAACTAAATTTCCCTTGAAATACACAAGAGTCTAAAAATTAAGGAGAAATGCATTGATAAAATACATTTGCAATTTTATTGAAACTGAAACATTTACAAAGCCATTACATATCTTGTTGTACCCAACCTCAGTATGCTCTCTTCTGTCAGCCATGGCCTGTCTCATTGGGCCTCCCTAGTGATAGGTTGCCAATTATTTTCTTCCTTGCAAAATAATTGCTAGCTTCCAAGTCACCCCACAGCCCTTGGATCCCATCTTGTGAACAGTTGATGAAACACCTTCAGCCTAAGCTGTGGAAACTCCAATGGCCCTGAATTTCAAGGAAGTGGCCCTTGTTCCAGAGACACAGTGGCCCCCTCATACTGAAAGCATAATGTCTCCAATCTGTCAAAAACTGGTTTGTATGTGGCTATTAAATCAAGCTTTCAGCCTGCAGTTCTAAAGCTAGTAAAATATCATGCTACTTTCCAGACTTAGAAAACACAAAACCTGGCACAAGGGTAGGTGTTGGCAATGGACAAAACCAGGCTACAATCTATCATGCAACTGTGCACACCCCTGCAGCAGATCCCAGCAAGCTGGCAATGAGCATGTGATATTAACTGAAGCCCTTAATTTAAGGAAACGGAATCTACCAACCAGTAATTAACAAATTATTCTTAAACAGGCATCGCTTAAAAATTAAGTTGAACTACCATTTTTCTATAACCCTTCAGGAAAACGCTGACTGCTACTTCAAGTAAACACAACTTCAGCAGATGGTGGGCTCTTGCAGAGCATCAAACCTATACTTAAACAAATCAGTGTTGTCGGACTGCAGCGCTACACGGCTACTCAGCAGAATTCATGGGCACCTTTGCAAGATTTGGCAGTGATTTACTGTCATGTGGAGATGACACCTGAGAGCACCAGGTTTCCTGTTCAAAATGTTCTACACCCCTGAGACAGGTAAAGTGTGCTGGAAGGAAGTAGCTTCCAACTGGTATCCCAAGTGTACATAGGAGAAAGATGATCCCAACATTCCTCTCCCTCCCAATACAGCCCAGTGCTTCTGGGTCTGTTCATTTACTCCTTTGAGAAGTTTCTATTCAGCATAATCCAGGTCACAGACATTTTGCAAGGTCCTAGGCAGTCAAAGCTGAACACCCCTGCCCCCAAAACTACTCCAAGATCACTCAGTTGTAGAGAAGGAAATAAGGGTGACTTGCTAAATTCTGTTACCTAGGTGCCTTAGACTACAAAGAATCTTGACAACTGGAGGGCTAATGCCACTGCTGCTTGAGGACTTGGGGACCCTTTTGCCTTTGGTGGTGTCATCTTAAGAGATATGTGGTGTAGCATAGAATAGAGAGCCTAAAGTAGTAGGTTCAAATCTAGGCTCCATCTTTCATTGACTATGTGTTCCCTTTCCGACCACCTTCCTCCTTCTCACATAGGACTCCAATAGTCAGATTATTTAAACGTCTGGATGTGGTACACACTAGAACCTCAACGAGGTAGCATGTGTTTAACACAGATGAACCTAGAGAATTTCTAGATAGTGGAACAGCTTACGCTAAGGGTGGAGTTGTTGATGATGGCCATGGACAATTATTACGGTAGCTTCTCAAGATAGACAGAGTGGCATCGGGTGAAGACTGTGGTCATATCATGAAATAACTTCTATATCAGTTCAAGGAGAATTTTATCCCATGGGCAGTTGAGATCCAAAAGAGCTTTGAGATGGTCACCTCTGGGTTTTCTGCAGTGTGAAGAAGGGTAGCATAAAACTGCATGGATTCAGAAAAAAACAAATGAGTCTGTTTTTCTGTTTGAGCTTAAAAAATACTCACAATTAGGGTTGTTCACGGCCAAGGCTAAGAAGTAGCTATTCCTGTGTTTGGTCATTCACCAAGGAAATTGTGGGCATAGCCCAACTCACCAAGTCTTAGGGGTGGTTCTTTTTGCTTCTCTTCCCACCCCACAGACTTTGAAACTAGATTTCATAGCTCACTGTTGGGAGTCCATTTTTAAGTGTTCAGTTTTATTGTTTTAATGGTGTTCATGAATCACAGAATTCGAGGAGTCAAAGGGAATTTATAGCAATCACTAAATCCAGTTGTTTCCCACTTGGGGGTCTCTGGATTCCAAGGAGGTCTGTGAAAGTTAATAACCAAGATTGGTTCTATTTTTAGTATTTCCAAAAACTTAACATATATAAATAGTTCCTCATCCGCACAACAAAGCTTCACTTGCCAATGAAATGCTGAGTTTTTGAACTGCTGGCTGCTGTTATTTAGATCCGGTTTAGTAACACTATCATCTCATGTTTTCCACAGTTTCTTACTGATAATTACAATGCCAATAATATGAAAATAAAAAGTTAAAGTGCATCAAGTGGGGGGGGGGCAAATAAAAGGCAAGGAAAAACAAAGTCCTTTGCTGATGTGAAGCAGGGATGGGTGATCTCCTCCTCCTCCTCTCCAGTCATTTTCTGGCTGACACAGAAGATCTACCTTGCTCATATCCCAGCCCTGGGCCACCTTTTTGGGTGGCAGTAGACTAGTATGGATGTCTAGTTGAATGACGATATAAAAACTATATTCTGAGGTTCTCCATATGTTAAAGGAAACTCTGAACTTCAGTTCTGTTGAACTGAAAGAGCTTAGCAGTGTCCCCTCTCAGATGAAACCCTATTAGAAAACACAGTGGGTCCCTGACAGTGGGGCCTTTGGGCAGGTTCCACTGCTTTGTCTCTCCTGACTCCAGTAAGCACTTGTGTTGCTGCCTAAATAATGCATCCCATAGCATCCTCACCACAATGGCTCCTGAATAACTGGAAAATCTCACATGGGAGTAGATGGTGGGTGCCTTGTAAATGTACCCTGAGCCTAAAAGTTATCGGATTTGAATTACATACATACGCCTATTCCCTTTTCTGTTTTGCAACAGATTTGGGAGAATAATTAATAAGAATCCTACAATATAATATTGTGGAAAGTTAAGGTCTTTTGAGCACAGTACATAACTCCATTTTCAATAATGTATATAAGGAAATAAAAATCAACTGTTTAACCAGTTCCCATAATATTGGTAACCCATTCTGAAACTTCACAAGCAAAAGCTATGGAAGGCTGGGCTGGTCCACATATCAGAAACAATGACTGATCCACATGGAATCTTCAAGAATCACACTCCTTGATCCACTTAGGAGCCTAATCCTAGATGTCAGCATTGTATGATCTTTATGGAATTCTACCTGGTTGGTGGATGGTGACTGAATCTAAACATGAGCAAATCATTTCAAAATGAACTAACTTGTTTTAAATCTTGCTACCCCTGCAGAAACCCATCTTCAGATGTTCTTGTCACTCAACAAAAGAAATAATATACTCACAAGCAATAAACTGAGCCTGTTCCCTGCCCATTACACAGGGCAGAGAAGGGGAGGGAGCGTGCTTCCTTGTTTTCTAGTAAATACATAAAGAGGCTAAACACAGTAAACAGACTGTTTGTGGCTGGCACCGACGTCTCAAATGTGTTTAAGAAACATGAGAAAACATGGGCAATGAAAGGCCATATGCACAAATGTGCACATCACACACGGGCTGCATCAGACCTAGCATCCCAAGCTGCAAGGGCAAGGAGCATTGATTTTTACTGAAGAGGGCATATCAGGTTACAGGAATGCACACATTTAATTTTTATGAGACTGAAAGCTCACAGAAACAACAACAGAAAATCCCACTTTGTGACACATTAATGAAACCCAGTGAAGGGCCACTTTAAAATAAAACAAAGGGAAAGAACTTAATGGTGTTATCGAAAGGTCTTTGAAAATAAACCATAATGCCATGGGCCACTCTGACATGTTGTGTGATACTTTAGTCTCCGGTCCAGAGAAATGCTAGATCCAGGCTCCATCTGCTATCTTCTTTCTTATATAAACACACATATAAGGTATTACTCACCCCTTTCTGGTTTCTATCAAGAATAGTTTTCATTTTCTAGGTAAATCCAAGAGTCACCAATCTTCCAGCTCTCAGCGTCAACTCAAGAGGAACCAGCAGCAAGAGAAACATCGCTTCATCCCACAGCATCCTCTTCAGCCAAGTATAATTTACAGCCCAGTGTTTGGTTCATCTGTCACAGGAGAATTATAGGACCCCACCACTTACCCTGAAAATAAATATCTGTTCCTCATTCAGGTAAATGAGATCGTTTCAGACATAAATTGACTCCAGTACTGAAACTGGCCTATTGCACAAGAAATAAATATTTGAATCATTTCTCTGGATGAGGATGATACTACAGGCACTTAAATTTAAGAGAGTAGTTATACATTCCTTTTTCATATGAAGGGCAGGCCCGAAAAAAACTGAAAACATCCAGTAATAACTCTGCTAAGTCAACTCTTGCCTATAATCAGTATGCAAAATCTCCCTGGCAAAAACAGAAGGGGAAAGGTCAAAGCATACATCTTCACTCACAATCACGCATCAGAAAAAAAAAAGACATCCTTGCAGAATGACACTGAGTTTTTACCGGCTCACACAAAGCTTTGAACTATCCACTCCATCCTAGCGAGTTCCCATTGTTTGAGCTGCCAGACAGAAAGAAGGAGGGAAGGAAAAAGGAAGGAGGAAGGGGAAGGGAGGAGAGGAGAGCCTGGGTGGCCTAGGTAATAATTGCAACATTTTTCATACATATAATCCCCTTGGTTCTAGAGGAATTGTGGCCCTTGGCACTCTGTCCCTACCCTTATAAGATATGTATGCCCAATGGAGAAAAATAAGACACTCAAACACTAAATTAAATATTTAGGTGGCAGTATTCAAGAAGCATCACAGAGGTTAAATATATATTCTTCAACTATGGTCACCTCAGAGCCACACTGATTCTGGTATTTTGTGGGAATACAGAAAGATTCTTAATAAATTAATTTATAGTCCCAAACTTAAACCTATACAATACAGACAGCCTTTCCAATGCACTGGTTAAACTGTCTCCATCCACCAAGATTTCCTAGTGAATATCTAAGTAAGCTGTGATAGTCAGATATAATTATTTACCAGTAAAAATCTACCCCTGATTATATGGTTCACACTGAAGAACAAGAACTTAATGTGGTTTAAAAATCAACTGTCTAGGATATCAGCTCTTTCATTATCAAATGATATTGAAATCAAATATTTAGGCATTTAATTATTATTACAGTGATTAATTGTGAACCTAGAATTTATTCATTTTGCCCAGTTCCTCATCTTGGAATTTCAAAACATTTCCAAATAACCCCAACAAATTTTCAAAGTTCTGTATTTTTAAGGAATTCACTTAACATGAGGTAAAATAAACACTGCCAAGAATCTGTGAAAATGATAAGAAAACAAAAGTTTCCACAAGAAATGGGATCTGGGTGCTGAATTTGATTAAAGTCCTATAAAAATGAATAAGTTAATGTCCTAATCATTATAATTAGTAATTCTATTTTCAGTTTCTAAGGATAATTAATTACTGGATACCTTTGAGGCACAATTATCTCCATCGTAAAACAAGGTAGCAAAGACGAGGTTGAGATGGGCCTGAGGGGCAGAATAGGAGGCCCGGGATGCCTGCTCCAGCTCCTCCCACTCCACTCCCACTCCCAGCTGGCAGGGAAAGGTCAGGCCTTATGTGGCAGAAGCCAGAAGGTGTCCTTTCTGCCTGTCAACTATCTCTCCCAACTGGCGCTATTGGCCCCCTTCGGTCTTCACAGGCGGTCCCTTTCAGACTGTGGTTTCTCTGGCAGGCTGCCACAAGAAAGTGGAGTTGAGTGAGGTGAGATAAGCAGAGGCCCGGATCTTTCTAGATTTTTATTGCAGTAGAAGGATAGAAAAATAAAAGGGAGATTAATGGTGCTGCAGCTGTAGCAAGCTGAAATGGAATCATTTGGAAGCTACATAAAGACATGCATGTAAAGATTCACAAATAAAACACTAGGCCAGAAATTAAGACCCACAAACATGTTTTGGAAATACCCCTTTAATAATAAAAGCACAGGGTTGGGGCTGGAGACAGAGTTCATCTGGGGAGTGCTTGCTTTGCAAGTGTGAGGACCAATACTTTAAAAGCCAGGCATCGTGTGTGCATTTGTAAGCCCAGAGCTGGGGAGGGTAGAGGAAGACACATCCCTGTGCCTTGGAGGACAGTTATCCTAGTCCACAGTTCCAGTCCAGTGAGAAACAATCTCAGAAAGCAAGCCAGGCTATGCCTGAGGGACATGATGGACGTTGACCTTTGGCCTCCATACAGGGGCTCACACACACACACACACACACACACACACACACACACACCACACACACACACACACACACACACACACACACACACACACACACACACACACACACACACACACACACACACACACACACAACACACACACACACACACACACACACACACCACACACACACACACACACACACACACACACACACACACACACCACACACACACACACACACACCACACACACCACACACACACACACACACACACACATACACACACACACACACACACACACACACACACACACACACATACACACACACACACACACACACACACACATACACACACACACACACACACACACACACACATACACACACACACACACACACACACACACACACACACACCACACACACACACACGAATATATACTCACAAAATGCACACACATAGGGCTATATTTTTGTTTTGAAAAGTTGAAGGTTAGCCATGTATAGTTCAAAAAGTAAACTTCCATGAAATATTAATATTCTGAAAGAAAAACAGCCCAAAACTATACAGACAGACATGGACAATTTGTACAGGAAACAGTGTTCAATTCCCCCTTTAATCAAATAAAAACTAAATTAAAACAGTGCTTGACCTAGCAAATTGGCATTTCCCCCCACCCCTGTTATAACAATACCCAAGTCTTGGCTGGAGGTCAGGGGCTAAGATGCACTGTGGCAGAGCCTTGACTTCACAAGGCACTGAGCTTTGAGGATAGCAAGATCCACTTGCTGGAGCCAGTCCTTTGAGAAAAGTAAGGAGGCCGATGAAGGGTGCACTGCAGGGTCCTCACAACATCACTGACACCAAGGACAAAGCAAGCAAAATGGTTTACGTTCCCCCTCCCTACACCCTCACTTTACCCCTCCCCATCCTGGGAGGAGAGGTGAGTACCACCACAGGTGGATCCTAAAGTGAGACTATGCCAGCATGTAGGTCTGGGGTAGGACCAGTTCTTTCCAGTGGTTAGAGCTCTAGAACATTCCTTTCCCGTGTGCTTGGTCAGAGAAACTAGACCCCCAGTTGCTGCTTCTTTTCAGGGTGTGCTTGAGGGGCGGGATCTGATGGAAAGAGATGTGCCCATCAACATTTTACGTGGAGCACTCTCATCTAAAAAGATCAGGTGACCACAGCCAAATCACCTAAATGCCTGCCAGCTTGCCTAGGAGCTGCAGGATGGCATGCAGGCTTGCTTGTTTAAGGGAGCATGCACAGAATCTGCCAAGGCGCTCCTACACTCAGTGTTTTTCTGAATGAACTTCTTTTAAGTTCTGTCACGTGGACTAATGTAAGAGTGGGAATCTTGTCATATGGGAGCCTCATTCCAAATGCATCAACCACACGGCCCTGGCCATCGGCTGGCTGCAGCACACAGCACTTTCGGCTGCATAAAATGGGTGTTGTAATAACAGCACCCAATGTTAAACAAAACAGCTCACTAGATGAAATATAGCCAATGCAATCAGAATCACAGTAAAGTTAAAATAAATAAAATGCACAGTTATTTGCAGCCACCCCAGATCCAGCAGTGGCTGGCTGTCACACTGACATTGAAACTTGTGTCGCAAGAGGCCAACCAGCCCCCACATGACTAGATGTTTGCCCCGGTCTCCAGGCTTTTGTCCCTGAATCACTGGTCCTTTTTCCCTTTATCTTTTTTAATTCTTTCGAATGTTGTATATGTGTGCAATCCTGTGTGCACCGTATCTCTGCAGGTGTCCGCAGAGGCAGAAAAGGCCTCTTAACTGCTGAGCCATCTCTATGGTCCATCCGTCCCCTTCTCTTTTAAATCACTGCAATGTTCCTCATTTGCGTGTTGTTAGGATTCCTTATACCTGGAATGCTCCTCCTCATTATATTCAAATTGACATCAGCTTTACTTTCAGGTACAGCTGGAAAAGAATGCAGTGCTTGGATATCGACCTGAACTAGCAACTGAAACACATTCCAAATTTCCTGCTCTTGCTACTCCTGCTCAGGAAATACTGACTGGTGTTTACTGTTTGAAAAGTAATTTTTAAAAATACTCCTTCAACAGAGAGGTGGCAGATGTTCAAACATGAGTCAGAGGCAGAAGCATAAAAATGAATCGGGATTCCTTACTGGTTCCAACAAAATTCAGAATGTCCCTACCCCTGACTTCCCTTGTCTGCCCTAAGCTCATGACTTAAGTACACCTTGGTGCAGAATTCCATTATTTCGTGAATTTCCAGTAGTGCAACCTTAGTAATGTCACAGACACAACATCAGCTTGAGATGCTTATTGCAAACATGCTGGGGCAGTCTGTTTCCTCACTGCCTCTGTCTTCTGGTCACTACTTCCATCATCTCCTCCCCTTGAGTAGAGACTAGACCTGTTTACCTGGTTCTAGTGAACAAGACTCTGGCTAATAGAATAGGATTTTGCTTCTGAGATTTAGCAACAAAAGCAGACTGAGACTTCTACCTCCCCTGTTGTCTTTCCTGGAGCCATTGCTTTTCTTAGGGAAGACAGCTGCCAAGTATGACCTCCTCTACGGAAAGACACCAGAAGTAAGGAAATCATGCCACATGCCCACTGCCTGTGAGGATTGGAAGCCTTACAATAGCTAGACAAGTAAGTTCAGATCTGATTATCCACAGCCTGTAGCAGACACATGAATTGACCAGTAGCTCATCCCCAATTCTGGTTAGAAGAGATCTATAGTCCTGGCAGACATCTGGCTTATAGCCCTGTGAGACCCTGATCACTCAGATTCTCAACCCACAGAAATTGTATGCCATCTGCAGGGCAGGAAGGGGTAATTTGTTACACAGCAACAGCTAACTGAAACAATTGCTTATAACCCAGACTATACACCTAACAGTTTCTTCTCCTCTTCGGGATTATAGTGAAGGAAATCTGTCTGCCTAAAATGTAAGAATAACACTTTTGACAATATAAGAATAGAAGATATTCAATATCCAGGATTTATTTTCAGATGGAATGGTAGTAATATTGATGCATTAGTTATGGTGGCCACTAACAGATTCTCCACATTCATAACTACTTCTTTCATAAAGGCTTTGAAATGTGTAAAGTGTCTTGCTAATGAGGAGAAGGCTTAAGTTCCATGAGTGCAAGGACCTTCTCTCTCCCTCTCACCATGGCTTCTGAGGTACCACCCTCCTGTGGAGGTTCACAGACACTCAATGTATACTTCCTGGGTGGATGTCTACCACACGTCCTGAACCTTTTACATGAAACTCCCCCAACAAATACATCCTTATACATGAATCAATCATACAAACATGTTTTCATGGAAACAGCGTATGTATTCCCAAACAACAGAGGCACCTCAAATCGCTCACACTAGCTTTGTCATGGCAGTAAGGAATTCACTCCCAAATGTAATCCTGTCTTTTATATATAGTTCCATTTTGGCAAGGACAAAGGACCTGGACTCTTTTCCTAATCTAACAACTCTCTCTTGGTAAGTCAATTCTCTTCCCGGGGGAATTATTTCCAATAATCTTCAGGATGCAGGGGGAAGAGCTTTCTAAGCCTCACAATGCAGGCCATCAGCTGTGGCTCGGATCCCCTCAGCCCTCACAGGAATCCCACCCCCCCATCGAGGCTCCCTGCCAGGTTTGCCCTCATTGGCCCCCAAACAGAGGCAAGTAGTAAGTGGTAGGTGTGTCAAAGGTCACTCTAAAGTACCTAGGGAGGTTGGAGGGAGGTGTCCAGAGAGAAGCAATTAAGATGCCCACAAGAAAACCGGAGGGATATTGATAGGATGTTGGCACAGTCCTTAAACTCTTTTCTTTGCAAAATTTCACAGTCAAGTGACCACTCAGCCTTTGCTGTGATTCAGTCCCTCCTCAGCAATCCCTAGTAAGGAAGGGTTTGTTCACAAAAGCATATGGGACGTTAAGGAATCCCCAGAGTGCATTTCAGGAAGATAAGGAATAATTAGGTGCAAGAACAGTCCCTCTCATTTGTCAAATACTGGCAGAATGGAGCTGAGCAAGGCATGTCTGATCCCTAACACTGCAGAATTCAGATTCTAGGGGAAACATGGGTTGTTTTTTTTTTTAATTTACTTTACTTAAAAATCACACAAAACAATATAAAACTGATAGCTGATAAATGCTATAAGGCCAAAAGGTCATGTAGCAGTGGCCCAAGTTAAGTTAAAAATTGGGGAAACTGAGGGGTTATCTAGACAAAAATATAGGCAGAGTGGACAGCATATGCAAGGGTCCTATGCTGAGAAAGGCTTGATTTCCCAGGAGCTGACACTCGGCAGTCTGGAGCCTGTAGAATAAGGGTCCATGTGCTGTCAGGTGAGGGTGAGCTCCATGATAGTTAAGACCATGACTCCAATTTTAACTTCATCTTCAGCACAAGCCCTTTCCCTAAGCTCCACACACACAGCATCTCATAGGTAACACACCCGAAACTGAGCTTGTGTCACCCCCAGCTTCCCCATCTCAGCCAATAGCAGCTCCTTCTTCCAGTCTCAGGCTAGAAAGCTTGCATTCTTCCTGGATCATTCTCACACCAATCCATCAGCAAATCCTGCCCATTCTACTATCAGCCAAAATTCAACTCCTGCTATCCCTCCTATAATTTCCCAGTCCTTACCACTACTCTTGTTCTTATGCAGTCTGGACATCAGTCCCATGACCAGTCTTCAAAAGAAATAGGTGTGACCAGGAGACAACTCAACTAGCTGCATCATTTGAAGTTGAATCTGTTCCTTTGCAAAAACTCTTCCGTTTCTGGGGAAAGTGGATTTAACAATTCTCTACTCGAAGCTATGTAAGGTTTCCCATACTGCTGAGATGGATGCTTAGCGCCCATAGCATGGGTAGAAGTCCCATGACGTGCCACTTTTCCTGACAATCCCAACTCATCTTCCTTGCAGTTCCTCAAACAGACCGAATACATACTGGCCTTTGTGACAATAGCCTGGAATACTCCACAGGCCCTCAATTCTCAGGAACTGTGACTGGTCAGTGGATCTCTATGTCCCAGACTACCCAAAGAAGAGTCCACAGAGTCCACATTGTCTTCATGCCCAGCTTTGTCTTTCTTAGAGCCCTTGCACTCTGTGATACATGATCTACTTATAATTGCTCAAAGACTGTGTCTGTTTGGCTGACTGCTACATGCTTAGAATGTGGAGGAGTTCTAGGGAAAGAAAGAAAAGGGTTACCTTCAATTCTCAGCTTTGCTGGACCCATATAATCATCTCCAGAAATCTTCAAAAAATATATAATCCTTCTGCCTCAGTCCCACACCCTACACACACACACACGCGCGCGCGCGTGCGCGCGCGCGCGCACACACACACACACACACACACACACCCTACACACACTCTCTCACACACGTGCACACACACTCATATACATACTCTACACACACTCACACACATACTCACACACACATACAATCACAATCTCACACCCTACACCACTCTTTCTCTCTCTCACACACACACATACACACTCACACCCTACACACACACTCTCACACATGCACACACACACACCCTGCACACATACTCATACACATACACACACTCGAATATACTCACACAATCACATCCTACCCACAAATACTCTCTCTCTCTCTCTCTCTCTCTCTCTCTCTCTCTCTCTCTCACACACACACACACACACACACACACACACACACACCACAGGAAAAACATTGAGCACTGCGTATTTTACTAAGAGTCATGAAAGCTCTGGGGAAACACGAACTAGAGAGAGAGGTCTAGCTAGGAGAAAGGGGATTCAGGGCAAGAGAGAAGGTATTGCAGAAGTCAGGCCTACTCCTGGGAGAGACAACTAGGGCCCAGTCACTCTCGGGGAATAGAGCATACTAGGAGGAAAGGGCAAAGACAGAAGAAATAAAAGATGTAGAGGAGTGCACATTATAAACTTGATAGTAGACCAAGGGTTTCAACATTGTCTAAGCTCAATTTTAAAAAGAAGTTTGTTATCTTTTTCAACCAGCTTAAGAGAAAATCTGATGAAAATCGTCAGAGCACACATCTCGCTTGCCAAAAGACTGATGGTGTATTTTTTTAAGAATCATTAAAAAAAAAATCCACAGCAAATTTAACAGTCAATAGGGGATGGTTAAGAAATTATGGTAGAGTGACTCCATGGGATAGTGTGATAATCACAGTTTTCAAAACAGTGTAAATATGGGAAAAAACGTCTGCGGTTTACTTTTAAGTGAAGAAAGCAGTATTTTAAATGTCTCAGGATTGTGATTAAAACTATTCAAATATTGGGTTCTTTTCTGGGTAAGGCATTCAAGGAAATGTGAAACAGAGAGCTCTGTGTTTCCAGAGGATGGGAGAATGGATATGATCTTCTTTTAGATCTCTATCTCCTGGATCTGTCTATCTACCTCCCCTTCCCCTTTCTTCCTCTCTCTCTTTACTGTGCTTGGGAGAGGATCCAGGGCCTTGTGCATTCTAAGCAAAAACTGTGTCACTGAGTTACAGTTCTAGTCTAATGTTTCTTTCTTTTATTTTTTTTCTTTTTCTTTTTTTTTTTTTTTTTTTTTTTGGTTTTTCAAGACTTGGTTTCTCTGTGGCTTTGGAGGCTGTCCTGGAACTAGCTCTTGTAGACCAGGCTAGTCTTGAACTCACAGAGATCCGCCTGTCTCTGCCTCCCGAGCGTCTAATGTTTCTTTAAGCATAGAGTTTTATTAAAAAAATTGATTGCCAGGAAGGAACCTTTGTCAACAGGACTAAAGAGTCTCCTAGGCCTGCCCTCTCCCCCACACCCCCAGCAAGTACTGGTGGGTGAAAATTATGCTAGTGGAAGAAAATTCAGGACAATAATATGCAAATGTTCTGTTTAACCAATTCACTCAACAAGAATGAACTACCTACTCCATTTCTGGGTAAACATTCCCTGCATACAGAGGCTTGTGAGGAAAACCTAACCTGAGAGATTCAGCCGGCATCAATATTGAGCTCAAAATCTAAGGGAACAACAAACACAAAAATAAGTCCAAGAAAATCTACATTTTTTTTTAACTCATAGGAGTCCAGGTGTGGTAGTACCCACCTGTAGTCACAGCACTTGCGAGGTAGAAGCAGGAACATCACACCACCTACTTAACGCTTGGCCTACTTAATGAGTTCAAGGACAGCCTGGACTATGTATAAACAAACAAGCAGAAGAGAACAATAAGGAAATGAGTAAGTTTTGTATCAGATTTTCACTTGGGAGATTACGAAATGATGATGGTTGGTAGCCTTGAAGAAGAGTACCAGATGTTACAGGGAAGGGGCTGGTTTGAACAAGGCAAATGTCATCCAACACAAAACAGTTTACCATGGGCCTAGCTTGAGTCTGGGAAGAGGCTACAGGGGTGAAACTAGGGCCGGCCTAGGGCCCTGAAAACAGGATGCTTTTGACCAGGGAGTTGAGCTGTATGGAGCCACTCAGTGGAAAGATTAGTCTGGTAGCCAGAATGGAAAAAGTATATTCGCAGGTACCAGACACAACTGGCTCCAGGCCCCAACTTGTTCATTTACTGGTTTTGTTACATAGTATAGACTGTTACATAGTATAGAAAGCAAGGCTCTTCTGCATCTCTGCAATGGGTCATTCTAGCTCAGTAGGATTGTTGAAAGTTGACATGGTAGAAGCAATGAGAAAGTTTGCTCAAGAAAGACTTGATGAATAATCCCATTCCCCTGAATTCTCAGTGTAAAAGAGGAACTGGACCAGAGGCCGGGAGGGACAGGGAGAGGATAGAAGGACGAAGGACATAAAGGACATGATGGGTGAAGTCTAGAAGACTTGGTGATGACATATTCATGTCTTCCAAGGAAAGAGGCAACATCACTGATGTGCAAGAAGCCGAGGGCACAGAGGGCAATAGTAGCCATCACTGAAATGGGTGTGGCAGAGTGTGAACTGACACAAGAGGATGATGGTGTGAAGAATTAAGGAACACGACCAATCTCTTAGCAGGAAATATCCATGGTGCGATGCATGGATTGAACCCATACGACACAAACAATAAGATTGTTGGTATCAACCCTTCCTATTACTGAGGTCTCTAATGACTTTACCAACCTTTCTCCATCCCTCATCTTGATATATATTCATGTCAAAATACAAGAAGTGCTAATGCCAAAATACCCTGTATAGGATGCAGCCCAGCCGAATTTAGCATCCTATATTTTCCTCCAGGGTGTGTTATCATTCTTTAAAAAGTTTATTGAAATATCACTCATATATCATGAAATTCACTGATTTAAGGTACATATCCAATTCCCTTAAAATTTACAAAAGTATGCGACCATCACAATTACCCCAGAACACTTTCATCAACACCTAAAGAAACCATGTACCCCTTATCTGTCACCTACAATCTCCCAACCCCATCTCAGCCTTGGGCAACCAGTAGCCCACCTCCTGTAACCATACCAAACTGGAATGACCTAAGTTAGATCCCTGGGACCCACAGGGTAGAAGGAGAAAACTGACTCCTGCAAATTATTTTCTGACCCCCACTCTTGCTCTGTGACATGTGTTACCAAACCTGCATGAATGTACACACACACACACACACACACACACACACACACACACACACACACACACAATAAATTAGTAAATAAATAAAGCAATTTCCAAAGTCTTATTAATGGCTGCCTGGGCATATATTCTTGGGTAAACAGACAAATTGACCTCACAAAGAAGCTCTAAGATACTGATAGTTCTAACCAGTGTTAAATAGTCATTCTTGATTATACATGTTCACATATGCTCATTAACTCATTATGCCTTAACAGTCATTTCTTAATTTATGTAAGAGCCTAGCCCCAGGACCCCGTGGTACCAAGACTCCCTGAAAATACCCAAAACCTCAGATGCTCATGTCCTGTATATGCAATGGCGCAGCATTGGATTTGGATTTATTCATATTCTTTTCTCTGTCTCTAGACTACTCAAAATTCTTTTGGGGGGAGAGGGTATTTTGAAACAGGATTTCTCTGGTTAGTTCTGGAGCCTGTCCTGGAACTCACTCTTTAGACGTGACTGGCCTTGAGAGATCTGCCTGCCTCTGCCTCTGCCTCCCAAGTGCTGAGGTTATTCTTTTTTTTCCCGAGACAGGGTTTATCTGTGTAGCTTTGGAGCCTATCATGGCACTCGATCTATAGACCAGGCTTGCCTCGAACTCACAGAAATCCACCTGCCTCTGCCTCCTGAGTGCTGGGATTAAAGGCATGTGCGCCACCAACGCCTGGCACTCGGGTTATTCTTAATGCAAAGTAAATGCTATGTAAGCTGTGGTTATACTTCCCCGTTCCTCAGTTTTCTGTTCTTATGACAAAATATCCAAAGCAAACAACCTAAAATGAGAAAGGCCGTAGTTTGGCTCCTAGTTTCAGAGACTTTGGTCCTAGATCAGTTGGTTCCTATGCTTTGGGGCCTGGGCCTGGGTGGAACAGTACCTCGTGGTCTGAAGCAAGTGGCAGAGCAAGGCTGTTTATGCGATGTTGCCTCCAGTGACCTAACTTCCTTCTACCAGACCCACTTCATAAAGTGTCCATTTTCCCCTAACACTATCCCACTGCCCCCTGATACTGTCACAGGCTGGGATCATGCTTTTAATCCATTTGGTGACATTCAAGATCCAAGCCATAACAACTGTATTTTTTAAGGATTAAAGTCAAGAAAAAAAATGTCCACATGTTTGGTACTGATGCATACTTTTTCAAATATGTCTGATCCTCTCAGAGTTAAATGAATATGAAGATAAAGAGCCCACCACACATGCAATATATTCACAAGCACACATGGTTGGAGCTCATGAAGCTGCTCATATTTGATCACAGCCTTTTCAGGTAGATGTACCCCTGTGACTATAGTGTTAAGAAGATCCAAAAGTGTCACTGAGCACAGAGGTTTGAATTTTAGAGCCTGGGGCTTCTGAATCCACAAGGTTTCTTCTGAGCAGGTGCCAGTGAGCCATGTTCCTGAGACTGGCTGCAAGCTCTGGTTGAGTATTTCAAGGTCAGCCTTGCCACCTTCCCTTCTGTAGTCCCCACTGTCTTCTGAAGTCAGGGAAACGGCCCTCATCACAAACGTGGTGCTCTTGGGAATCCCACACCAGCCTGTGCCCTCTCCTTTCCATGGCAACAGCTCTAGCTTCCTGTACCATTCCACACAGCTTTCAGAACTTCGAGTTTCCACACTGTCCCTGTCAGGAATGAGGTTCTAGACCCTTTCATAACCCACAAAGTCAACACATCTGATTTTCCTTATTAATCCTTGAGCTAAGCAAAGCAATCAAGTAAACCCAAACGAAAGTGACCAAATAAGGTGAAAGGTTGTTTTCCGAATTAAATGACTGAGCTCTCAATTCACAGGACATCATACCCTGATGCAAGCCAATCTCCAAAAAGGATGCATTTGAAGTTGTGTCTAACTCTTGGCTGCTGAGATTTCCTACATCTCCAAATTGCATCACACACACACACACACACACACACACACACACACAGAGAGAGAGAGAGAGAGAGAGAGACAGACAGACAGACAGACAGACAGACAGAGAGAGAGTACGCACATGCATACATAGAGGCATGCATTAAAACATGCTCTCCAATATCACATCTCTGCATTAGTCTGAAATGGCAAAAATCCTCTTAGGTATTTTGACCTTCCCATTATAACACCAAAGCCACTATACCTGACATGGACTAAATATTCTGTACATTCTGTCACCCTATCTACATGACAAGTACAAACTTTGTCCCCTCTTTTATGTAGCTGAGGTAAAATATACATAACCCAAATCTTAAGCCTTTTTAAGAATACTATCCCACCAGTGTTAATGGATATTCTCTCAAGCTTCTATTTTTTAAAATATGTATAAATAACTAAAACTCATCAAAAGAACATAAGACTTCCCAAGTAGAGTTTTTCAATTACATGTTAAACATTAAATATAAACCACCCACACAATTTACTCTCAAACAGCCTTCTTTTAAAAAGATACAAAAATTTTTGTGCTTTTAAAAAGGGTGTTTCTTTCTTGAAAGAATAAAAAAAGTCAGTGTTTAAGGGTTAAGCTGTCTGCCTTAAAAATGTCCCTTTCAGAGGGCATGTTGAGTTATGGGTTTTTGTTTTGTTTTGTTTTTGTTTTTCTTCCTGGTTTTTTTAAGCACTTCTAAAATACATGAAAAAGATGTCAGCGAACTTATCTCCCAGCACTGCCTCCATCCAAGCAGCAGACATTGCTGTTTGGGTTTTTAAATGTTTTGAATGGCTTGGGGATTAGCATGGGTATTTAGCAAAAAGTACAACTTCAAATTATACGCTGCTTCATGGTGCCAAAATTCCGTGCACTATCTCAACCCTATGACGTCCACGCAGCCCAGCACTAAGAATGGTGGTTGTTAGTCATCTGGCTTTGCAATGAGAGGATGAAATTGTAAACAGTGTGTGCTGAGGCAGGCTGCCTTTAAGAAAGAGGGTGTTTTCAATATGATCTCAATTCTTTTAGTGTAGCAATATCTTTTAATCAACATACGTACCTAAACCAACATTACAAATAGACTTGTCCTAAAAAGTGGGACAAGGCATCCTAACAAAAGATGATGATACCTGACATGATGGTGTAGGCTTATTGTCCTAGTACTTGAGTGGGAAGCAGATGCTGAAGTGGGGGGGACTCTGATGTCAAGCAAGCTTTAAGGCCAGCCTGGGCTGTAGAGTGAGACCCGGTCCCAGAGAAGACAAAACATAAACAAAAGCAAACAGATTATAAGTGTATTCCCAAGCAAGCATATGCCCTAGTAACAAGTTAGTCCTTAATACCTAAGGATTTTATTTACATATATATTTTATATAAGCATAAGCACACACAGATTTCAAAGTTGTTTTAACTTTTAACATAATGCTTAGCAAATTATATAGGATAATTGCTCTGGCGTTGATCACAAATCCCAGCGTTAGTTACAATGTATGCCTCACCCATTGATGATACAGACGTACAAAAGCCGATATGGCCACACCCTACCTACCGCCATTATTAATTAAGAGAAAACAAAACCCAGATCGCAAAAGCAGGTAGCTCCAGACCAAGTATGGAGATGGCACAATGAAGATGGTGAGAGCTGAAGTGTTTTATTAAGCAGTGCTAGGAGACCAGACCAGAGTCTGTCTTACTCAATGAATGAATAGCTAGAGACCTCTTCACTCCCCCAAACAGTTGAGCGACTTGGATCATTAATCTCAATGTCTATACACACACACACACACACACACACACACATTTCTGTCAATCACAAAGTAGCCTGAGAGAAGGTTTGCCCTAGAAACTAACCAAAAGCAGGGGTTTGCAACAGATGCCTCATTGCAACTTTTAAAATAGATCCAATGTTAGGAAGTTAGTATACATTTATGTACTTGTTAATCAATCCAAGTACATGTAGCCTGAAACTAGGAAGTTGATAAACAGTGAAACCATTAAAGTGCAAAGAAAGTGTGGGAACGCATCACAGTGTTATTATAAAGATAAGAACAGCAACAATAGCCAAAGACAAACGGAAGATCCACACCTGCAGGCCATCCAGAGTAAGGCCTCTATTTAGGTGATATGGCACTTACAAATTTAAATTTACCCATTTGAACAACGAGCAAAACAAGTGCTTGCCCTGTCAGTTTCTCAGTTTCTCCATCTATAAAATGGGGTTGAAGCTATGTGTTCATAATTAGAGGCTGAATTCTTCCATTGGCTTCAAGACAGGATTCAAGAGCAGATGACTCAATAGACATGAATTTGGATACAGACAACTCTGCAGGAGGCAAGGAGAGGGGTCTGGGGCGTCTGACTCAGGAAGTTGGAAATGCTGAGGTTCTCGGCAATAGAAAGTTACAAGGGATGGACAAGAAGGTCTCTCCTCCTCCCCACAGGCAATGCTTCTTTCAGACTCCACAAGACAGATGCAGGAAGAGCTTGGGATCCTTGTTTTTATTCTTTGCATCCTAAAGTGGATGCATGTACTGAAATCGTATGCAAACACACAGGTATGTAAATACACACAGGTAAATATAATCAGATGTGCCAGTGTTCATTGAGAAATACTGATTCTTAAAATAGTTTTGAGGGTGACAAATAGGATGAATGCCTTCAGGCTGGGAGATGATAATTAACATCTTGCCCTAAGTGACTTTGGTCTAGGGAGTGACACAAAGCTTGTTAAAGGCTTGAAGAGAAAAAACTCCAAGGGATCCAGATGTCTCCAGTGAAGTAAGATTTTTTCCCTCCCAAAACAGCTACAGGCAAGTAGTACCGGAGGCAGGAAAGTAATGGGGCAAAATAAGCAAACTGTGGGGATCTATACCTTTTCCCAAATGGAGGCTCCAGCAGTGGCCTATAAACAGCCATTGTTGTAGACAGCCACGTTCGGGGCTTATGTACAACAGAGCTCACGTCTGGCTCTTAGAGTCATCTCTAAATGAGTCATTCTGCAGTTTCATTTTCATCCACCCTGTTTCCATTTTAATTTTTGCATTTATTTGTTTGTTCGTTTATTTTGTTGTGTTTATGGGTGTGCACAAGCTACAGCGTGCATGTGGTGGTCAACCTGCAATACTGGTTCTTTCCTGCTTCTGCATGCACTCTGGGGATCGACTCAGGTGCTCAGGATTGGTGGCACGCGCCTTGACTGACTAGGAGCCATCTCAACAGCCCCTAATGAAGTTTCCTTAGTTGCGTTTTGTAAAGTGAGGCATTCCTATATCCACTGCTTACTGCCCTCAAACTCTGAATGAAGACTTCCTTGCGGTCTCTTTCTTAAGTAGAATCATAGCAGAGGGTTCTTTAAGACTAGTGAGAACTCAGGTTCTCTAAACTCTTCAGCACACAGAGGCCCAGCCCCACCCCAAGTCAGTCAACTAGGAATAGCCTAAAAGAAGCCTGTGGATTGTTCTCTGTAAGTGTCACAGTTGTTTCCTTTGGTATGCCATGATTAAGAGCCATGTACAGACTCTAATTATCTGACATAGTAGTCACTGGCCACACATGGCTATTGAGCACTTGACAGATGTAGCTATCCAAAGTTGATACAATAAAATACATCCCAGATTTCAAAGGCTTAATACCAAAAATGTAAAAGAATGTAAACTGTCACATTGACGTTTTCTATTAGTTATATGTTGAAATTTGCAATGATAATATTTGGGATATACTGGGCCAAACAGTTATTAAAATGAACTTCTGTTTCTTTGCAATGTGGCTTCTCTACACTTCACATAACACCAGTTACCTCCTCTGGTGGAATGTGCTCCTTTAGCCAGTGCTCTTTTAGCATGAATGAGGAAATGGCCCCATCAGGTCCATTCATAAATCTGAATATGGGTACGTGGGAAACTGAGGCATGAGGATCTGGAGTTGGAGATCAACCTGAGCTTCACAGGGAGTCCCTGTCTCCAAATAGAGGAGACATGGGCAGTATAATCCGCTAAGCTAAAGCGACTTGGGAGCTTTCTAGCCTCCCTTTGCCTATTGCTAGAGAGCACATCACTGTGGAGCGAGGGATGATAGGTAGAACCGGTGATTGCCAATTGGTGTTCCCTATTTTGTCTCATTAACTATTTTTTCAAAGGTCAGAGAAGAAAGCTGAGTTACCTACCTATGGGAAAAGAGCCCCTCTGTGTTGTGCACACGTTTGTGAGGTAGCATTGTAGGACTACTCCAGAGTGTGAAGTGGTCTGAAAGGATGGATATTAAAAAACAAAAAACTAGCAAAACATTAAGTAAATGCAAAGAATGAATGCAATGAATGCAAAGAATGGAGGAAGGGAACTTTTTGCTACATTTCAACAGAGAAATGACCCTGGCCCTGGGGTATAGCTCAGTGATAAAGGGCTCATGCTTACCATTCACGGGCTCTGGAAGAAAGAAAAAACCAGACTAGACCAGACCAGACCAGACAGACCGGACCTACTGACATTGGAGGTTGTCAGCATCCAGAGAGCTGTTTTTGACTCAGAATTCATCACGCTGCTGTTTTCCACTCTGAGGAGTCACAGTGTTGTCCTTTCAGTGAGGCAAATCAGGTACATCCTAACTTTCACCTTGTCACACCTCAATGCCCTGGGAGAAGTGGACTTTATCCCCAGTGCCTTCTACTCTCTGGGTTGCAAACATTGAAACCTGAGCTTTAGAAGCCAGTCTTGCTCAAAGAGAAAATTCCAGTTTTGATAAAGTGGCATGGTCCTACCAAATTGGCCAAATGTCTTTCTTCCAATAGTTAGCTAATTTAAATAAAAAACAAATAATTTTGTTGTTATTATTATTGTTGCCCATTTTCCCCCCTTGGGAATCCAGCAGAGAGAGAGTTACATGAAATTAGCTAAAAAGTGTTACATTTGAGAAATCATGCCTGCAATGTAGGGGCTCCTTGGTGTAATAAAAGAAAGAAAAAGGCCTGGGTTCCAATGTAAAATGCAAAGGGCTGGAAAGGAGAGCTGTGGGCCAAGCCAAACGACACACAGTGCATGCATTCAGGGTTTCCATTTAGATACTCTTGTTCTCCAATCCAATGGCAGCAGAGCCTAGATCAGAAAGAAAATGCCTAGTGCTCTGGAGCCCTCTGTGCTGCTATAAGTTAGTTATAAGTTGTCAAGTTTTGCCAATGAAACCCAAAGAACATGCTTCCAGACAGCTCACTTGCACAGGACAGTATTTACCTTCAAACTCACTCCTGTACTGACTCGGAAAACATAATATATTGCAGATGGGTGCCCGGCAAAGTAAATGAGTCCAAATGAGCTGAGCAGGTTTTGTAAGGCTTATTATCAGCATGAAGAAAACTTTAAGGTAAAAAAAAATTAAAATGTCAATATTGGGAAAATTAGCATTTCATATATATATATATATATATATATATATATATATATATGCAAATATAGACTAGAACTAGTTTTTTTTGGTTAAGACAGTCAAGTCAGTTTTAAAAACTTATCTTTGAAAGGCTGTCGGTGAAAAGGCTTGAAAAGAGGAAAATTTCCAAAGCCTTGGCTTCTGCTGTATGGGTCCCTGGCAGGGGCATTTAGGCAACCTGCCTGGCAGAAAGAGAATTCTGAGCTGAAGGCAGGGGCCAGGCATTCAGACCTGGTTCCCACTCTCTGGCATGGGCCTTGGATATAATAACCAGGCTTCAGGGGCTCCTCTACTCATTGGAGAGGTTGACCAGGAGGCTGTTTCCTGGCTCCAGCATCTATATACAGCTACTGGTGTCTACCCACCATCACAGACTCTAGGCTGAGTTAAAAAGATCCCTTTTACTCCCTCAAGGATCGGGTCAAGTCAAATACCAACATGGTATCTTCTTAATTTTTTTTGGGGGGAGCAGAGATTAGAAATGTCAACCTTAAGGAAACAGAACAAATCAGTTTAAATATTCAATTTCAAATCAGTGCACTTATTCCTGACTAATTCTCAGATTAAAAGAGAGTGGAGACCATAGATTGAACCCGTAGGAAAAGTAAACTGGCATCTCATGTCACATCACAGGCTTTCGGCAATTTTCCCTGAACTCTGAGAATTCTCTGAAAGTCCGGCAAACTTTTCTCCAGAATTTTCCTGGTGTTTTTGGAAGAGTGCTATCACTACCTGGGAAATCCTAAGAAGCCTTCCCTCTGTCTGAAAAGTCTCTCATGTCAATTCCCAACTATAGAACTAGTGAGTATTTTAAAAAAATATATATTAGCTGTTCATTTTTCTTTATTATTAAATCTAACAATACATGAAGTCATCTTTAAAGTGCCAGTCCCCGCATAGAGCACTGTGACAAACAGTTCATTTAGTTCACACATGGCAGCAGGAAGAGGTTCTTTGTGAGGTTTATCTCCCAGACTTAAATATTTAAGGCTACTGCTCTCTGTTCATCTCCTTATCTCAGTGGTATCATTTCTCTTAAACAGAGTTTGGAAATAGTCCTCAATTTAAGGTTTAAGCACTAATTTATAAAACCCTTAGTTGATTCCCATAACACAGCAGCAGTCAAACTGGACAAGATAATGAATTGACTGAGATCATTGTCCAGCTTCATCCAAGAAAGCAGCCTTTAGAAAAAAAAAAAAAAGATCTTAAAATGCCTTAGAAATTCAATTTGCAAGCAGCAAAAGCAGCATATAGATGGGAAACACCAGCCTTTATCACATTAATTTTGTGACTAACAGCATTGCTTTGAAAGGGAAAAGAAAAGAAAAGATGACTAAAATAATAAGGCCACTCAGATGCTCAGTTCAGTCTAACAGTACAACCAGAAGGAAACCAACTGCTCAGACAACATTCACATCTGGAGGGTGCAGGCACCATCAGACTCCAACAAAATAATTGTCAACCGAAGACAACATTGCAATGATTTATCATTTCTAAAGAGTAAATTCTGGTATCGGATGGGGTTACTGGGACTGTGACATCAGTTTGGATCACAGTGGAAAAACTCTTCAGTGTTTCAAGCATGCAGGTGTGAGAAACTGGCAAATAGTTACAGTAAAAATATTCTACAACTGGAAAACTATGCAGGAAAAACCTTCTAACAGCCTAACATTCGTTTCACCATCTATTCAAAGGGTGAAACATCAACGCAAGATAGAAATAAAGTCATAGATTCCACTTTTTTCTTCAGCTGACTGCTCACTATAAAAAGCCAGTAAGTTCAAAACTGACTTCTGCATGACAGGTAATCCAGCCATTTACATTTTTTTTAAATCTCTCACATGGAGATGTCATCAACTGAATAAATTCATTTACTCTGAGGAAAGCTGAAAATAAAATATTGATGCAAACATAAGGAATTAAAGTAACAAATTTATATAAAAATGATGTAAGCGACCGAAAATGAGAAAATGTGTGAGAAGGCAGTGAGTTATCTTACAGGTTTAAAACTAAATTAAAACGGATATTCAATCAACAGCACCCTTCTTTGGGGGAAGCCTGTGTCTAAGCTTGAATGTGGAAGTGGATTGTTTTGTTTTGGTTTGTTTTGTCTTTAATCTTTAGGTTTCTTTTAAAGAACACCTTCTTGCTAAAACTCAGGTACTTATTAAAGTGACTCACAAAAGTATTCTGGAGGGAGGAATTTACCTGACACCTTGCTTGCTCTTCTTCATAGCTTCCCTACAATGTACAGGCTCGTGAACATATTTTATTCCAGAAATAAAGCCCCCCTCTCTCCTCTCTCTCTCTCTCTCTCTCTCTCTCTCTCTCTCTCTCTCTCTCTCCTTCTCTCACACACACACACACACACACACACACACACACACACACCTGCACAAAATCTTACCAATCCCAGCAAACTAACAAAAAACACATACACATACAAAATAAAAGTCCATTTCCAAGTCCTATCTATGAGCATATAAGGTCGACCTCCACTGATGCGATGCAAAGTGCCTTCCCTGCCTCACAAGCAGGAGCATGCTCTTACCATGGCTTGTAGAGTAAAGACGCGATGTGTTGCCTTCTGCAGTCACCAGATCAAAAATGTCCCTTCTCTCTTGTAACTTCTTTTAACCAGCAAGATCAGAAAGGAAACAAATCTTTGCGCACTTGCCCCAGTGTTTCAGAGCAGAAGATTGTGAAGTAGCTCTTAGCTTAAAAGAGAACAGATCTGGTACTTCAGTCACTCTGCAGCTCAGAGGTCCCTCATGGACTCTGGTACCTTCTTTCCCCCTCCTTCTTTACGTTTCTTTTAGTAATGAGACTGATTTTTCCAGTAGCCTTCAACTCCCTAGATTTAACTGACATGGAAAATGTGACTAAAACCTTGTAGAACTGTCTAGCCTCCAATCCTACACAGAATGAACTTTGTTGTGTTGAAGAACACCTCGCAAGCAGCTACATGCTCGGTTCCTACTCCCTGTGCTCTGCAGCACACAACACCAAATAACAGTGCGCCATCTAGTTAGCAAAGTGCAATCTCCATCCATAAAGGGGGGACACCTTCCAACCCTGGGAGCTAAGCTTGTCAGGGTTCAGCAACTCTAAAGGTCCAATTGTTTATTTAAATAAAAAAAATATCGCTACTGGGATAATCCACATCTACTGGATATGGGAAAATTTAGGTTATAATGGCACTACAAACTTTTACATCTAACTTTGATTTACAAGATAAAAGCAAGTTTTAAATTAAAAGGGCTTTCTGTTAATAGAGCTTATTATTCTGAAGACGGGAATGATTTTCTTCGAAAGTTGTCCCTGGGTGCACGCCTATTATCTTTGCTTTTCCCCTTCCACTAATGAGCATTTATCTAAAGAGCCTGTTAATCCTCTGATGTGTGCTTCTGGTCAGAGGTAACAGTTTGAATAAAACCACTAACCACTGATCACTAAATCACTGATCATTAGTCACACTCTGCAGGGCCCATGACCCGGCCATTTTCCCCTTAGGTCTCTGCATCACAAACAAGAAGTTTAACATTTTCGATGCCCGTGCATTGCACAGTGAGTTATACTATTCCATGTCTGGATGGGAATAAATAATAAATACCGCCACAACCTTGAGGAAGGGGTGTCAATCAGACTCCAGTCAGGAGTTCACAAAGCCTGCTCTATAACTAGAGCACACTAGAGAAAGTAGATACAATTATAACAAAACACGTTCTTCAAGTAATGCCACCTATTTAGAATATAAAACTTGCTTATTTAGTTTCCTCCATCTCCAAATCAAAGAGTACCCAAGTTCCCTGTCCCCTGCCAGCCAAAAGCTTGTGCCCGAGTTTATGTTTGATCCTGCCTATCATTCTTCTCTCACCCCAAAAGTTTTCACTCTCTGTCTCCTGAACAAGTCACCAGCAGTGGTGTTTTCGCCGCTGGTGTTGATTTAAAGAGCAAGTGGGGAAGATAGTAACTCAGTTCTGTAAATTGGGCTTTTAACTTCCTCTGCAGACAGAAATTCAAGGCTAAGAACAAGAAAGTACCACATGCAGCAATGTATTGTGCTGTACGGTGCTTTCAGCTGTCAGACACATCCCCTCACTTTGGAAATTAAACGTCTAATCTAGATCCTTTCCGCTAAACCTGAATTTAGTCAGCTCCTTCGTCTTTCCCCTAGGGCTGCAGGGTTCATTGGACTCCTGGCTCTTAGATGTGTTGCTTTCCTAAGTCGCCTCAGGGATACGGTATTAGCATATAAGACGTCAAAAACCTTTGGAGGAGTTTTTCTATCTAGACTGAGCATTCTCACCCGGGAAAGGGGCCTGGCTAGTGCCTTTCTTAAATAATAGAAAAGGGCAGATTGAGCGCCCATCAGGTACTGGGCTCAGACACCAGAAGCTCACTCCTGGGGCAGCATTCCCCTGAGGGAAACTGTAAAAGGCGGGGGCTGGCCCAGTGATAACGAGGTGGGCGGGGGAGGTTGGAGAAGGAGGGGTCGGGGAAGCGAGGGCAATAGCGGTGTCCAGGGAACCCTCAATTGCGCTGGGGTGGGGGTGGGGAGCGAAAGCAGAGTTGCTTTGTCAGCATTCTGAGCCCCTGAACCCTTGAGTATCTGAAGCCCTTAATCAAACACTTACTGGCCTGCCGAATGACGTAATGGACCTGTAGCCAGCTTTTATTCTTTGACACATGTCAGGGAGAGGGAAAAATAAAAAACCAAACAAGCTTTGAAGACTCTGACAACGAAATGCACAAGCAGTCCACTCCAGTTCCCGGTCTTGAACCAGCATCCAGTGGGGGCGGTACTCATTCAGAGAAAGTTGGAGCTTTTTCTACTAGACACTCCCCCCCCCAAAAAAAAGCGGGATGTAGGAGATATAGTCCCCCTGATGTGTCATGGGTGGGTGGGAGGGGCATCTCGGCTCTTTCTTGTCTCGACCCTCTAAGAACTTTGTGAAAAGTTTAAGCAGTTCGGTGGAGAATCTGGCTTAAAGACAGGCTCGGTCGCAGGGTGTTGAGAACCGCCTGTGCGCAGCGCGGCTCGGGCCCCAGCTGTCATTTGGGGCGGCAGCCCGGAAGAGGTAACAGTGCCAGCTCGAAGGGGACGGAGGCGGGAGGCGGCTGCAGGCGTGAAGGCGAGGGGCCTGGAGCACTCTCGAGCGGGAGCTCCTGGAGCGAAAGTCAAGTGCCCTTCAAGGGCAACCGCCCCTCCCCGGGCGTGCGCCCACCGGCTGCAGCCCGCAGCTGGTCGAGAAGTGGCAGCGGCCGCTCGGGCACCCGGGGAGAGCGAGCCCCCAGGGCACTCGCCTGGCCACCCCTAGTTGAGCCGGCGTCTTTGCCGCACCGGTTGGAAGTTTGCAAACTTTCTTCAGGGGTTCCGCTGCATCACTGAGAAACTGGGGACGCGGGGGAGGCTCCTGGTTCGCAGTCTCTGCTGCTGCTGCCGCCGCTGCTGCTGCCGCCGCCGCTTGACCACACTTCAGGAGGGTTCCGCACCTTGCCAGGGCTCTGGAGGCAAACATACACCCCCGATTCATAACTGTTCCCCGTGTCAGGGAAACTCACGCGCGCTCCCATACACGCACGCACACTGGGTCGGACACGGCGCTGGCTCCACTCAGCATCCCTCCAGTCGCACGGCGCAGCAACCACCGAGACGCGCTCCGGGACGGAAACGGCGTGGGGTCTCTGAGTGGCTACAGGACACAGCACAACTCCACAGTCCACCAGCAACTGGGACCGGACTTCCCTCTGATCCGCCAAAGTGTTTACAAACACAAATCAAGCGGCGGGGGGGGGGGGCGGTAAATGCATCGCATCCTCCCTACTCCTTGCCCTGTGACCTGCCCATTGGACCAAGTAACCTCGCGGCTGCAGTGGAGAACCAACCCCTGCAAACAAGGACGCTCCCAAGTCGGCTCGCGCGGCAAGTGCAGCGAAAGTGGCTAAATGCAAAAGCCCCAGAAGTGGCCGCGCCGTATTTTTAGGAACTTACCAAACAAGTGTGGAGAAGGCAAGAGCCGAGCCCGGGTGAAGGGACCACGTTGGACTGAGCAAAGATTACAATACATTCTATTTAGAGTGCATTACATCACCCCCCCGGTGACGTCACGTGGGATTCCTGAACTTCTAAATCATTGCGGTCCGCTGGGGAAGGAGGGAGAGAGGGGTGGGGCCCGCACGCCGAGGGGGCGGGCCCCGTCCCCGCTCCGCCCAGACCCCGCCCCTCGAGCGGACCTGGGTGCACGAGGCTGTGGCGGCGGCGGCGGCGGCGGCGGCGCCCGCGACCGCGCAAGCAACAGCTTGCACAGCCCAGCGCCGAGTAACACGGCTCCCCGACATTAGTGGTGTGAGTCAGCTTGGAAACAATCCTGATGGTTTCAGACAGGACCACGCAGGAGACACGAACCCGAGCTCTCCTACAAGGAGTGCCTGTAGGATGAGAAAGGAGCTAGGTTTGGGGTGTGAGCAAGAGAGATGACAATCACAGTGGGACGCTGAAGGAGGTGGGGAGAGACTTTTGCACTTATAAATGCAAGACGCTCCCCCACCCCCAGAAGATACCCAGCTCCTTTGCCTGCGACAACTGTGACCTCATTGCAGTGTTCTCTGCATGCTGGCTTCTCAGCATTGTATCTACACTTCGCCGGCCCTCTCCGCGTCACTCTCAAGGGCATAACTTCTTTCTTGGGCACACTCACTAGGGCTACACACAGCCCCCAGCCTTCCCTAGTCCCTCACGGTGCGTGTGCGGAGCTGAGAGAGTCGCTACTGAACGCGAAAGGTGAATCTCAGCCAAGAGCCAAGTGATGAGCCGGATTTAGACCTCGCGTCAGCGCCGGAAGGGCCCTGGCCATTGGATCCAGAGCCTCGGTTACTGGCCCAAGCTCACCGGCTGGGAAGCAGCCGAGTCAGGGCTAGAATACAGAATCGAGGGCCAGCTCTGCAGCAGGAAAGGAAGACTGCCGTTTTCAGCGTGGGCCAGTCGCCACCACTATCACCTTCCTCATCCCCGCCAAGGGCTAAGTTTCCTTTCGGAAGCTCTCCCCTTTGGGAGCATTGAAAGCTTGTTCAAAATGACCACTGTCATCCTGCAACAGCTCACACTTTGCCAAGCGCTTGGAAATCACGCCGCAGTCATGTTCGTCTTCCTTACAGCACCTTGGCACAATAAGAAGTGAGGCTGTGTTGTAATCATCCCCATTTCACAGCTGAGCTAAGGCAGACTCCAGAAGGCTAGGAGCTCACCTGCTGAGCAGGGACCCACTCCAATCCACACCCAACTCCAGATCGCACTTGGGTGCTCTGGTAGAACCAGGGATGTTCATTCTTTTCTGGTGGGTAACTGGTGGTTAGAACGTCAACAAGAACTTGTGGCTGGGAGTTAGATCTTTGCTTAGGAACAGTTTAGCCCCCATTAACAAACAATAATGGTTCCTGACATTTATGTAACATCTGACATTTATATAGTACCTCTCATTCCAGTGTCTCACAGCCCTGACTGTGCAGTCTGCCAGAGGATCATGACCAGACTGGCTAGGAATCATAATGCTTTGCCTGAATTGTCACATTTCTGAGCTGGTTTTGACATACTAAGTGGAAGAGCTTTCTATTTCCTTTATGGTTTGAAGTGTTTAAATGACCCCCCCCCTCCTTTCCGGGGTTCCCTGAAACCACAGAGGCTGACAACTGCCTTTTCCTTGCAGCCTTCCTCAAAACTCTTCAGTGAATTTTCTACTTGTTCTTTTCCCTATGGAGCACTGAAGGAACCCCGAAGGAAGACTCCAGTCCTAACCTGAATCTGAACCAATAAAAACATTAACGGTGACAGCTCAATTATCTTGGCTTAAGGAAGGAAGCAATAGCCCACTCAGCAACAGCTTCTGTGCCACATTCCATCTCACTTACCAGTGCAGCCTTGCCCACCTGAAGCAGGGACCAAGCTCCTTCTTCCTCAGAGCCCAAAGGAACAGAGCCAGCATAGCAGAGTTCAAGCTGAGAGCTGCCCCCCCACACCAGAAGAATGACGAGAAGAGTTGAATAAACAACAGAATGATCACCAAAAGATTCACAAACTTACAAGGAGTTACACAATTTGATTCACAAAATTTGCTGAAGAGAAGCATGAGTAGATGAGTTTTCATGAAAGCACTATCCAGATTTCTCAATGTGATGGTGGGAATATTCACAGTAACTCCAGAATTATATCACTTGTATTAACAAATGTATTTGGCCTTGGGTGAGATTTCTGTAAGCCCCACTCTTTTTCTATTAATGAAAGTAATGGGACTAAGATTGTCATCAGCGGGCATGCAATGATGTTAGCAAACTTAGCCAGTAACTGGAAAAGAGGATTTCCCCCATCATTCCTGACCCCACACTACCTTCTGTGTGTACCATGGGCACACGGGCAGCAAGCAGCCTCTAATCAATCAGACCCCACCAACAGCTCTCACGTCTGTGGCTTGCATGCTTGTCTGCCATGTGCTGGTTCATCCAGGACTTCTCAGAACTCAAGCACCATTGAGGCAACAGCACAGGGGTGTCTCTAAGAGTAACTAGCTCAGCAGGTGGTTGCATAGCCTATGGTATTTGCCCACTAAGATGCCAGCACCAGACCAAGAAAGCCACCTCACCTCCGGGCCTCTGGTGGAATATGTGAAAACAGGGACCTTTACACCAAAATCAAGTCAAACTGGCTTGGATACCACCCACCCAGGAACAACTCCACATAAGCCAGCCTGGTGTTAAGTTTAGACCTTTGAAAAGAAAAGTATCTACACTGACTCCCTAGCAAACCCTAGGTTATTCCTTAGTTGCTGGACCAGGAAAAGAAGACTCTTAGGATCAAAGTCAAGGATTTCCCTTTACCAAGACCTAAAGAAATTCTGTATTTAGTATATTAACAGCCTTTTTGGTACACACTGAATACTAGGCATGAACAATCCAAGGGATTCATCTGGGAAAGAAACTGTGGAACTATGGACACATTCTCTCTCTCTCTCTCTCTCTCTCTCTCTCTCTCTCTCTCTCTCTCTCTCTCTCACACACACACACACACACACACTTGGAGGCCAGAGGTCAATATCAAGTTCTTCCTCAATCTCTGTTCACCTTAGTCTTTAAGACAAAGTCTTTCACTAGCCCTAACGACTCAGCAACCGGCTGGTCAGTGCTCCCCAAGGATCCTCCTGTCTGTACAGCCCCAGTGCTGGCATTACAGGGGCAAGCTGTGTGACTGGACTTTTTTAATCTGCGTGCCGAATGTTCAGGCCCTCATGATTACAAAGTACTTTACCAAGTAAGCCAACCCCAAGTCCCTTGGAAGAAATTCTTCGGCCCTGTACTTTGGGTTCAGCTATTTGTCCGTCCAACTTACAATGAATGTTGGAAAACCTGGTGCTGGGTTTTAATAAGATTAGGGCTGGAGAGACAGCTCAGTGGTTAAGAGCACTGGCTGTTCAGAAGTACTCATTTGATTCCCAGCACCATGTAGCTCACAACTGTCTTTAACTCCAGGTCCAGGGCACTCAGTGTTCTCTTTTGGTCTCCATGGACACCAGGCACACATATGGTACAAAGATGCATTTGCAGGCAAAGCACTCATACACAAAATATAAAAATTTTAAATATAACAAGGGTCTCCTTCCCTGAATTTAGGTTCCTACAGAAATCCCCAGACTTTAGTAACTAAGTAGTAAGCACTTTGCATGGCAAAGGTAGCTTCTTGGTTCCAACCTCACAAAGGTTTCAGCTCAAAGGGGTCCAGGAGTCTACATCTATGACTTTCATGCCAGTATCTTGGCACCTTCACATTGAGTGGCACTGCTTTAGTTACTTCCTACATGGTAAGTGATGGAGAGGAAGCTGATGAGAGGGACCAGGAAAAGGGCCTGCTTGCATCATGACTTTCCTCTTCATGGAATCTTTCTTTTTGGAGTTTTGATTGTTGTTCTTTGTTTCTTTTATTTTTGCAACACTGGGAGCTTGACTCCAGGGCTCCTATGCTCCACACTGATACACCAGCAGTTTCCTGTAAAGACTGTAGCTCACCTCATCCCACTGCATATACATCTCAAGGCATGCTTTAAGGCTTCATCAGAGCCTCTGTAGTTGGTGCTGCCACTGCTGGAGAGACTAGGTTTTTCCTGGGCTTTTCTTAGCTGTGCTGGCTAGCAAAAGTGGTACAAAAGTCACTGCTGGAGTCAACTCAGAACACCCCCCAGTTATGGCTCCACTTGGGAAGTTTATCCCTCCTAAAAATAAAGGGTATCTTTATTATCTGTCTTGAAAGAACAAAGATTCCCAACTGACAAACCAAAAAAAAAAAAAAATGCATGTAAAGACTATGCTACAGTTTGAGTCTGAAAACAGCCTCTGAAGGCTGGAGTGTTAATGGTTTGGGTGCAAGTGATGGGGCTTTAGTGACTGGATCAAGAGGTTCTGACTTCACTGGTGGCTTCATCAACACATGGATTGATCACTTTTTTATTTTTTATTTTTTTAATTTTTTGGTCTCTCGAGACGGGGGTTTTTCTGTGGCTTTGGAGACTGTCCTGGAACTAGCTCTTGTAGACCAGGCTGGTCTCGAACTCACAGAGGTCCTCCTGCCTCTGCCTCTGCCTCCCGAGTGCTGGGATTAAAGGCATGCACCACCACTGCCTGGTGGATTGATCATTTTTAACATAATGTTTTTACTGGCTTCTTGAGAACTTCGTACACTCATACTATATATTTTGATCATACCCATACCCCTTCTTTCTAACTCCTCTAATGCTACCCATCCCATACCCCCAAACTTTAGTGGTTTTATAACCCTTTTCATAACCCAAATGAGTTCAGTTTCACTGCCCATATAGTAGTCATGGGTATGGGCCATTCACAGGAAATTTGTTGACCTATCAGAGGACACACTGTTAAAGAAAACCAGCCCTCCACCTCCCAGAAGCCATCAGTTGTCAATAATTCCTCAACTAAAGGTTGGGGCTCAGGATCACCTTTCTCCTCCATGCTATAATGTTGACTGGCTTAATCTTTGGCAAGTCTTGGCTAGGCAACCATAGTTGTTGTAATGAGGGCAGCAGTCCTGTCGTGTCCAGAAGACACTGTTTTGATCTGGTCCTCCCTGACCTTAGGCTATTATAGTCTTTCTTCCCCCTTTTCTTTGATGGTCTCTGAATCTTGAGAAGCGGGGTGTGATGCCAATGTCCCACTTATTTCTGAGCACTCCAAAGACACTTATTCCCTGCACCTCACCAGCACCCACTGGGTTAACCACCATCCACTGGGCAAGGAAACTTCTCTGGGGCCTGAGAGTTGCTTTGGTCTATAGGTGTAGAAATGTGCATTTAGAGGGCAATTTGATATTACATCCAATTAGCAAAATATTAGTAGTAGATTCACCTGTATGGGGCAGTGAGCTCCACAGATGTGAGTACTTGACCAGACTTAACAGTACCCTGCCTATGGGTGGAGCCTTAAGTAACACATTAGAACATATTAGTTAGCACATACCATCATTTGTGCACGGTGGTACCCTTAAGGGTGTTGTTGTTATTATTATTGTTATTATTATTATTATTATTTGGTTTTTCGAGACAGGGTTCCTCTGTGTAGCTTTGGAGCCAATCCTGGCACTCTCTCTGGAGACCAGGCTGGCCTCAAACACACAGAGATCCGCCTGCCTCTGCCTCCCGAGTGCTGGGATTAAAGGTGTGCACCACCAACACCCGATTTAGGGTTATTTTTAAATATATTTTAACTGAAATAGAATGCATCACTTCTCCCATTCCCTCCAATCAGTTCTTCCCAGGTATCTTCCTTCCAATTCCTCCCATGTCCCTCCACTCCCAAGCCTCCTTTGTTTTTTTTTTTTTTTAATTTTTTAAAGATTTTATTTATTTATTATGTATACAACATTCTGCTTCCATGTATATCTGCACACCAGAAGAGGGCACCAGATCTAATAACGGATGATTGTGAGCCACCATGTGGTTGCTGGGAATTGAACTCAGGACCTCTGGAAGAGCAGCCAGTGCTCTTAACCTCTGAGCCATCTCTCCAGGCCCCTCCTTTGGTTTTTAATGCTCACTCCTAGTGTTCCCTCACTCTCCTCTCTGTTCACTCTCCCTCTCTACCCGCCTCTGCCCTTAAAGGCTTCCACAAGGTGAGCAGCTTTTTCTCCACCATGTTGTTTCGTTTTTTGTTGCTGTTTTTTTGTTGTTGTTGTTGTTGTTGTTGTTGTTGTTGTTTTAAGACAGGGTCTCTGTGTGTGGCCTTGACTGTCCTGGAACTCACTCTGTGGGCCAGGCAGGTCTCAAACTCAGAGCTCTACCTGCCTCTGCTCCCAAGTGCTGGGATTAAAGGTGTGTATCACCATCACCTGGCTCCCCAAGGTGTTTCTTGCTAGGCAAAGGCATGCCTTGGAATGACCTGGGTTCTCAGTCTCACTCTATTTGGCTTCTGTCTGCCATGGGATGAACAGCCTTTGCTTCCTGCCTCCAACACTGTGGTGTTCTGTCTACCTCAGACACAAAGCAATACACAGCTGACCTTGGGTGGAAGCCTCTGAAACTGACCCAAAATAAACCTTTTCCCTCTATTGTCTGTGTCAAGTACTTTGCCGTAGCACCAGGAAAATAATGTGTCTAACCTAGACAACAATAACCATGCCACAGTTACCTACAATTTATCAAGTATTTATTGTTTGCTGAGTCCTGGACTAACGGCTACCTGTGTGTGTAAACAGCTAATCCCCCCAACAAGCTATTCTCATTTCGCAGTGAGGAAACTGAGTCTTAGGGAGGACAGTGCTTCTGGGACTGTGGATCTAGAATATGGATAAGTGGAGAGAATCACCTCATCATTAGTACCTGCCTTGGAGGCTTGCCCAAGGCTCAAGAACCCAAGTCAGCCTAAGGACTGCAGAAGCAAGGGGAGGGGGAAACTATCCAGAAACAGGGAGAAAGTGAGGAAAATATATCAGTCTCCCCCTAAATTCTACTTGGCTGACCAAGAACCATTCCAGACAGTTATCTTTGTGGCCTGCCAATGAATGCCTGGGCCTCATGAGGCCTTGTGCTCAGACCCACACTTCATTTAAGGCTCTTAAAGTCCCCATATTTTTATCTTTGAAACTTGAGCTTCGTGCATTGAGCCTGCTGGACCTTGGCACACATGCATGACTGGAAGAGGTTCATACTTGATGTACATCTGTTAATCTTTGTCATCCCAGTGTGTGTGCCAAGATCACGATGCCAAATGGACACAAAATGCCACAGACACAAGATGCTCAAGAGTTCCTCCAGGCTCGTATCAAGTGCTCAGTGAACTCCAGATGTGGGTGGCTAATGGGATAGGGAAGAGATGGAAGCTGACAACACAGACAAGAGTCCATGCTTTCAAGACAGATCTCTACTGGGACCCACCAAAAAGTCACAGGAAATCCAAGAAACACAAATAGCTGAACCCCAGCTTGCTTGTACTGGGGCTCTATACTAGACAACTGGGTTCAATGTACCATGACACAGAAAGCAAGCAAGTGAACAAGAGAGAGAGAGAGAGAGAGAGAGAGAGAGAGAGAGAGAGAGAGAGAGAGATATTAGGGAAGCTCATAGTTCATGTTCCTTGTAGTCTTTATTTACCCATGCATGGACAAATCAGAGAGCTGGCAGAACCTGAGCTACAAAAATGGTTGCATTCAATTGGTAGAGCATTTCCACCATGCTGAGAATAGAACATGGACATCACAGCCATGAAACAAAAAGTGCTTGATCTAAGTGACCTAACAACATACAAATTAACTAATCTCACACTTTCTATTAATATTAAAACTGCCATTGTACCGTTGTACATTATACAGTATAAAGGTGAATAGCAAAACGAATGCTAGTAATTTAACATGATTACTTTTTGTTATCTTGATTGACATCATACATCGAGTAAAAATTCTGCCATAGTCAAGAGATTGACTCTGGAAGAAAGAAACTTTCTGTTTCATAGTTTTAGTGGCACTTTTCTGGATTTTAAAAAGGGATCCTGAACTTTCAGTTAATGAGGGATCCAAGAAGCATGTAGCATGGCATCTTAGTCAGTGTTCTAGTGCTGTGAAGAGACACATGGCCACAGCAACTCTTACAAGGAAAACATTGACTTGGACTGGCTTACAGTTCCAGAGGTTTAGTCCATTATCAGCATAGTGGTGTTAGACCCCCGGAAAACTCAGGTATCCAGGGTCCCAGGCCACGACCTCGGTCACCCCAATCACCAGGCAGATTCGAGAGCTTGCTGCAAACTGCATGAGGCTTTATTGTTTTTTTAACGAGCTAACCCCATGTTAGCTCGGGTCTTTCATCCACCCGCCGTGGTGGATGGCTAGCAAAGACAGCTCGAACCGGCTGCAGAGAGAGATCTTATAGGGCAGCATAAGGGGAGTGTCTAGGGGTACGCAGAGGCTCACGATTGGTGTGCCTCCAGGCTTGGAGGGCTTGCCCTGTATTGATTGGCCAACTGGTTGTTATGGCCCATAGGCCCTCCCAGGGTGGTTGCTATGCTCTGTGCATCATTGCTGTGTGCTTGTCCGTAAAGTACCCCCAGGGTCGTAAAGCATAGTGCCACCAGCTAACTTCTGATTGGTTCCTTGTCACGAGGCAGGCACCTAACCTCTAGTGACTAAAACAAGGTCATAGTAGCAAGCACGTGTTACTGTCATGGCTGCCGAAATGGGGAGCTGGTCCCTTCAGTGGGAAGCATGGTGGTGGCCTGCAGGCAGACATGGTGCTGGAGAAAGGGCTTATAGTTCTACATCAGGATTCACAGGTAGCAGGGAGAGGGCAGGCTACTGGACCTGGTTTGGGCTTTTAAAACCTCAAAGCCCATTCCCAGCGACACACTTCCTCCAACAAGGCCACACCTACTCCAACAAGGTCATACCTAATGGTGCCACTCCCTGTTGACCACACATTCAAACCTATGAGCCTATGAGGGGGGGTCATTCTTATTCAAGCCACTACACATGACCTTACTGTACTCTATGTCCCTGAACTCCAGATTCTTCATCTAGAACATCATCATATATCTGCAAGCTATTGCAAGATCCAATGCATCAATAGATTTAGAACAATGTGTGGCATGTTGTAATCAATGGAAGAATTATTCAATACTTGTGTCAACTTAACACAAGCTGCAATCATCTGTGAGGATGGAACTTCAATTGAGAAAATTCCTCCTTATGATCAGGCCATAGGCAAGCCTATAGGGCACTTTCTTAATTAGTGGTTGATGGGGGGGCAGTCCATTGTGGGTGTTGGTCCTGGATTCTATAAGAAAGCAGGCTGAGGGCCTGCCATTGGTGGCACATGCCTTTAATCGCAGCACAGGGGAGGCAGAGGCAGAGGCAGAGGCAGAGGCAGGCGGATCTCTGGGAGTTCAAGGCCAGCCTGGTCTACCGAGCAAATTCTAGGACAGCCTCCAAAGGAATACAGAGAAACCCAGTCTTGGAAAACAAAACAAAACAAAACAGACAAACAAACAAACAAAAAACCAGGCTGAGCAAGCCAGGAAGAGCAAGCCACTAAGCAACAATTCTCCATGGCCTCTGCATCAGCTACTGCCTCCAGGTTCTTGCATTGACTTCCTGTCCTGATTTTCCTCTGCAATGGACTGTAACCTGTATGAGTTAAGTGGAATAAAATCTTTCTTTCTTCCCCAAGTTGTTTTGGGTCACATGTTTCATCACAGCATTAGTAACCATAACTAAGACAGATACTATATTCCAAGTCTTTGGATTAATTTAATAGATGAACTCAAAGGACTTAGCATGCTGCTTGCTTTCTAGAATGTGTTCAGGGAGTGTTGTCTATGTAGGTGCTTCATGTAGTATACATTGTTGAACTCTGTAGGTTCAAAGATGGAGGCAATCTATTTAGACCTTAGTTTCAGAGTCTTAGTATGACCTGTTTGTATTGGAAGATATTGCCATCAGAAAACTAATCTGCAGTGAGTATGTGGACACCACAGCAGCTTCCTCCAGGCTTATGATCCAGCTAATGTCATCAAATTTACCCTTCGGGTCTGGATAGAGAAATGTTTTATACAGGACTGTGTAACTATTAATTCTTCTGTCTTTTAGAGCACCTAGAGGCACTTCTGGAATCCTAACAGGTACAACTTGAACACAATATGCTCTTGCATTAGTACTCATGGTGCATACCAACTCCAGAATAGTGATTCACAAGGGATCAGGCCACTTGGCTCAACCTCCAGGGACCCCACATAGAAGGCCATCTCCTGCTGATGGCCTAACCTATTCTTTTAGGATTTTTACATCTGTCACCTTATAAAATGTAACGTTTGCCCTCACAACCTGGCGGGAAACCAAATGTTTCACTATCCCAAGGAGGATTAAGTGTTAATGTCCCTGTAAAAGTTACCTGATCTTAATGGTCTCCCCTTCTTCTTCTTTTTTAAAGAGAGAGAGAGTTGATTAAAGGTAAAACCACTCAATCTTTCACCAGCTCTGCTTTGAGATTAAGTGAAAGAGATTGACACCTGCTCTGGAAGATGACCTCGCAGTGAACAGTGCTGTGTCAGCACACTCCAAAACTCCTAGTCATTTCCTAAATCGATGGTAAGTGGAAAGTAACGGTTTAACAATAATTAAGAATGTTTTATATATAGGGAGGTTCATCTAGACTAAAACATTATTGATGTCCCATAAATTAATATGGAGCATCATCTCCCATGAACTGATATTTCCTGTGCCACCTCTCTTTCTGTAGTTAACCACATGTTTAACTCATGTACTGCTGATGTGGAAGGTCAGTCCCAGCTCTTTGGGGTCGTTTATAAGTACCTGTTTTCAATGATCCTCGGGAATTTCAATAGCTTTTAAACCTAATGGATCCACATGCCTCCTTATACTTACAAGATACAGAATGTTTAGAAGCTGGCAAGTTACTCTGACCCTCCTTTGAGTAATAACTCACTGGGTGAGATGGGAAATGCAAAGCTTCCCCCTCCCAATCTCTTCCTCAAGCATGCTTTTAGAATCTCCTGTCCACTGCTTTCACAACAGTGGCCTCACTTGACACGGATACTGCAGTGTAAACAACACACAGGTTGCTGTGCAGTTTAGCAAAACCATCTATTTTCTGAACTGCTGCGGCTGTTTAATGGCATGGCCACGTCTGATGGGGAGGGAAACAGTACTGTTTACGAGCACCAACTCTGGGTCATACCTACTGTCCTATCTCCTCTAATCCTAACAACTCGGGGTGAAAGGTGTCTTCCTCCTTGTTTTATTAAGTCAGAACTGAAGCTCAGAGAAACTAAGTCATTGATGGCTGTCACAGAGCTAACAAAGAAGGAAGCTTGAGGCTCCAAACCTCACTGGGACCCAGAATCCCAGTTTTCCTGTCATAAGCCTGCTAGGATTCTTATTTCAATGCCCCCCCCACCTTGCTGCCACTGCTCCTCCAGAGTATTACTTACTTTGTAAGCATAAGCATTCTCAAAGGTGGGAATCTGTGGCATCTCTTAGCAACTGGTTCTAGGAGTTGGAGACCTTAGTAGGCTGATTCCTGTGTTCATTCAGGGAGGAGCAGACCTGTTGGATGAAGCCCAGAGGATACTATACAGCAAGATTCTGGCCATCTAGGTGACTCAGGCATATCACTACCTCCTGCCATTAGGGACTGTGGTCCACATCTTATTGGAGTAGGATGACCATATCTCTGACCTCCTCAAGGTCCACGAGAGGACAAAGGCAGAGTGGTTGTGCTGGTTGGTTAGTCTCAACTTGAGGAAGTGTCTCCATCAGATTAACCTGGGGGCAAGTCTATAGGGCATTTTCTTAATTGCTAATTGATGAAGAAGATGCAGCCCACTGTGGGCAGTGCCATCCCTAGGCAATGTAAGATGTGCAAAAAAAAAGTAGCTGAGCAAACCAGTAGGTAACACTCCTCTGTGCTCTCTTCCTCAGTTTATGCCTCTAGGTCCATGCCCCAATTTCCCTCATGATGATCGACAATTGCAAAGTGAAGGAAACCTTTTCCTTCCCAAGGTGATTTTGGTCATGATGTTTATAAAAGCAACAGAAAGCAAGCTATGATGCACGACATTAGCCAAAGGTTCCTTAACGGTCACTTTTGCTCTTTTTTGAGATTACTGGCCTGTGCCACCACTCCCATCTTAAAATATAGTTTTAAGATTTGCCTAGAAATGATTTCCTTGTTTACAATACCAACTCCCACCTTAGGGCTATTGAACTGAAAATTCAACTCATCTATCCCACACAATGAGCTCACCAAAACAGCCTGATTTGGAGTGAGAGGCCAGCCATTGTGAGTTACAATAATCACAGTACTTACTGCGTCCTACTTGTCTGTGTATCCTACCTGAAAAAAAAATGTAAAATCTCTTTAAGTCAAACATGTATCTTTCATTGGAAACTGAAATTAAATCAACTGGAGGCATCTTCCACTAAAATATTCGAAAATGCTTGATCAAGATATCAAGGTAAACTTCTTTCCCCTCTGCATCTTTTGGTTGTAAAAATTTCAAGATTAAAGTTTCTTTGTGAAAATTTTTAAAAAGTTGTGATGATTCCTCTTTATTTCTTATGTACATTGTGTTTTGCCTGTGTGTATGTGTGTGTGTGTGAGGACATCGGATCCCCTGCAACTGGAGTTTTTGACAGTTGTGAACTGCCATGTAGGTGCTGGGAATTGAACCCATCTCTGAAAAAGCAGCCAGAGCTCTTAACCTCTGAGCCATCTCTTTCAGCCCCTTTTATTCTTTAATCAAGTGTTTCCATCGTTTCTATAGATTATAAAAGAAATGTGTGTTTCTGAAACCTCAAGCAACAAATAAATTTACAGGACAGAAAGTTAATTTCTCCATCTAGCCCCACAAAGAACTGCTATTACCAATTTGAAGAATACCATTCTTGAAATAACACTGCACATAATAACACGCACTGCACACGTGTGATTAAGCTACACATTTTCTTCCCAAAGAGCCCTTTCCGTCCTACATTTTATTGTGGACATCTGCACACAGAGTACAATAATATGACATCATACTTTCTCATGATCATATAAGTTTCCATTGTTTGGACTTAACTAATTCATTATTAATGAATATTCATGTTGATTTCCATTTTTTGCTATTATAATTAGTGTCACAATGGGCAACTATTGATGGGCTTATACATAAGAAGTGTGGCTCTTTTCACAGAAATGGTGGTGCTGGACCAAGGCACACAGGCTGTTTTCAGCTTCAGAGGGTTTGACATGATTTTCTGAATTAAGGATGATGAGAAACTATATGCACTCAGTAGAAACCAAAAATTCTGATATTTGCCTGGGCTAGCAAATCATTGCATCTGGGTATCATCACTATCACAAGCTTATTAATTGCTCCTCTCTGTGCTCTAAGCTGGCATGGTCCACAGGCCAATTACTTAAATGCACGTCTACTTACAATATTAACCGACCACCAAATTACTGGGACTGAATCTCATCTGGAATCAAGAAATGCCTGAACCTTAGATGTTGCACGCTGCATTGCTGCTCTCCTGAGTGACAGACCAAATTGACTGCCCATCTACAGTGAGGAATCCTCCTGCCAATCAGAGGCATCACCCATCAGTCACATTGCTAAAATAATGTCTACTTGGTGTGAATTGCCCCCTTACTGATTTCTAACTGTGTCTACTTGGTGTAAATTCCCTCCTTACTGATCCCTGGCTGTGTCTACTTGGTGTGACTTGTCCCCTTACTGATTCCTAGCTGTGTCTAATCAGTGTGAATTGCCCCCTACTGATTCCTAGCTGTATCTACTCTGTGTGAATTGCCCCTTACTGATTCCTGGCTGTGCCTACTCAGTGTGAATTGCCCTCTTACTAATTCCTAGCTGTGTGTCTACTCAGTGTGAATTGCCCCCTACTGATTCCTAGCTGTGTCTACTCAGTGTGAATTGCCCCTTACTGATTTCCAGCTGTGTCTGCTTGATGTGAATTGCCTCCTTACTGATTCCTGGCTGTGTCTACTCAGTGTGAATTGCCCTCTTACTGATTCTTAGCTGCAATGAGCACCTTTTCATTCATATCTCCATTCCTCCTCGTCCTCCTTCTTCTCCAGTTTCTTCTTTTGTGGGTTTATTTTGTAAATATTCATTCTCCATTAGAGGTGTGAAGCCTTTTTTCTATAATTTATTCATTTTACTTTTCCCAGTGTGCCTTTTAACTTGTCAAGCTACCCCATTATTTTCCAGCTCTGAAGCTTGCATCTATGAAATAGTAACAGAACAGGTAGGGGTAACAGTAATCTTGCCAAAGAAGACAGTAACATGCCTTAAATTTCAAGAGAAAATGTTTCAGTATTAGGTAAGAAATAAAGCTTACACTTTGGCAAGCCCATGGTGTTATGTAATATAAAGTAATATATTTTTTTCCATGTTGGATATGATAAGAGCAGTGAGTGGCTTTTAAACTTGAAATCAATGATGATCACATGTGCTAGATTAAAAACAGAAAGGTTTCATTGTTAGGAGCTGATGAGTTAAGTAGTCAAGAGCACTTTCTGCTCTCACATAGAATCCAAGTTCAGTTCTCAGCACGCACACATCAGTTCACAAACTTTCTGTCTCTGGAATCTACAACAACAAAAAGTTTCATACTTTAGAAACTGATTCATCATCCCATCATAGAAAATTGACCATTATGGTTCTCTGTTGTGTCAGCCATAGGCACTTGCCAGGCTGAGGGCCATGCTTGAGCTCAGCTTGCACTCCAGGCTTCTTCCTTAACCAATGACACCCCTGCTTCTCTGGAAATATTCCATAGCTGCTCTTCCCTCATCACCCAGAAACTTATTCATAAAGCTCAACATAAGAAGAATGCAACAGGACCTAGCTTTAATTTAAACATGCAGTGAAAGAGAAAATGGTGACCCTGGTGGAGAGTTTAAACCTAGGGAGCCTGGAGTTTAAACCTGGGGCTTTCCCTTCATATTCCATGACTTCAAGTCTCAGTCTAAAGGGGATGAGAAGAGAGTTCTTTTTTCATGGGTACAGATTTTCTGTTTAGAATGATGAAACAAACAACCCAACCATGAGGAACTAATAGTGGTGACAGCTAGATAAAATAGTGAATGGACTTAGTATAACTAAATTGTACACTAAGAATAGTTAAAATTGCAAACTGTATTGTGAATATTTTGCCACAATAAACACAAAAGAAAAAAAGAGACAGAGAGAATGAATCCCAGTTCTACCCTTTCTTAGCTCTGGGGATGGATTCTACACCCCCCTCCCCACCACATGCTCACTTCAGCTCACTCATCTGTGACGTGGACGAGGTGCTATGATCTAGGTGTCATAGTGATCAGAGAAAGCTGCCATTACAATGTTCAATGAGTGTGAATTCTGCAATTCAGGATTTGTTTATGGACTAAACGTCTGGTTGTTAAATTTAACATGCAAACCACTAATTTATGCAATGACTTGTTTTTGCCTTTTTGAAATCTCAGTAAAACTCACTCTTCAAAGACACCAGTGATTCACTAACCCAGATCAAGTGGTCAAGAGGTAGCTGTGATGAGTGTGTGTTCCTGGATGCAGACCCACCAGGCCTCATTCTGCAAGGAGAAGATGGAGAGTGCTCCACAAGCTGCTCCAACCTGATAGTGCCAGGCAAATGGAACCCTTGTAGCTCCTTATCTTTTGATGTAGCCCCACCCAATCTCTATTTCAGTTTCCCCTTCTAAAACACAGCTGCCATCACTCATTCCATTGTCAAGGGGTGAATGGCTGCCATCTTGGAGAGACACTCGCTCTGTAAATCATCCTGTTTGCACCAGTGAGAGATGTCACACATCCACATTTCTGGGACCAAAAGCAAAGCATTGGCCGCCATTCCGGCCCTCACTCACACTGGCATCTCTCTTCTGTATTTCCAACTTACCATGCTGCCATTTTAGAATAAAGTCTTCTTGAAAAATTAGTTTCCACATATCATTTAACCCCTCAACTCATTGCCACAATAAGAAAACTTTAGAAAATGTTTGTTCTGTAGATTCTTGAAGCATTTTTAGTGTTTTATAAAATAATATGTATCCAACAAGACCATGGTCATGTTTTTTCCTCTGTCTCAGTATTCAAAACTTGGTGAAGTGGAAAAAGATGAAACAATACAGAATATAAAGGCAAAGGGGACAAAAGTGGGGCAAAGGAGAGAGAAAGATGGATGAAGACAGGGACAAAGAAGACAGGACTGATGACTTCACTCTTACAAACTTACCTGTTATTCTTTAACTTGACAAGATAAAAAAAATTAATAGCATCTAAGAGTTACAGTCCTGTTTTAAAAATAAAAAAGAAATTGTAATTAAAATGATTAAACTGAGTAAAACAGACACAGGAAACATACAGAAAAAATATATTTCCAATGTGCTAAGCCTCTGATCCCATTAAGCACTTAAATAATATCTTCCTGACATCGCGACTATATAAATATCATGTTACCTTCATATTTATGACACCAAGAGATTGTACTTCTGGTTTATGAAATAATATGTTTAATTTGCAATTTTGAAATGACACTGATAGAGATTAGGGTATATTATAGAATTAGATACTATGTCACACCAGGCAGTCTTATATTTCATTGTAAACACCCCCAACAGGTACAATAATACATCTAAAATACAACAAAAGATAGCACACATTATGACAATTACAGCATCTGTGCCCTGTACCCAAAGGAAAAGAAAAGTGTAGAGAAATTGCCACCCACGACTTTCTTTGGCAATCTTTATCTTTTGGGCACAGTGCCATATAGCTATAAGCTTGTGTATTTTTGATGAAAAGACAAATAAGTGTAGAATCATATTTGCTGCAGTCTAATGCCCAAATCCCATGTCTACAATCCATCATTAAAATGTGACAGAATATGGCTACAAAGAAAGAAAAGCCCAGTTATCATGCTCCCTTGCAAAGCTTTTGGGGGCTCGAGGGTGTTTGGCAATCTTGCTGTTTCTAGGTTATTTGTGGAATAACCAGTTTAATTGAGCTGATGATTGTCTTGTGTCTGCCTTGCACTTCTGACTTAGATCTTTATTTCTGCTGTTGGCACCAACTTGTGCTATGTGGCAAGGGAATGGCATGTGTTCAGCAAGCCTAAATTCCAGGGTCCAGCCCACCCTATCTTTTCCTTTGCCAATCTGATTTCTGAGGAATTTGCCTAGAGTTGTTGCAAGGAAAAAAAAAACTGAGGGAAAGGAATTCCTCCCCCTACTTTGCAAACCATTTCATAGAATACCTTCTTCAGGTTAGGATTCTTGGCCCTACTAAGGTAACAGGGTTTTTTTTGTTTTGTTTTGTTTTGTTTTTTACCTTTATTAAAGTGAAGGCCTCTTTAGCATATCCTCTGTAATTGGAGCATATCCCACTGCATGTAAAGCACAGTGTAAACCAACCTGTTGCACCGTGGAGAAGAGTGCAAGTCAGATATTTGCTACTCAACCTAGCCTGTTGGAGAAAGAAAGGGGGAGGGTGGGGAAGTTGGGTTAACACCAGCCTTGTCCTGACATGCACCAAGATTGTAGCAGGAAGGGAAATTGAAAACAGAAACATCAGGAAGGCAGAGAGGAGGCAGGGCCTCTCTTTCTTCCTTAGCTTTGTTCCTAACAAATGTTCATCATCACCCACTCTAAATCATGTCACTGGATAGGAGACCGTGCAAAGGGGAAGTTCATACTGCAGAGAAGGAACAGACGGAAACTGCCTTTGACCGCTAATGGGAGTGGTCTCTCCAGCACAGACGTGGGCCCACTGTCTCCTAGGTAAGCACTCCAGGTTAGACCATAGTCAAAATCTGAAACGATAAAGGAATCCACAGATCTCACCCAGAAAGCTTAATGTTTAAAAGAAGATCCTAAATCTAGACTCTTTCCCAAGAAGAACATAGATGTTATACATCACAGTGAGTTTCATCTGCAAACTTTGAGATATTTTCCTTCCTTCCCCAGAGAGGTACCAGAAGCTTTTTTCTCCTTTTGAGAAAGAGAGAGAAGTCCCTTCCCTCGAACCAAAAGGGAAGATAAGGTATTTGAACACTTACAAATCCATGGAAGTCATTCCAATACAAAGAAGATATACAACCAACAATGTGGTGAAGAAAAACTGTGGTAATTTTACACTTCCTCTACAGAAAATAGGTAGATAAAACACAGGGGCTGGGAAATGACTTTCCAAATGGGCTTCTGAGTGAGAAAACTCCAGACCTGAAGATAACACAAATCAGACCTGAAGAGTCAAGAGACAGGGAATATTGCTGAATCAAAACAAGTGCAGCAGCAAATGTGGGGGACCACTAACTGTGACAAACACTGGAAGGTGGCTGGTTCTCTCTTAATGGAAAGTCTAAGAAGACAAAAGCTTCCTCAGGATCTGTGACCCTCCACAGGATGCCATTGTCCAAAGCCTGGAACTGATGCAGCCACTTAGCTTTGTTTGCTGTGCTCCTGTCCTTTCAGTCCACACAAGTCTTTAGGTTGAAATGGATTTTACTTCTTCTATCCAGTCATCAGTCCCTGTTTTTCAATCAGTATATTTAGAGAACATACTTAAAGTGATGGCTGATACAATTGTATTCATATCACCTCTGTAACTGTTTTAAAACCATTGTTCTCATTCTTTGCTTTTCCTTTTCTTTGACTCACTCACCCTCTGCCTTCCTTTCTTAAGGGAGAGCATTTAATATGGCCCAACCTTTTTTTGTCTTAACAAATAAATTATACTTCTTGGAAAATTCTTTAGTGGTTGCCTTAGAGCCTGCATTATAGATTTATGATGACTCTACCTTAAGACTATACCATTCCAAAGGGAGTCCAGGTCCTCATAACAGAGTGCCAGTCCCTTCCTCTCACCTCTTCCGATGCTGCATTTACCAGAAAGGTCCCATTACCTGATGCGTTGCTGCTCCCAGGATTTTGAACAAACTCCTGTCTATTTTATACCTCCTAAGTTTCAGCTGCAATGAGGGTGAAGCCATGTGAAACTGAAAGCAAATGTCAGCTTTTGTGTCCACCAGAGTGAGACTAAGAGACAACTCAGAAGGTGTAAATAAAGTCTACCAGAATTTGTGATCAATCACTAGATTTCTGAAGTTACCAGAATAGTTAGAAGGAGTAGGGAGTAGGGAGGAAGAAAGGGCGATGGACAACTTAAAGCTTTAGCTTGTGGCTCCATGGAATGCAGGATCTAAGAATGGCAGTTCTGAAGGGACAGTCAGACACAATATTAGAAGCTTCTTGGCTACAAAACACATTTCTGCTTTGTGGGATGAGATAGGTTTAACTGAGTAGGGTGAGTTCCTCAACAAGGAAGTCCTGACATGGCATTAAACCTGACCTTCCTAAGGCTGATCTGTCACATGAGAGAGACAAGGTCTAAGTTATGTGCTGAGGTGTCCCGTGTCCACAGATCTTTTCAGCCTTCACACTCTCCTTTTCCTGCAAATAAAGAGAGAGAGAGAGACAGAAAATGAAAATTTGACTGGATGAACTACAAGGTCTTCCTATCCTGCAATTCTAAAGCCCTATAAAATACCTTTATCATAATCTACCCTTCGAGGAGTCTTAGGTCATCATGGAAATATTGATTTGTTGCCAGTCAGCCAAGGGCAAAATTGGATTAGAAAAACTCAGTAGTATTGTATCATCCAGGAGATAAAGCCACAGGAACCAGAGCTGTGAGAAACATGCCCATTGTATGCTGAGGAGACTGAAGAAGCCTAGCACAGAGTGAGTCCCAGAAGTCGGCATATTCTGGCTGCTCTGATCAAGAATGGCAGAAAGAGAAGGACTCCCTAACATTTCTAGAACAATCTCATGAGAAAGGAACCTGGCCTCCACGCAGGCCCTGTCCAGCAATGCCAAAGCAACTTGGGAGCAAGTCCAAGATCTAAGAAATTAAACCTGTTCCATCGTATTTGGAAGGTGAACAGCAAGAGACATGGAGCAAGAAACAGAGGTAGATGGTACATTGTTACAGATGATTTCCACAAAGGGGGCCTGATGGTGGGTAACTGCCCATCCGAACCCAGTGGACATGACTCCATAGCAAAACTCCTGGAAACACGGCTTCACTGAGTTACTCTTAGTGGTCACTTGACCTGGTCTACTTTATCTCAAGCTATAATGATACTGGAAAACACACAGATATTTTGAACATGAATTTTATTTGTTCACATGATTATTTTCCAGTAGATTCATCCTAAGGCACAAGATTGGTAGATTAGTAACTACAAATAAAGTCCAGTGGAATCCAGGGAGAAAAAAAAATATCTGATGAGTGCTTAAGTGGCAGACATTGTGCTAGGCTTCTTATATGAAAATCACCTTTAAAGAGTGTTTGTTTGCTTTTTAGAAATGAGGGCAATGACTAATTTCTGGGTGATCACATGTACTATACTTAATACAGTCTGCAAGAGGTGTGAAGTCTACACTATAACACATAAGAAAATATAATGCCAAATTTGCAATAGAATAGGAAGCTGATTAATCATACAAAGGTTTTATACTACAAATAATTTTGAATTGCAAAGAAAACTTGTAACAAATGTATAAAAGTAGTAAGACTGTGAGGGACAATTTTATTTGCCTGGATTTTAAAAACAAATCTACAAATCAATGCTAACAGTGAAGATTTTTAAAGATTCAGTCAGCATAAAGCAAAAAGAGTAGGAAGGACTTGGCACATTGTCTCCAACCCATCTTTCAAAGAGTTAAAAATGCATAAGGAAAGCTGAAGCCTGAGTCCAAATCGCAAACTTGACTTGAACTCTGTTGTCAATTGCCAGGGAAAGCATTCCAGACTCTAAGAAACTGTTTGATTTTTTTTCTCCCTTCCTAGCATCAAGAAAGTGCTGGAGGGCTTAGAGGGCTCCTGGCATGTAAATTGTAGCCATCAGGAGAAAACCCCATTGCACTATGAAGTGATGCTTTCATTTTCCCACATGGGCAGAGTCCAGTGGGATGGAGAACTCTGGCTTGAAATCAACCAAGTGACAGAGAGAATAAAGAGCCCTTTGCCAACCCCGAGATTAAAGGTAATCAACGGGGAGGCGTCTGCCAGTTATCTGAAAGAATTTGTAAGCAATAGTAGATGCAGGATGGTAGAGTTGCCCAAAGGACAGATTTCTTTTCTCTGCCGTTTGGGGGAAGCAATCAGCAGCGTATTTCATTTCTAGTTTAGCAAGGTTATTAATGGTGTCTGTTTAAGAAGGGTGAAATGTTTCTGAATGGGTTTCCCGGTAAGCACTGGAGTGGTATAGAATTATGTGCTGTTTTATGATCGGGCTGCACAGTTAGAATAAAGTGCCATCTCCCCAAGCTTTCACACAACAGAGCAATTAATTAACTTATCCCCATGAACCCTGTTCTCACCGAAACTTATTAAAAGCCTGGTTCATCACCAGCAAAGCCCCAGGCAATCATCAATTGCCTCATAATAATACCAAAGGGAAAAAAAAATAAGCTACGGTTATGCTCTCACTTAATATCCTAGGAAGGTCCTCTTTGCCCTTTGTCTTTGTTTGAAAATATCTCTATTAAGAGTTTTAAAAAAAAAAAAGACCCTCCTTGACATGAAATATGTTATGGCAAGGAACTATGGGAGTAAATTACAGACGCCTCCGGGTTACCAGATTAAGAAGAGTTGCTGGACTTTCTCAAAGACACACAAATCATTCAGCATGTAGCACAACGGGGCATACAGTGTGTTATCGATGTCATGTTCCAAGCACCATTGTTAATACGGACCAGAAGGGGAATTGTTCATCAAATAACAAAAGGAGGAGGGAAGGAGAGTCAACGGACTTCTGTGTTAAATAAGCCAGCAGAGACGCTGGTTTTTAAAGTATTAAATAGCTTAATAGTTATTAGTCTACTTGGAGTTTGAGTTTAAATTCAATTCCCAAATATCCCTAAGCAGCTGTATTTATGATCCCCTCTTCAGGACAGTTAGAATGGTTGACCATGTCAATAGCGCCCTCTTCAGGATGTTGGAAACCTAGGCCTTCCTTAAATTGGGGGTGGGGAGGTTGCTGTGACCAGTGAACTACATCTGAAGACATGATTAAACTGAAGAAATATCTGGAATGCTCACGATATCTCTGTTGCACAAGGAGTTTAGGATTCTTTGGCGATTCAAAAGAAACCACAGCATTGGTTATTGTATATTTTGTGGGTTAGGGGTAGCATTTGGTCTGTTAATATTGGCTTGTTTGAGATAGAAATATTGAACTTTCTAATCTGTTTTTAGATATAGTACCTAAATAATTAAGTTGCTTCACCCAATCTAAGAGTTTCCTAATTGCAATAGTATCCAGTACTTCTCAGATTCCTTTTAAAATGCAAACAGGTCCACTTTTTTGAGGGTTCCTAACTAATGAGTGTGTACACGTTTCCAGCTGTTTTCCTGATGTGCCTTAGATGTGTGGAACGTGAGGCTTTTGCTGGTGAGAATGTCCTGGAAATTTTCGTGTTCTCCATATCCCAGTCCTGAAGTCATCTAGATAATTCTACAGGTAGTTTTTCTCTGTGCTCAGGGCTTACACATCCAGGTGCAGAAGCCAGAAGGCCCTTGAAGAAATAGCCCATACTAAATTTTTGACCCTTGTCACCACAGCCTTGAAAATCAAAGATGCAGGCTTTTTGCCTCACGGCTGTAACACACCAAACAACCTTGTGGCAGTGATTTAATCTCACCTTATTTTAGCAAGTTATCAGGATTTGGCGGGGGGGGGGGGCGGAATTTACTTCCAATTTCAGAAACACCTCAAGAGTTATTAGGAGTGACACAACACATGCCAGCCCCCAGAAGAGGCATTATCATTTGGTGTGATGGATGAAGTGAGCAGAGGCTTCCTGAGCTCAGGGTTAGTTTCCACTTTGTCCTGTCCTTTTATAATCAGCTTTCTGGGCCTTGGTTTCTTCAGCACCACTGTTAATGATAAACTCCGGTTTGAATAAAGATTTCAACCGAGGTGCCTAGCAGAACTAGATGAAATGTAATAAACATCTTTTTAATAGCTGAGCTTATTAAATGGGAGGGTAAGCAAACAGTTGTGCTGTTAAGAGCTGGGAATCAGGTGTTGAGACAATCTTGATGACTGAGGGGCTTGGACTTCATTTGGACCTAAGCAATGTAAGGAATTGGAACTGAGACCTCACAGAAATCCAGAATAATGAAGGGGCACATATTCCGTGGGAACCACATGGAAATAGCAGAGGCACCGTCTGCCCGCCTTCTGTGTCAGAATGTTCCAGTCTCCTGAAATCCTGGTTAGGAAAGTCGATGGTCAAGTTGATACTACCTGAGCAGTCCCAGAAACCTCGAGCAAGATATTAACCCACAGGAGCCCTGGTAAGAGAGGATGTATACAAGCTGTTATAGGAACTCACCTTCAACTCAGGTCTCGGAGAATTTCTCCACAAGAAATGGAAGAAAAGCTTGAAATCCCAAAGCACAAAGCATGTGAGGTTCAGGTTATGTGAGCAAGTCTGCTGGGACAACCACAGCTGGGCATGTCCACCGGGAATTTCAAATATTGGGATGGGAGAGACAGATAAAGTCACCAGGTGTAAAGTGTTAGTGGAATTATAATGAGATTTTTTTTAAAGTGAGAATGTTACCCAGTACCTTAAAAACAAGTAGTGAGATATTTCCAAAATTCCAGATCCTTTAAAAACTAAAATCAAAGCTTTGAAAACAGGATAGCTTAATAGATTATAAATACTAGAGAAAGAATTGGTAAAATTTGGGAGATGACATTGAAGGAGTAAAACCAAACTGGTGGGAATAAAACAGCAATGGTAAGGAAAGACCATTGAATAGAGAGGGTAGGCAATAAATTAATACAGGCCCCGTTGGAGTTTAAGAAGGATTTTAGATAATATACAGTGGTAAGGATATGTATTTTTTTTTTTTTTTTTTTTTTTTTGGTTTTTCGAGACAGGGTTTCTCTGTGGCTTTGGAGGCTGTCCTGGAACTAGCTCTTGTAGACCAGGCTGGTCTCGAACTCACAGAGATCTGCCTGCCTCTGCCTCCCGAGTGCTGGGATTAAAGGTGTGCTCCACCACTGCCCGGCTAAGGATATGTATTTTTAAAGCAGATGAAAGATATGAATTTTCAGAGTTAAGAAGCACAAGTTTCCAGGAAAATAAATAATAAGAAACTAGAGCAAGCACACTGGGACTGCAAAATATCAAACAGAAGATGATACTCGGCAGAGAACACAGCTCAGTGACAGAGCACTAGCCTAGCATGAGTGAGGCCCAGGTGTGACACTCGGTACCCAGAACCCCTACAACTATGCAGTGTCAGAAAGCTCTATGGCTACAGGAGAATTTCAGCTACAAGACTTGCCTAGACTACAGTGTGTCTAAGACCAGGCTCAGTGAGTTAATAAGATACTACTTCAAAACAAAAAAACAAAACAAACAAACAGAATATTCTGGAGTTCAACAATGGAGCACATGCTAAGTCCTGGGTTCAACCTCCGGCACCACGAAAACCCACAATAATCATGAAGTGAAAACCTGGGGGTGGGAGGAGCTCATCCATGAAAGACAGATATTTAATTGCAGCAACAAATGTCTCAACAGTAGCAGCAAAAGCCTCACTGTAGTGGGAGAACCTACAAAATGTTTGCAGACACTGGCCTGCCCACCTAGCATTTTATGTACAGCAAATGAACGGGAGTGAAGTAAGACATTCTGCAGGTGGCTTTAAAGGAGCCTCTATGGAGGTGGTGGGAGACTATGCTTCAGAAGGATAATAATTACAGAGAGACAATAAAGAGCATGGGACTAAGCAGATGGCACTGTCTAAAGAAACATGGATACTGTAAGAAAGTGGTGCTTAAATGTATTCTATGTATTCAAGTTTAACCTGGGGGTGACAAAAAAAGGTGATGCCATTATGAATGATGGAGGGCTCAGAGTAGGCACGTGAATAAATATGTAAATGTCCTTGTGTTAATATGTAAATCAGATAAAATGGAGTTACTCTGCTATAGGTGTCAACAAGAGACCAGGACTCCTATGAGCTAACTCACCCATGGGTGTAACCAAAAAGCTATGGGGCTCCACAGAATGATCTGGAAACCCACTAGACTCTAACACCTGAGGAAGCTTAAAATGCTAACACTGTATCCCTGTTATTGTGTTTCGGTGATATTTGTATTTTTATTACAAAAGTGATGATAATAAGCCACATACTCTTTCATCTTCTTTCTGTCTCCTGCAAACACAACTTCTTCGGTCAACTTCAGAGCAAAGCCATTAATCATGCCAGTGGCTGCTGCATTAGCCAGCAAATGGCATACTCATGAGCAAGACTCTGGATTCTGATGTTTTTCCTTAAATAGGGTATTGATGTGTAGCTAAGGATAGCCTGGAACTCTCTAACCTCCTGTCTGAAATCACAAAGTGCTAGGAATGCAGTATATGGCACCATATCTAACAGTATTGGGAGGGTGTGTGTGTGTGTGTGTGTGTGTGTGTGTGTGTGTGTGTATCTGTCTGTCTGTCTGCCTGTCTAGCTACCTGTGTGTGTCTGTCTATCTGTGTGTCTGTGTGTCTGGGTGTCTGTGTGTGACTGTCTCTGTGTGTGCCTGTTTACATGTATAAGTGTGTGTCTGTCTGTGTGTGTATCTGTCTGTGTGTCTGTCTGTATATGTATGTGTGTCTATGTGTGTGTGTGTGTGTGTGTGTGTGTGTGTGTGTGTGTGTGTGTGTGTGTGTTTGGGTGTAGGGAGAAACCTTGATTACAGGTACCGCTGACCACGCCCGCTTGGGCATGGTCACAGGTAGGTCACAGGTAGGAGCCAGGGAGGCCAGCACAAAGCCCTCTCGATAAGGCTGAGCCAACACTGGGAAACATTTCTGGGTCCATCCTGCTCAGGGTGCAAACCTGGTCACTGGTTCCCTTGTGTGAGCGTTTCCACTAGTAAATTACAGTTATTCACCTCTCTCTGACTCCACTTGTATTCTGAATTATTCAGGTGCTCAGATGTGCACATGTGTACATGCATATGGACACCAGAGGACACCTTCAAATGTTGTTACTCAGGTACCATACGTCTTTTCCTTTGAAACAGAATCTCTCAGTGGGTTAGAGCTTCCTACATAGACGAGGCTGGCTGGCCAGCGAGCCAGGGATCCCCAATCTCTGCCTCCCTAGACCTGAGAGTACAAACACGTGTGACAAAAAAACAAACAAACAAACAAAAACAAAAACACCTTGTTTTCTAGGGATTAAATTCAGGTTCTCATGTTTGCATAGCAATCACCCACTGAGCCATCTCCCCAGCCCCCTGGTGATTAAAAATTATGACTTAAAGAACACAATTCTGCTTTCATGATTTTCAGTACAGGTAATAGTTACACAGCTAAGCATAGTGCTTGTGCATTGAGATTTTTTTCTTAAACTGTGACTTGAACCCAGATCCATATGCACACTCAGCAAGAACTGTAGTGTTTTCTATACCTTAGTCCTACCTATTTCTTTTAAATTCTGATACATATATATATTTACTTATACATTAAAATACATGGACATGTAAATATAACTGGTGCTAATATTCTAATAGCTTTTCCAAAAAAAAAACCCAAAAAAAAAACTTCTTGCTTGTTTTTGTTTTAAGTCAAGGGCTTGGCTACATAGCTGCTAGGGACTTATTGGCTCAGGCTGGCCATGAATCTCTCCATGCTCACCACCACACCTACTTTAAGAGAACTCAATTACATAAACATTAATGGATATTTTTCAATGACTTTGGTATACTAAAGATCTTTGAATCAATAAAAAAGAAAAGTGCAAACTGAATCTTTCAGATATATTCTTTGAGTTTTAACAACAAGGATAGGTTTACAAAGTTGAATTTAAATTTGTTACACCTTTCAATAAATAACGAAGGGTTTCACCAGAACTCACATTAACACTTGTTTTATTTCATTGGGAAAAATAAAAACTGGGAAATGCTTCCTCTCCAGACTGTTTTTTGTTGTTTTTTTTTCATGCCATGGGCACTGCAAGTGCTTTCAGCTCTCCGGTTACTTCTGCCTTGTGTTAAACCTGCGTCTCTACCAGCCGCAGCTACTAACAACACAAGCATTCATTCTTCCGTTCCTAAGAAACTAGGAGACCAATAACATATTTTTGTTTGTAAGTTTGGAGAAGGCAGCTGCTTTGACCGCCAAGGTTCTTTTCCAACTGAAATGATGGCTTTCAAGTGTGAAGTTCTAGCATGCGCTTCTGCAGGCATTGACAGGGCCTCACTGCCCTCACTAGTGTGGATACAAATAGTTCTAAGCCTTCTGTTTCTGATAATCGGCTGCAAGGATGGCATCGGGAACAAATGCAGACATACTGGGAAGACGATTGTAAAGCTGTCTTGCTGGGAGCATTCAGAGGAAATGTGCTGCCTCCCTGGCTCTGTCATGATATCATAGGCTGTTTCCCTCCCGCAGCGGTGCCCACTGGGGTTACCATTGTTAATTTTACACTGTACTTTTCCAGTTCAAGACACTTGGCCCTTGGCCTCTTTCTCATTCCCAGCATGTCCAGTGGGTGGCCTGTGCTGTCTGGCTGCTAACCTTAGGCGATACTTCATCTGATCTAATAGGTACTCAGCTCAGATGGTCGCCTGTGCAAATGCCACAAGGAACAGCTCCCGTGGGACCCGAAAGAGTATTCATTTTCCAAAGAGAATGAAAGCTCACATGGATAGCATATAAAATAAGAGCTCCTTAAAATGTAGAGTGACCAGGTTACTTCACCCCTTCCTTATGCTATTAGAAAAAGGCAAGATTTAAATACTGTAGAGACTTATATGCCTACTTGACACTTTAAAGGTAGAAAATGACCCATAAAATGTATTCGGATCCCCCTCACCAGCCTCTGCAGTCACCAGATTGGCAGCTCTTTTTTTGTAAATGTGTGTTTATTTTTTATCTTATTTGTGTGTGTGTTTGCCTGCCTGTATACAGACATGAATGCCTTGGAGGTCAGAAGAGGGCCTCAAATCTCCTAGAACTGGACTTCTGGGTGGTTGTAAGCCACAGTGTGGAATGAATGCAGAGCCTCGGCTTGAGCAACAAGGATCCTAACCACTGAACCACCTCTCCAGCCCCTTGGACCGTCCTTTTGCAGCTGATGTTTTCATTCTCCTCCTAACTTCCTGGTTTCAGACATTTGGAGCCTGCTGCTCCTCCCTGTGGTTTAAGCAGCAGGAGAAGCTCTTGCTGTGCTCTTATTCCCTCCAAGCCTTTGCTTCTCAGCACTGACATGCATTCCACCGGACTCTATCTGCATGCACATACGCTGGTCCCTGCCTGCAGATGCCCCAGGGTGCACCTTTTTTTCCTTATCTCCATTTCACTGAATGTTCACAGTGGTTCATGGTGTTTCAATCTCAAGCATACATCCTCTGCTCCGGCTTCATGGCTTAGTCCTATCTTCACAGGCCTTTCCTCACCCCTCTTCAATATCTCTTCTCTCTTTCAGACAAGTAGTCAATCTTCATTAAGTTTCATTTATTATTTTCTTCTAATAATTTAGGAGAAAGAGATAGAGCTTAGTGACCAAAGGATTCCCCTTCCTTGACAAGCATGGCAGGAAGGTGTGGGTCTGGCAGAGGCAAGCGAGTGAATCAGCATCCCATGAGATTATAAATGAGACCTTGCAAATACCACCAGAGCCGAGGACTGGTTCTCCAGGCAAAAGCAAGGAAGAAAGATTTAGGAGGAAGAGCTGATGGAAAGTAAGTTGCCACTGTGAAAACTTACTATTTTCTAGAACATTCTACAATGAACCATCATCTCTGTGGCATGAATGGGTTGATTTCCTGTGTTAATTTGACAAGGTTAAGAGACACCCAGGTGGTAAAGCATAATTTATGCTTAGTCACTGCATGGACTGCAGCCAGTGAGTGCTTCAGTATGCTCCCTGGCCAGCCGTAGCCTAATGAGTGGACTCCTAGGCAATGAGAGACCCTGTGTCAAAGAGGGTCATTCCTGAGGCTGACCTCCAAGGTTGTACCAGGGACATACATACAGTAAGAATATACACACAACACCCACAAAGATTTAAGTTCTATTAAATTGCCTCTACAGGAACAATAGGAGGACTTGAAGCAGTTCTAACATGTATACTCTAGCCTTCCCTAGGACCTAAAGGTGTTTCAGAAGAGTAGAGAGGGTCCCAGATTGAGAGGGAAAGAAAGGAAGGAGGGAAAACAAAAAGGAAGTTTCTGCAACTAGAATCCAATAAGGCTAAGTGTTAATGAGCCCTCATTCTAAAAAGCTAGTTAGTGACAATAGTAATTCACAGGGCCCATTGTTGACACAATGAATAGCTGCTATTACCACTTATTAGTACCATGTTAGACACCTTCACTGGTGTCTGGGCTGAAGATGGGATTGCAACTTGATAACCCATTGTAAATGGAAAATTAAGTCGAAAATTCGTGTCATACTCCTAACCTAAGCAACTTAGCTTAACACCTCATACTTCCTGCTGCAACCTGTGGTGACTGGAAGCCTGAGTGTGAAGAGTCTCGGGACAATATTCAAAGTTCAAATTCTGTTATCTACTAAATGTGACTGTAATGTCTCAGTGCTGACTCTATGAATTAGGCATCATTTTCCTTTGGTTTTTACTTGTTCAGTATTCAGGGAAGAAGCTGTTTGAGCCACTCAAGGGCATGGTATCAGAAGGGAGACAAAATGTCTCCATGTTCCTCCAGTGCCAGCCCAGATGCCAGGTCTGCAGTATGGCTGTGGTTCTGCTGCCCCAGACCGTTACAGGCCTGGGCCAGCCATTCCTCCAGCTACTTCCCTTCATCACCGCAGGCGTGAAGCCAATGAAACTCATTTCTAATTCCTTGCTGACGTTCACTTTGCTTCTCAAAGTACCTCCGATAGTTGTAAAAATTTGTATTTTAACTGCTGTGATGGTGTCTGCAGTAATCTAGCCCTGTTTCAGAAGAATATCCCTCAGCCATCATAGGCCGAAACCAGCCATCTGAAAGGGAAGCAAGTGTCAGGCATAGAGAGAGGAGAAATTAGCTACTGTTGATGGATAGTCTCAACTAGACACAGGAGAGTGGCGCACAAACACCAGGTGAAAGTGATCATGGTGCACTCTTTGGGGCCAGCTCCCTAACTGGGAGGAAAAAGGACACCAGAAGCTTCCTTCCTGACTACAGGGTTTTAATGAGTCTCAGATGATAGTCTTGAAAGTCAGTTGATGGGCAGTCATTTCCAAGGAGAAAGCAAGCCTGCAGCATGGCTTACAAGCATTGGGTTGCAAGGACACTGATTTCTGGAGCTCCCTTCTGTGAATGCATGGGAGCACACATTTCTGTCATGTTCCAGGTGATGCTGCTGCCAGTGGGAACTCTACTTTGAGAGCTACTAGCCTTGGTTAGAGAAACCAAGGCTATGCCTTAGAATCTCCTAGAGAGTTAAAATTTCTGAGGCAAACCCACCCAGGATAATTCAATCTGGACCTCCAGGTATGACCCAGACTTGGAAAATTTAAAGGTTCCAAGTGATATTACCAAGTACCCAAGATTAGGATTAGGAATCACTGACAGTGGATGCTTTTGTTCAGGATATTAGAAAAATTAAGTCATAGTTTGAATATACAATCTATCCCATGGCTCATGGTGCCAGTGCTTGATTTTCTAAAGGTGATGGTAATTTTAGGGGCCTCTGGGAATGAAGCAGATGGGTCCAAGCTAGGTCTATACGTGGGGAGTTAGGGTTCTATTATCCCTAATTGCTACCTGTCTTACTCTTTCTGTCTGGTCAGCTAAACAACCTTTTCCACACATTCCCTTTGCCATGATGTTCTGCTCACACAGGCGAGGACAAGTAACTATGGACTGAAACTGCTGAGTCCGAGGGCCAAAGTAAATGTTTTCAGCCTTATGCTGTTCCATTAGGTGTTTTGGTTAAAGTGACAGAACAGAACTAATTGTGATAAGCTTATTGGTTCAGAGGGCTAGGGACTTACCATTGGGATTTAACAAATGAGATCAGATATAGGATCTGTGTCCAGGCTCCTGATACGGTGTAATTTTAGCCTTTGACTGATGTATTCATCATCATCAACTGTCATCATTTTAAGTTCAGTTTATTTCAAAGTCCATTAATATTTCTCATTTTCAAGTCAGTATACATTTAATTTTTCAACTTAGCCTTTACCAAGACAATTGTTTTGACTTTTCCAAAAGACACAAGAATATGGAAAAAGTAAATTCCAGAAACTGTCACATAGCAAATTTGATGTCAACCCTCCAGAAATACCTTCCAAACACTGCCTATTTCTGGGAGCCAGCCCTAATTCGACAAATCAGTCTTTAGCAAAACAAGTTGGATTTCCTCCCTTGACAGGCTCACAGGACGGAATCAGCGAAACAGGACAGGCCAAAATATATCTTAATTTTAGCAAAGAATCTGACATCCTGTGGACAAGCTGAAGACATGAACGACAGTGGAGAGGAGTGAATTTGTAGCTGGCTGGACAGCTCTGCCCTAGGAATGTTGACTGTTTGATGAATCACTGCCTATCTGAGGAGCAGGGACTATGGCAGGCTCCCAAGAATTATCAGTGGCTTATCCCATCCAAAACATCAACTAATGATGGATGAAGACATACAAGATATTTCTATTCAAATTTCAGATGCGATGGACAAAGCTGATACAGAAACCTAACTCATTAACTGTCAGACAAATTAAGAGGCAAAGGGTTTCTAACAGCTGACATGAAAACCCAGTAAACTTAGAGTAAATGAAATTATCTATTTAAAGATAAATACAAAAGGATGGAAGGTCGAGGTTAAAAACAGCTTTGTTAGAAGTAAAAAGAGATCCCAGGAACTTTAGTGATTAGAGTCTCAATACAATGGAGGAAACCTTACCCTTTTATATTTGCAGGTCTCTTTGCAGCCATCTCGGTCCTTCCCGTAGTCAGAAATTGTTTACAATTTCAAGTGGCTCATGGAACCCTGGGATCCATCTCACTCAAGGTTACACACATCTCAGTGAGGATCTTTGAATAGCATAATTGCTGACATGCAAACTACAGGAAATTAGCTCTTTTAACAAAATACAATGATAAGACAAGAGATAAAGGCTATGATGTCAGTTAACTAGAGACTGAAAACTGGGACACCTAATGGTGATGGAGATTATTTTAACTAAAGAGTATTTAAAGGAAACCAAGGTGTTTGCCTTTAAAAATTGGGTGAGAAACTTACACCCTCCAAATGTCCAAAGCCTGCCTCTTGAAATAGGGTAGGAATGTACTCCGTAACAACATTACCAAGTGGAAATCCACTAACTACCTGTCATTTAACATTTATACTTGCCACAAATAAAATAAAAAAATAATTCATATTAATTGTACAAAACAATAAATTATGAGTGTTCTCTCTGGCTCATGCTTAGCCAGTTTTCTTATACTACTGGGGCCACCTGCCCAGGAGTAGCACCACCTGTTATGATAAAACTCGAGGAGGACCTTGCATGGGGCACCTTGGAGATTCTATGGCAGGCAAGGGTGACCGAGGCGGGGGACAAACAAGACAGGCGGACAGAGCTTAAGTGATAAGTTTTATTAGAAAGAGGAGGGAGGAGAAGGAAAGAGAAAAGAGGTAAAGAGACACAGAGACACAGAGAGACGACAGAAGAGAAGACAGAGACAGGAAAAGTCCTGTCTGCCCCAGGAGAACTGCTGGGGGAAAAGCTGAATGAGAGAAGGTGGAGAACGAGCGTAAGTGGGCGGGGTCTGTCTTTTAAAGGGTCCTTTGCACCTGCATGCAGACTAGTACTCATGGAACCCTGGGCTGACCAGGGTACTACCTGAGTGCATTCTGCCAGGTGACGGGGGCAGGCCAGCGTAATGCTGCCTGAGTCTTTACACCACCCACTGTGGGCTGGGCCTTCCATCCCAATCAACCAACAATCAAGACACTTCCACACAGACAACCATAGACAATCTCATCTGGGTAACAATTCAACTCTATCTTTTCAAGATAGAGTCACCAGGTCACCAACTTTATATTTGGGGACAAATGGCAAGCCAGCATTCCGTAAGATTTCACCACTTTAGTTGTGAAAGTACATTGACCCTGGCTCAGGCTCTGACATGAAGCTGCGAAGAGACTTCGGTCACACTACTGAGCCAGGCTCACTCTGAGCTTGTGTCCAGCACACATAGTCGCTGCCTTCATCAGCATCTCACTTTTAGTTCTACCTTTTATTTCCTGACTTGGAAGGACAATCGTGGAAATGTCCTCTTTCTGAGGCTATAATACTAGGAGTAGAGCTGAGATGGTTTTGAATCATCAAAGCTCATTTGATACCTAGACAACCAACCACTAACTGTGCAGATATGGCTTTCCAAACTCCAAACAAAGAGTCATATGTACTCTTAGGTGTGCCAGTTTTTTCACTAAGCACAGGCCTTTTGAAGTTCTTCTGTGTTCTTCTACCTCATATGGGTAGAAATACATTAATTTTTCCATCACTTGTTGGTGAACACTGGTTAGTTTTCAGCCTGAAGCTATTGTTCATTATTCTTCTAAGGACATTTGCACAGAGGTGCTCATAAAGAGATGTGGGGGTCATGCACATGGCAGCCACATTTTCTCAAAGCCAATGCTTATTTCTGTGTGTCCTTTCCAGAACATGGTACTGCCAGTGATGATGCTAGTGGATATATCCAATGGGAGTGTCTGAATGCTGCCAATATCCCACTGTGGCTTTTATTTGCATTTCCTTAAGGTATTGAACACCTTAAGTGTAGCCTCTTTAATCAGGTGTCCATTCAGGTGTACTGTGATAAGAACTTTAACATCAAAAAACCCTGTCTCAAAAAAAAAAAAAAAAAAATCAAAGCCCGACTCTGAGTCAGACCTGAAGGAAATGGGCTGTATCCCAGCTCACTGGAGAGGCTGAAGCTGGAATATAAAAAATCCAAGGCTTGCCTAAGCTAAAGAGTGAGTTCAAGGCCAGTCCTAGCAGATTCCTGAGACTTTGTGATTTGTAAAGGGTTTGGAATATACCTTAGCAGTAGACACTGGTCTATCCTAGGTCAGTCCCCAGCATCCTGACCAGAAGGGATCTAGCAAGCTTAGAAACTACGGATTCACCCTTTCCCTGAAGGACCGACCTGTCCCCATGAGTTATATTAGCATTTATGAAGGTAGAAAGTCACAAAGCAAGGAAGAAACAAACAATGGAACGTTGCTGGAGTCGAGTTTTCTCAGGACACTCCACAGACAGCCTAATGTTCCCTCCTCTAAGGGTTCTTTGACCTAAATGGAGGGGCTACACATGGCATCCATTCACTACAGAAAAGGTGGGCAATATATAAAGCATAAAAGACTGAAATGCCTCAGCACTCAGTATTTAAAAAAAAAACAAAACACTTTGTCACTTGTGGACATTTTAAATATAATGTGCATCAATTTAAAAATAAAACACCTAATTTCTAAAACTTTTCTAGGTTCCAGAGTGAAGAGAAATTTTGTCTTTGGAATATCTGAGGTGAGCCTCTTCTACTGACACAACTTCTGTAGGAGGGCCACGCCTCTTCTGTCCTGAGGCTCCATCAGGAAGGACATGCGTCTATTATCCCAAGCAGGGGTCTAGCACCGAGGTCCTCAGCCAGTATATGACAGAAGAGAGAAAAGCATTGGAGTAAGACTCCAAATGCTTCCCTTAACAGGGGAGAGACTGAGGCACAGAGAACCCGAGTGACTTCTCCGAGCTAAATCACATGAGAACTAGAGACGGCATCCTTCCCCATGTCAGCGCCCTTCTCAAGTAGCCCATAGCTTACTGCAATGTAAGTGAGCCATGCACCTAGCTCATTCAGAGCCCACTTTCAGCTGGGCAACTCTGCATTTTAAATTAAGTGCTCCCACACAATTCCCTCAGTAGTTGTAAGGTTCTTAGTGTGATAATAGAAATGTCATTTACTCCACAAAAGGCACCTTATAAAGTTGCCTTCTCAAAGAAAAACCTTGAAAGAATTCCCTCTGCCATGTGCAGAATATCTACTTAATTAACATGAGCACTCATCTTACCAGGCAATTAAAATGATTTATTCAAAGAGCTTTATAGTTCTGCCTTACTACCAGCCTACAATAAACCAGAGAAATAAGAGCAAAAATGCATGGTCCTACTCAAACATAAGCAGCATAAATAATACTTCTACCCCTAAGCAATCCATATATCCTGCCCAAAGAATGAGACTAATATGAGGCTTGGGATCTTTTCAGAGGGAGAAGTACATGATTAAACTTTATTTTGTTTTTTTGTTTTTTTGTTTTTTGTTTTTTTTTGTGAGGCTGGAATTCAAGGATTTTTTTCTGCCTCATTTTGGACCACTTTCTCCTTGAGAAAGAAAACTTTAAAGGGCACCCCCCCCCAAGTACAGCAAAGAAATGCACTTAACATCCAGTCCCTGGTTCCATGCCCTCCCGCCACCAACTGCATTGCAGTATAGCTCATTTGCTGTTTGTTAGGAATGTATTCATTGCTTCTCTTGTTCATTATTGGCCTGCCTTCTTTGGGATTACATTCTCACAAAGAACACATGATGGTGTGTGTGAGGTGTGGAGCAGGCAGGGGGTGACCTTGAGTTACCCAGCTGTGTAGCCTGCCCTCGTAGGGCTTTATTGCTGTCTTTGCTATGGGCTTGCAACTGCCCAGAGCACACTCTGGCACACTCAAACACAGATGCTGTTGTAGAACTCTGTCCCCCAGGTATAGCATAGCTATGGCCAACTTTAAATTAGAACAGCTGTGATTAGCTTCATGAGACCCTCAGGAGACTGAGCCCCACTAGCCTTCCCCTGTGGAACAGGGAGAAGTCTCACAGGTGCACATGGCTTCTTCCCTCTTCAAGGACAGGCAAGTGTTTAACAATCACTAGGAGGAGGGGAGCATCCCCTGCATTATAACTATCTACCGGTTGCACATGCTCCTCTAAGTAGTTGAACTTATTGGTTCACCACACTAGACTTGGGTAGACTCATTTCTTCAGACTGCCATTTCCTCCCTATCTGAAGTGAATAGAAATAGATTCCCCAGGAAAATGACACACAACAGATGCAGGTGGGGGTCCTTTGGAGCTCCGGTATTTTAAAAACCTGAGCATTGGGTCCTCTAATGCAGCAATTCTAGATGAAAGTTTTTCCCTCATTTCTTCAGGAGGTACTACTTACCCACTTTTGAAGGATGGTATCCACCAAACCAAATCTGAGCACTAAAGTTGGGTAGCCAGCCAACTTCCCAGGCCCTCTTACTCAAGTCTTAGAGAAACTTATGGGGACCAGCAAACACTGAACACTTACCAGAAGAAAAGGGCCCAGGGAGCAAGGTGAAGGAGCTTGCAACCAGTTGGAGGACCTGATAAGGCATTTTTAAGTAATGGCCTTGGTCGTAGGTATGAGACACAGGGAAATAGGAAAGGAGGGCATGAAAGGACTTTAGCTTGCTTTGGTGTATGTAGAGAACACTGGTGAGTGTATGACTCTTGGTTGGCTGGCAGTCAGCCTCAGGACTCTACTGGAATATTCTGCTTCCAGGCAGGGTCTACACTTCAATGCCTATCCTGGCAGTCCTCTTGAGCCTTTTCTGTTTCACTTCTCTGGACAATACCCAGCCGTCTTCCCTCTCATACTCCCCCTCCCTTCTCTTTCTCTGTCTCTGTCTCTCTGTTTCTGTCTTTCTGTGTTGTGTCTCTGTCTCTGTCTATCTCTGTCTGTCTCTCCCATCCCCATCTCCTGCTTCTTAGCTTTGCCCCTGTCCTTTGAAAGTATTGTTCATTCAAGTGAAGGAGTGGGTCTCCAACTGGGTCACAATGGGATGGCGGGTCCCTCAGTATTTGGAAAGCTGCTTTCATTGCTGTTTCCTGTACATCATGTCCTGCACTGCTGTAAATGTGTTGGCTTTCCTTATTTCTGGATTTGGTCACCTTTGGGGTGCCAAAGTGCAATCTTTAAATAATTAAAGCCTTTTGTAGGTAGTGCTGGGGGCCTTCTACTCTTGAAAGCCAATGAGACACTGTTCCTTCAACTCTCCTGTATTTGCAGAAGTCACAGGAGCTGCAATGTATTTTATTTGTCCTTTTAATAGTGTGTGTGTGTGTGTGTGTGTGTGTGTGTGTGTGTGTGTATGTAACATTTACAGTGTGCGTCAACATTGCTCTGTTGTTACTTAAGCACAAAATAGTTTCCACAAAGATAATTTCCTATAATAAAATAGCAGTGAGTAGTTGTAGTATACTGTTGCACATAGGGTGACTTAGACAACAGTAATATACTGTGTTTTTCAAAGAACTAGTAGAAAATAATTTAATAATTTGAAAGTTTTTTCATAAATAAATTATGCATGTTTGAAGAGAAATGTGTTTAGTATATATGTATTTGGTTGTCACAGTATCACATGGTACCTCATAAATACGTACAGTTTTTGTCCACTAAAATTGAATTTAAATTTAAATAAACATAATACATGAAAATCTTAACACAATTGTCCCTTCATCAACACATTTAAAGTAGCTTAAAATTTTGCACATTATCCTAATGCTTTTACTTTCAATTCCTGAGCTAACCAGAGTGTCACATTTATGCCTCAGACACCTCACCTTTATGAGTTGTTTTATGATTACCACGTCCTCCCACATATCAGATTTCATTGACTTTACTCAACAGTTCTGTGTAATTTTTCTCATTTTACAAAATGACAAAAATGAGACAGGGAGTCGCTGAGTGTTTCTGCCCAGCTGGGAGCATCAGTGGCCACCTGCGGAGAGGGTCACTGAGAAGCAAGTGCACCCTGATGTGGTCTTATATGCCAGCAGGGGACAGAAAAGCCCCTTACAACACCTTCTAGAACATGTCCCATTTTCCTCTAAGATGCTGTAGCCATTTCTGATGGGGAATGTCCTCTGTTCTTCTGTATATATGTTTCTCTTATTGGTTAATGAATGAAACACTGTTTGACCAATAGCCAGGCAGGAAGCATAGGAGGGGCAACCAGACCAGGAGAAGGCTTGGAAAAAGAAGGCAGAGGGAGGCCTAGGAAAGAGACACCATGTAGCCGCTAAAGGAGTAACACGTCCAGGCATTCTCCAGTAAGCCAAGACCATGTTAAAATACATAGATTAGTAGTTATGGGTTAATTAATAGAGAGAGCTAGTCAGTAAGAAACCCTAGCCATCAGCAAACAGTTTTATAATTAATATAGCATCCTTGTGTTTATTAGGGCAAAGTGACTGAGGGACCTGGCAGGTCCCTCCAGCAACACACTTTTTCCATTATTTATTTGTTTGGTTGGATTTTTTGTTTTGTTTTATTTGGGGGTGGTGGTGATGGGTGTGTGTACACAGACATGAAATTCTTACTCCTTCCTGTTCATCTTAATGTGAGCAAGCAAGTCTAATGGTCTTAGCAGGACCAGAAGGAAAAGTTAAGCTCAATTTCCAGGGTCACAAGACTTGTGAGCAGAAGGTAAAGCTAAGTGTCACACCCAAGATCCTGGTACTCCGAAGCAGAGGCAGAGGGACCACCTCACTTTCTTTTTTTCATTATTTTATTTATTTTCCATACCAACCACAGTTTCCCCTCCCTCTCCTCCCTTCTACCCCCATCCACTCCTCCTTCATCTCCATTCGGATGGAGTAAGGAATCAATAAAGCATGGCATATCAAGCTGAGGCGGGACCAAGCTCCTCCCCGTGCATCCAGGCTGAACAAGGCATCTCACCATAGGAAGTAGGTTCCAAAGAGCCAGCTCATGCATCAGGGACAGATCCTGGTCCCACTGCTAGGGTCTCCACAAAAGACCACGCTACACAATTGGCATCCAGATTCAAAGGGCCTAGGTCGGCCCCATGCTGGCTCCCTAGCTGTCCATTCAGAGTCCGTAAACTCCCACAAGCTCAGGTCAGCTGTCTCTGTGGATTTCCCTGCCGTAATCTTGAAACGCCCCCTTGCTCATATAATCCCTCCACCCTCTCTTCAGCTAAACTCCTGGAGCTCCGCACAGTGCTTGGATGTGGATCTCTGCATCTGCTTCCATCAGTTACTGGATGAAGGCTCTGTGACGACAACTAGGGCAGTCACCAATCTGAATACAGGGGAAGGCCACTTCAGGCACCCTCTCCACTATTGCTTGGAGTCTTAGCTGGGGTCATTCCTTTGGGTTCCTGGAGGTTTCCCTGGCACCAGATTTCTCCCTAACCCCATATTGGCCCCCCTCTATCAAGACATGTCTTTCATTACTCTCCTCCTCCTTCCTACCCCCAACTCAACCATCCTGAGCCCTCATGTTCCCATCCCCCAATCCTCTCCCCTCTATTCTCCCCTGTCCACAGTTTACCCAGGACATCTCATCTATTTACTCTTCCCAGGAAGATCCATCCATCCCTCTGAGGGTCCTCCTTGGTACCTAGCTTCTTTGGGGCTGAGGATTGTAGCCGAGTTATCCTTTGCTTTACATCAAATATCCACTAATGAGTGAGTATATACTGGTTTGTCTTCTGGGTCTGGGTTACCTCACTCAGGATGATCTTTCTCTAGTTCCATCCACTTGCCTGCAAATTGCAGGATGTCGTTTTTTTTTTTCACTGAACAATATATATATATATATATATATATATATATATATATAATATCACATTTTCTTTACCATTCTTTGGTTGAGGGGCATCTAGGTTGTTTCCAGGTTCTGGTTATTTTGAATAATGCTGCTGTGAACATTGTTGAGCAAGTGTCCTTGTGGTATGGTTGAGCATCCTTTGGGTATATGCACAAGAGTGGTATCACTGAATCTTGAGGTAAATTGATTCCCAATTTTCTGAGAAACCTCCATACTGATTTCCAAAGTGTCTGTGCACTCCCACCAGCAGTGGAGGAGTGTTCTCCTTACGACACATCCTCTCCAGCATAGGCTGTCATTAGCATTTTTGATCTTGGCCATTCCAACAAGTATAAGATGGTATCCCAGAGTCATTTTGATTTGCATTTCTCTGATAGATAAGGATGTTGAACACTTCTTTAAGTGTATCTCAGCCATTCGAGGGTCTTCCATTGACAATTCTCTGTTTAAATCTATATCCTATTTTTAATGGGGTTATTTGGTATTTTGATGTATAGTTTCTTGAGTTCTTTATATATTTTGGACAACCTCACTTTCAATGCCATCTTGGGTTATATGGTGAGACTCTGTCCCCTATGATTCACCTAGGCATTACTAATACCCGGAGAAATCCCATGAAGGGATGGGGGCTAAGAAGAGAGAAGTGTGAAGAATAGGCAGATATTAGTATTGGTCTGCCTGTATAGACAGATTTGCAGATAGACTCCTGACCCACTGTGGCAGGACTCCTTGAGGCAAGTGAGGAGGTTTTGTAATTCACAGGCCATAAGGACAGACCAGTAAATTGAATGTTTAGGGAACTGGATGGAATACACCCATGGCATCTGCTACAAGTACTACTAATAGAATGGTAACTATTTATTAGACACTGATAATATTTTAACTTTTTTCTTTTTCCTTTCCTTTCCTTTCTTTCTATCTTTCTTTCTTGTTTGCTTTTTTGGTGGGAAGGGTTGTTGTTTTTTCTTTTGAGAGAAGGTCTCACTATGTAGCCTTGGTTGGTCTCAAACCCATACTAACCTGCTTCTGCCTTCTAAGTGCTGAGGTTAAAGGTGTAAGTGAGCATATCCAGCCTTCATTCCCAATTCTTAAAACAGTCCTACTGTGGCATAGCTTCCTGGGGAGACATGAGCAAACATCTATTCACCCAAAGGTACCACAATAGATCAATGAAACAATGACACTCACTCAAGCCTGGCAAACCAATGGGTTTATTGAAGTGACATGTAGGAGCAGGCCAAAGGTTACTTATAAGGGTATGGATGGTCCAAGGGCAGCTTGGACCAGAAATCTCACCCTTGCCTGATGACAATTCGTGACAAAGGCACCAGAGAGCTCCTTGCACAACTTGGGAGCGGCTGTGCTAGTCGGCACTTCCTCCTCTCCCGCTCAGTTGTTAGTCTCAGAGAGGGTTCCTGTGAATCCTGTAAGTTTCAGAAATCCCCAAGCCTTGTGTTGTTAGCTCCTTGAGTTTTAAGAGCCTCCCTCTCCCTCCAGGAGTTAATGCTCCAATTTGGAGGGAATAGCTATGTAACACTGTCTTAGTTTGGGTTTTTATTGCTGTGAAGAGACACCGTGACCACACACCTCTTTTTTTTTTTTAAGAGAGCTTTGGAAATTAATAGATTTTTAAAAACTTATCTATTAATTATGTACACAGTACTCTGCCTGTACGTATGCCTGCACCTCCAGAATAGGGCACCAGACCTCATTATAGATGGCTGTGAGCCACCGTGTGGTTGCTGGGAATAGAACTCAGGACCTCTGGAAGAGCAGCCACGGTTCTTAACCTCTGAGTCATCTCTCCATCCCTGCCATGGCAACTCTTACAAATGAAAACTTCAATCAGGTGACTCACAGTTTCAGAGGTTCAGTTGATTATCACCATGATGGGGAGCTTGGCAGCCTACAGGCAGACATGGTGCTAGAACTGAGGGTGCTACATCTTGCAGGCAACAAGAAGTCGACTAAGACACTGAAGGAAGCTTAATCAAAAGACCCTAAAGCCCACCCCATCGTGACAGACTCCAAAGAGACCACATCTACACCATCAAAGCCCACCCCACCGTGACAGACTCCAAAAGACCACATCTATACCACCAAGGCCCACCCCACAGTGACAGACTCCAAAAGACCACGTCTATACCATCAAAGTCCACCCCACAGTGACAGACTCCAAAGAGACCACATCTATACCATCAAAGCCCACCCCACAGTGACATACTCCAAAAGACCACGTCTACACCACCAAAGCCCACCCCACAGTGACAGACTCCAAAGAGACCACGTCTACACCACCAAAGCCCACCCCACAGTGACAGACTCCAAAGAGACCACGTCTACACCATCAAAGCCCACCCCACAGTGACAGACTCCAAAGAGACCACGTCTACACCATCAAAGTCCACCCCACAGTGACAGACTCCAAAAGACCACGTCTACACCACCAAAGCCCACCCCACAGTGACAGACTCCAAAGAGACCACGTATACACCACCAAAGCCCACCCCACAGTGACAGACTCCAGAAAGACCACGTCTACATCATCAAAGCCATACCCAGTAGAGCCACTCCCTTTGGGGCCATTTTCTTTCAAGTCACCACAAACACCTACACATACCTTCACTTTATATAAGAGTGTGGTAGTTAGCATTCATTTTCCACTTAACAGACTCCAGAATCACCCAGGAGCCAGGTTTCTGGGCATGCATGTGGGGAATTATCCTGATTGCATTAACTCCGCTGAGAAGACCCTCTCACTGTGGTAGTGCCACAGACTACCCCAACTGGGTATGGGGATCCCTGGGATGAGGGTCCTAGAAGACTAAGTGGGTAAGGACTCAGCAGTGACAAACAGAAACAAACACAGAGGCAGTTTGAATCTGAGTGTCACCGCTAAATCCTTACCCACCTAGTCTTTGAGGACCCTCATCCCAGGGACCCCCCTCATACCTGGTTGGGGTGGTCCGTGACATGGCAGCACTATTGCATTGGCAGGAAATCCTAGGTGGCATAAAAGGGATGAAGAAACCAAGCATTGTTCATTTACCCCTCTCTGCTTCCTAATTGTGAGCGGGATGTGACCAGCTGCTTCAAGCTCCTATGGCCTTGACTGTCCCATTATGAGGGACATTACCCCAATACTATGTGCCAAGATAACCTTTATACCTCAAGTTGCTTTTGTCAAACTATTTTGCTACAGTAACCAGAAAATAAACTAATGCAATGAGGGAGAAATGAGATAGCAGAAAGCTAACTTGCTCTCAGGTACCCATAGAGCTGGGCACTGGCAAGACAGAGTTGAATCCTTATAAACTGACTCCAAAGTCTAAGACTTCCACTGGTCAGTTTCAGTTCTATGTCTGTGCTCAACAGTGAGATGAAGAGGGAGGTTCGTTGCCAGGCATTGGCACAAAACTGAAGCTGGAGCCACTGATCAGCAAACGTCTTAGGGCTATACCTCACAATGGAAAAACCAGGCACAAAAAGGAAGAGAAACGATCAGAAATACAGATATCCATTTAACAAGACCTACAGTGTAATATCTAGGTAGCCTTCCCGTGTGCACCATAGGGTGCCCAGGCTTTTGCTTTACAAAAGCTGTCAGGAGACCCGTGCAGAGACCCGTGCAGCCGGTGACTGAGCTAGATCTTTGGAAAAGATTTGGATGGGTATGATCAATAAGTCTATGTTTTGAGACACATCATTTAGAAGAAAATGGAAGAATGGACAGCCCTTTCTGACCCTGTGATTCTATCTCCTCACTTAGACAAACGGGGCTGGTGACAGTCACTCTTCTTTCCTCCTCCCCCCCCTTTTTCTTTCCCCTTTGCTCCCTCCCTTCCTCTCTTTAGAAGACGACATCTTACTCTGCAACCGGGATGTCTGAGGCTTTCAAACCTCCCTGCTCAGTTTCCAAGTATTGGGATTATGGGTGTGCACCACCATGCCTGGACTTAGGGCCTAAAGTCTTTAAAAAGACAAAATAAGTTGGGGCTGTGGCCTTGGCAGCTGTCACACAAAGAGCTGTTTCCCTCACTGGTGCCAGATGGGGAGTGGGCCCCCTAGAGCCTTGAAGAGTTGGGGGGACTTTTTTATGCTTCTTTCCCCCTCCCCCAACTCCTTCCAGATCTCCCCCCAACTCTTCATGCTCTATTTCACCCTTCCTCCTCCCCCCTTTAGTCTCCCCCTCCATCTCTTTCCCTCTCTTACTCTCTCTTTCTCTTCCTTGCTCCCTCCCTTCCCCCTTTCTGTGTCAGTCTGTTAGTCCGTCTTTCTCTCCCATTGGGTTCCAGTTTTGTTGGGTCAATATGCCAGCTATCACACTATTAAAGAAAACTGACTTCTTTCAGCAGCAATGTAATGCCAATAGCTCCTCATCTAGGGGTTGGGACTTCATATCTAATTCCCCTCCTCCATACTTGGATTGTGTCTAGTTTGAGCTTGCACAGGTTTGGGGTTTTGTCTAGCTTGAGCTTGCCCAGTTTGTGGATTTTGTCTAGTTTGAGCTTGCACAGGTTTTGGGTTTTGTCTAGCTTGAGCTTGCCCAGGTTTTAGACTTTGTCTAGCTTGAGCTTACACAGGTTTTGGGTTTTGTCTAGCTTGAGCTTGCACAGGTTTTGGACTTTGTCTAGTGTGAGCTTGCACCAGTTTTGTGCATGTTATCACAACTGCACCATTAGGCATATGCTTCCAGACAGTCATTATCATGGCTGGAAGAGCTCAGAGCTGGGTGAGATTGATGATAACTTCTTTCCTCCAAAAGCAGGCACAGCGCCTTTCTACGAAAGTTAGGCAGGACGGATAAAGCTTCTGGTTAAGTACCAGCTAGATTTCCCCATGTTTTATGGCTCAAGTATGTGGTGTCTTCAGTAATAGGATATTAATGGCAAATTCTAGAGAGTAAAAAAGAGCATTGGCAAAAACCTGAAGTGTTTTGGGGAAAAGTATTTTGAATCCCTCATAAAGAGGTAATCCATTCCTGGTACTGAGGGTTTTATTTAATAGGGTGTGGTATTTAGCTGGGATATATTCCACCTATTATATTTGAACTCTTTTTGTATATGTTTATACACATTTTAGAAAGTTTGTACAGTCATAGACTTCCATAATGACTTTTTCAAAAGGTCTTCAGTGTTATCACTCTCCATATTTCCTCTCTACCCTGCTCTCCCAGACCCCATTAATTCTTCCTGTTCCATTTTCCCACTTTGCTCATTTATACACTATATTCTATTTTCCTTCCTCAAAAGATCACCACCTCCCCCATGGCCCCTCACTAGATACCTAACCTCTGTGGTAGTCCAAATGAAATACACATATCTAAAGCTTACAAGCTAACATCCACATATGAGAGAAAATATGTGCTTTGTCATTTTAGAACTGGCTTCTTCACTCTGGATGTTTGTTTCCACTTCTCCTTTATTGTTAGTTTGTCAGGAAATTTGTGCAATGTGTTTTGATCATACCCATCCTCCCCTGGATCTTCCCAGATCCGTTGCCTCTTCCCAACTTACCCAAAAAGTCTAACTCGTGTTGATCATATTTTTAGTGGCTTCACTAAAGAGTGATGATGGCCTTCACTAGAGAGTGGCTAAACAACCAGGAGCTGCACCCTTAAAGAAAATTGACTCTTTCTCTCCCACGCAGCAGCTATCCATCTCCAACAGCTCCTTAGCTAGGGGTGGGAGTCTATGTCCATTTCCCCTTTCCATGCAAATTTTTTTTTTTTGGAAACAAGGTTTTTCTGTGTCTTTTCAGAGCCTGTCCTGGAACTAGCTTTTGTAGACCAGGCTGGTCTCAAACTCACAGAGATCCACCTGCCTCTGCCTCCCAAGTGCTGGGATTAAAGGCATGCGCCACTACTGTCCAGCATTCCATGCAAAAATTTTATCTGACTTGAGTGTAATCAGATTATGTGCACACTGAACTGTTATAAATTCATATATTTAACCTCTCTACTGTGTCCAGAAGAGCACTGTCATTTTTTATAGTTATCTTATGTTCATATAGTCACTTCTGGCTTGTAGTATCTTTCTGCCTTCTCCCCTCATACTCGTTACAATGATCCCTGAAACTTGGGAGGAGCAGTTGTGATATAGATGTCTCATTTAGGTATGACAATCTCAGGCTCTTATTCTCTATACCATTTGGGGCCTCTATATTAATCACCCTATACTGCAAAAGGGAGCTTCTCTGATGAAGATCGACAAATGTATTACGGATATATGGATAAACCATTAGGATTTAATATTATGCCTATTTAGCAAAGTAGTAGTAGTAAGTTCTCCACTAAGGCCTATGGTTCTTGCCCAAGCAACAGTGCCAGGCGTAAGTTTTAATTTATGGAGCAGGCTTTAAATCCTGATTAGAATGTGGTTGGTTACTTCCATGATAGTCATGCTGCTGTTGCATCAGTGGACTTGTTTCTCCAGACTTCTCATTGTTGTAACGCTAGAGGGTTTACATCTCAGTAAGATCAGTGATTCCTTTTCTCCTTTGGTAGCATAAATAGAACCTTTAAGCATTCTGAAAGCTATCTAGTGGGGAAGAAGCATCCAGCTGTATACCAACTTGGTTCTTGTCTTAGTCAAGGTTTCTATTGCTGTGAAGAGACACCATGACCATAACAACTCTTGTAAGGAAAGCATTTAATTGGCACGGTGACTTCCAGTTTCAGAAGTTCACTCCATTATCATCATGATGGGGAACATGGTGGCATGTAGGCAGATGTAGTGCCGGAACTGAGAGTCCTACATCTTGCCAGCAACAGGAAGTTGACTGAGACACTGGGCCTTATCCTGAACGTAGGAAACCTCAAAGCCTGACACATTCCCTCCAAAAAGGCCACACCCACTCCAGTGAACACACACTTCCTATGGGATCATGGGGGCAATTCCATTCAAGTGGAGAAGAGGCTTCTAGCTATATACCAACCTGGCTTGTCCATGCTCCATGACTCAAGAATGTGCTATCTTCAGCAATAGGATCTTACTCTCTAGTTCTGAGGGTATTCAAGAGCATTGTCAATGGCCTGTGATGTTTGTCCTTCTTTGTGGATTTTAACTTTCAATCTCCACTTATGTGTGTTCCATTTGGAATGGCAAGGAGGTCAGGAAACTTGTAAAGGGCCATAGGAGTAGGGGTTCAAAAGAGGAAAGATACAATTTATGATGTAAAGGTTTGAAGGAGAATAATGAACAAGAATTGTTAAGTGAGGATGAGAAGGCAGGGTAGAGAAGGGAATATAGAGATGAATAGTTAATGCTAAAGACATTTTGAAAACTCATATAGAAACTACAATAGAAGCTTCCAATAATCTACACATACACAAAAGAGTACAAATGAATCACCCTATAGTAAGGCAACAATGCCCCTGCTACACACAACAAGATTTCAGTTCCAGGGTAGTGGGTTATTCCTTTAGAAGTTGGTGGCCAATGAGATACCACAGACCTCCAAATACTACAGAATATTGCCAATGCATTTCTAAGACATGATTTTCAAAGTTTTTAGCTCCCAGGAGGAGGAATGCCCCCTCCTTTTAATCTTACTGCTCCTCCCCAAATCCTTCAGGATCCATTTTCTGTAAAACTTTGTTCTGGTCTTATAGCTACTTGGGTCTTCCTTCAGCCCACCCTCCTCTTCTTTTGCTTTAACCTGTTTGTGTTGTATGTATAAATAAAAGACTCTATAAATAGAGTCTATAAATAAAAACACCATGGTTTGTTTTAAGACAACACAGAAGAGAATTAATACAGAACTCAGTCTCCAACAATATCAGTACCCACAGATAAGGAGCTCATTGGAGCTCTAGACAACTCATAAGAGCTTATGGCTAATAAAATTTTCTTTTCAGATGAATGATTTTCAACAAAATTATTGTTTACAATATGTTGTGGTGAAGTACATAGATCATTAAATAACTGAGGTGATTCTGATTGAAAAGAAATGTTTTAATTTATAAAACCTTATATAAATTCTAAAAATTTTGATTTTGATTTAAAAACACAATTTAGTTGCAGAGAATTGGTAGAACAATAAAATATAGTAGGGGAAATGTCTATGAACAATGCTGAATGGAAACACTGTTTCAAGGAGAAAGGAAATAATGTAACTATTCTGTTAAAGAAGTTTGCATTTTCTAAATGGATTACAGTAAGTATCACATTTCTGTAGTGTTTAAAATCTACTGGGCATGTTAGAAAGAGCATTGTAACAGTTTTCTTTTAAGATGTCAATATTTATAAAATGCTGGAAATTCTATCCCCAGAAACTACTTAAATTTATAATGAAAACTTTAGATGTCAACTCTAAAAATGTATAAAGGTCTACAAAATTTTACAAATTCTTTTAGCGTTTATATGAGAAAGCATGTTTGAAAATAAAATGAGTAAGGCAAAAGCAAGCTGGTTTGAAGACAGTGTGGTGGGTCACAATGAAAACTGCTGAGAGGTGAGAATACAAAGGGATTGACAAGGGGCTGTCACTCATGACACTGGTAAGAGCAGCTTCAGTAAAGAGGCCAGATTCTTATACGAATCACTTGAACAAAATGGTAGGTGAGGAACAAAGGATTAATTAAAGATTTCTTTGATGCATCTCACTATGAGGAAGAACATGAAAAGAAGGTAGTAGTTAGAGCATCAGGTGAGATCCAGAGGCCAAAAGAGAAAAGGGAAACCACACTGAGTGATCAAAGTAAGACATACAAAAAGGTGAAACTGGCCATACATGAGGGGAGGGGATTGTTACTAGAGAAAGGGTGAGGAGATAAGGTTCAAAGCTCAGGTGATATGTGGACATATCTTCCATTGGAGTAAGAAGGAAAGAATGTGATTGCCTGTTAGTCAGAATTGTAAGAGACACCATGGCCATGGCAGCTTTTATAAAGGAAGACACCCAATTAGGACTGGCTTACAGTTCAGAAGTTTAGTCCATTATTGTCATGGAGAGAAGCACCCAGGCAGACTAGTGCTGGGGAGTTAGCTGAGAGTTATACATCTGGATCTATAGGCAGCAGGAAGAGAAAGCCACACTGGGCCTGGCTTGAGCATATGTAACCTCAAAGTTCATCCCCAGGGACACACTTGCTCCAACAAAGCAATACCTATTCCAACAAGGCCATACATCCTAATAGTGCCACTCTCTATGAGCCTATGTGGGTCATTTTCATCTGAACAACCCAGTTCCACTCCCTGGCCCCCATAGGCTTGTAGTCATATCATATCATATCATATCATATCATATCATATCATATCATATGCATTCAGTCCAACTCCAAAAGTCCCATATTCTATCAGTCTCAACCCCATTTAAAAGTCCAAAGTCTCTTTGGAGATTAATGCAATCTCTTAACTGTAACCCCCTGTAAAAAACAAAATAAAAAAGAAGACCACATACTTCCAACATACAATGGCATAGGATATACATTACCATTACAAAAGGAAGGAAAGGGAGCATAGTGAAGAAGTACACCAAAGCAAGACCAAAAAACAGTTGGGCAAAGTCCAAACTCTGCACCCCTGTGTCTGATGTTGAAGTGCTCTTCAGATCTCCAACTCCTCTCAGGTTTGTTGACTGCAGCACTTCTCTCTCTTGGGCTGGTTCCACTCCCTGTTAACAGATTTCCTGGTCAGGTATTATATGACTCTATCATCTCCAACATCTAGGGGTCTTCTAAGCAATATAGTTTTCACCTTCACAGCTTCATGCAATGGCCTCTCTAAGCCCCCATACAGGGACATCCCTGACACATGCCTAGCTTCAGTGGCTTTCCTTAGTCTCAGAGGAAGGTCCCCTAACCCCTTTCTTAATGTTCCTGACTCTAAAGCCAGAACCATGTAGCTGAAGCTGATTGCTGGGGGTGGAACATGCCCCCTCATCTAATTACATCTGCATCAGCTTTCTGTTTTCAATGGTTTTCTTCACTGCCTAAGCTTGGCTGTCCTGAAACTCACTCTGTAGACCAGGCTGGCCTTGAACTCAGATCTGCCTGCTCCAGCTCTTGAGTACTGGGATTAAAGGTATATACCACCACTCCAGGTCCTAAAATTTTCTTGAATTCATTTTCACTCTTCTTTAATTCCTCTTCATAAACGGGAAGCTTAGCTGAGTAGGGTCTTTCTCTGAGGTCACCACTTCCTTTATTGCACTTACCATCATGCTTTTCTTGAATCTGTTTACACTTCCTGCTGTTCCTTTTCTCCTCAAACCGTACATTCTGTATTTTTCCTTGCTTGATTTGTTCTTTTTTTCATCTCATATACATCTGTATATGCATGTCCACTAATAACCAAGCAATACAGTCAATAAAAGGCTATTTGGAAATCTCTGACAAAGCTGATAGTCCACATCTTTTCAGTTTAACCTCAGGCAGATTTTTTGGACAAGGGCAGACAGCAGCCACATTCTTCACCAAAATACCACAGCATGATCTCTAGGCCACTTACTAATATCCTTCCCCTCTGAAACCTCTTGGGCCTGGCCCTACAGTTCAAATCACCCTCAGTACCACTGTCTTCCATGCTCCTTCCAGTATGGCCTTTAAGGCACAGTTAAAGCATTCACCTGTTTTCCTAACACAAAATCCACATTCTTCCAAATAACAACATGGTCCATCCTGTCACAGCAGTATGCCACTCCTAGTACCAAAACATCTGGGTTTTCTATTGCTGAAGAGACACCATAACCATAACAAGTCTTATAAAGGAAAGCATTTAATTGGGGCTGGCTTACAGTTCAGAAGTTTAGTCCATTACTGTCATGGAACGCATGGGGCATGCAGGCAGACATGGTACTGGAAGGGTGACTGAGAGTTCTATATCTGGATTGGCAGCAGCAGCATGGAGAGAGAGCCACACCCACCAGGCCTGGTTTGAGCATGTGAAACCTCAAAGCCCACCCCAGTGATACACTTCCTCCAAACAAATCCATACTTACTTCAACAAGGCCACACCTCCTAATAGTGCCACTCCCTATGAGCCTGTGAGGGCCATTTTCATTCAAAACACCACAGTGGGTGTTCATTTTGTAAATGAAGAGGGTTGTGTGTGTATGGCCTGGCATGTCTCAGCCCCAGACCACAGGTCTGGCCCCAGTGGGGGAGCGTGGACTTGGGAATTCCTAGTAACCCAATAGTGATAAAGACTAGGCATAGGCATCTTGTCATCTTTAGAGAGCTCTCATTTCCATGCTGCAAAACTGGAATCTCTTCTTTATTTAGCATCTTCCTAGCTGCTTCCTAACTGTGCTTCCCTAACCCTGAGATGGTTTCTCCAACCCTATCTCTCTCTCTCTCTCTCTCTCTCTCTCTCTCTCTCTCTCTCTCTCTCTCTCTCTCTCTCTCTCTCTCTCTCTCTCTCTCTCTCTCTCTCTCTCTCTCTCTTCCTGTAGACCTAACTCCTAACTATCTATCCTCACTTGTACACCTAGCCCTCCTTCCACCCTGGTGCAGGTCTATTCAAATGCTTAGTCCTGTAGAGATGCAAACTCGGGGACATTCTCCACTGAAGCTATGCCATTCAACAGCAAATCAGCTAGTATCAGCAATACAATTGTAGACCAGAGCTCCTGGTTAGTGGAACCAGAGGTTTGGACCCCAAGAAATCCTCTAATGGAATTTCCTTCCGGCTCCCTGGGAGGAAACCATACAGTTATGTATGATAAAATATGTTGGAGTGTCTGGAGGCTGGTGGTTCTTATGTGGTCAGAAGTTATTGCATTGATGGAAATAGGAGAAATTGATATAGAAGTGTATATCAAGAACAAGAATGGTTGAAACTGGTGCTGGAGACATGGCTCAGTGGGAAAGAGCATTTACAGGTCAAGCCTAAAAGTCTGGGTTTGATCCTAGGATCTCACTATGAAAGTATGTGAGATCTGGACCAACTCTGGACAATTGTTCTGTAACCTTCACAGCACACCATTACACACACAGAGAGAGGGGGGGGAGACAGAGAGGGAGAGAGAGATGGAGAGAGAGAGATGGAGAGAGGGAGAGAGAGAGAGAGAGAGAGAGAGAGAGAGAGAGAGAGAGAGAGAGAGACTCAAAAGGTCACTGGAATCGACAGTCTGGAAGTGAAGAGCCAAAGATTTGGGGTAGATTATCCATGGGTGTGTAGGAATCCAAGAATAGAATGGAAGACAGTGAACCAGTTAGCAATTATAAACTGAGGGCTGTAACTGGGAGACTGGAAGAAAAAGACTATACTCAAATATTGGGTAGAATAACAGGATGCTATGAGCTTTCAAGGAATTGAGGTTTCTGGAAGACAAAGGAATATTAGTAGTTTCTGATAAGTGATGAATGGCTACTGTGACCTCTACCTCCACTCCACGCTTGAAGATTTAGAGAATGTAGGGGAAGAAGTGGGCATTAGTTCTTATAGATAGATGGTTATAGATAGATGGTTGTGAGCTGCCTGATGTTCATGCAAGGTACTGAACTCAAGTCAACCAAAAGAAGCAAGTGCTCTTAACCACGAACTGAGCCCCCTCTCCAGACCACCCACAGAAAACTGAACGGACAATCAGAGCTTGACTTTCTTATCGAGCTATTCATGGAGAAGACTTAAGAGGAAGAGGCTATTAGATCTTTGTTTGTCCACTTGAACTAACCTAGGCTGTCCATCTCCCCCTAATCAGACTCACTAGCTTTGATTAGACAGCATTACCACAATCACCATTCTTCTGGAAATGGAGATGAAACCCTTCACAGATGTGAATCTAGTTAACTCAGAAACAGTAGCAAGGAAATACAAAGAAGAAACTAACATTTGACCACAGCTATAATTTGTGTCATCAATTGTTACATCAGGATTATTTCCCCATTTCAGAGAAAATAGAAAGGGGTTGAGGGAAGTTAAGGAGCACCCAAACTAACATCACTGGACAGTAGGATGCCAAGATTTTTCTAATTCTGCTGGTTTCCACTGCTACCCTGTATGGGACATCACAGATAATGGAGAAAATTGGAAACTATGACTGTGATATGTCCTCATCCTCAAGGTAGAGAATTGACACACAAAATAGTCTTTGTGAGCAAAAGTCAACCCATGATCAAAGATGCCCAGAGGATCCACAAAGACAAATAGAAGATCTTGGCAGGGGCTTTGAGGGGTGAGCAGGAGTTCAGCAGGAAGACACATCCTCAGTCACAGCTCTGTTCTTAGTAGTTGTCACTCCTTTTGGGGTAGCAGTCCTGACATAGGTTACTTCAGCCAATTTCATTTCATTGTGTCTAAGCTCATCAGGGGAAGGTTGTGTTTGTCTTCTTCACATCCCAAGAGTCAGGGCATCTGCTTAGTGTTACTGCACAGAAGATGCAGTGACCGGGAAAGGAAAATGAACAGTTGAGTGTGGCCAGGATATCACAAAAGATGGAAGAGACTTTGGCCCCTTCAGTCCCAGATTGCTTCCTAAAGTGTATAACTCCAGTGACATGCAGGATACCTTTCCTTTGTAACTTGACACAGTGACAACCAGAGGCTTCTGTTAGGGTTTAGCTGAGTTTTTCCTTGCGGAAGAATAGTAACTGAAAGTTATTTCTTCCCTAGGCATCAGAAAGGAAAAGAAAAAAATGCAGGGTAGAAAAGAACACTTCAATTGTATTTATTTGCTTCATGTATATGTGTTCTGCCTGCGTTATGTAGGTATGCCACATGTGTGCCTGGTGCTGATAGAGGCCAGAAGAGTGCATCAGATCCCCTGGGGTTGATGTTACAGAATTGGGAGCCCCCGTGTGGGTGCTGGAAACCAAACCCATATCTTCTGCAAAGGTGGCAAGCGCTCTTACACTGTGTCAGCTTTCCTTCCCCTCTTCAAGCAAATATAAAGCTCGCAGGTGCATTTAGTCATTGACACAGCAAGCTGAGGGCTCAAGTGTGTTGTTTGGTAATAGAAAACTTGTCTAGAGTGTACAGGGCCTGGGGTTTAATCAAGTTCTAAAAAAAAGAGAGAAAAGAAAAGAAAAGCAGTTGAAGTAACAATTATTATCTCCACTTTCAAGATGAGAAAACTGAGCCTTGGAGACATTGAACATGTTACCAACCTTCCCAGGAGAGCTAACAGTTTCATTTCTAAAATATTTACCAAACTTGTTTCTCTATTTCTTTTTTTAAAATACTTCTCAGTACCAATATGGATAGTAGCTGCTACCACCCTTAAATACATAATCGAAACTTATAAATACATACTATTACAGACCACAATATCATATCCAAGCTTAGAATGACTGTAAATGTTATCTGTTGTTGGTTGTTTTCACTCTTTGCTCTTCTGGGGGGCCCACGACCCAGCTCCCAAATAAATCACACATGGAGGCTTATGCTTTCCTGTAAATACCTGGCCTTAGCTTGGCTTATTTCTGGCGAGATTTTTCTCTTCTTTATTCTCTCTACCTGCCAGTCTCACCTATCCTTTTTCCTGCCTTGCTGTTCAGCTCTTTATTAGACCAATCAGGTGTTTTAGACAGGTACAATAACACAGTTTCACATAGTTAACCAAATACAACATAAAAGAATACACACATCTTTGCATCATTAAACAAATGTTCAACAGCATAAACAAATGTAACACATCTTAAAATAATATTCCACAACAGTTACCAGCTGAGAATAATTCAGAAGATCAAGAACTACAATTCTGCATTCCTATTCTAAGCACTGCCTTTTTCACCCTTAGAAAATAAAAGCTACTTAAACCTCTCTCACACTTGAGTTTAATACATTGTATCTATAAAGAGAAAGTTATAACTGTAGCATTGTCTGCAACATTAAAAACAATTGGCTACTCTTAAGCCAATAAACAAATTCAATTTGTCATTAAGCTATTATTTCAAGACAGAAACCAAAGCTTATCCGATTTCTTTCTCCTACAAACCGTGCTTCTGTGCTCCAGAGAAATCTGTTAAAAGATAACAGTTAATGAACTTGGAGACTACTCTTTATGTGTTTATCAGAAGCTGCTGTCATTGTTTGACTAGACTACTCCCAGATGGGGGACAAAAATGTGTTTCCATTCCACAGAGATATTAAAATAGGGTCTGGCAAATAGTGGAGATAAAATGAGGGGCAAAAAAGATAGCTTCATATTTTACAATAAATATGCCATGTACTTCTGAGAATTTGCTTAAATCAATATTTTAAGTCTGATTGTTGCTCAATGCTATTAGGCAAATGCAGAGAGTTCACTGCAGGATAGAGCTAAAACACTCTGCTAATTTACATTTATTGATAAGGACTTGGCTAGAGCAAGAACACTCAGCTTTGCTTCAATAAAGAAACTGGCCTTAGACTCTGGGATTTGATGTCACTGCAATGCTAGTGAAGAAACACAGCCAGAAGCTCTTCCCTGCTCTGCTTCTGTCTAGGTTAGATGCCCTGAACTCTGACTCTAAGGAGACACCATCCACACAGTGATGGCTCTGCTCACCAGGTCAGTGGTAAGTCATTTGCTAAGAGTCTTGACTGCACTCAATGGAACCAATTCTGGAACTATATGAGATTGCTATACAAGTCCTACAGAATTCATAGGGTTTGTGTAGTGTTAGAAACACATGTCTGAGGAGACAGGAACCAAGGACTGTGTGGCATTGGGAAGAGGGCCCCGAGCTGCAGACACAGCAGGTTGACCCCAGTCAGCATATTGCTGCATTTTTTCTTGTCTTCTCTTGCATGGTTGCCAACATACTGGAAGAGACTTTTGTATTGGCTAAGATTAGAACACAGGCCAATCCCTGTCTGGGCAGAGAGGATAAAAAAAGGCAGGTTGTGTTCCCTTTGGCTTCCGTAGGTATGTAGATTTGTATTGCCACCAAGACCTTATCTAATTGGGGGGGAAATTTCCTGAGACGCTGCTGACACGGGGAAGGGGTGCCAGGGAAATAAGGTACTACACACTTCTACTGTAATAAGGTACTACACACTTCTACTATAAGCTTAGGAAAGACCAGTGATCTGTGCTGACAAAACATTGGTAGCATTCTAGAGAGGCCCATTGTAAGGATCCTGAGCTAAAACAGGCTTTGGAACATTATACAGCCAGGCACAGGTTTCTGGTTCACTGGGGTTCATTTTTCTGATAGCCAAGCCAACCTAGGTTATAAGCACTGATATTAGAGGCAATTGAAAACCCAAAACCAGAGGCTTATCAAGATTAAGCATGGTTTTCAACCTTGGCACTGTTGACATTTGGGGCCACAAACTCTTTGCTGTGGAGCCGTCCTGTGCACTGGAGGCTCTTCTCACACATCTCTTGCCTCCCCCCTGTAGGTGGTGGTACTACCCTAGTTCATCACAGCCATGGGCAAAAAATGGGTCAAAGACCTCAAGGTAAACCCAGCCACACTGACTCTCCTAGAAGAGAAGGTAGGTGGTACTCTTGAACAAATTGGTACAGGAGACCACTTCCTGAACATAACACCAGTAGCATAGACATTGAGGTCAACAATTGATAAATGGGACCTCCTGAAACTGAGAAGCTTCAGTAAGGCAAAGAACACAGTCAGCAAGACAAAACGGCAGCCCACAGAATGGGAAAAGATCTTCACCAACCCCACATCTGACAGAGGGCTGATTTCCAAAATATACAATGAACTCTAGAAGCTAGTCTCCAAAACACCAAACAAACAGTGCAATTAAAAAGTGGAGTGCAGAACTAAATAGAGAATTCTCAACAGAGAAATCTAAAATGAATGAAAGACACATAAGAAAGTGTTCAACATCCTTAGTCATCAGGGAAATGCAACTCAAGACAACTCTGAGATACCATCTTACGCCTGTCAGAATGGCTAAAATCAAAAACACCAATGACAGTCTATGCTTGAGAGGATGTGGAGAAAGAGGAACACTCCTCCATTGCTGATGGGAGTGCAAACTTGTACAACCACTTTGTAAATCAGTATGGCAGTTTTTCAGGAAAATGGGAATCAGTCTACCTCAAGATCCAGCAATACTTCTCTTGGGCATATACTCAAAGAATGCACATTAATACAATAAGGACATATGTTCAACCATGTTCATAGCAGCATTATTTGTAATAGCCAGAACCTGGAAGCAACCTAGATGCCTCTCAACTGAAGAACGGATGGAGAAAATGTGGTACATTTACACAATGGAGTACTACTCAGTGGAAAAAACAATGGAGTCTTGAAAAATCACAGGCAAATGGATGGAACTAGAAGAAACCATCTTGAGTGAGGTAACCTAGTCACAAAAAGACTAACATGGTATGTACTCATTTATATATGGTTTTTAGACATAGAGCAAGGGATTACCAGCCTACAATCCACACCACCAGAGAAGTTAGGAAACAAGGAGGATCCCAAGAAAAGACTGCTTAGTCTCTCAAAGAGGGGGAGAGGGACAAGAGCCCCTGAGCAAATTGGGAGCATGGGGCGGGGGTGGTGAGGAAGGAGGAGGGAAGGGAAGGGGGAGGAGAACAAGAGGACTGAGGCAGGGGAGGAATAGAGGAGGGCAGGAAAGGAGATGCCTTGATAGAGGGAGACAGTACAGGTTTGGAGAGAGGTCTGGCACAGGGGAAATGTTAGGAAATCCACAGGGATGACCCCAACTAAGAATCTAGGCAGTGGTGGAGAAGATGCTTTTGATACCCTTCCCCTACAATGAGATTGATGACCTTGATTACCATTCCTAGAGCCTTCATCCAGTAGCTGATCAAAGAAGAAACAGGTACCCACAGCTAAACACTGAACCATACTCCTGGAATCCAGTTGCAAAGAGGGTTAGGGTTAGATTTCTCCTTAAAACTTCTACATGATGGAGGGGGGATGAGCAAAGTAGCCAAGACCGTGTTGGAGAATCCCACAGAAACAGTTGACCTGACCTAGTGAGAGCACAGAGACCCTAGTTGTAAAGCTGGAAAACCAGCTTTGGACCGAACCAAGCCCTCTGAATGTGGGTGTCAGCTAGGAGACCAAGACAGTCTATGGGACCTCTAACAGTGGAGCCAGTGTCTATCCCTAGAGCACAATGGACTTTGTGAGCCCATTCCCTATGGAGGAATACTATTGTAGCCCAGATACAGCAAAGATACATATCCCCCAAATGATAGGACACACATTGACTGTCCCCTTAATACATTTCATCTTGTTGACAATAGAGAGATATGCCAACATAGCTTTGATTTGCAGTTTTCTGATAATTAGCGAAGGTGGGTGTTTTTTGTGTGTTTATAATCATTCATATGTTGTTTTTAGAGAAACATTTCTTTTAGTGCTTTGCTCATTTTAAAGATAAGGTTGTTTCCTTACTGTTGAGTCTCTTCTATATTTTGTATATTAATTATCAGATGCTTGGTAACATCTTGCAAACATCTTCTCCTCTCTAAGAGAGTTGTTGTTGCCCTCTTATTTTTTTCTGTGCAAACCTTTTTCAAAAGCTAGATACAATCAAATTTGTCTTTTCCTGCTGTTGTTTTCTGAGCTTTTGGAGTCAAATCAACCAATCATTGCCTGTACAATTGGGGTATCACACTTCCTCCTATGCTTTCTTCTAATAATTGTACAGCTTCAGGTCATACATTCCAGCCTTCTGTTCTTTCTGAGTTGATCCTCCCCAGGAATGTGAGGTAAGGGCCCAGTTTCATTCTTTTGCATGTGACCATTCCGTTCTCCCAGAATTCTTTAGTAAATAAGCTGTTCTTTTCCCAGTGTGAGTTTTGGCACAATGGTCAGAAGCCAATTCACCATGAAAGTGTGGGTGTACACAGCACAGACTGTCATTCCTCCTGACAACACTTGGGGGGAGGTACATTGCAAGTTTGGTTAATGTCATGTTTCTCTAAGGAAATTAAGTTTCACTGAGTATTGAACTTGTCCAGTATTCCTTCATTCTCAGATTTTTAAGAAAGCACTAAAAAACTTGTGTTTAGTTTTTGTTTTATTTGTTTTGTTTTAGTTGGCTCCTGGTACGTTTTTTCCCAATATTACTAACTGGTAGAATTAAATTTGGACACAAATTCCTTGATCAAAATGTTAATAAGAAATATGAATTACCCCTGAATGATTAGGTCATACTATTTTAAAATAGGTTTTTTTTTTTAAGTCAAGAAAAAGAGTGATGTGGAGGGAGGCAGGAGAGAGGGAAACAATGGCATCTGGATGCTCTGAGCCTGTCTCCCCACCCTCACTAATGGACCCCCTACATTTAATAAGTCCATTTGCATCCCAAAAGAACTAAAGAGGAAACATCCTTTGGGTTTCATCCCAGGATGGTTTCTAACATACTGAATGAAGTTTTATTTCTGACTCATTGGGAAAACTGAGTCACAAATACCACTTTACCACTTAACCTTTCATTGAAGGTCTCCTAGCCAAGACCAGGTCGAATCCAAAGCAGCTTGGAGTGGGGGATCAGATGAGCTCATGGTCCAGAGCAGAATGGCTGCAGATGCTCAAGAAAGAAAGACTTTGACAGCTGGGACCTTCGTGACTTAAAAGACAAACAAAATTCCTGGCTAATCAGGAACCAAGGAGATGCCTAAATAGACAACAACATGCTTTGGCTAGTCCCTAGACCTCCCAATCTTGTCCCATCTGTGAGTAAGTAGAGACCAGTAATGATGTTCCAGAAACACAAATGTGCCTGATGCTGACAGTCTGCCATCATCACTGGCCTATCCAGCCACCAGAGGCCACATCAAGACCTTGAGATTCAGCAGCTGCCCCAGCTTTGGTGAATGTGCAACTTTTGGGCACAAGCAATGGGAATAGATCAAAAGGTGGTTAAACCAGGTTACTAGCTCTTCTGCCTCCCTTACAGCATAACCTGTTGTTGTGAGGTAGACAGAGCTTGTAAAATCAGCACACTGTATTTCAACCTCAAGTCTTCCAGTGGGTACACCTTGACCATACCCCTTCGCTTATTTTTGACTCAAGTTTCATCATCTACAAAATGGGGATAATCATATCTGCTTCCCCAGGGTTACTGTGAAGGCTAGACAGCTGTGTGTATGGAAGACACTAGTGCAATTTCTTACATACACAAATGGCTATAAAGTCCTTCACTGCAGAATGAAAAGAAATTAACAACAACAAAAAAATAATCCCCAGCCCCTTAGCCAATTTTCTCCACCATGGCTGTCTTCTCTGCCATCAGTGAGCATACATCAAACTCAGGGATGTGAGTTTCACCCCCTCCCCATTTTACTCAGGCCATAATCTGCCATAATACCATTTCTTTTAACTTTAAGGAATCTCTCCCTCCTTTCATGAACCACGTTCACTTCCGAGAAATCTTTAATGAAAGCACTGGATAGAGTGGTCCTAAATGCTCTTCCAAGCAATTGCTTCCACCGCAGACTCCTGGCACAGCATTCTATTTACTTAGCTCTAGTTGCATAGAGTAATTCTAAGCACACACCCCTTGCTCTCTGAGAGCGCGTGCTTACTGATATTCATTCATGCATATGAACTCCTGCATCTTTAGAGAGTAAAAGCTGGGACTTTCTTTCATTTCTTGATAGAAAAAGAATCCCATGAAAAAGATTGCCCTTAAAACCTTCACCTTAGGGAGGAGGGATGAGCAAAGGAGGCAAGACAGTGCTGGAGAAACCCACAGAAACAGTTGACCTAACCTAGTGAGGGCACAGAGACCCTAGTTGTAAAGCTGGGAAACCAGCATTGGACCAAACCAAGCCCTCTGAATGTGGGTGTCAGCTAGGAGGCCTGGGCAGTCTATGGGACATCTGACAGTGGAGCCAGGGTTTATCCCTAGGGCACAAATGGAGTTTGTGAGCCCATTCCCTATGGAGGAATACTATTGCAGCCCAGATATACGAAAGAGGGACTAGGCCCTCCCCCAAAGGATGTGATAGACTTTGATGATACCCTGTGGAAGGCCTCACTATCCTTGGGGAGTGGGTGGGGGGTGGGTTGGGGGGTCGTTTGGAGGCATGGGAGGGAGAGGGAACTGGGATTGGTATGTAAAATAAGATTGTTTCTAAAATTAAAAAAAACCCTCCACATTAATAGAATTCTTAATAATAGCTACATGTAGGGAAAATACTAACAAAATCATACACATACCCAAATACCTAATCTGTTATGCCTCACTTCACTCCAACTAATTAAAATGGCAGGCTCACCTTTATTTCCTACTCATAGACATGTCTCTCAAGAAGAGATAGGAAATTTGGGACCAGAAAAATAAAGAAAGTTTGGGTCTACAGTATGGCTCAGAAGATAAAGGCACTTGCTGTGCAAGCTGAGTCACTTGAGTCCAGTCCCTGGAAGCTACATAAAGATGGAAGGGAAGAAAGGCCACCTCCACAAAGGTCTTCTTTGACCTCAGATGAGTGCAATGGCACATGCAACCCCCTACACACACACACACACACACACACACACACACACACACACACACACACTTTAAAAAATAGGTAAATAAAGGTGTCAAACATTTCAAATAGAAGTATAAAAAGATTCTGGGCACTTCAAGTTGTTTCTAGAGGAAACTGTTTTTCCCAGAAGAAAGTAGCAGACAAGCTTGTCTACCCTGTGGCCTACAGGCCACATGAACCCAGGATAACTTTGAATGTGGCCCAACACAAAACTGTAGACTTTTAAACATTATGAAGCATTATTTGAGGGAGAATTTTTCTTTTTTTCTTTTTTTGGTAACTCAAGCAGGCAGTGAGCTTTGTAGGTGGTGTGGTACGATGTCAGAGGGCTGGGCATGCCTGGTACTATAGCCATGCTGAAGAACACTGTGCTGTGTGCAATGGGCCCATCAACAAGGCGAAGTTTAGAAGGGAAGCAGCCAGCAGAGCAGCCCTCCTGACACCCAGCTCTGCAGAGGGGGGATATCCTTCAACTTAGGACTTGCTCTTGACTGGTGTCAAATGTCTTTCTGCAGCTTTTGTGAGGTTCAGTGGGAACTCTTACATGTGTTGCAAACATCCTCTCCATGGACAAGTGGCAGGGTGTCTGGATGTCCTGGTAACCATGTTACCCTCCTAATGGTAATAACATTCTTTATTGCCAGGAGTGAAAAATCATAAGCCCCTGTATTGGTTACTTCCCTGATTGTTGTGACCAAGTACTTGACAAAAAGCAACGTAGGAAGAAAGGTTTTATTTGGATTCATGGTTTCAGAGAATAGTTTCCATCATGGTGTGGAAGGTATGTCAGAGTTCATTCATATCAGAAGACCAGGAAGCAGAGAAGGGAGAATTCTTTTTCCCTCTTTGTCATGTCCTTTGGTCTCTGAAAGATATACCCAGAGGTGTGTCTTATAGATGATTTCAAACCCAGTTAAGTTGACAATGGGGAATGGCTAACGGAGTCCTCATTATCTAGATGTGGTCATACTCATCCTGGCTAACAAGTGTCAGGTGACCACTTTGCAAAACAGTGTGCATGTGACTTTTGTTTTGTTTTTGTTTTTGGAGACAGAGTTTCTCTGTTTATCAGCTCTGGCTATCCTGGAATTCACTCTGTAGACCAGGCTGGCCTCGAATTCACAGAGATCTGCCTGCCTCTGCCTCTGCCTCCTGAATGCTGGCATTGAAGGTGTGCATCACCTCTGCCCAGCTTGCATATGTCTTTTAGTGACTCTGGTCTCCCCTATTTCCTAAAGAAGTACCCACTACTAACCCAGGCTTAGAAATAAAGTCCCTCTGATATGATGGTACCTGGGATGAGAGGCAGTCATACCCTAAGAGAAACACAGGAGAGATCACCTAGCTTCCTGACCCATGGGAATCACAGCAGCTCTGGACCACCTGCCTCCTTTACATAATACATAAATGAATTTCCACCTTGTCCAAGCTGTTTCCTTTGAGTTTTCTTTGACAGCAGGATGCAATCCTAGCATAATAGATGAACGTTGGTGAGATATCAGGTTAACCCCCCAAAACTTATTGATTTCCCTGGGGTCTCTACAGGCTCTTGTTTATACATTTTGCTTTGAATGAAGAGCTAACGTGTACATTACTTCTGGAGTGGCCAACCACTGCCGAAAATGAAGTTGTAAAATAAACCCCATTTCTAAACTGAGAGGGCCCTGGACACACACATGATATATAAGCCCTTTGCTTGGAGGTAGCAGGCGGCTAGGTGGAGAGCAGTCTTCCCAGCATGCCACATCTGGGCAAACTCCAAGAGCCAATCCCTCTTTCATTTTGTCAAAGGAGTAGAAAATGACTCGTCTCCAGCATGGGCTTAAGTGTCTCCTGATTTATTTACTTACCTGCATTCAATTAGAAAAGTGCTCATGTTTGCTATTTATTTATAGATGTCATTTGGGTTGTGCCGGCTCTTTACTATATGTTGCTCACTTCCTCTGAACAGAGAGGAGTGTTTACAAAGCTCTTCCCCATAATTAGTGTCACTCATTGGAACAAGGAGTCTCTGTTTCATACCGGCCACAGCTGTCATCCTCCCTCCAGAAGGAATTGCCCTGATGGAACACTTCAGCCACCCATTTCTTCAGAAAGTAACATAAAAGCTGTTCTTGCAGTGGCCAGGTTCTCGGAAGCCACACCAGGGATCCCACTGGGTGACAGCCCATGGTCCAAGAGAACCCCTCTATTACACTTCCAATAAGTATGCCTTTCTTTTCAATAGTGCGGTGGCATAAAAATGAGGCAGGCAGTCATTTTGGGTTAACTTGATCCTCTCAGGAGGTGGCAGATCTTGGATGACAGATTAATTGGTGGCTGTTGGTGTGGGTATCCCATCCATGCGAGTGCCAGTGAGCGTATCTGAGTGGTGGAAGCTGAGGGATTTCAGAGTATTCTTATGAGTATATATTTCATTAAGATTCCAATAAAAGGATTGTGCCTATTTGAGAAAAGCAAGATGTTCTATTGCTGTTTAATTTTTCTGCAGGACACTACTCTATTATCATGAATTGCTTGAAGAAAAGAGTGGGAGAGTAATACTTTTTCCTCCAAATATGAAGTGTTATTGAAACTTCAAGACACTTTTTACAAATAACTACCCTGGCCCTCTTAATTGCTATGAGACCTTCTGATGTAATAGTCACAGGGCAAGTAGACTTTGTCCCATGCTATGCCAAGTGCCAGAAGCAAGCAAAAGAGCTGAGGGTGAAGGAACAGGCTAGACTCTTTCTATGACATTAGACAATGTGCTAAATAGTGTCACCCCAAGCGGACAGAATCATCCGAACTCTGCCTTCCCACCATCAATGTGCTATGTGGACTATAGACACTTCCTTCTCTTGTTGAAAATCCAAGCAGTCTGTACCCAGCTGAGCTATAATGACAGATGAAAGATTCTTGGATGAACTCCTGTAGTCCTAAAGATGCCTCTTATGTACAGAAGACATCACCAAGTCTGTAGGCAGAGTGTTTGTCAGGACAGCCCATCAGCTCTGTCCTGTCAGCTGCTCCCAAAAAACTACACAGAGACCTTTTGTTAATGATAAATGCTCAGTTGATAGCTTAGGCTTGTTACTAACTAGCTCTTACATTTTAAATTAACCCATATTTATTAATTTAGGTGTTGCCACATGGATCTGGCTTGTCACCTCATTTTCTACAAGTCCTGCTTTCTCCACATCTTGTTCATGATCCTGAGACTCCGCCCTTCTTCTTCCCAGCATCCTCCTAGTCTGGGTCTCCCACCCAATCTCTTCCTGCCCAGCTGTAGGTCAGTCAGCTCTTTATTAACCAATGAGAGTAATACATAGTTATAGTGTACAAAGATTGCTCTATAGCACATCAGGGCTTTCAGAGTTAGTTTTTCTCATTGACACAGACTAGAGTCACCTAGGAAGAGGAAACCTCAACTGAAGAATTGTATCCTTCAGACTGGACTGTAGGCATGTCTGTGGGACATTTTCTTGGTTGTTGATTGGTGTGGAAGGGCCCAGACCATTGTGGGTGGTGGCATTCCTGAACAAATCATCCTCAATTGTATAGAAAACAATATAAGCAAGCCATGGAAGCAAATTAGAGATCGGCATTCCTCGATACTTCCTGCCTTGAATTCCCTCAGTGATAGACTGTGATGTGGGAGTGTGTGATGAAATAAAACAGAAAAGTCAATACAATACTTGCTTAAGGAAAAATTGAGTATTAGTGATGTCCTGGAGTTCTGATGATCTGCTGAACTCATGCTGTTATCTAGGACCAGGAGTCATTCCACCCTTTGTGACAGCAGGCATGCATTCTTAGGCTGGACAACACTTTGGGGGTCAAAAATGGTTCCAGTTGTCAGGTTCTGACATGGTCTTCTAGTGCATCTCTCCTGTCTACAGGCTAAATTCTTTCCCAGAAGTCCACAGTCAACCTGTCACATGCTCATCCCAAACAAATGTCTGGGAAACAAAGATTTCAACTTTTCAATGTCCTAAGTTTGACATGAACAAAGAAAAATTGACTAGGAAATAGCCAGTGACCTAACCAACAAAATCTACTGCAGGGAAGCCCCTGCAATGCAGTGAGGATGAAGGCATTAACTAGAGAGGAGCCTTCCTCCTCCTCTAACTCTGGATTTGTAAGCATAGTTTTCACTCTTTGGGAGCCTATTCTGTAGCCTACAATCAGAGATCTCTATGATTACATACTAACCAAATCCTTCATCTGTCTCAGGATATGGTCCCAACACCTTTCACTTATTATCTCTAGAACTCTTATCTATAATTCTCTTTGTCATGACATTTGGATACTTTCAGTTTTTCAGACATATCCCATGCCCCGAGTTTGTACATTATCCCCTCACTGAAACACTAGCCCACATGTGTGCAACACACATCTTTGATTTTGAGTTCTCAGTAAAGAGAATGCAACTCAATTTCTCTGGGAAGCTGTATTAGCTACTTTTCCTGTTGCTGTGAGAAATACCCAGACAAAATCAAATTAAGGAAAGAAGGGTTTATTTGGCTCGCGGTTGAAGGAATATGGTCTCATGGTGCGTCATATAGAAGGCGTGGTAGCAGGAACTTAAAGCATATCATCACATTGTATCTTTGGTCAGGCAGCACAGAACAGTGAATATTAGAGCCCAGCCCCCCTCTTCTGTACAGGATCCTAGCCTAGGGAAATGCGTGAACACAGTGGGTGAGTTTTCCCACTTCGTTTAACCTAATCGAGATCATTGTTTGTAGGCATCCACAGAGAATCACCCGTGCCCTAGATTATTCTAGATCTGTCAAGTTTATGATCAATTATGAAGAATGTCACTCTTGAGGTTGTGTAGGTTATCAAGCCACCTTGAAGGGAGCCAACCCAAAGATAAACTTATACAGCATATCTGAACAAAAGGACAAAAATAAGCCAGGTCTTAAACACTGACAAGTGATGAACACACAAGCTTGCTCCTTTTCAAGTTATAGATCTGATACTGCCAGAGACTAGGCACGTCAGTCATTCCCAGCTGATGGTTTCCAGTTGTAGATATCCGAACTATCTTAGGAAATACACTCCTGTGGTGACTGTAAAAATGAAAGGAACTAAGCAAGTGAAGTGGACCCAGAGCAGAAGAAGCCCTGGTCACGAGGTATAGATCATCATTAATGAGGAGACTCTTCCAGGACAACGATAAAGTTGTCCTCCATGTCACTCAGGCTGGTGCTCATAGCTATGGAGAATAAATTCCCAAAAGGAAGAGACCTCATTTGAATGAAAACTCCTTCATTTCTATCATCATCCAGCCCAATGCCAAAGACTCCATGGCGAATAATCAGAATAGTATTGCTATTATCATATTGCAAACACAGTAATTCTATACCTATCATATGGCACCAGAGCAGTACCCCCAAATTACTATTGTTTATTAAAAAAATAGTTTTAGGTGAACTAAAATCAGACACCTTAAAAGTGGAGACCAGAACTACTTGCACATGGTCTCTATGAGTGGTCCAATTATCTAAACTGTTTGATTTATTTGGAGGATGTTAATTTACATTGGTTCCTTTCACTCATCACTACCCATTTATTACCAAGCTTTATGACTGCGAACTACACATTTCTCCCTAGCATATGGGCCACATAACTTTCTTGGATAACTAATTAACAAGGATTTTCCCCCTAAACTGTAATTATAACAAAATATGGTACATTTAGCTTAATTTTCTATGTAATGCTTGAAGGTGCATAGGAAATGCAGCTCTGTGGCCCAGAGAAGGGGAAAGCTGCCATGTATACACTCGTTCTCCAGAGAAGGTCTGGGAAGCAGATGTTCTGAGAAGCAAGGGCGAGGGGAGGCTCATGCAAAAGTCTCTATGAAATGATATCGATGATTAAAGGCCAGGATGTAGTTCATGTTCATTAATAGATGGAAGGAATAGGAGCGGGAACTCACAGAGTTATCAAAGAACATAAAAGACTCTGCTCTTGGCATGGCAACCTGCTGTCCTCTGGCTCCTTGGCCATCTTTCTTTCTCCTTTGTGTAGTCTAGCAGGTGACAGGCAGGTGATGGGCAAGCCTCTGAACATGAGTAGGAACTATCTCATGGGAGTAGAAAACAGTAAGGACAGCTTTGAAAAGGCTAGTGTGCACAACTGTTTGGATGCATGCGATTGTTTGTGCTGAGTAGTTTCATGAAGTTATACGCAAGAAAGTAGAGACTCCAAAAATCATGTGTTGCACATCAAAACTCCAAAACGCCTTCTCCTCTCATGCATTCTTTTAGTTCTTGTCGTCTGGCATCCCAGCCACTGATCACAGTTTTGTGTGTGCGTTCAAAAACTAAAATTTTAAGTTTTTAGAGCTCGTTAATTTTAGCAGAGATGTGTACAATCCGCCTTGGAATACATTTTCCTTCTATCATCGCATGGAAGTGCTTTATGGGAGTCAAGGTGCAGCTCAGCGGTAGAGCACTTGCTTAGCATGAGCAATGGCCATGCTTCTACCCCTAGCGCCACGGATAAAGGACAATGGAAAACTGTGAGAACATGATGTGAATGGTGCCCAGAAAAGTTCAGCACCCCAGGTAGTTTTGGGCACTCTTTCATGCCATGGCTTTTGTAAAGCTCAACACAAACAGGTTGGAGCTAAGACAGGGAATGTCTACCAGGCATAGTGGCACACAGCTATGATCACAGCACTTCAGATGCTGAGGCAGGAGGATTGCAATTTCAGCTAGGACCATTATGCCATATAAAATAAGGCAGTCTGAGATATGTGTTACCTGAACTTTAATGAATATAAAATGTATATGTTATGAAAGAAGGGGACTGCAGAAGGGAGGAGGAGGCGTAAGGGAAGCAGGAGCCAGGGAGGGTAACAGAATATATTGGACATGAAAGCAGGGGTCTACTAGAAGGAAAGAGGGGGCAAGGGGAGGCATTGATGAGAAAGTAACAATTTTAATACATTCGTATAAATATGTCTTGGTGAAACCCATCACTTTGTATACCATCAGAAAACATGAATTAAAAGAAAAGAAAGAGCCAGGTGGTGCATGCCTTTAATCCCAGCACTCAAGAAGAAGAGGCAGGCAGATGTCTCTGAGTTCAAGGCCAGCCTGGTCTACAAAGTGAGTTCCAGGACAGACAAGGCTACACAGAGAAACTATCTCAAATAACCAAAAGGGGGAGGGAGGGAGGGAGGGAGGGAGGGAGGGAGGGAGGAAGGAAGGAAGGAAGGAAAGAAAAAGTATTATGTCACCAACTGGGAAATCCCACATTAAAGTTTGCTTCAGGATGCTGTACATGAGCATACAGTGTTAGCAGGTATCTAGTCTCCATTTCTCCAGCTTCCTTTTGTAGTCTGCCTTCATCCTGAAACTCCTCACAATGCCCTCTGCTTCTTGCCCCTGAAGCTCAGAGCTCTTAGGGTCATAAAACAAATATCCTGTTTCCATTCTTATGCTCTCATACCTGGCAGTCTCTTCCATGATCAAAGAGATGAATTTATATCCAGAAACCAGCAAGAGTTTTTTCATCTTGTCTGTTACTGGATTCATACAAAGCACTGGGATTATAGGTGTGTGGTACCATACCCAGCTCTCTCTGTCTCTCTGTCTCTCTCTCTCTCCATCTCTCTATCAAAGTTTAAAGGAGGTGAAAAGTCTACCTCTCCCACGATCTGATAAAATGGAGGAAGAAAGACTTCCCCCAAAATGTAAAGGACTATAAACCAAAAGGAAAATCAAAAAGATGTGTTGAGAAGGAGACAGCAACACTTCCATGCCTCAGTTGTTTGTCCCCAATGGGTGACCTCTCATCTCTCAGATGCTCCATGGAATGGGGCACTTTGGAGGGGAAGAGATGAGTGAATAAGGAACCCTTTGTAAGTAGACACAGATACATATATGGATATATGCTCATACAGAGAGAGCTCAGTCCACTCCTTAGGGTAGGCTTTCCCATTTGGGATCTAAAAGATAAAACTAGCACACAGACTACAAAAGATAAGCGATAGATTAACACCTCTGTAGAGAAAATGTTTTCCCTTGTCTTTCTATTGCTCTTTCTCACCCAGTTTATCACTTCGAAGGTCTTGATTAGAACCAACAGCAAATAAGCCAAACTATTTACCTGTAAATAAAATAAGAATTTTTATTTTCACAATGGGCATCATGCCAGCCACCTTCTCCCAGAGCCTGTATACTAGAACAAAATTCACAGTACTCTCTCTAGTGTTTAATATACATTCCGTTGGGAAAATACTTAAATTATATTAATCTGATCAAATGGATGAAGAAGAGACAAATGCAAGGATCAAAACGAAGAGGAAAAGTGACTTGTCCCATGCCCTAGCCATACAGCACCTCCCCATGCCCTCTATCAGAACTAAGGTCCCTGGTTAGGCAGAAGATCATCTATTCTGGCATGAATTGAGAAAATAATTGGCACTTGGCTGCCTATAGGTCAACTCCCTCTCTTGGATCATGGGATACAGGGGCTCTGAGAGGACAAAAAAAATTAGAAACTCATTCTACAGGCTCTGGCACCAAATATCAACACCACACTTTTCATTCTCTTCTTCCTCTTTTCTGACATCAATTTAAAAGGGTGGGGTGGGGTGCTTGGGACAGGAGGCTACTAAAACCCATCATATTTCAATTGTGCCTTATAATGTATTGCTAATTTGACTTGCAAATAAGAGAAGCTAAGAATAAAAGTGTGCTCCATCTGCCCCATTTTCTTCAGAGGTGAAGTAAATCAAGAAGCAGAAACTGGAAATAGACAAAGGTACATTTTTCTATTTCAACATCCTTAGGTCAAAAAACTATCCAAAGACCCCAGAGAGAACTCAGAAAACAATAAAATCACAGAAAAAAATGAACCCTTCCTCCCTGGTCATCTGTGGTTGCTATGTAGAAGATGGCACCCACCTGGGGTAGTGAAGAGGCAGTAACTTCAGACACTTGAGTCGCAGAGCTGATGATGAAACCAAGAGGCCAATGCCACCATGCCACCAGTGAGCCTGCAGCTGGCAACATTTGTCTGTGGAATTCAGTTTTCTTACCACATGTCTTTCCTCAGCACTATTACTATCATTTAAGAAATAAGGACAAGAACTGAGCCAAAGTCAGGTTGGGTCTGCCATAAATAACTTCATGTTCAAGGCAATTTATGCAGCAGCCTGGTGAGCCAGCCAAGAGGCTGGCACACACGCCACTGTGCGCATGGTCCAGTGGGGAACGTTCTGCACAAAGAATGTGGTCGTTGGCACAGGTTTGTTTTTTACCTGGACCAGCTTGAATCACTGTCTCCTTGCCAGGAAACCTAGTGTACCATTGGGAGTCCTTTAAGAGAAAAGCCATATATTTCATGTGACTTGTGAATGGAAAGATGGATGCTGTCAGCAAGCGGTTTTGCCTCCAGATTGGGCTTAAGACTAGCGTAATGGGAATTTAGATTATACAGAAAGACCTTTTTCATGGACCTCATTTAGTAATAGCTAACAATAACGATAGCTTCCAGTATTGTATGCCTATAATGGGCCAAGAAGGATGCTGGCTTGCATTTATAGCCCACAGATACAGTGGTCCCTCAGCATCCAGGAGGATTAGTTCCAGGATCCCCTCAGATAATAAACCCTAAAGTGCACAGGTCCCTCATATAAAATGACATAATATTAGCGTATAACACATGACATCCCCCTATGTACTTTGAGTTTTCTTTAGATTATTGATTGATAATAGCCAGCTCAAGGCAAACTCTCTTAAATACTGCACTAAATAGTTTAAGGAATGACTAAAAAAAATAATAATACATCCATGTCCACTCCAGATGCAATTTTCCACAAATATTTTTTATTTGTTGTTGATCTTGCAGATTCAAAGCTAGCAGAAAAGAAAGGGATGGTTTCAGTACCATCATGCAATAGGGTGTATGAGTGTATGTGTGTGAGAGAGAGAAGGGGGAGACAGATAGAGGAAAGAAAATGAGAGCATGAGGGCATGAGAGAAAGAGAGATCACTTTATGAACAAGGAGAGCTGATGTTCAGAGAAAACATCTGGCTTGTCTGAATCTAGGGCTGCACTGGCAATGAACTAGATCAGTGTGGTTCTCAACCTTCCTAATGCTGTGACCCTTTCATACAGTTCTTCATGTTGTGGTGACCCCAACCATAAAATCATTTTCTTTGCTATTTCATAACTATAATTTCCTATTGTTATGAATCATAATGTAAGTATCTGTGTTTTCTGGTGGTATTAGGTGACCCCTGTGAAAAGGGTCATTCAAGCCCCAAAGGGGTCTCAACTCACAGGTTGAGACCCACTGAGCTAGCAACTCAGTTGTCTGCAACGTAGACCCCATGTCCCTCTGCCTCAGTCACACTATCTACAGCTATGTCCCTCGCCTGCCCTGCGCCACGAGAGGCTGCATGGATAGCTGGCAATCCTACCCAGACCAAACCTTGAACCTGACCAGTGCTTGAATAGATACCAAGGAGTCCTAACTTGTGAGTCAGTCCTTCCCCAAACTAGGGCAGCATTTCCTTCTGCACAGGACATTGTCTTCACACCACCTTCCTAGCCAGAGCCCCCCTACTCAGAGCACTGGATCCAAGATGAGCTTTCAAGCCAGGTGGGCAGCTTGGGACAGAACATTCCCTCACGGATCCCAATCCTCCCGAGCTCGGGATGGAGGGATCTGCTAACAAGTGGTTTGAATTATAGGGAATTTGAATGTGTTCCCTCGTCTTGGACAGAGCTGATGCAATTATGAAATAACCCCATTTTTTAAAGTGTGTTGTCCATATGCCATTACAGCTGAGTCTTTTCATGAACAACAGACGTCTGGCCATTTCATGCAGAGTCACACCCCACATGCAAAGTGGACATACATAATAAGGGACAGGACTCTGAAGTGCATTGGAAGCTATTGCATGGAAGTGTCAAGCTTGAAACCTGGACTGGCCAGAGGATGGATGGAGCAGATTGGCGTTATCCAGAAAAGACACAACAGCTGTTTAATGATTGGATAAGAATTAGAAAAAAAATCTCACAATTTGCCAAGATGGACCAAATGTTGTGACATACTGAATGCTGACAAGGCAAGCTCTGATTGGTGTTTCCACTACCAACTCACTCCATTTTGTTAAAGGGAAAACTTTTGTGGTGTAAGAATTTTCTATCCTCGGGCTCAATGTAAACACTTCCTTCCATCTTCCTTTCTAATTGGAATTAAATCAAAGGCCTATGAGCTGTGCAGAAGAGGGCTAACCACTTTGCAAATCAGTTCATAAATACATCTGCTCCAGCCTTGAAATGCGAAATGGATGGAACAGTATGGCAAATATCCCAATAAAAGAACTGTAATTGAAGGGCCAAAACTGCACACAATGCCTTGAAAACTATTTTCTTTTTTCAAATTAAAATTGCATGTTTGCACATTCTGAGTCCATTTGGTTGTTTGACTATTTTTATGGTGTCATGAGGCTCCAAGGCCATGATGCACAAGCTTCGCTAGAATGAGCTCAGAGAAATAAGCCACAGATATCCACAGAGGCCCTTAATATTCCTCTGCCTGTCTTCCTTGGCTCTCACACCTACGCTCACCGAGCTTCCCCAGTCCCTCTCCCCCACCAGGGAATCCAGGGGTAACTTGTTTCTAAAATGGGAAATACGTGAATGTCCTTGGACAGTTCCCCTTTTATCTCTCCTTCAAGGTCTATCCTGGGGAATGTAATATAATCATTTTTTCCCTTTTATATGAACTAAACTTTTAATCTCCAAGCCCTATCACTCATAGCCATTGGGCAGCGACACCCCCAGGTCCTGGCTTGTGGCAGCCCATTGTAATGGGATACTTTCCCTAGATCCCGTTTTCTCCGGCTGCTGGACAATGGGCCTCAGCTGTTCACCATCTTTGAGAACTGCTTCAGTTTGTAGAAGGTGCCTGGCCAAAGTCATGTGTACCTCTAGCAGCCTGATTAACGCAGGGTAGGGACCTGGCGATCTCACCACTGCCCTGACACCCAAACTCAGCACAGCTCTCGGGGATTCGCTCAGGTTTTCTCATGGGATCTGTTAAGGCCTTTGTGGAGATAGCACTATGGTCTAGATATGCACTCCCGCCCCCCCCCCCCCAGTTCCTATGTTGAAATCCTAATCCCTAAAGTGATGGTTTTAGGGGCTGGCCTTCGGAAGCCCATGGGTCTTGAAATTCTCAGCTTCCAGAACTGTTAAGAAATACATGTTGTTTATAAGTTACCCAGTATAAGGCATTTTGTTACAGCAGCCCAGGCAGTTTGAGAAATCTGGGCTCTGTCTCCACTCATTCTGTGTTCTGTCACCTTCTTCTGTGAGTGTCCTTCCCAAGAGCTTTCTTTCCTGTGTGGCTTCCATCTCAGAATCTGCTTCTTGGAACCTGGCCTGTGCCATGCGCTCAGCCCTCTAGTGCCCCCTTCTGGTCATATCAGGTCTGGTCTGCATCTGACCAGAGCTTAACCAGAGACCCAGTCTGCTGCTACAGGGCTGGGCTTCCTGCCTGAACCAACACGCTAGAATAATCTACACCACCACAACCACCCTGGTGAGGACAAGCCCCAGCCTGCTCAGTGGTGTTGAGCATGTTACCTATGCACAAGGTCCTGGCTGCTGGCCAAGGACATGGTGGAGCTCTGCTCTAGCCTCTCTGCACTAAGCAGCATCAGTTTCAAGCTCCTTTCCTGGGCTGACTATGCGCCAGACTAGGCCATGCTGCTACTACCTTTTGCCTTTGAAGAGAGTACCTCAATCTCTCATTGGGTTGAAAAGCACATCTCTCCATCAAAACCAACTCAAAGTCCACTTCCTGAATACAATTTTCCCATCCTGACTCTTTATTCTCAAAAAGGGACAAATGAACAGTCTGTTGAGTGTGACTTCAGCCCTCGTAACTTGCAGAGCAGAGCACTGACTAGACAATCAGTGGGTAAGGGCTCATTGCTATGGTGATAGGTGGGTCTTCCATGCATAAGGCATATTCTTGGGGACAAACCAATGTGAAATAGCAAAGAGCTGTGGGGCACATCAGGCACTGTGCTAATTATGGCAGGGATATGAGACAAAAGAAGATACAAACCCTTTCCAAAATGGCCCACAAAATCCCAGCCATTAGAGATGTTTTATGTGGGAGATGAAGACAAGACATCCACAAGGAATACAGTATCTACCAGGAAGCAGGTGTCCTGAGCAACCCAAGTGTATATCTCCCCTTGAATAGTCAACACAACAATCTGACCGAGAAGAAAACAAAATAGCTGTAGAGTAGGCATGAATAGCTGCTATGGTACAGTATAGAGTTTTGTCCTGGATTCACTCACTGGATACAACTGACAGAGGGAAATATAATCTTCCTAATAATAACAGGGATAAATATGAAATAATAAAATCTCCAAAATTTAAAGAAAAATCAACAGCATAGGAAAAGTATTTTATGAGGAAATTTAGCATCCAAGCAGAACAAGACCCACCTCTGATGACAGACACATGTATAAAAATCCCAAGTGAATCCTTTAAAGAGTGCACATAGTTAGTGACAAGCTAGAACGCAAGTTAAGATTAGAGTTTTAATTAATGGCAGAGTCAAAATTAAGAGTAGTAGTCTGCTATTAAGAATAAAAAGGTAACAACTAACCTGCAAAGCTGACAAGATTGTCAGCCATGTTAAAATAAGTGCAGTGTTCAAGTCAAAAGCCATAAGAGGCTCTCTGTATTGGCAAGGCTAGATTTATGGGTCCATGTGTCAAAATGGCTATCCCATTTTAAGAGGAACATTAGCATCCATCAATAGGAGATTGGTTAAATAAATTACAGTAATCCACACAATGGAAACCAGGCAGCTATTAAAATGATGATGTGTAGCTGCTTTTATTGACATGGAGAGATGTCTATGACAAGTTAGTTAATGAGGAAAGCAAGTAGGTTCCTGAGTGGCTTGTATAATCCGATCCAGGTAATACAAAGTCATGGATCCATATGTTTTAATGTTTCTAAAATGCTTAAATCAGTACTAGAGATGGCTCAATCAGTAAGGTGTTTGAGGACCTGGATTCAATACCTGGAGTCCACCTGATGAAAGATCTTGCTCCTGCAGACTGTCTTCTGACTTCCATGTGCATGCCAGAGCACCGTGTGAGCACACACAGTGCTCACAGTCACACAGTCAATTAAAAAAAAAAGCAAATGAAGGAAATTATAATGATTATTGCCAAGCTAAAATCGTAGGACACAGAGATAGGTCGGATGACATAGAAGGATTCAGTAGGAGGTGGAGGTGTGGAGAGAAAGGAAAGGGGAATGTCTACATGGTTGTCCGTGCTTAGCAACATCCAAGCTTCCCCTCCACCTAGCCAGGAAGGGGAAAGCTAAGTCACTTTTGCCAGGCATATGTGCAGCCATTACAAACCAGTCATCAGCCTCCATGATTGGAATGCAGAAGCTTAGCCTTGGGAGGTTAGACATCCTCATCACGGTTGGGGGCAGGCATGCTCTTGTCTGGAGTTCTGGAGGAGAACCTCCTCACTGTGGGCATTCCTTGGCTTTCACCACACTGCTCTTTGATAGCAGCACGTTTCTAGTCTCTATCTCAGTCTTCACACGGCCTTTGCCCGTGTCTGACCCACTCTCCCTCTACCTGCATCCTATAAGAGTGCTCGTTCAAAAGACGTAGGTTTGAATAATTCAGGACAATATCTTCTCAAGATCCTTAATTACAAAAAAAAAATGACTTTTTCCCAAACAAAGTTCCATTGCAGGTCCTGGGTGTGCAAACCTTTAGGGGGCACATAGTACATCATTGCACCCACTATAAGTGGCTGAGGTGACAGTGCGGTAGACATGAAGTATCGTCTTCCTAGATGTCTGTGTAATGAGTGGGAACAAGAGAAGTCAGGCAGAGAACCATGGGACATGTCCAGATCAAGATCTAACTAATTGCTTGTATCAGTAGTTCCCACTAGACAATGCATTAACAGTAGGATTGTTACCTCTGGCTTCATAAAAATGAGACACTGGATTATAAATTAATACTTGTTGCTATGGTAGAGACAGAATCTCACTATGTAGCCCCAGCTGTCCTGGAACTCAGAGTATAATATAGGCAGACTTTCAACTCATGATCCTCCTCAGCCTCCTGAGTGCTTGTATTACAGATATGAGCACTTAGCCTGGCTTTAAATGATACCTTTTATGTAAAAAGTAAACACACACACACACACACACACACACACAAACCAAGCACAGGTGTATGTACCTACCACATAGATGGATAGACAGTGTATTTATGGCGTTATGTTTTTATGGAGTAGAGATGTAATTACGAGGAGAAAAACAATAAGGCTCACTTAAAGAATAATAATAAAAAAGCTGAGGAACAGTGAAGTAGCCCAGAACCCCCCACAACAGCAAGAACCCTGTGTAGTCAGCACAAGGTAGGCAAAGGGTTCAGCAAGTGCTGATTCAGTAATTAAGTAAATGGCTGAAATTTCAGGGAGACGGACTGGGCCCTTTGCCAAGTAAGCACTAGGTCAGCCTGCAACGAAGTGAGCAGCCCATCTTCCAGCACTCAGGCAGAAGCAGAGACGAGAAGTTTCCCCAGGAGTATGCCAGGACTTGTGCAGAAGTATTTGTTCTGTTCTATCAGTGCATGACACACAAATGTCACTGTACCATGAACATTCCTGGACATCGGTCTAGCTGCTTTGTTGTTTAGACGACCCAATCCAACCATTTGCAACTCTGAATGTCTCTCAGCAATCACTCTAGACTTTCTACTACTATGGGTTGGAAAATAGCTCAGTCAGGCAGTAAAGTGCTTATCATGCCAGCACTCTTTAAAAACCAAACAGTTTCTTTCTCTAGGGCGGTCACACAGGCAGTGGCTGTGTGAAGCCGGGCTCAGGCAACATATACTACAAATTTAGTGGCTTCACACAGAAGTTGGCTGGAGCTTGGGCCTCAGAAGCCTATAGTCTGCAGGGGTTAAAGCTGGTGGTTTCCACAGAAGCACTGGCTATCATATTTGTCACACCAACTAAACTGACCTCCAGTGTGACAGCAAATGACTATGCTTGGAAGAACAAAGTTCTAGAGCTGCAGAAATTTTTCCAGAAGGCTGACTGTGTGTCCACCCACCTGAAACAAAGCCTTCCTGACCAAATACTTTACCGGACCACCATGACACTGACTGTGGGAGGGACCATCTACTGCCTGGTTGCCCTCTACATGGCTTCCCAGCCCACAAATAAATGAATTAGCCTGTGAAACAAACAAACAAACAAACAGACAGACAGGCTTGTGACACAAGTTTAAAATCCCAGTGCTAGGGAGGCAGAGACAGGGGGATCCCTAGAACTCCATGGCCAGCCAGCCTAGCCTACTTAGCAAGTTCCAATCCAAGTGACAGACCTTATCGCAAAAGAAAGGGGGGGCGCCTACAGTACCTGAAGAACCACACACACAGAGGGGGGGGTTATTGCTGTCCTGTCAACCCATCCTTAGCTGGGGATTGTCATATCATACATAGTGCCTGTTTTGTTTGTTTATTTTTGCTCTTTTGCCTGCACTATCTTGTTTGAAAGGAGGCTAGGAGTACTAAAAATTAAGTGAGTTATCAAACACTGTGAGTCTTGGGTAATTCCTACTTTACTTTCAGTCTGTTGTCAACAGTATTTCTAGTCTGGTCCAGTTACAAAGCTTGATGAGGTTTAATAACATTAGAGATCAACGGTCCCACTGGAAAAACAAATTAAACATGCAAAACAGGGGCAAAAATTAAGCCTCGTGTTTACATAGGAGATGGTTTAACCTTCTCCTCAATTGCATAGGAACTGGGTAAAATGGCAAGATAATTGATCAAAGGGCTATAAATCTGAATCACTTAAAGTAGCTGGTGTTTCATCAACAATGTGTGATGCCAAGGAAACCTTCACAACAGGAAATATCAGACTCAAGCAAGAGGCTGACTGTGATAAGTCTACCTTTTGCATTTAACACAATGATTTACAGATGTCCTCAGAAACCTGTGAGCAAGCGAGGCCATCATGGGCCACACTCACTCTTCAGTGGCCCTAACTTCACAGGTACTCGAGGGAGGTCCCACAGCACTGCTCTGCTGTGGCCCAGTCAGGGGACATGGCAGGAAATGTGTTTCATGATATTATATCCTGAAGACACAACAACTCAACAAAGCCATCATTTATACTGTGTGGCTCACACAGTATAGAGCCACAGGGAAGCACTGGCCTGACAAATTGTGAGCCCTATTCTGAAGATACGTCAGGAGAATTTATGCCGCCCTCTCCTGTTAGCACCGTGCGGTGCCAAGAGTAGAAATGGCCACATGAGGGAGGGGGTAGAGGGGCTGAAATTCTATCATTGGCAAAGAGGCCACCTTTCATGGCTCTGACTGTATATGAAACATCTTACTCTAGGGAACCTTTTTCAGAGAGAGACAGAGACAGAGAGTCAGGGCAAGGGGCAGCGTTAAACAAGTTGGCAACAAGTCAAAATTGCCGCGGTTCCGATTTTTATGAATGTTTGACATTGAATCTGGGTCTGTTTTCTCGGTGCAGGATCTTTGGGCAGGGAGCCAGCCCCAGAGGAACAGATTTAATCCAAAGACTCTGCTCCCAGTGCCATTCCACACGGGCTGGAAGGCACTGCATTGTGAGGGTGAACTCGGGAAACTTGTAGAAATGCAATCACCAGCAGATCCCCTAGTGTGTGGCCCAGCACCAACACAATTATAACCTGATCTACAGTAAGGAAGAGACAATAATGCAGGGACAGGTGGCTTCAGCCAACAGATATGGAAGTTGTTATTGTTCCGTGAGATGAGAATGGTCACTCCTTTTTAGAGAGAAGTTGCCTGGTATGTTGACTCCAAATAATGGCTCAGAGAGCTGCAGGAATCACTGTTTCCCCCGAGTGGTGACTGTCACAGGTAGGTCACCACTGCTCACAGATGCCTGTCACTCACAATAGCTGAAGAACAAGGAGGACACATCTCTAAGTTCAAGTGCAAGTCATATTATGGCTTTACCAGAAATGTATTTGCATATAGTTATCCTGGAATATTATCACAAGATATTTAAGAGTGTCGTCTGCCCCCAATATCCTAAAAGGTGTTTTCTTTTATTTTTTCAAAGGATGGCATATCACAGCTGAATCATACCAGGAGCTTGTGAAAATTTCCAATGCCTAACCCCTTCCTAAACACATCAGCCCAACCCCTGAAGCAATGAGCATTCAGGACACTCCCCCTAGATGCTTAATTTTGAGACAATATTGAGAACAACTCCCCCAAAGTAAAGTGCCTCCTAACGGTGAGAGCTGGATCCACCTCAGCTTGGAAGTGTCTCTGCAGATAGTAAGTACTTGGCAAATACCACTCTTCTGTTATTGCTGATTAGGCTGAACACTCAAAAGGCTTTTGACAGCCAGGCAATCCTAATGGAAAAGAGGAGAAACAAATGAAAATTTGGCCACGCCTTAAAAATACACAGCGTTTACTCATTGACTCATACATGTCCTTTAAAAGCTGTTTTCTTGTCAAGGATATTCGAAACTCTTTGAGAGTGAGATCTGTCTGCCCCTCACCCAAAAAAAACGACAAATGAAATGTACTTGAACCCCTTTTGTGTTTGGGAGTGCCTTGATTGCTCTGTGGCTCTCAGTTCTTTCCTGTAGTCAACCACAGGCAGGATGTACAAAGAGAAAAGTTTATCAGTTGGATTTTACTAAAAGAAAGGCTGAGGCAAGGGAGCCTTCACACCAAGATGAAGTAGCTATGGAAAGCTACCACCCACACAACGTGTCTTCCTCCCTTATAGTCCTCAGGGCTCACTGGATGCAGGAGATGTCTCGCTGGTTTTCAGGGAACCCTAAAAGCAGACAGAGGACAGTCCACAGGTGGGAAGAGTGCCACAGATGTTGAAACAGTATGCCTCCAAACACGAACATCTACTTTGATATTTTGATCTCTCAGGGATTATGAGAACAGATGATACTCTTAATACAGGATCTAAACAAAACCAAACTTTCTCTTTTAAGGGAAATGCAATATAAACCCATATATGTCCAAACTGGTTCTCAAAGAACACTCTTATCTGCCCAAGTACGACTCACAAACAATTTTCATACCTCTGATTGCATTTTCTTTCTCAGGAGGAGGTGTGAAAACTATTTCACTGAAATTTTGAGAACTCTGTTTACAGATGTTAAAAGTATTGGAAAAATACTTGCACCAAGCCCTTTCAGCAGGGTGTGTGGTCACAGTGACGAGAAAAATGGAAGAAGGAATGAAAAGCTCCCGGGGGATCCAATTGCAAGGGCAACAGAAATGTCAGATCATGGCAGACCTGGGAAGAGTCGAGACAAACAAGAGATGCCGGTGATAAATGCTGTCCAAACACAGGCTGCAGTGATACAAAAATTACATGCTAGCAAACTTTCAGTTCTCGTCATCATTTGTTACCAAAACCCACTGTGTCCAGGGAGCCCTACTGGCATGCAGGTAAACATTGGGTCTAGATAGTTCAGTCCCCTTTTCTTCAAAGCAGCCCATTGTGTTTCACTGCAGTGTATAAATCAGGTCATCACGTTGTTCTGAGGTACGTGACAAAATGCAGATTCTTGGATTTGAAATATTTCTTGGAGCCAAAATTTATAACTCTTGAGTAAGGCTAATGCATAGCATACTTGGAAGAAATAAGCATAGCTTGCCTGGCTATGTGTCCACTCTGTGTTTTAGAATCAAAGCCAGATACAATTGGCTGAGTACAGTGCCTGTGTGTTCGTCTGTTTCTACCTACCTGGGACTTTACTTAATTGCACGGAGACATAAAGGGGTGTGGATGAAAAGTTTATAGTGCACACATGAAGAAGCATGTGGGATGGAGATGGACAGAGACGTTTACAGTCCACACTAATGAGAGTTTATGAACTGAAGAAAGGTGAATCTTATATCTCATATCATCAGAAGCCTTTGGAATGGTTTGGCTAATATTTTAATAGCTCTCTGGCTACTGTGTAGAGAAAGGATTATAAGGGAACAACAGAAGCAAATATATTAGTCAGGAAGGTCACTGTAGTTGTTAAGACTAAAGAAAATGATGACATGTCTGACAGAGATAGTATTAGAAATGGAAGAAATGGACATTTTAGGTATGCGTTCAGATCAGAGGTTTACTGATTTGTCGTGAAAGAATAAACAAAAGGGAAAAGCAATCTAGTTCTAGTCTTCCTCCAGCAATTAGTGGATGGCAGAGCTGCTTAGAGGTGGAATGACTGGGGATAGGGAGACAAGTTGTAGAGAAGCATAGCAGCCTCTCTGTCTGTTGATGGCAATCAAGTTCCCTATCAGACTTGTGTGGAGATAAAGACAGACAATCAGGTAAGAAGAATCAGAAATACCAGCACACGATCCACAGAGCAGGAAACCCAGATTTGGAAAGCTTGGATCAGTCATACTGAAGGCCTTAAGGTTTATGAGAACATCCAAGGGGGAAAAAAAGTTGCTTGAGAATAAAAGATGAACCAGGAATTTGCTCCAGAAACCGTCAATATTTACTCACTTTTTAGGAAGAAGGAGCCAGCTGAGGGATGAGAAGAAACAATCTGTGTGGGCAGAGGAGAATCAAGAGTATGGGGCTGTATTAAGGTGGTAATGACTTTTCTGTTGCTGTGATAAAATGCCATGGCCAAGACAAAATATAGAAGGAAGAATTTACTATGGTTCATGGCACCTGAGGGATGAGAGTCTACCGTGGCGGGGAAGCATGATAGCGCATGGCAGTCATGGTGGCAGGGACAGGGAGCTGAGTGCTCCCATCTCCAAGCAGGAAGCAGAGAGAGTGACCTGGAAATGGCACAAGGCTCTCCATCTCAGTGACATAGTTCCTCCAGCAAGGCTATACTAACTAAACTTATCCAAAGAGAGCCACCAGCTGGGGACCAAGTGTTCAAATACATGAAAAAAGGAGGACATTTTTCACTCAAATCACTATTGGTTCCATGGAAGTCCAGTTGGGGATTTAAGTTTTAAGGCATGTCAGAATGAGGATATATCATAAAAAGCCAGACCACTGAAATGGATAGCCTGGAGGGAATGGTAACATTGACTCAAAAAGTCCCAGGAGTGGGTCAGAAACTCAAGTGAGATGACTTTGGCAGAGAGTGTGAGGAAAATGCCCTGTCAGTGAGCTGTAGACAATGTTTTAAGAAGTTCTGCTGTGTACAGAAGAGAAATGGGGCAGACTCTGGAATGAATGGGGTTAAGTACAGACTTGTGTTTTGTTTTTTTAGACAGGAGATAGCACTGTGTTTAACAGCTGTATTAATTGGCTTTACCCAGAATCACAATTTCCCCTCATAGAATTCCTTTCTCAAGCCACGTGCTTGAGGAGTGTTAATGTAATACCTTTGGTCTAAAGAGCACTCAGAGTATGTAATATCTGCCTTATAAATGCACCTTGGGGCTCACTGGTGATTAAAACATACTCCCCTTCCCCCAACTTTCACAAATAAATAGACTAGTAGACAGATTTATCCAGTATGTAGGGGTTCTGTCAAAACAGAATGGAATCTAACTTACACCCCTTTCACTAAAGAATTGTCTGACAATCAAAATGAGGTTAGAACCTACTAACAACTAACTCCCACATATTTTGAGCTGTGATCTGTCCCAATTTTTGTCTAAATGAAGAGGAATGGTTTTAACTGTAACATAGTAAAACTATATATATATATATATATATATATATAGTATTTATAATATCTAGTCTACCTGTATTTGACAAATTTGGAGTAATTACTATCTATCCTATCTTGATGGTTTAAAGTTTTGTACCTAATTTACCTTCTATCATAACTAAGGAAAACTGTAACTATAACTATCCACTATTCAACTCCTTCAAGTTCCCAGAAAGATATAATATTGCCTGAGCAAACAGGAAGTGCAGTATAAGCCACTTCTAAACCTATAGAAATGACAGAGACATCTGGATGCCTGGGCAGTCATCCAAGGTTCCTCTGCAATGTTGGGGCATCCATCTTTGACCTACATGCCTAACATATCTGGCAGACTTTTCTATGAAACAGGAATTTTGAAGGACTGTCTGTCCAGACTTGTCTTGCCAAAGTTCAGCAGTCTTTTTTCTTTGTGTCCTGCTTGTCCATTTTGTACAGCATTCTGCCAGCAATCTAGGCAAGGGCAATTTCTTGCCCAATTGGCTAGCTTTGCCCCAGTGAAAGCAAACTCCATATGGAGGTTCTTTGATGCCCATTATCCTTTTTGAAGTAAATTGGTGCTGCCAGGAGCAGACTGTCTCACTGTCGTGAAAAGCCTTAGGTTATTAAAACATCTTAAATGCCATATTCTGTAGGTCTCTGAAGTGTTTGAAGATCATCTATCTAAAATGTATCTGTTTAACCTTGAAAACATACCTAATATGACTACACAATTGATTATTATAAATGACTGAGTATTATTCTGTATTTCTTAATTATATATTGCATTTTAAATGAGCCGCATAAACACAATACCCCAAGCAAGAATAGAAACATACATACAGTATAACAAAAATAACTTTAAATTTGTATCAATATACCAAAATCCACACCATTGTAAAATATTTAAGGTTAATTTTTGTCTTTTTATCCTATATTCTTGTAACCGCCTAAACAATGACAAACCTACATAACCCACCAAATAACCAAAAACCACCCACCCCACCAATTTGGAATGTAAGCATTGTGTTCTCTAGACTGTTTCCTGTTGTTTGAGGGTGACAGCATTTTTAGGGGACCTTGAGAAAAATGAGACAATGGTCAAGTCCTGAGAAAACTAGTTGTAACTTTTGTTGTCCAGTCTCAGAACTGTTTCCATGTGGAGGGATCAGTACATACGTAACCTGTCTTGTAGTTTTTTCTTGGTTTATTTATGTCTGCAGCCAAGATTTTTCAGATCACACCTGATCTCTATTAACCTTGAAGGAATTCACAGCCTTTCCTTTCCTGTGAAAACAAAAGGAAAGCTTCTTCCCCAATGCAATACATTTTCTGACTTTCATTTTGAAGTTGATTCATCCCTAAAGTATCTAGGCTGGTATTTAAAAGTCCGTTTTATAATCCAGTGTCTGTCAGCAGCTGTCATTTACTCATCAGAATTCAAAAAATTCAAAGTCAACACAACACCATTTAGGTTCTAGTCTCCCTGTGTATTTCCCATTTGTACATGGCTTTTTTCCTTTACATTACTTTACTCTCTCTTTAAAGACTTTATTATTATTTTTTAAATATTTATTTTTTCTATGACTGTCTATATAGCCCTTTTCTTTCTTAAGTCTGTGTACATTTTAAACACACTGTAACCTGTTCAGAGAATTTTTCCATCTGGACCTGCCTTTATTGTGTGACTGTGTAAGCCAAACCTTAAACTGCTAAGCAGCTTTGTGCTGGCTGGGTCTGTGAAAGTGGAGCTTTACACCACACAGGCCTGGCTGAGAACTGTGTTCAACTGGGAGCTGCATCTAACCAGGAGCTGCATTCAACCACCCCAGCTGGTACCCGCATGGTGAAGGCATTTTTTCTTAGCTTTTTGTTTCTATTTAACATTCTGGCCACTCAAGTGCTTGCTGTATTACAGAGCCTCTTAAAGAACTGTATCTGTTTCTCTCTCTCTCTCTCTCTCTCTCTCTCTCTCTCTCTCTGTGTGTGTGTGTGTGTGTGTGTGTGTGTGTGTGTGTGTGTGTGTGTATTTCCTAGATCCCTATGTGGAAATTCAGGCCCTGTACAGGAAGACCAAATGTAACAGGCTTCCATTTGGGGCACCAACCAACTCTGAAATCATGACATAGGCTTATTATTAGTTGTCAATGCTCTGCCTTATCTTATGCTTGTCCCAGTAGCTATTATAACTTAATTTAACCTGTTCCTCTTCATCTACATTTTACCTTGGGGCTTTTTACCTTTCTTTCATTCTGTATGTCCTACTCTGTGTCTGTCTGTCTGGCAGCTGCCTGGCCTGGACATCTCCCTTTCCTTCTCTCAAGTTCTCTCCTCTTGCTTTCTCTTGAGCCTAGATTCCTCCCCCTATTTATTCTCTCTGTCCACCAACCCCACCTATCCCTCTACTGCCTTGCTATTGGCCATTCAGCTTTTATAAGACCAAGCACGTGCCTTAGGCAGGCAAAACAACACATCTTTACCTCGTTAAACAAATGCATCACAAACAAATGAAACACAGCTTTGAGCAGTTAAATAGTCCACAGCAGCTCTGTGCTCAGTTCATAGACATGTGACTCAAGACCCCACTCTCCAAAGAGGACCCATGCCGGGAGGTGTAGTATCTTGGGATCACAGGCTTAAAAGTTGTCAGTAATTTTATCTTTGAATGTTTTTGTAAGTCCGGTCCAACAGGACAAGGAAGTGCGTGCTGTGACTATGGCCCTCTGTACACGTGCAGTACCCTCCTCACTGGCTGTCCTCCCAGGTCCTCAGTCACCCTGTATCCCTGGCAAAAAGACTGGACATTAACAGTGAGAGTTGAATTGTGGACACACACAGTGCACAATGTCACATATTTGTAAATGCCTATAGTTATCTAGAAATCACTCTGCATGGGAAGAGAATTTCAGCAAATGACAAAGAACTCCATGATGGGCTGAGGGATGGAGTGAGAAGAAGATAGAGGGTAGGAGGAAAGGATGGAAAGATGAAGGTAAGAAGCCAGAAGGATGGCGAGGAAGAAAGGGAGAGGGAAATCACACATGTAGCCTACCCTGCCAATTTAGTGCATGGGGGAATGCTAAAGAGGAGAATGTTGAATGAAAAGAAGAAAATGAATTCCAGCAATGATAAACACACTTATGACACAAAACAAATGGTCCACACTCCTGGGTGGCATCCCTATTGCCTTCCAGGCTCCAGTCTGTTTAATCCTCTCCACTATCTTTTCAGATCACTGGTGCATCTGTCCTTACCGTCATACAGAAGGCAGAGTAAGGATCACCCAGGTTAGTAATTTGCTCAGGTGATGCGTGGTGATGCTAAGGTCTGTTTCTCTGGAGAATCCATGGTCGTCACTGCTTCCCACACCACCTCTCAGTATTGTGTATCAACTCCATGGACTGGTACTTGGATGTTTGTTTCCAGGGAGAACTTTTAGAATATGAATTTTTGTTGCTTATGTTTGCCTTTCACTCATAAAGCTTTTTTTTTATTTTAAGTATTGTTTCTGCTTCAGTGACCCATAACTAATACAAACGCTGAACAAACCTGACTGTGGAGGGAAGAGAGCATTCTGATATTTAAAATGTCTTTGCTTCAATAGACAGCAAGTATAAGAAAGTGTGATTTACTCACCTCTAAGTAGCTTGGCTGAGGACATGGGCTGGTGTATGGACTGAAATCTGCATGTAGAGCAGTCTTCATATTTCTATAACCCGGAAAGAGCTCTGCTTTGTAGACAGGCCACCAGGCTACAGATAGGGTTGTAACTCAGAGAGAAGGAAGCCTGACAGGGAAGAAGGCAGAGTTAGACTCCCACACCCCTGTGTTGTTTTATAAACTTCTTTCTGAACTTTTGGCTTTCATCCCTGTAGCCACCAGCTCCACTGGATAAGGGGCCCTGACAGGGGTCCTTAAAGTCCCAGCTATAGAATTTCCTCACCTTTGACAAGGAAAATATTTCTTCATCATGCATTTATGCCCTTTACACACTGTGCTGAGTACATGAACTTGGTTTTGTGTCAAACTAAAAGAAGGCTGAAGAAATGGCTCAGTGGGTAAAGTGTTCGACAAGTATGAGGACCTGAGTTCAAATCACCAGCCCCTGGCAATGCCTCACTTGGGGGAAGAGACAGGGAAACTCTGGAAAAAGCTGTGAGCTCTGGTCTCAAGAGTCATCAAGAAAGATATTCAGTGACAACTTCTGACCTCCAAACATACTCATATACACATGGGTCAACAGCACGCATGTAAGTTTGCATACATACATATACATTATATGTATATTATACATTATGCAGTATGCATTCACTACATTTGCCCCCCAAATTACTTAAAAAGAAAAATGGAATTTTCACTAAAACCATTTATAAAAGAACTTTTCCCCTTGAGAATAAAAATTTACCCAGGTAGCCACTTTCCTAGTTCTTGAATCCAGAGACTTTGATAAATTAACCCTACTCCCAAACACAGAGATTAACACCTGAAAGGGTTGTCCAGAAGATGGTGAAGAAGCAAACACTGAGGGTGGGTACTCCAACCTACACGGTGCTGACTTTGTTCTTGCAGGGAATTTTGGGGTGGGCTGTGAGGATGTGTGGAAAGAAGGGCTCAAACACACCCCCTTTCATCAATTCCGAGTGGCCACAGGAGGGCTTCCAGACAGAGTTAGACTGGAAAATGGCATCTTCATGAATACTTTCAAAGTCCAGCCTTTCCTTTTCTTTCAGCCAGTGAATAGCAGGGGAATCTTGCACTGAGTCTGGGAATCACAGGATGACACTGTTCTGCTGTCATTCACCTCAAGCTGCCTTGCAACTCACCATCATGGAAGGCTGAGCATCGTCTGATGTGAATATATATGAGTGTATGGTATTTTTTAAAGCAACAAAGCACATAGGGATTAACAAATAAAGTAAGCCCATTTGTGCCTAGTAGTTAGTCCCTCTTGCCCTTTGACCCATTGACTTTCTCTTTTACCACACAGCACGACAGACCTAACAGGGATGCTACTTCTTTCTTCCATGGTCTCTGCCTTTCTCAAGCTAGGGACCAGGGCTTGAAGTTTGTTCTAGGCCCTGACCAAGAAGAAACTAGAAGGGAGGACTGGAATGCACTCACATGTCTCTCCGACAACTGAATTAGCATATTAAACAGGCAGATGTGCTGGCTTCCTTCAGTTACGCTGATGAAATGTCACAGATAAGAATGTTAGGAAAGAATTGGAATCTGTTGAGTGGAGGATGTTTGGAGAACACGTCTGGTACTTTTCATTTTTCCTCCCCACATAATGGTTTCAAGGTGTTCTCAAACTGCAGAAATTCGAGCAAATGGACTTTGGTGAACATTGAAATGTCCCCCTCCTCAATAGGGCTGCTTCAAATTGAGGACAGTGCCTTGTGCCTCTCCTAAGAGCCCAGTATTAAACTCTGAGGAGATTAACAGCACAGTCCTAAACCAAGTTCTGGCTACCTCTCAGGCTCTCCCAGAGCATGCCCTCCTCAAAGTGGCATTGAGTCCGGTTCTTGGAAAAAGAGGACATGATCAGAGTCAGTGAGATGACAATCATGAGATTGACAAAGTGAGGTAACAACAATATTGTAACCATATATTTCTTTAAAATAAATACACCTACATTTTCAGTTTTACCTACAGACTCTTTAAGGGGTACAGTGAGCATATTCTGAGACTTAGAACTTCATATGCTCTTACAAATAGTACCTGTTCAGCTTTGAAATACACTCTTCTCTGGCATGAATATTCCCAGAACATCTGCATCTTGTTTGCTGATGCATCATTGTTGTTGTTCTTGGAACAATACATTGTATTCATTACATCAAAAGTGCAGCAGTCATGTATCAAATTGAAAGTTGTTCTGTGGTGACCTAAACTGAGGCAATGGGCTTATCTCAGAGAACTCAGAGCAAAGAATCACAGGCTGTGGTAGGTTGGAATTTCAGAACCATTCCAAATTTTAAAAAAATCCTAGGGATAAATACTAAGAATACTTGGTGGGTTTTTAAACTTCATATGTTTAGAAAATAATTCACTAGAAACATGGATATATTGGAGTCTTTGAAATACTCTTACGATATTACTGGAAAGTTCCAGAAATGTATTTGAAACTTTTTAAAAAATGACCTAAAGAACCTTAAGTAGATTCTATATCCATTCTTCCTCCTCTAATGGTTGACTTTACCTTGTCATGAGAGACTAATGTTTGCAATATTGAGTGGCCATCAGCTGTGTGTGTCCAGCTAAATGCAGGAATCCTTTGTGAAGCTCAAGAAATAGAGACCCAGGCCCTCTACTTATGCTGGAGCAGAAGTGAAGTCTAGTGTGGTGCCCACAGCACAAAAATATAAAACACCCTATATGTTAGTACTGATACAAATATCTATTGGTGCTTACTAATGTGCCATGCACTATGCTAAATAATTTGTATATATTATTTAATTCTTCTGATACCACAAAGGAGGAAGATAAGCCAGGGACCAAAAGAAAACACCCAATGCATGAGCTAAGCCATGGGTTCATCCCCAACACCAAAAAGGGGGAAAAGGCAAAAAAGAAAAAAAAAAAAAAAAAAAAAAAAGAAAAAAAAAAGACTTTGTTTTCTGAAATGTGAAGTTTATGGGATGCAGCAGGTAAAATAGAGCAAAAAAGCATTCTTTGCCACATGGGAAGCCACTGTCAAAAGTCTATTTCTCTCAAAAGTGACCATGGTTTGTGCCTACTCCCTATTGATGCAATAGGGATTTCTCCACTTCACGTGACTATAGAGACATCTGAATGCTGTAACAGCATCTCTCTATCTTTTCTGCATAAGACACCAATTTACACTGTCACAGAGAGAAACTGCAACACAGACCCAGGTGGCAGGAAACAAATTGTTACCAGAGAAATGCTGCCTGGAAGAGACAGCATGGGCCTTTCCAAACACCCGGCCCCTTGCAAATTCCTGCTAAGCATCACTGTAGAGGTCAAGTCCCTCAGTATGCTGGCCAGTGACACAGCTCTTCAATGGGATTTCAGTCTGAGGAGCTGGCATTTCATGAAAGATAGAGTCATGCTTACTGTTGACATAGCTGAGCACCCACTTTTCCAACGACACTGCAAAAATGAGGAGTAGGCTGGCCCAGTTTAAATATGCATTTATTTGCTTGTTTGTGTATGTGTGTATACACCGTGTGTGCAAGTGTATGCTCAAGCAGAGGAGGACATTTTTGCTTCATTCCCTTGAGGCAGGGTCAAGGGAACCTGGAACTACAATGGCAGCCAGGAAGTCTCAGTAATTTTCCTATCTCTGCTCCTCATAGTAGTCACAGGCAGGCATGTGGTAACACTCAGCTTTTCACATGGTTCCTGGGATCTGAACTCGGGTCTTTGTATTTGCAAAGCAAGCACTTTGTTCAATTGATCCATTCCCCAGCCCCCAACTGCCCATTATAAAGACCAAGCTACTGAGGCTTGGAGAGACCCTGGACATCTGGTTGTCTTCTACTTCAGGCCTTTCTACACTAGTCAGCAAAGGAGTTTTACAAATCTTAAATGTAACTGTGGTGTCAGCTGTGGCACAAGCTGCAAAAATTGCCTACCTTGAACCCGGAAGTGACTGCCAGTTGCACAGGAAGCAAGATAAAAGGTCCTGTTCTCCTTGAGCACATTTCTGAAGTTACCTGCTGGGGACTTGACAGGCCTCGCCCCTCACCTACAACCAAGATGATGGTAAGAATGATGATAGATGCTCTGCAATACAGCAGGCCCCGGGAGGGAGGGTGCAGCTTTCATTGACTCAAAAAAAAAAAAAAAGATCTTTGGTTGCCAAGCTCTACAAATCCTAACATATCCTCTCCTCTTTTCCCCTCCTCTCCTCTCCCTTCCCTTCCTCTCTCTTCTCCTTTCCTCTGGGCTCCACATTTAAACAATAAACTAATTACTCAATCATTACTGGCCTAGCAGTCTCCGGGGCAACCATTCTGCTCAGCTTTTCCCAGGCATGGGCAGGTTATCTGCCTTGTTCCAAGGGCTTCAGGCAGATGTCTGAAGATCATCCACTGACAGATTTATGCTTTTCAACCTCTGCAACACCCTCCGCCCCTATCCCAAACCATATCCTACTTGTGGGCGAGTGCCTGGAGGCCAAGTTCACCAAGTCCTCTGGCAGAGCTAAGATGCCGACTCTGTGGTGGCACACACACCCCCAACACACACACACACACACACACACACACACACACACACACACACACACACACACACTAACTCGCAGTTCCTCAGCCTAGTATGTCTTTCTGGCCTGTTTTCTACCCAAGATCTGGAACAACTTGGGATTCCAGGCTTTTGAAACAAGATTAAAAGGTCTCTTTTACAGCATTTGCTGAAAAACTCCTCAGAGGAAACGTGGTTGGCAGGTAGAAAAACCAGGACCTGTCTCCTTGAAAATCACAGCTGTGTTATCTTTTTCTTCCACTGATTGCTTCCAGATTATCACTGGGGCAGCCGGCCAAGGAGCCAGTCCTCGGTGTCCTGAGCCGGCGCTGTCGAAAGAGCTCATTTTCCTACAAAAGGAAACACTTTTGGAGATGCATAGCTTGCCATATGCAGACCTAAGAAGAAAAGTTTGCAAATGATTGTGGCCTCACTGCCCAGGCAAGTCAGCTCAGGAAGGTGAATCCAGAACTGGTGTGGCAGGAAGTTTACCAAAGCATTGGGAAGGGTCAAATGCAAAATACCCTTTTCTGAAAGGAAAGAGGGTCAAAAGGGCGGGGGCGGGGAATGAAAGCCCAGGGTGAACTGGGCAGAGATGAAATCTGCTGTGAAGAAAGGGGCCCTGCATTCACACACAGTCTCCCGAAGCCCTTGGAGTACAGGTTCTCAGGGGAACCTAGCCAGCAGAACCAAACCTGTGGTCAGGTTTGGCCAGTAGGAGAAATGAACGGGAGGCAACCAAGTGTGGCCAGCAGGCAGGATTGTGGCTTCTCCAGAAAGACCCCTCAGATTTGGCCACTCAGACATACATAGGATCAGAAGTCTATGGATGGAAATCTTGCGCTGTAGTTATTGCTTGAAGTGATAATGAGAATAAACTGCCCCCATAGAAAGTCATTGTTTGTTTGGGTAAGAAGCATCCAGAAGCTGGCCTATCTACATTTAGCCCCATATACAACCCTGTATTCTGACGGTTGGGACCACACCAAGCACCAAGGTCACAATGCCTCTGAGGATTTAAAGGGTACATAGTTCAACAGCTCCATGCTGTGTACTGAGGTGTCCCAAAGTCCCACAGGGCGCTGAAGGTCTCATCAGGAAACAAAGCCCCTTTCGCTGGGCTCACGTTTAAAAAATGCTGTGTTAAATGAAGTTAAACGGGTTTCCTGAAAGTTGGGCAGTTTGTAGCTTTTAATGTGCCCCTCTCAGTAGCACCTGCCAAATTTGTTCATGGTAGACACACCCCTCTGGAGGCCTGATGGGACATCCGTGATTCACAGTACAGAGCTTACTATAGTTTCTTAGTGGAAAAAAAGTCAGTGTGGCTCTGGAGCCATGCATTTTCAGAAAGGCCCAGTGTTCCTTTTCTTTGGGGTAAAGGTTCTAATCCCACAATGAGGGATGCTGCTCACTGACTGTTATCCCAAGGTTCAAAATCCATGCACTCTTTCTTGTGTTGATGGTGAGCACATAAGAGCCGCAGCATGCATATGAAGGGCCAAGGACAACTTTGAGTGTCAGTCCTTGTCTCCCACCTTTTTGTCAAAACTAGGTCTCCTTTTGCCACTGTGTACACGAACTTCCAGAACTCTCCAGGATCCATCTGCCATCTCATTTTACAGGCATAAGCTGCTGGATCTGGCTTTACTCCTAAACTCGAGAATCTAAACTTGGGTCTTTGTACTTACACAAGAAGCTCCTTACCCTCTGAGCCATCTCCCTACCACCAGGTTCCATTGCAGGGGCAGGAGTTATTCTGCAGTCTCTGTGATGAGCGTGTTATATCTAATATCCTGTGTTTCACAATGGTCTAGGGGGGACAGGTACTGCTCGCCCATTTTAGATCAGACAATGAAAGTGAAGCTCAAAAATATTAATGTCACAAAAAGCGGTAGCATTTGCACCCTACACTCAATGGGGGGGGGACACAAGTATCTTAACTTAGAACGAATAGTAGTGATGGGTAACAGAGACAGTACCATCTCCAAGGAGAAAATGCAGAGTTGTCTAACATGCCATGAAATTTCAGCCAATGATATGCTGCATATATGATGAAGGTCCCTCGTATTGCCCATGATATAGCTGACTTAGTTCTGTTTGCATGGTCACAGAACCACAAATGTTACATCATCTAAAACACAACCTCACTAGTAAGTGATATGGCTGTACTTAGAATTTTAGCCTTTGAGTGCAGAAGAGAACTACGTTTTCCCTCAAAGTATTTTCCTAAGCCACACCTGATTTAATATGGCTGTTGTAACTCTAATTGTTAATTAGGGAAGTTTCATCAAGTATTTATAGTGAAGTATTCATGATCCTCCCTCCCTCGTGTAGGTATAAAAATAAGCAGGATAGACCCCTTCAGAGACAGTAACTGCATGCTTTCCATATAGCTTTCTGGTAAAGCTATATGTGTTTCCTTAAAATGAGACCCTGGCCGAAGCTCCATTAGAACGTCAACCCCTAAATTAAGTCTCTGGTTCTTTTCTGAAATATTCTGAGAACTTTTATGGCAGTTACTTTGGCATGACCAATATTTTTTCAGTGGTGTCAACGTTTTGTGCTTACCTATTCCTATTAAAATTATATATTTTAGCAGTTCCCAATAAAACTCATTGTATGGCATGCTAGAATAAATCTCAAAATCTCCCCAAAGTGTTAGGAACTTTCAGATATATATCCATTAAATATTTTATTTCTTCAGCAAGTGACTTGTGTGCCAAAATATGCATTTCATTGCTGGATTGGTCATGTGTCCATGAGGCTTTGGTAAAACTATGGAAGATCATTGACTTGTCCATCACTTTAAAATCTGTATTCTTTAAGCTGAGAGCAGCTGCTGTAGTTTTTCCAGGAATCCCTAAAGGAGACAGTTGCTGTGTATCCCCTTCCCCAAACACCTTAAATGAATTTGCTTGATTGACATTGTTGTCTCTGAAATAGATCATTTTATTTTCTCCTTAGAATGGCTTAAGGTTTTTGCCGTATTTTCTGAGTGCCAGTTATAGTCAGTCTCCTTTTTTGCTGGGAGAATAGTGAATCACAAACCAAATCTAATAAAAATGCTTTCTGTTAAAGCTATGATTTTTTAACTCTGTTGTCAAAGAGGAATGGCCAAGAGCCTTTGGGCTCAAGGGGTAGGGAGGCAGATTTCAGACTAACACACAAAAAAATGTTCCCTCCAATTCCATGTATGCATATTGTCAGGCTCTTGGAAACTGGGCTAAGAAGGCTCAGAAGGTAGAGAGTTCTCTGCCTCTGGATGTACTAGGTCTTATCTAGGTCAAATGTTCTTCAAGCATGGTTCCCAGACATGCAGCAACAAAACCTGGAGACATGAAAGAAATGAGAATTCTCAGGATCTGTCAGGACCTTTGGTTCAGAAAGTCTCTAACTAAGGTTTAACAGTCTGGAGCTCGGCAAGTCTTCAGGTGTTTCTGACACCTATGAACATGTGAGAAGCAGTGGCCTAAACTACAACTTGGCAAGAATATTGCAAAGAGGATTCAACCAACAAATGAGTGTCCAAATGGATAGGTCATTCATTCATTCCTGAAAGTCCCTGAGCCTGGTAGGTGTCTTGTTCTACATTTTGTTTTCTTTTTGAAAATGCTTTATCAACACTCAGTCCTGACCCAAGCAACACCGAAAATTTCATAGAGAAAACTAAAATGTATACTCACAACTGTTATAAAACTGGGCATTCCTTCCCCTATAGTGAGATTGATGACTACCATCTATGCCATACTAGAGCCTTCATCCAATAGCTGATGGAAGCAAAAGCAGAAAACCACAGCTAAACACTGAGCTGAACTCCTGGAATCCAGTTGCAGAGAATGAGGAGTGATGAGCAAAGGTGTTAAGGCCAGGCTGGAGAAACCCCACAGAAACAGATGACCTGAACAAGGGGGAGCTCATGGACCCCAGACTGATAGCTGGGAAACCAGCATAGAACTGATCCAGACCCCCTGAACTTGGATGTCAGTTAGGAGGCCTGGGCAATCTATGGGTCTTCTGGTAGTGGATCAGTGATTATCCCTAGAATACGAATGGACTTTGAGAACCCATTCCACATAGAAGGATACTCTCAGCCTAGACACATGGGGTAGGCCTAGGCCCTGCTCCAAATGATATGACAGACTTTGAAGATTCCCCCACGGAAGGCCTCACCCTCCCTGGGCAGCAGTAAGGGGATGGGATAGGGGGTCGGTGGCAGGAAGGAGAGGAGGGAGAGGGAACTGGGATTGACAAATAAAACAAGCTTGTTTCCAATTTAAATTTAAAAAACTGGGCATTATCTAAGGAGCTTAAAAATGAAAAATTGGAATTCATCAAGATTTCTGAAAGCAGAGTTTGCCTTTTATCAGGTTGTTCATGTTAATTTTCTCATTTATTTGTCATAATACGCTTCTGATATAGACATGACTGCCCCCCAATTTTTGTTTTTTCATATAATATTTTTTGATCATACTCTTTCCCTCCCCCAATTCCTGCCCAGATCCCTACCTCCTTACCAACCCAACTTTATGCTCTCTCTCCCTCTCTCACAAAAAGAAACAAACAAACCCAACTATATAAAAAATTACTTAAACAAAAGAAAAATCCTATAGAGTCCACTTTGTGCTGGATAACTACTCCTGGGCATAGGGTCTACCCTGGTGCCACCACCATTGAAGAAAACCAGTCGTGCTGTGTCCAGATGACAGTTTCCTTGGAGTCACTTCTGGCTCTCACAATCTTCCCCCTCGTCTCCTGCACATGTACACGGGCCTTTCGGGAAGAAGTTTGATAAAGATGTGTCATTTAGAAATGAGTGCTCCGAAGACTCTCACTGTCTGCACATTGTCTACTTGTAGGTCTCTTTGTAATTACAATCAACTGCAAGAGGAGGCTTCTCTAAGGAGGCTTGAGTGATAGACACACTGATCTATGAGTATACCAATGTATCATTAGAAGTCATTTTTATTGCTATGTTCCTTTAGCAGAGTAATAATAGTAGGGTTTCCTCTAGAGCCAATGACCTATCTAGTCTCAGGTTCTTGGTCACTTTAGCAGTGTCAGGAATGGTTTTGTTTTGTTTTGTTTTTTTTTGAGTGTCCACCATGTACATTTTATTTTTTTCTGGTTAAAAAAGACCCTTGATTAGAAAAATTGATACAGTTTGCACTGAGGCAGAACTTTACAAGAAATAAGAGAGCGATGTGCTGAAGAACTCAACCGTTCCTTACTGAATATGATAATTCTTTTTTTCATATCTAAATCTCATTTTAATATAGCAGAGGACCTAGAGGCAATGGGAAAAGGGAAAATGGGACATTTTCCCCTATTTAACAGGAATGGTTTTTATCTCATGGAGTGGGACTTAAATCCAAGTCAAAAAGTGCTTGGTTACTCCCATAAAATTTGTACCAGTATTGCAGACAAGTCTCTGATGTAGTTCACAGAGTTTATAGCCAAGTGATATTAATGATTATTTTTCTCCTCCAATAGTGTGCAAAGTAGCTTCTAGCATCATGAATTTAGTCATTAAGGGTAAAGCCTCTACTTGGGAATGAGTTCAATTTCTTCAAGTTCCATGACCTACGTAAGTGGTATCTTCAGCAATAGGGCATTGCCATCAGGTTCTGAAGAGTAACTCGTAGCCTGTGGTGTTTGCAGAAGGGAGGTCTTTGGGACCCTTTTAGCAATGACTCAACAAGATGCAACTTGTCTTAGTTACTGTTCTATTGCTGTGAAGAGACACCATGACCAAGGCACCTCTTACAAAAAGGAAGTGTTGAATCAGGAGCTTGCTTACAATTTAATTAGTCCATTGTCATCCTGGTAGGGAGCATGGCAGCATGCAGGCCAGTGATGGAACAGTAGCTGAGAACTTATCCTTATCCCTAAGCAGAGAGAGAGACTCTGGGTTTGACCATGGATTTTTGAAACCTCAAAGCCCACCCCCAGTGACACACTTCCTCTAGCAAGGTCACACCTCCTAATTCTTTTCAAATAGAATTTGAAGTCATATTTGACTTCACTCCCTAATGACTAAGCATTTGAATATATGAGTCTATGGGGGTCATTCTTATTCAAACCATGACACTACCTAACCTTTGGATATTCTAAATAAACCACACATATATAATGCTTTAGAAAGTAACATCCACATAGAAGAGAAAATGAGATATATGTCTTTTGGGGTCTGGGTTACTTCACTAGGGATGATCGTTTCTACTTCCATCCATTTACCTGCAAATTCACTGAATAACATTCTATTGTGCAAATGTACACATTTGCATTATCCACTAATTAGTCAATGGATAACTAATCTGTTTCTAACTTCTGCAACTGTGAATAGGGCAGCAATGAGCAAGTGTCTCTGTAGTAGGATATTTGAGTATGTGTCTAAAAGCACTCAAAGTCAGGAGCTGCACCACGCATTTGGTCAGTTCTGTAAGGAATAAAGAAGAGAGGAAGAGGGCTGAGCTCAAAGACAAGCATGCTGTACAAGTGTGCAAAAGAAGCCTGACCTTCCTCCAGCTGGGAGCATCAGAATCTGAGAGACACCAGCCTATGAGAGGAGGGCTAGATGGGAATTGTTCAGATATGGGCAAAACCAAGAGAGTCAGTTCAGTAAAGGGGACATGGAATCACCAAGTAGACTCTCAAGTGGACAGACAATGAGAGACAAACAGGATGCCAGCCCAGACTCAGGACCAAGATCTACCTCAACAGACAAAAGGGAGCATTCCTCCTCAGACACATGACCAACAACCAAGTTTTGTGTGACTTTTCCCAGGTATATCTGAACACCAGTGGCAGACCAAAGAAGTGATTCCACAAAAATCACTGGTGGTGAGCCAAGGATTTCCTGGGTCTGCTTTGAGGAGCATAGGTAAAGGGATACATATAGGGGTCTGAGTGACCCCCGAACAGCAGTATCACCAAAAGGTCCATACAACATAAAAGATAAGTACCATAGAGCTGGCAGTCAACACAAACAAAGCATCTTTACTTCCCAAAATCGCTGTGAATCGTCTCTCAGTGGGAACTTCCTAAGCTTTGTAAGTTTCATTAGCTTCCCGAGTTCTATGAGCTTCCTTCCTCCTGCCAAGTGAGATTGTTTCAGTCTGGGACAGATAATCTTGACAACACCACACTGGCCAGCTGTGCATGTAGATGGGCCTGGAGAGAAGAGGAAAGCCAGAGGCCAACACTGTATGGGAAAGTGTCCTTGGCTTGCTAGCTCCCCTCATATTTACCAAGTACAGACTGTGAGCCAAATGGAAGGAGTACAGAGGTATGTGAGGGCTATACAGAGGAACCAAACCATAGGACAGATCAATGGATGGATGATAGATAGATGATAGATAGGTAGATAGATAGATAGATAGATAGATAGATAGATAGATAGATAGATAGATGTGCATATATAGAGACTATAAGAAATTGGCTCACTAAACTGGCAAGTCCAAACATCCACAGGGTAGGATGGCAGACTTAGGAGAGCTGATGCTCTAGTTGGGGTTTTAAGGCAGTCAGCAGTCAGCTATGGAGCTCTCGCCTGCTCAGGAAAGCTGAGCCTTTTGTTCCTCTACCCATTGGTTAAGGCATACACACATTATGGAGGGCAGCGTGTGTTAATCTCTTCCAAAAACATGATCACAGAAAACCTGATTTAATAGAAATGCCTCAGTCTTGGTAAACGAGTAATGATTGTCATAAGAGGCCACTCCTCCTTCTTCACAAGCGAAGTGGTCACCTCTACCCAGGCCATCAGCGAACCCTGTCTAGTCCAGCCCCATAAGCTGGATGAGTGAATAAGTCATATAAAGTCACAGAATCATATTTAACCAAGGATCTGAGAACCCCAGTCAAGTTGACACATTAAAAATGTCTTCATTTCAGAAATGGAAAGAGGCTTTTCCTGGTGGGATTCTTACAATGGGCAGGAGTGAACTGGCAGGAACTTGTGGGGCTAGACTAGACAGGGTATGCTGATGGTCGGATAAGAGGTAGACGACTTAGCTTATGAAGAAGGAGGAGTGACCTTTTATGCCAATCACTGCGGTCCAGACACTGGAGCCAGACTGCCTGGTTGAGTCCAGGTCCACCATTTATAAGCTTGAATGAACCACTTCCCCTCATGGCACCTCACCTTCCTCCTCTTTAAGATGAAGCAAACAGCAGCATCTAAAGCCAATGCAACCTCTCAAGTCCACAGGCCAAAGGCCATCCAAGCGCATTGCAGATCTGGTGAGCCTGGCACCAAGTCAGTGCTGTGAAAGTGTTTGTTGGCTTTTGTTTAAGGGATATTAACAGCTCTGTTCTCTGCTCTCAACATTCCAGAAGGTTCAACCTGAAGTTTTCTTCAAACACTGAAACATAAGAAGGGACCAGCCACATACAGAGGACTCCGACTTATATTTCAGGCCCATGGTTTTACAAAGTAAGTCTACTTCAGTTGCCCCCAGGTCTCCTATTACTTTAGGAAAGATTCAAACCTATGTTATGGCCTGTAAGGTATGTCCTAATTTATTCTCGAAGCTATCTCTAGGACCTTAAGCTTGCCAGCTTCCCCACATCTCCAAACTGACGTCAGGGCCTCTGCAGGGCTGTTACCTGTGCTAGGGCAGATGTCCTATGGCTGGTTATGAATCAGTGCCACAGCGCTTGTGAGGTCTCCGATTCCCTTTCCCAATACTAAAAAGAAAAAAAAAAAATATCTTCCTAACCCATGATCCAGGAGGCCAGCCTCCTTCCTATCTGTGAACAGGTCAGCAGAATTATAATTCAATGTCCTGGAATCATCTGTCTTCTTCCTCATTCAGTGAGCCTCTAAGGCCAGGAACCAACCTGACCTTTGGAATCCCAAGAGTTCCAGCCACGCAGAGTCAAGCAGTGTGTGTATGGACACAACTTATCTCTAGAGATGACAGATTCAGCCTCAGCTGGTCCCCACCGCCAGACATGTTGGGTTGGGATTCTGCAACCGCCATGTAGCGGCTGAGTGACTCCTTTTGGGTGACTTTATTAAAGAGTAAAAAAAAATATTTTTCACAATTTCAGAGACTGGAAAACCCAAGATCAAAGTGCCACCAAGTTCAGTATCTAGCACAGGGTCAGGTTTCTCCAGGAGGGAAGGGTTCAACGTCTCTCACTCTCTGCACATTGTCCAGCCGAGGGTCTCTGTATTTGTTCCCATCTGCTGCAGAAGGAAGCCCAGGAAGCTGAGCAAGGCACGGTGCTGATCTGGGAAGATAGCAGTGTGGTTAAGGAGTCCTTTTATTGTTATGCTCCTTTAACAGAAGAGTGTCCTTGGTCTTCCCCTAGGGAAAGCATCTTTTTAAAGTAAAAAAAAAAATTTTTTTTTGATTTCTCATAAAGGTGAACATTTTCACCTGCTGTCATTAGATATATCCTCTTATTCTAATAATTCATGATTTAAGTCGTATATATCCATTTTCTTTTCTCATAAGTCTGCGTTATTTTGATATTTTGATGCATGTTTAAACCATAAATTTTCTATACTCCAGTAATTAATACACACACACACACACACACACACACACACACACACACACATATATATATATATATATAATATATATATATATATATATCAGGACTTTCATTTTTTTAAATTAGGATTTACTCATATCTTTTTAAATAATAGAATGAAAATAAACCATAATAAGATAAAACAAAAATCTAGCACACTGGAATTGGACAAAACAAACAAACAGAAGGAAAAAGAGCCCACAAGAAAGCACAGAAATCAGAGACATTCACGTCATACTCATTCACACACTCAGGAGTCCCATAGGACACTAAACTTGACGTTATAATATATACAGAGAGGGTTGGTGCAGACCCGTGCAGGCTCTGTGCGTGCTGCCTCAGTCTCTCCGAGTCCACTGTGCCCTGAGCCCTGAAGGGAAGGATTTGAAAGAGATATCACATTTAGAGAGGAGGTCCCAAGGTCTCTCACACCCTGCACAGTGTCTGACTGTGGGTCTCCGTATGTGTTTCCCTCTGGTGCAGAGGAAGCCTCTCTGATTATTGCTGAGCAAGGTATGTGCTATAATGGGGGACGTCTAGATTAAAAGAGAGGACAGGGAACAGTCTGCAGTCTGGGTCTTCCTTAGCTTTCCTTAACCATAAATACACTGTTTACACATTTGAACTGTTTCGTACCATTTTAATATTAACACAGGAGTGGGTCCAAAAGTGGCTCCTCTTAACAATATTGCCTGGATTTTTAAATTAATTTTCTAAACTGTTTATTTATTTTCACTATCAATGAAAATTCAATGGGGAATTCCTTTAAACATGTTTAAATTTTGTTTTGAACACTTGTGTGAAAATATTATAAAATGTAGTTAACATTAATCAGGTCCACATTTCTCAAGTTCTTATTTGCAATAATCTTAAGTTAAATACATACGCATTTGTGTGTGTGTTGGATTGTGTCCATAAGATTTTAGACAGTGAGAAATTGGCTGTTGGAGGCAAATTGGATATTTATATCAATCCTATTCTTTTACAGACTCGTAGAAGTCCCAACACAGTATACAATTCCTAGTTATCTTCCACAAGCATGCAAATATTTGTGTCAAACAACCTAATCCAAAGAGCATTTATAGGGTGTCGGTGTTTTCTTACATACGGCCAAGTTAGAACCCCTCAGAGTACTAGCTCTGAACATTAAGGTGTTTGAGCATTAACTAGAACAAGGCTGGATACTTCCCCTCTTGATTTATAGTTACAGTATTTTAGAAGAATGTTTAATGGTTTCTTTCTTGTCGTGAAATGAAATGATAATGTCATGCTACTTTTGTGTTTCTCTTGTGGTTTAGCTGACTGTGCCAAAATCTGAGCACCTAAATTTCATGTGGCCTCAAAAGTCATACTTATGAATTGGGCTAGACTAATGGCACTTGCTGAAACCAATAAGGACCTTCATAGGTCTGCTTACTAAACATATATCGTGTATGTGTTTGGATAAAGCAAGCTGCGGTTCATTCTAAGGCTGAGACTAGCCATTTAGAACTATGAGGGGATCTGGGGAGCAGCCCCGCACCCTGCCGTCATCTGGTGGAACCGCCTTCTCTTTCAAGTTTGATTTTTCTAGTAATTTAATCACCATAATTGGTGGGCAAAGAAGAGGTGATTTCTGTAATTCTTGTGGGTCCAAAGCCAAACAGATGTGGTTTTCAGTTCTCCTAAAGTGATTTTCCACATTGGACTTGAAAAGTGTTTTGAAGGCTCTCCTCTGAACTGGAGAGAGGTCTGGCCTCTTTGGAAGGTGAGAAGAGTCCCCTCAACCCCGGGGGCCCCACAGACTGGGGAGCAGGACTTCCAAGCCTCTGTCTGCCCCTCTTGGTCTCAGCCCATCAGAAGCCTGCTCGATGGGGCTTTGGAAGAAGCTTGAAGTCTCTCTGGCTGTTTCCTCATCTATTAAGTGAAATGACTGGATTCAAAATCTGCTATCCCTTCCAGCTATGAATTCCATGAATTCATTACATTAAAATTACACTGTTGAAATCACTGTATTATATATAGTTTGATAAGTTCATAATAAACACAACCAAAAGATCATTAAAGTTTATAGAAGGGTTTGCTTTAACATATGAGTCATTCAAACTACGACAGCTTTTAATGTGTGTTGTTCACTAAAGAGAATTATGTCAATGTTGGGTTTTTATTAATAATTGAAGTTTGCATTTCTTCTGAGTAGAAACTAAAAATTGAATCACCAATACTCAAGCTATTGGTGAAATCCATCCTGGAATGAGACATGAGCAACTTCTTTTAATTTGCTGCTTCAAAACTCAAGAACAAATATTGTAATGTGGCATATTGGGATGCTGAAATGTCAGTCACACTTCGTTGTTTCATTTAAACAATATGCCATGTTTATTGTCAAATTAATTTTCCCATTGATGCATCAGTCATTTCAATATATTCTTAATGGATCAATTAAAAGTTTTTCCAACTCCATCACTCAGTGTTTTCCAAAGTAGCTCCAATATAATTCCCTAGCAAATAATCAAAGCTCTGGCTTCACTCACTTTGCCTATTTAGAAGACAACTAAAAATATTTTGTCATAAGGAAATAGGTTTTAAGAACAAGTGCTAATGCTGTGCAGTGGTGTCGCACGCCTTTAATCCCAGCACTCGGGAGGCAGAGGCAGGTGGATCTCTGTGAGTTTGAGGCCAACCTGGTCTACAGAGTGAGTTCCAGAACAGGCTCCAAAGCTACACAGAGAAACCCTATCTCGAAAAATGAAAACAAACAAACAACAACAAAAAAAAACAAGCACTATATCCTCTCCCTGTGCCTGTCTCTCTGTGTCTCTGCCTGTCTGTCTGCCTGTCTCTCTCTCTCTCTCTCTCTCTCTCTCTCTCTCTCTCTCTCTCTCTCTCTGTGTGTGTGTGTGTGTGTGTGTGTGTGTGTGTGTGTGTGCATGTGGACCACGGGCTCCCAAGTGCTGGTGGCTCCTATCATGCTCCACCTTAGTTTTTGAGGCAGAGTCTCTCACTGCATCCAGAGACCACTTATGTACTAAGTGAGCTGGTTAGCCAGTGAGCTCTTGGGACCCACCCGTCCCCTTGTATCTGTCTACCCGAAGTGCTAGGATAAGATACATGTGCCACCACACTGGGCTTTTACATGGGTGCTGGGGATTCAAACTCAAGCCCTCATGCGTATCCAACAGACACTTTACAGACTGAGCCACTTCCCCAGCTCCCAAAGCATTTCTTAACAAAAGTGTCACATTAGGGGTTCAATCCTAATGTGCCTTCGGTAGCCTCCGCTTCTGACTATATAAAACTGACCTGTGGCCAGCAAAAAACCACATAAAGCTGTGTCATCTGGAAACTTGGACACTTTCTTTACTCAATCAGGCGCATGAAGCATCTCTGAACAGGAGGGAGGCTCTTAAAATGCAAGTCCTTATTCAGTAGATCCAAGGTTACACCCAAGGCTTTTGTTGTTGTTTGAGATTATAATCTATTTACACCATTTCCTCTCTTAAAGCACACCCACGAACTCCTCCTTGCTCTCTTTCAAACCCACAACCTCTTCTTTTCAATAATTATTGAGTGGGAGAAATAGAGCAAAGTTCTAATCTATAATTCACCACAAAAAGTCCCTTAGCTAACAGCACCAGCATCACCTGAGAGCTTGTGGGAACTGCAGGAGTTCTGTGCTGGCACCATTGACTCAGAAACCGTTTAACAAAATCCCCAGATGAGGTGTTTGGGAGTGAGCACTTGAGTAGTGGCCACGGTGCGGAGATTATTTCCCGATGGGTTTTGCCCTTACACTTGAGTCAAAACCAGTAGATGCTCTCCCTTATGTATGTGAACACTTCTTCCAGACAGTGTCACAATAGAATAATTAGCTAAAACAAACATTTCTCTGAACTCAAGCCAACCTGAGCAGTTCCCCCATCAAAGGGGAGCCTGGAGCAACTTTTCTCCTAGAGTAGTGATTCTCAAATGTGTCTACACATTAGAATTATCCAGAAGGTCTTTGAAAGAACAAAACTGAGACTCACTGAACCAGGGACTTCCCAGCAGTGGTCCTCAAATTCTGCATGTTCCTGAATACCTGAAAGGCTTGCTAACATACAGCGGACTGGGCCTCAAACCTACCTCTCAGTGGGGGTGGGAGCAGAGCCTGAGAACCTGCATCCCACTGGTGGTTATCACTGGGTCATATTTTGAGAAATACTAGGAGCTAGTCCTAGATGCTAGAATTTTGCAGAGGCCCTTCAAAAGAAATGAATGACTAGCCTCATTTTGCAACTGCTGTTCTAGAAAAAGAGGGGAGGGGTCTCTAACATAATTAGATTGAGTCCTATCTATAACAGATTTTTCTTTAAGCTGCAAGCTCACAAAAATCGACATGAAGACTTATTACTAATTATGAAAACTCAGCCTATAGTTTAGGCTTGTCCCAATAGCTTGTATAACTTAAAATAACCAATTTATATTAATCTACGTTACTTGAAATTTTCATTTTTCACCAAGCTGCCCTCCCTTAACAACATGTAAATGTAATAAAACTTCTGAGAATGTCCACAAATATTGCACAGGAAAATTATCTCCTTAGAGTGCAGCCATCCAGCTGGTAAACATGATATTCTCATGGGAACATCAAAGCATGCTCCAAACACTCCTGGAGCACTAAGGGTTGGGAAAGGTGAGCAGCCCTCCCTGCAGGACAGAAATGAAACACTTAAGGCTAAAAGCACCAAACAGAACAAAGAAGGGAAGGAGCATAAAAAACAAAGTGGATAGCAGATATGGCAATGATCAAAAGCATAGGATATAAATATGGACCTAGAGAATCAGGAATGACTGAATAATTTCATTGAACTACCCAAATCCTGATGATACTGATTCTGGACTGATTATCATGCAATATGGACATTTGACTTGAAGGTAATTTTGTCAATCAAACTTATTGCCCAGTGTCTACGTGTTAATCCGCTCCAGTTCTGAAGCTTTGGGAACACAACATGACAAGAATGAAAATGTGTCTATTTGACATAGTGTTAAGCAAATGTACACTAGGGCTGCATTGAACCATAAAGCATACCTCCCAGGATCTTTAGTTTCCCCTGTCCATCACAGGATTGATCCAGAGCCTTGTAAATGTTAGCAAGTGTCCTCCCTACAAAGTACATTCCCAGTCCTTTTTGTGTTTTCATTTTCAGGCAGGGTCTCACTGTCACTCCTGATGGTTTCGAACTTGCTCCATAGCCTAGTGAACTCATTACTTTCCTGGTTGCTGTGGCTCACAGTCAGAGGGTACCATGCGTCACAGTGGGAAAAGCTTGATGGCAGGAACTGGCTATTCTGGTCACACTGCATCTGCAGTCAGGAAACAGACCAAGGATGCTCAAACTCAGCTTGTTTTCTATCCAGACAGGACCATACCCTCTTGATGGTGCTACCTACACACATTCAGGATGCATCTTCTTTCTTCAAATACATCTTTCTGGAAACAATCTCATAAACCCAACCAGGGGTATGTTTCCATGGTGATTCTAAATCTAGTCGAGTTAACAATGAAGATGTACCATCACATCCAGGAAGGTCTGGTCCTCCTGTCTCAGACTCCCCAGCAGCTGGCAATACAGACCCGAACTTCCAGGCATGGTCTCCCAGTGTCCTTATGTGGCATGGACAGATTCTTTTCTATCTCCCTGAACTTTTTATGAGGATGGAATTGTTTCGTCTGCATTGTACAACATGAGTGTTGCCATATCAGACTTTTCATGCTCAAAATCGGTTACAGTAACAGAGTGTGAATTTTTAATTCACTTAATGTTAACTAACTTAAAATAGCTACATGTAGCCAGTATCTACCATACTACACCTCTAGGAAAAAAGAACAATGGCAGAGCACAAATGCTTTGCCACTTTTTCTCTCCACAAGTTCATGACCATATCCATTCAGGCTTCACTACTTGCAATTCTCAGATCAAAAAGAAGATAAACTTTAAAGAGGGGGGGGGATCTAGTTAATTTCATATAATCACAACAGAAAGACTTCCAGAGTGAAATCCATACTCTTTGAAAAGCCACAGACTCCCTCCTTTTTATAAACAGCTCCGAAGAGAAAGCAGTCAGGAAGGGCAGCAGCAGCGCCAGTGTTTATAGATCCCAGTCCAGGAGAGGCTCCTTCCGAGGCCAGATTTCTCTACAGACTTCCAATTGTGCCACCCAGTGGCAACATGCATGGTTGAATTTCTGACTGCAACAGGATTATTTTGGCCAGCAAAGGCCAAAAAGGATCCTACCCTGGCAGGAGGCTAAAGTGTGACAGTCAGGAGTTGATGACAGGATAGGTGACTTAACCTGCACATTCATGATTATGTCACAATTATTTCCTGCTTTTTTCTTACAACCTGCTTAAGTAGAAACCCCAAACAGCAACAATCCATTTGGCAGGTTATTGTGTTTAAAATTCAAGAAGTCTCTCCCTGAATTCCTTCAGCCCAATATATTTACATTACGAGAAAGTATCTCCCACTCATCAAATTTTATGTGAAGGTGTTGGATGAGACTTTGCCTTTGATTAAGACTTTTTTTAAAAAAAATAGAACATTTAGTGAGCCAGAAACATTTGGTAACATCATTTTCTGAGGATTTAAAAACACTTCAACATAAAATTAAATGCAGATGTATAATTTGAAAGCTCATGAATCACCAGTTTATGTACATTTATAATTACACTAAGCCAACGTATTCCAAAACCCACATTAGTGTCTGGCTCTTGTAGCTAATCCTCTGGAAAAGAATTTGAATGTGTTCCACACAGTTATTCTCAATATCCGTCAGTAACTGACCAATGCTCAAATCCCTCAGATAAAATGGAGAAGTGTTTGGATACAACCTATGAAAATCCTTCATTATATTTTAAATCATGTCTAGATTATTTATAATATAGAAAATACTGTTTGTGTGCTGGGAACTGTTCTGATGCTGCATTATTTGGGGAATAAGGACAAGAACAAAGTCTGTACATGTTCAGAACAAAAGCATTTCTTTTCCTCCATAAAAATTTCCATCTGCAGCTGATTGATCCATGGGTATAGACCCAGGCTATGAAGAGCCAGCTGTATTGCATTTTACTTAGAATATACTGCTATAGAATTGGGTGTAGAATCGATTTCATTTTCCAATTGGAATTTTTCTCGTGGGGAAAGTGCTCAGTCTAAAATGCAGGAAATTCCTTTTTATATGTAGGTCTGGGGAGCAAATGAAAGAGCCACAGTAACTGGAAGTGATCTGCACCATCCCGATCCCCTATCATTTTATTCAGCAGACAGTACACCTGTCTGCTGTGTCTCAAGAGGGCCACAGTAGGCACTAAATTTGGTGGAGAATCTTCTGGAAGCTCAAGAGTTCACACAGTGTAATTCTGGGTGACATTCTAAAGTGACAGAATCTGAAAATATTCCCTGGCTCATATGCAGAGAGCCCAAGTATCAGCTAAGAAAATTGTGTGAACTTCAAGAGGCCTGACTGGCATGAGGTAACATTTCTGTTGGGGTTACAGCAGAAAGACAAAGCCTGATGAAACAGCAAGACTTAACGGAGACTTGAGAGCAGCATTTTGGGTATTCAGACCTGCACTACATCAGCAAGGCAAGGCCACTGGTCACTACCTGGGAGTGGCCAAGAAGAGTTCTGTCCCAGCCTCCCTAGCATTGTGCCCAGAGGCTGTTCCCATGGCAGACTGGATGGATACTGGGCTTAATCCTTTGTTGACATCACTACTGGCTATGCCATAGCCATGGCAGATGATTTAAACTCTGTGTGGTTCACACAGAAGTCCAGGATCTCACAAAAGGCACAATACTAGGAGATTTAGGGGAGGGAGAGTCTCTCTGCTGTGAATCTACACACCAGTTCTGAGCGTAGGTGAGGGACCTACCTGTGAGTCCCTCAGCTCTGAAGTCCAAATTTGTGTCAATGAAGCCTGGACTGAAAGCACTTGAAGCAATATAGCACGGGCCCTGAATATGCACACATTGATTCTCTTATGCTGGTTCCTCAAACAATGTAGTAGCATAAAACTTAACATATAATTTGCATTTTATTGGGTATTATGCACTGCCAGGAGGTGATTTAAAAGTGCATAGCATGTGTGTTGATTATGCAAATACTATAGCATTTTATTATAATGGTCTTGAGCATGTATGGGCTTTGCCATTCTTGGTGGGGGGTGAGGGTCCTGGAACAATCCTCTCTGGACCCCACGAGATAACTGAATTGTACAAGATGAGAAGTGAAGAGAAGGTTTCTTCATAGAAGGCTTCTCTGATGCCCCCAAAAGTTCCTCACTGTGGGTCTAGGGCAGACTTCTTTTATAGTACTCATCCTATTGTCTCCTGGTTCTCCATGTCCACCACAACAGCCTTAGCCTTGGCTTTTTTCCCTGTGTATAAGATACATCCTGACTCACAGAGGGATCGGCAAAGGCTTCTGAAATGTGTTGTTTTAAGAAGCCTGGCTCTTCTTTTTCTTTGTGTGTGTGTGTGTGTGTGTGTGTGTGTGTGTGTGTGTGTGTGTGTGGTTTGTATGTGCATCCAAGTGTGTCATGGTGCACTTAATGGAGATCCAAGGACAACTTTGTGTCATCAAGTCTCTCCTTCCACCTTTTCTTGGGTTCCAGAGATTGAACACAGTTCATCAGGCTTGATTGTGCCTTTACCCTCTGACCTCTCATTGCCCATCATCTGATCTTCAACAGCATGCTAGAGTTCACCACCTCTTCTTGAGACTGTATCTGAAGGGCACACAAGCGAGTTAAAGATGTCGCTGAGGGGAAGTCAGGAGGATGAGTCCAAAAGTGTTTACCAAAAGGAATGATTGGTTGCCAAGATTAGGCCAGATGATGTCACACCATGACCAGCGATCGCTAAGCAAAGAAATGTGTGCCCTGGCGCCTGATCAGGGTAACCTTTAAAATCATTGGTTGATTGCTGCTCTGCTTCCTTAAAGTTTTGTGGTTTTGTGTTTTAACAAAAAATGCTTCCTAACAGTCAATAAATGAGTTCCTGCTTGACTTGACTCCCCGCTGTGTCTGACTGTCTCCTGGATCCAGGGAGGCTGGGGAACGGGTGAGTGGTGCACTTACCATTCCTTGGACCCAGTTTGGCTTAATGGAGCCAGACTAAGACCCAACAGCACCCTGACAGCTGGCACCTAACGTGGGGCTTGAAGAGTGCTTGCTCCTGCGGAGGCCAAGCAAGCAGTCTTTCAGGATAAGTGAGATGCTTAGTATGGGTAACTCCATTTTCAGCAAGGAGGGAGAAGGGGAGGGACCAGAGAAGCCTGCCAAAGATAAGGCAGGGGAGAAATGGCAGGTCCAGACCTGGGGGCTGGTTTATGTGGAGGCCAACCCAATCAAGGAGGGACAGGAGGATGCAACTAGGGCCACCAAGCCTACCTGGTAAACTTGGTGCCCAACAATATCCTTTTGGGTTTGTCTAGATTTGTCTTTTGGATTACATTCTTAATTTAAAATTGATTGGGAATATTTGTCAACCTTCAGAATTTTGATACTCAGCAGTAATGTAGTTGAAATATTCTGAAGATGTTGACACAGATGAATCAGAGAAAAGTAATACAGCTATTAAGGAGACTCGTGAGAAGAGCACGCAAGATCTGCCATGAAGGGAAGGAAGGGAGAAAGGAAAAGGAAAGGAAGAAGGCGGGAAGGAGAGAGCCAGAATCTCAATCATCAACTTTGGGTTGTTCTCTGCCTTTTCTGGAGAAGGAGGTTTTGGAGGTAAGATTTCACTCTGGACTCCAGAGTGGGTTTTGCAGTCCCGCCTTCACTTGCTGGATGCTGGGAACATAGGCATAGGCCAAGAGCAGCACTGAAAAAGAACTAAGTCCAATCTAGTCTGGGTGAATTTGAGACATACCAGAGACCACTATTAGATTATCTACTAACTTATTTCACTGTTGGGGACCAAAGGGAACTTCAGATGATTCCTTTTATGCACGCCAAATATGGATTTGGCAAAATGCACTATCCATTCCTTTTTGTAGTTGTCAAATGCACATGATATCATTATCATCTCATTTTAAAAGTGCAGTTCAATGGCATTAAATACACTCATATTGTTGGGTCATATCACCACCACGCATATTAGAAAATTTTCATCTCACCAAGCAGAGCTCTGTATCCAGTAAGCAATAACTCCCCATCCCTACACTTCCCACCCCCTGGCAACCAGCACTTTACCTTTTGTCCTTACATCAGTGGAAGCATATAGTAAACATCCACTTCACTGAGTATAACATCTTCAGGTCAATCCACATGCAGCATGCATCAAAACGACCTTCTTGTCTGGTGCAATGATAACCCTCCTATGTATACACCGCATTGTGTTAATCTCTTCATCCGTTTGGGTACTCTCACCTTTTCATATTGGAATAATGTGCCTAGAAATAGCTGTTCAAGTTCATGCTTTTAATTATTTTGAGTATATGCTCAAAAATGGAGTTACAAAGATCATAATTCTCTGCTTAATTTTTCAAGGCCCAATATCCATCCTGTGTTAAATTAGCTTTTCAGTTGGCATACAGTAATTAGTTTCACTGTGATACCTTCATACATATGCATTGTCCTACTTTGCTCATATTCATCTTGCCAACTATAGGACCTTCTTTACCATCATGCTGGTCCTTCCCTTCCTCCCAAGTAGTCTCTTTTCTGTTTTCAAGTTTTACACACACACACACACACACACACACACACACACACACACACACACACATGAATCCATGCCAGAGTCTGTTACCAGCTGCTTTCTTGGTGATGAGCATTCAGACTAGAGTGAGATGGAATTTTGATATAGTTTTAATTTGCTTTTCCATGGTGGCTAAGAATATTGAACACCTTTCAAACACATTTTGGCCATGTCAGTGCTTGTCAAAATCTAAGGTGCCTCAGTGATCACAATTCCAGCAGTCATTCCTATCAACATAGCACTACACGGGAAAGGAGACACTTAGGCCAAGGTATCCTTTGTGCACTGTTCATAGTATCCAAAGGATATATATTAATCCATCAATGAGAAACATATTAACTTAATTATGGTGTGGCTATATGATCTGCAGATATGAGCCATTTGAAAACTTGACATGCTTCTTTTATTCTGTTATGCATGCAAGAATCTTCAAGAGATATCATTTGTAAGTTTTTCATGACAATGTACATGGTATGTCACTATTTATATTTACAAAGAGGAAGGGGAGAATCATGGGCCTATTTTTCCTTCATGTGCATTTAAAACCTCTGGAAGTATATACAGGAAACTTGGGCAGTGGTTACCTGTGGGGATGGGAGTAGGGGAGATAGTTTTCTGTGCTCTTTTTGTACCCTTCTTGTTTGTGCAACAGATATCTGTATTCCCTACTTTTAATTTTTTAATTCATTATTTGAAAAAGAGAGAACTCTAGCAAACATTAATCTAAATTACAAGGAGAGATGGAACCCACAGTTAATTGCTAAGACTGTAGTTTTAAGTTAAATAAATTCTCCTGTTGACTTTTTCCAAATGGTTGTCAAGACAACTTTCCCTTTCTCCGCAACATAGAGAATTAGGTGTCAGCCTGGCATGAAGACAGAAATAGTGGCTGAATTCCAAATGTGGATGGGTTAGGAAGGCCACCAAGTTATTGTTCTTACAGATTCAAGTAACACCTTGTAAATAACTTCTAGCCCAGTGGAGGTTCAATAAACCTTGCTGACTCATCTGTCACAAGAAGCAGAGTGATCTCTGAAGGACTCACCCAAGTCATTTAATCAGAGAATCAATTTCATTTTATTTGCCTTGGGAAAAATATTCTGAGTAAGTCAAGAAAAATATGGAGGGACTCATATTGTGTCAAGGACTCCATCAAAGCTAAAGTGTTGCAAACAACAGATGCAAATCAATTGGCTTTGCATTATGGTTGACTGTTCTGAGCATGTTTGGCCACATGTGGAAGTCATGTTTACCATGCCAAGAACATAGTATCACTCTACAGTGATTAATAATAAAGCCCCACATCATGTTGCTCTTTGTTAAAATTTTGAGAGATTTCTGGGCCAACATTTGGTATGAGGGTTGCTAGAACCCTAGAGTAATTGCAAACTTGCTTCCCTCCCCTGCACTTCACTACTTGTGGTCTTGAGACCATGATTGTATCAGATATTAATCTATGACCCAGCCACCAAGTGCATTTTATTGAAGCTGCTATAATTCCGCCACCAGAAAACATGACAAATAGCCAACCTGTCACTGAAGATATATGCTGGGTTTTGAAAACCATTATCTTTTGGGAAATACTGCATGATGTGATCCACTGAGTGGTAGCAGGCTCATATAACCCAAGGTTTTTCCGTATTGATTTCATGGTCTGTATAACAAATCTGAGTGTCTGCTTTGCTGGACTCATATGACCAAAACCACAATCAGCTTCAGGGATCATTAGCAAAAAATAAACGTAGCCTGCAATGGTAAGAATCTGAGACCAGCCTCTCCACTCTGGGAATAGTGAGGGCACAGTTGAGAAAGGGAGGTGTTGCTTTGATTGTTCTGATTACAGAATGGGTTGGCTTGCTGCTTCCCGTGGAACCACTTCAGTCCATGCAGTGCAGGGATCTGAGAGGGCCTTGGTAACCTTCAGGTCACTTAATGTAAACTGAGGCTCATCCAGGGTTAGTACTCAGTAGCCTGGCCCATATCCATTGTGGTGAAAACACATGTCTAAAGGAGATGGCTCCAGAGACCATGAGAGCAAACAGAGAAAGGCCTTTCCCATCAGCTCTCTGTTCCCAACACCTTCCCTTTCACCCAGAGAAACCCATTACAGACTTTTAATGAAATCTCAAGGCTTTCTACCTAACAGTGAGATGAGGAGGGGAGTGAAGGAAAAGGGCAGGTAATGGGTGTTTCTGTGGGGACTATTTAAACAGGCTGCTATTAATCCATGTGCTGTGGCCAAGGTGCAAAAACCCCTGCCAGGGTGAGCATGGTGCCCTAGCTAACTACCCTCCTCCTTCTCCTTCTCCTCTCCTCTTCCCCTTTACCTCTCTCCTTCCCCTTCCTCTTTCTCTGCCTCTCCTTCCCCTCCTCCACCTCCCCCTACTCTCCCTGCCTCCTCGTTCTTCTGTGCCGGGAATTGAACCTAGGGCTTTATGCCTGCTAGGCAGGTTTTCTACCATTGTGCTATATCAGCAGCTTTCTTTTTACTTTTTGATTTTGAGTCAGGGCCTTGAACTTTCAGACCTGTTGCACCAGCCTCTTGAGTGGCTCAGGTTTTGCAATCCTGCATTATCAGGCTCAGCTCTCATTTAGTTTTCTGAGATTTTTAAATCCTACCATGTTAGGATAAATCTTTCTGCCAAAAGCCGCCTGAGCCCCACCACCACGTGTGAGCTTTATGCCAGCCGCCCGCCTGAGTTAGGCCCAAATGAATACACAGAAACTTGTATTAGGTTCAATGCTGCTTGGCCAATGACTAGGATTCCTCATCTGTTAGCTCAGTCTTAATTATCATAAATCTATATATTTTATAAGACTTATCGGATGCCTTATTGGCGTCCCTCCTTGCCAGAGGATCACATTGTGCCGCTGGAGCAGGAGCCGAGGGGAAAAAGAGGCCCTTCCTGTTTCTCCTTCGCTTAAATACCAGTCTCCTTGCTATGTCACTTCCTGCCTGGATCATCACTTATCTACTACATTTCCCAGAATCCTCTTTGACTCCTAGTCCCATCTAACTTGCTGTCTCATTGGCCAAAACAGTATTTTATTTAACAATCAATAAGATAAACATACACAGTACATTCCCCATCACTACCCAGTATCCATCTCTGTTTTCACTTTATTTTAAATCTGTTCTTCTACATCAGACATGGCTGACCAGCTTCCTCTCCTCAGAATATCTACTTTGTTTGCTGGACCAGCCCACTGCCGGTTTTCTTCAACCTCATGAGCATCTCACTGTCAGCCATGTGTCCTGTCTGTGGCATCTCTTCTCCTCTCATTGCTTCTTCTCTTAACAGATAGTAGATAGCTTACAGCTGATGCGGCCAAAACAAAGCGAAACAAAAACTCACATTTAGCCTCTTTCACTTCTGACTTCACCTCCACAGCCCACAAGATGGAAACCTTCAAATGGGTCTCATTCCTAAAGAAGAGGGAAGAGGAGTGAACATACAGAAGCCACCAGCTACCAGGTCCCCAGGGGGTGACAGGTCTAATTTTGCAGAGTCAACACTGAGCTTCAAAGGCACAGCATATCCTACAATGTCAGCTATTTGCTGAATGTCACACTTGTCTGACACAGCTCAGCCTGGCCTGATGTGAAGCAAAAATAGCTCCAGATCCTGAAAGCATAAGCCCTCCACAACTAAGAACAGAACAGACACACACACACACACACACACACACACACACACACACACACACACACACACACACACACACACACGTCTGCTTAATTAAGAAAGCTCTCTTCCCCAAGCTAACAGGAGAGTTTATAGACAGCACGACACTGCCGAGTGCAGGAAAAAAAAAAAAAGCCTCATTGAAACACTTTGAATGAGAGGTGGTGTTCTATGTTTTCTGGGGTGTCAGCTATAATTGATAGCTTGCTGCTATCAAGAGGCAGCAGCAATGTGGGAAGAAGAAATGAGATTGTTGAAAAATGGTGGGGCTCCTGGTCATGGCCATTTTGCTTACCTTAAATGTTATCTGATTACCTGGGTGGCATCACTTCCTGATGTCACAGAAAACATGTCTAACCCAGAGCTTCTCAGCTTCAGCACTGTTACACTGGGGGTCATATGATCCTCCACAGTGGAGGCTGCCCTGTGCACTGTGGGATATTGAGTAGCACTCTGAGCTTCCAGCCAGTAGATACCAATACCATCTTTGCCTTGCAATCACCCTGCTCTACAAGAACAACAACAAAATATTCACAGGCATGCCAAATATCTCCTTGGAGAAAAAGCACCCTAGCTCAGACTATCATCCTCAGGTGTCTAAAGATCTCAAAAAGTGGCCATGAAGAAAGATGTTTTCTGGGCAGTAGGTTTACAAGAGAACAAAATGAGTGCTACATGGAGTGCAAAAAACAGACTGAGCACAGAACGAGACAGAACAAGAAAGGGTTCCTGTTGCAGAATATTTGTTTACACTGTAAAGATGTGTCTCTGACTAAAGCACCTTCTGAGTGGCTTAATAAGGAGCTGAATGGCCAATAGCTAGGCAGGAGAGGGTATGCAGAGAGAAAGAAACTGGGAGGAGGAATCTAGGTGCTTGTTTTCACCAGCAGCTTCGGAGCAATTTGGACATGCTGTACTAAGGAAAGGTAAAAGCCATGTAACAAAATGTAGGTTAATAGAAGCAGATTAATTTGAGTTATAATAGCCTAAGCTAAAGGCCAACTTTTCATAGTTAATAAGTCTCCTTGTTGTTATTTGGGGGCTGACAATTCAAAGATCATCCAGCAAGAAAGCTTGGTACATAGGGCATCCAATTTCTAGCCATGTGAATCCATATAGGGCCTGAAAAAGCTAAAAGAGAGAAAGTTCTGAACACAGGTCTTATGAGGCTTTCTGGTGACCCATGGTCTTTCAGATAGGCCTGGTGCTTATGGCATACAGAGGCACGGTTGGGACAGTTAGGCACAACTTAGAAGGTTAGGCCTGGCTCTTCTGCTGCCTGTGGACCGAAAGTGGGTGGAGCCAGCTACCAGTGCCATGTACTAAACTGAGTTGTGGGGCAGCTGGTATGGCCAGGTAAGGTTTGTCTCCTTCCATCAGAGAATATTGCTAGCACACAGTAAAGGTAGGTCCAGGCCAAGAAAACCTCTGAACAGGTACAGTAAGTACTTAGATGCTAAAGAAAGAGGAGAAAATGGGTATAAACAGTCATGGGAAAATAGTTTAAAAATAATAGTCTTTAAAGAGAAAATACAGTAATATAAAAGAAAAGCCATGTAAGGATGGGAAATACACAGGACCCTATATGGGACATTGTTGACTATGAATATTTTAAATGCTAATGTATAAAAACAATAGCTGCTGAGAGAAATTAGATTATGAAAACTGCTAAATTAAACCAACCTATATATTTTAAGAATATCTTAACTTCAAAATGGAAGTCAGAAAATATGCTGCATTGGGAGAGAGGTTATTCCTTTATTTCCACAGAAGACAGAAAGTTGTGATTCTCTTCAAAATTAACAAAGATCAGATTTGTTTAGAAATTTTGGCTAAAGATATTTTTAAAAAGAAACCAAGAAAGGCTACAGGACAGGTGGCATATATGCTCATCCCTCTACTATGGGAATGGTTCTAAGACTTCATGAGACATGATAATTCTTATTGGCTACGGAGTCCTTATGACCTATTATTACATGTCATCCTTTCATATGGCATGGATAGAGGTATGGTTATGTCCAAATAGACTTACAAAGTTGACAGATGCCTTTTACCTGCTCAAACATAGAACAAAAAAATCACTTTTCACTGACTTTGCACACCACACATTCCATACTTGTGTTAATGCAGATATATGTTACCTCTAAAAGTTTATGTGCTTTCAAAAAAAGGTCCAAACACCAATGAAGACAAGTAGCACAATTAATAAAGCCTTTTAGGATGCCTCTCTCTCAGTTTCTTCAGAACTCTGCATCCAAAACAACTTCAGAGCTGCTGCCTGAGATGGTCCAGTCTCACAGACTATACAACCAAGACTTCAGATAAGGTCTACAGTTTCCCATCACACAAAGACTAAACAAAAAATAATAAAGATAGCTCTTCCAGGATTTGGTCATTATCACAGTTTTCTCAGGGTCCCCTAAAGATGCCATCACTCTCAAACAGCAGGAAATAGTCTAGAAAACACAGTGCCCACATTCCCAAGAGGTGGTATGAGTTGTTTTTGGTTGTTCAGTGGGTTGTGGATATTTGTCATCATTGTGGGGGTTGGTTGCAAATTGTACTGGTCAAGGTCAGGAAGAAATCTAAACAAAGGAGATTAGATTCAAGGATCTATTTCTAAAAAAGGGGGGCATTTAGAAATTATGGAATAAAATGGTACATTATTAAATCTGCTTTTAAACTAAAAAGCAACTAAATATTTTACATTGGTACGGATTTTTGTATATTGGTACAAATTTAAGGTTATTGTTATGCTGTATAAATGCTTAAGGTATTATACCTATGGAGCTAATTTAAAATGTAATGTAAATTTCCAGTCCTTGAAAGTTATTATTTCAAAGTATTTAGGATAATTAATAAATATAGGTTAATAGTCATCCAATAGTCAAATTTGTGACCATGTTAGGTATGTTTTCAAGATTAAACAGAGATGTATCTTTGATAGACAGATTGTCTTTAAACACTTCAGAGACCTACAGAATATGGCATTTAAGATGTTTTAATAACCTAAGACTTTTCATGACAGTGAAACATGTCTGCTCCTAGCAGCACTAATCTACTTCAAAGCAAGATGATGGTCATTGAAGAACCTCCATGTGGAGATGGCTTTCATTGTGGCAAAGCTAGCCACTGGGAATGAAATTGGCCTTGCCTCAACTGCTGACAGTATTTCGACAAACAGGACACAAAAGAAGACAATTGTCAAACTTTGCCAAGACAAGGTATACAAAAATGTCCTGATTCACAAAAAAAAAGTCTGTCAGATATTCTAGGCCTTCAGGCCAAAGATGTTTGTAGAGGAACCTTAGGTGACTGTCCAGGCATCCTGCTGTTTCTGTTACTTCTATAGTTTTTGAAGTTACTTGCTCTGCACTTACTGTCTACTTGGGTAATTGTATCATTCTTGGGTCTTTGATGGAGTTGAAAACCAGATAGTTATAGTTAGAGTTTTCTTTGTTATCAAATTCAGAAAAGAAACTCACACAAGCGATGTAAAGTGCATAAGGTTAAGAGACATAAAAGCTTAGGTTGCTTATCTAAGAAAATGTTTTTATGTCTAAAAAATTTCAATAAAGTGGTTTAGGTGTAAAACTTTGGACTCACTTGAAATCAGGTTAAAGGAAGTCCATGAACACCTGAACAAAGAATTAACATATTTATTTGGGGAGCATTCACACAATGATGGTAAAATAACCACCTCAGTCTTCCGCTCCTGGAAGCCCAGCATCTGCCCTGCAGGATGCTCTGACCACAAGCCAAGAGAGCTCAAGCAAGCCCCTCCTCTTCCTTATAAAGAGTTATGTCTGCACAATGAAGTCACACCCTAAGTCCATTGCCTCAAGGCTACTGGCAGAACAAGATGTTACTACACTCCCTAAGATAGAATAGAGTACTTTCACCAAATTTGCCAAATGCAAATGGACTGGACATTGTAAATTTAATTCTTACCTGATAATTGTTCTTATTGTATATCCTTTTACTATGTTAGAGTTAAAACCTTTCTTTTTTAATTAGACAAAGGGGGGAATGTTACAGAGTATTTGTTTATACTGTAAAGATGTATCACTGCCTAAGGCACCTTATGATTAGTTTAATTAAGAGCTAAATGGCCAATAGCCAGGCAGAAATTCTGGGCAGAGAGAAAGAAACTGGGAGAAGGAATCTAGGTGCTCAATTTCACCAGCAGACTCAGAACACATAACAAAATGTAGATTAATAGAAGCAGGTTAATTTGAGTTGTAAGAGCCCAAGATAAAGGCTAATGTTTCATAATTAATAGTGAGTCTTCATGTCATTATTTGGGGACTAGAGTTTCAAAGATAATCCAGCAGGAAAGCTTGCTACAGTATCCAAGGATCCCATGGTGAGCTTGGAGCCATTCAGAATTGTCCCTTTCCAAATGGATTCCATCTTCAGGTTGGTCAGACCATCTCTGTACCAGTGGCCTGTGTTTGGAAATGTGTTATCACTTTTGTTTGTTTTTCTGGCACCCAAGCAAGAAGCCACTCCATCTTCCTTACTGGTCAATGGATGGTAATATGAACTTTTCAAGACAGCTTCCTTCCCTGGAAGTCCATTCCTTAGAAATTCAGTAAGAACAGAACTCCTGCTTCAAGGCCATGGTCATAAATACTGAACTTGGCTATCTGTAGGATAAACTACTAAAAGAGTTCAGTTTCACAATCACCATTCTTTCATAACCCAGTACTGTCATGTTCCAAGAAAACCAGAAGGGCTGCTTCTGACACCAATAAATTCTTACATGGACCTAATTTAAATGTACTTTTTATAAGCTGTTTTTTTATCAGTTGGGTGACAAGATAAAGCCCAGGGAAGGGACTTATTCAAGTTAGCTAGTTGATGACACCACGGACGATCTTTCCCACCTCTACATCTCAGCACAGCAGCAGATGTTCTCGGGTCATCTTCCAGATCAGTGTGTGCTCTCCATGGTCTTGTGCACAGCAGTATTGTCACTTTCCAAAATGAGCTCCCTCTGCTAACTGGCTGAAACTCCTCTTTGCCACTGGCCTGGTTTCTGAAGACATGTTACCACTTTGATCTGTTTGTTTCTATGGCACCTAAAACTAAACAAATGTATCAAAGTAAAGCAGGATGTGTGACTGCTTGCTTTTGGCTTTGCTCAGTGCTAATAACCCAGACTGTGCAATGGAAAGAAAGCACAGAGACATAGTTAGTCTAAGGTCACACAGACCAGGTAACAAACAGGGCAAGAAATATAAAACAGGCCAAGCTGACCATTGCCTTAAGCTTGGCTACCCCATCTAGGAGTATCCTAACTACAGAGTCACAAACTCTTAAGATCTTACTTATCACTTACAATCAAAAGAGTGGGATCGAGAAGGAGAAACTAGGGAACTTACAATAGATACACAGCCTTTTAGGTAATTACAAAGGAATATGGTTGCATCTTTGAACCTCAACAATGGGAATGCTGCTGCTACAGGCAATAGAGCAATTCAGGGCAACACACACACACACACACACACACACACACACACATACACACACACACACACTGAACTTTTAATGGGTACACAGTTCTTGGGCACTGTTTAAAGCACTTTTATGAATGACTTCACTTGATACTCACTGTGTTCAATAAATTTGATAGCATTTATCAATGCACAAAAGTGAATAACTGGTGCCCAGAAAAAAAACAGTAACCTGTCTATGCAAGGGTTCTTAGTGAGTGGGCAGCAAGCCAAGGACTTCTATCCATGTCTCCTGGCTCTAGACCCTGTATCTTCACCACCATTCGACACAAAGACAGTTTCTTTGCTGGGAACAAGACCCACTCCATGGATATATGACCAGGGCAGTTCACAGGGCCTTTGGTTTAGAAAGTTTGCTCCTGGGTCAGCCTTCCACCATCACTGTCTTGAAACTTGTCATAATTAGAACAAATAACCCTGCGTTTTCATTCTGCGCTATTTTCAGAACTTAATGTTAGATCCATTTCCTCTATATATTTGGGATTTATTTTCATTGAAGACTTTTCTGTCTGTATACTATTTGCATGTAACTGGACTTCCATGAATAACTTAGAATAATTTAAGCCTACAAAGATTTGCCTTTCACAAAAATTTTTAATTTTAATGAACTAGTTTGGTAATAGCTTCCCTTTCCTGGATGGGAGCCTCTATTCAACCCCAAAGAAAAAATACATAATAACCCAGAAGACAGGAACCAGAGTGCCACTCAGGCTCAAATTAGACTCTTGGAAATAGCCAAAGAGGAAGGGTTAGACTGGCCTTCAAATAGCCCTTGTTGGAGCATTCTAGTTTCAGGAAGCAACCCCATGTTTGTTTTTACAAGAATTCTTTGTATCTTCAGGACTTCGCTTAAAACTTATTCCAATATTATAGTGTTAGCAGAAGCATACACCCACAGCTAAACACTGAACTGTACTCCTGGAATCCAGTTGCAGAGAGGGAGGAGTAATTAGCAAAGGGGTCAAGACCAGGTTGGAGAAACCCACAGAAACAGCTGAACTGAACAAGGGAGAGCTCATGGACCCCAGACTGATAGCTGGGAAACCAGCATAGGACTGATCCAGACCCCCTGGACGTGGGTATCAATTAGGAGGCCTGGGCAATCTATGGGGCCTCTAGCGGTGGATCAGTATTTATCCCTAGTATACGAATGGACTTTGGGAGCCCATTACCCATAGAGGGATACTCTCTCAGCCTAGACACATGGGGGAAGGCCTAGGCCGTGCTCCAAATGATATGACAGACATTGAAGATCCCCCATGGAAGGCCTCACCCTCCCTGGGGAGCAAAAAGGGGATGGGAGACCCGGTTGGTGGGAGGCAGCGGAGAGAGGGATAGGGAACTGGGATTGACACATAAAACAATCTTGCTTCTAATTTAAACTTTAAAAAGGAAAATAGGGCGGGCATTGGTGGCGCACGCTTTAATCCCAGCACTCGAGAAGCCGAGGCAAGCAGATTTCTCTGAGATCAAGGCCAGCCTGGCCTCCAGAGCGAGTGTCAGGATAGGCTCCAAAACTACACAGAGAAACCCTGTCTCGAAAAAAAAAAGGAAAATAAACTTATTCCAATATCATACTGTCATTGACTCTTTTAAGAATGTGTAAAATTTACAAATTCATATATGTTTAATGTGTAAGTGTTTATACATATTCATAAATAAATACACAAACTATTTGCTCTTTTTGGTGAAAAATTAGCATTACCCATTAAATCTAGATATCAGAAATGGGCTCACACATGATGGTACCAAGGGTCTATCTGGACCTAACTCACTTGCCAAGCAAAAGCATAAAATCAAGAAGAAACATGGCTCACCTCCAACAAGTTGGAGAAAGCCTCCAGAGAAACCAGGGGTCACTGAGGTCCTGACAGAATGGTAGCTTAAAAAACAAGGGACTAGGTGCCCTAGTCAACTGATGCCAGACGTCTGCTCACAGGATCGGAACTTGGCTGGTGGTCTCCAGCGTACCCAGAGACTGCCAAGACCCTGGTAACAGTCCTGCCTCCATCCAGGAGAAGAGGACAGATATCAGAGTACTGGAACTGTTTGCATCTACCAGTAGGGAACCTTGGACCCACACCCAACAGGAGAGGAAGAGACTCCTGCTACACCCACCAGAAGAAAGGCTGGGAAGAAGACAATATAAAAGCACATTCAACAACATAAAAACCAATATGACACCACCAGAGACTAGGGAACATACACCAGCAAGACCAGAACATCACAATGCAGTTGAAGCAGATGAGAATGACCTAAAAAACATATTCATGAAAATGATAGAGGACCTCAAAGAGGATATGAGAAAATGCCTTAAAGAAATGGAAGAAAAAACAAACCAAAAAATACAAAATATCAACAAATCTTTCAAGGAAAGACTTCAAGACCTAAAAATCGGAAATAGAGACAATAAAGAAAGCACAATCTGAGGGAAGGCTTGTCCCGAGCGATCGCCTCACCAGCAAGAACAACACAGGACATTCGGATCCTTCTGCAGTAAAGCTTTAATGCGTCTTGAGAGGAGAGCATAAGCTTACCAGAGCGGAGACCCCGAGCCAAGAATCCCGTCCCCTAATAAAGGCTGGCAACCGCCGCCTGGGACGTGTCACCCTATGATTGGCTGAAGCTCATCGGGCCATATGACGCCACGGAATAGGCAGAGATCAAGGAATGGAAAATTACCCAGTGCCTGCGCGCATTAACTTGTTTACATTCGGTGCCTGCCGGATGCAGGCGCCGTCTTGTAATGGAGAATGCAGGGACGGCTCCCTACAAAGGCTGAAAGAGAAAAGCTGGATAAACGATCAGGAACTACAGATGCAAGCATAACCAACAGAATATAAGAGATGGAAGAGAGAATCTCAGGAGATGAAGATACTCTCGGAGAAACTGACTCATCAACCAAAGAAAATCTTAAGTCCAACAAGTCCCTAACACAAAATATCCAGGAAATATGGGATACCATGAAAAGACCAAACCTAAGAATAATGGGTATAGAAGAAGGTAAGGAAATCCAACTCAAAGGAGCAGAAAACATATTCAACAAAATCATAGAAGAAAACTTTCCAACCTAAAGAAAGACATGCCGATGAAAGTACAAGAAGCCTACAGAACACAAAAAAGATGACCAAAAAAAAAGGGTCTCCTCGACACATAATAATCAAAACCCCAAAAATACAGAATAAAGAGAAAATATTAAGAGAAGCAAAGGAAAAGGTCAAGTAACATATAAAGGCAAACCTATCAGAATTACACCTGACTTTTCCATGGAAACTCTGAAGGCCAGAAGGTCCTACCTACCCTTAGAGACCACGGATGCCAACCCAGACTACTATACCCAGCATTGCTTTCAATCAATATAGATGGAGAAAGCAAGATATTCCATAACAAAACCAGATTCAAACAATACATATCCACCAATCCAGCCCTACAGAAAGTTCAGGAAGAAAACTGCAACCCAAGGAAGTTAACTACCACCAGAAAAATATAGGCAGTAGATAATCCCACTTTAGCAACACCAAAAAGAAAAAAGGGATGGAAACCCACACATAATTTCACCACCACCACCAAATCCAAAACAAACAAGAATGAACAATCAATGGTCATTAACATCCCTCAATAATAATGGTCTTAATTCGCCCATAAAAAGACACAGGTTAGCAGAATGAATAAGAAGACAAAATCCATCCTTCTGCTGCATACAAGAAACATACCTCAACTTCAAAGACAGACGGTACCTAAGAATTAAAGGCTGGCGAAAGATTTTCCAATCAAATGGACCCAAGAAACAAGTAGCAATCCTAATTTCCAACAAATTGGACTTTAAATAAAATCAATCAAAAGAGATGAAGGAGGTCACTTCCTACTCATCACAGGAGAAATCTATCAGGATGAAGTCTCAATTCTGAACATTTATGCCCCAAATACAAAGGCATCCACATTCGTAAAAGAAACATTACTAAAACTCAAATCACACATAAAACCACACACACTTACAGTGGGAGACTTCAACACCCCACTCTCACCACTGGACAGGAACACCAGACAGTAACTTAACAAAGAAACAAAGGAACTATTAGAAGTTATGGCCTATTTGGGCTTAACAGACATCTATAGAACATTCCACCCAAACACAAAACAATATACCTTCTTCTCAGCGTCACATGGAACCTTCTCTAAAATCAACCACATACTTGGCAACATAGCCAACCTCAACAGGTACAAAAAATTTGAAATAACCCCCTGTATCTTATCAGACCACCATGCTTTAAAGTTAGAATTCAACAACACAAATTACAGAAAACCTACAAACTCATGGAAATTAAGTAATGACCAATTGCACAATTCCTGGGTCGAGGAAGAAATAAAAAAAAAGAAATTAAAGATTTCCTAGAATTCAATGAGAATGTGGATACAACATACCCAAACTTATAGGACACTTTGAAAGCAGTGCTAAGAGGAAAGTTCATAGCGTTAAGTGCCCACATGAAGAAACAGGAGAATAATCACACTAGAGAATTAACAACAGCACAACTGAAAGCTCTAGAACACAAAGAAGCCAATATACCCCAGAGGAGTAGCTGCCAGGAAATAATCAAATAGAGAGCTGAAATCAATAAAGTGGTAACTAGGAGAACAATAGAAAGAATCAATGAAACAAAGAGAAGATCAACCAGATAGACAAACCTATATCCAAACTTACCAAATGGCAGAGAGTGCACACGCAAATTAATAAAATCAGGAATGAAAAGGGGGACATAAAAATAGACACAGAGGAAATCCAGAGAATCATCAGGTCATACTTTGAAAATCTGTATTCCTCAAAATTCGAAAATCTAAAGGAAATGGACAATTTTCTGGACAGATTTCACTTACCAAAATTAAATCATGAACAGATAAGCAACTTAAATAGACCTGTAACCCCTAATGAAATAGAAGCAGTCATCAAAAGTCTCCCATCCAAAAAAAAAAGCCTAGGACTAGATGGCTTCCGTGCCGAATTCTACCAGAAATTCAAGGAACAGCTAATACAAATTCTCCTCAAAGTATTCCACACAATATAAGCAGAAGGGTCATTGCCAAACTCTTTTTACAAGGCTTCAGTAACCTTGATACCCAAGCCACACAAAGACACAACTAAGAAAGAGAACTACAGACCAATATCCCTCATTAACATTGACCCAAAAATACTCAATAAAATACTGAAAAATTGAATCCAAGAACATATCAGAGAAATCATCCACCAAGATCAAGTAGGCTTCATCCCTGGGATGCAGGGTTGGTTCAATATTTGAAAGTCTGTCAATGTAATCCACCATATAAACCAACTGAAGAAGAAAAACCACATGATCATCTCACTAGATGGTGAAAAAGCCTTTGATAAAATCCAACATCCTTTCATGATAAAGGTCCTGGAGAGATCAGGAATAACAGGAACATACATGAACACAATAAAAACAATATTTAGTAAGCCAACAGCCAACATAAAACTAAATGGAGAGAAACTCAACACAATTCCTCTAAAATCAGGAACAAGACAAGGCTGTCCACTCTCTCCATATCTCTTCAATATTGTCCTTGAAGTTCTAGCTAGAGCACTAAGACAACAAAAGGAGATCAAAGAGATACAAATTGGAAAGGAAGAAGTCAAGCTTTCACTGTTTGCAGATGATATGATAGTCTATATAAGTGAAAGTGAACCGAAAAACTCTACCAGGGAACTCCTACAGCTGATAAATAACAGTCAGCAAAGTGGCAGGATACAAGATTAACTCAAAAAAATCAATAGCCCTAATATATATGAATGATAAATGTGCTGAGAAAGAAATCAGAGAAACATCACCCTTTACAATTGCCACAAACAACATAAAATACCTTGGGTAACACTAACCAAAAAAGTGAAAGACCTATATCATAAGAATTTTGAATCTTTAAAGAAAGAAATTAAAGAAGATACTAGGAAATGGAAGGATCTCCCATGTTCTTGGATAGGTAGGATCAACATAGTAAAAATGGCAATCTTGCCAAAAGCAATCTACAGATTCAATGCAATCCCCATCAAAATTCCAACACAATTCTTCACAGACCTTGAAAGAACAATTCTCAACTTTATGTGGAAAAACAAAAGACCCAGGATAGCTGAAACAACCCTGTACAATAAAGGAACTTCTGGAGGCATCACCATCCCTGACTTCAAGCTCTATTACAGAGTTATAGTACTGAAAACAGCTTGGTATTGGCACAAAAATAGACAGGTAGACCAATGGAATAGAGTTAAAAACCCTGATATTGAGCCACACACCAACGAACACTTGATTTTTGACAAAGAAGCTAAATTTATATGATGGAATAAAGAAAGCATCTTCAACAAATGGTGCTGGCATAACTGGATGCTGGAATGTAGAAGACTGCAGATAGATTCATGTCTATCACCATGCACAAAACTTAAGTTCAAATGGATCAAAGACCTCAACATCAAACCAGCCACACTGAACCTATTAGAAGACAAAGTGGGAAATACCCTTGAATTAATTGGTACAGGAGACTGCTTCCTGAACATTACACCAATAGCACAGACAGTGATCGATAAATGGGACCTCCTGAAACTGAGAAGCTTCTGTAAGGCAAAGGACACAGTCAGTAAGACAAAATGGCAGCCCACAGACTGGGAAAAGATATTCACCAACCCCACATCTGATAGAGGGCTGATATCCAAAATATACAAAGAACTCAAGAAGCTAGTCTCCAAAACACCAAACAATCCAATTAAAAAGTGGGGAACAGAACTAAATAGACAATTCTAAATAGAGGAATCTAAAATGGCTGAAAGGCACATGAGAAAGTGTTCAACATCCTTAGCCAGGGAAATGCAACTCAAGACAACTCTGAGACACCATCTTACTCTGTCAGAATGTCTAAAATCAAAAACACCAATGATAGTTTACACTGGAGAGGATGAGGAGAAAGAGGAACACTCCTCCACTGCTGGTGGGAGTGCCAACTTATAGAGCCACTTTGGAAATCAGTATGGCGACTCCTCAAGAAAATGGGAATCAGTCTACCACAAGATCCAGCAATTCCACTCCTAGGCATATACCCAAAAAAGCACATTTATCCAACAAGGACATCTGTCACAACAATGTTCATAGCAGCACTATTTGTAATAGCCAGAACCTGGAAGCAACCTAGATGCCCCTCAACTGAAGAATGGATAGAGAAAATGCGGTACATTTACACAATGGAGTACTGCTCAACAGAAAAAAACAAAAAAACAAAACAAAACAAAACAAAAAAAACCAAAACAATGGAATCTTGAAATTGGCAGGCAAATGGATGGAACTAGAAGAAACCATTCTGAGTGAGGTAACCCAGTCACAGAAAGACAAACATGATATGTACTCACTCATATGCGGATTTTAGACATAGAGTAAAGGATTACCAACCTACAATCCACACTGCCAGAGAGGCTAGTAAACAAGGAGGACCCTAAGAGAGACCATACATGGTCCCCTGGAGAAGGGGAAAGGGACAAGATCTCCTGAGCAAATTGGGAGCAAGGGAGGAGGGGGGAGGGAGCTAGGAAGGGGAGAAGAGGAGGGATGCAGAAGACATGAGGAAGCAGAAAGGTTGAGTCAGGGGAAGAATAGAAGATAACAAGAAAGGAGATACCATAATAGAGGGAGACATTTTAGGTTTACAGAGAAATCAGGCACTAGGGAAATGTCTGGAGATCTACAAAGATGGCACCAGCTAACAACCTAAGCAACAGAGGAGAGGCTACCTTAAATGCCCTCTCCTGATAATGAGATTGATGACTGACTTATATGCCACCTGATAGCCCTCATCCAGCAGCTGGTGGAAGTAGAAGCAGACACACCCACAACTAATCACTGAACTGAACTGGAATCCAGTTGCAGAGAAGAACGAGTGATGAGCAAAGGGTCCAGATCAGGCTGGTGAAACCCACAGAAACAGCTGACCTGAACAATGGGGAACTCTTGGTCCCCAGACTGATAGCTGGGATACCAGCATGGGACTGATCCGGACCCCACGAAAGTGGGTTTCAATGAGGAGACCTCAGAAATCTACGGGACCTCCTGTAGTAGTTCAGTACTTATCCTTAGCATAGGTGTGGACTTTGGGAGCCCAATCCACATAGAGGAATACTCCCAGAGCCAAGACACACGGGGGTGGGCCTAGGACCTACCCAAAGGATATGATAGACTCTGATGACACCCTATGGAAGGCCTCACCATCCCTGGGGAACAGAAAGAATATGTGATAGGTAGAGTTTTAGTTGGGGGGTGTGGTAGGAAAGGAGGGGAAGGAGTGGGAACTGGGAGTGACATGTAAAATAATCTTGTTTCTAATTCAAATAAAAAAAGAAAATTAGATTAAATTATTGTTACATTTATAAGTGAATGGTTTAAGCAGTTATATTGAAAACCTGGATACTTTTAGAGAACCTACTTGAGACAATTGTGTGCTTGATACTGGAATTAGTACTTTCCTATATTTTCAGTCCCCTTGCTATAAAATTTACTATGTAGGCTATCCTGAGACTGATAGCCTAGAAAAATGTTAGAATGAACATAGGATTGAATATGATTTGAAATTAATAGTCTTTAATGAGTATGCAGACTCTTTTCAAAGTGTATTTTGCTTAATAAAACATATCCAATCTAAAAAAAAAATACAAGGGACTAAAATTAGGTAAAATTTTGCCTCTGAAAATTTTCAAGTGATAATGCTCATTTGCATATTTGCATAAATTTGGACCAGAGCCCACATTCCTACTCAGAATTTTGTCTGTGCAGTAGAATGTGTTGTTTGGGTTCCTACCAAAGTAGAGTACTGAAACTCCAGGAGGAGGGTTTCCAGTTGTGGCTCTCTGTTTTCTGTTCTTACTCAAAGGCAAAAGTGAAAATGAAAGAATTTGCTCAACAAGATATACAGAATGACTTTTCAAGATGTGGGGGAGATTTGGTGGTCTGGGATTTACCCACAGATGGGACTTCCTGTATGGCAAGGCCTAGCAGTGTGTAGGGACTGTGTGGTATCTCAACATATTCTGATTACCCGATTATCCTAGTTATTTTCTCTTGTCCAGTATTGAGAGTCTGAATTTTAAACAAATTCCAGCTAATTTCCACTCATTTACTAAGTCAGAAAACCTTTGTATTACTTTTATTCCCCTAATTGAACAAAAAACATCCTCTGCCTAGAATGTGTCTAAAATACATTTAATGGGAGGTGGGATAGTCCCGTGGTACAGCACCTGCCTAGAACAGGCAAGGTCCTGAGCTCCACCCCTGTGTCATAAAAAGCTAAATAAGTGTAAATATAAAAACTAAATATATATAATAAACATTTTAATCATTAACTATTATAAATAATAATTAACATTTTGTTGTACAGTTTTACATGTTATAAGACAACATGAAATATATGACCTATTTTAACAAATAATAAAGATATGATCACTGAAAGTTTGTGTCTGAATACTATTCTCCAACAACATTTTTGCCTGAATTCTCTCTCTTCGAAAGTTCAGATCATAGTTTATTATACCTGTCCTTTTTAAACATTTACTTTCACTCCCAATATATTGATACTACTTTTTTCTGTTATTTAAGTTACAGTGTTTTGACATATATCTGTAGTTACTTCTTCAATTATTTTTTATGAAAATGACACAGCCAATTGACATAATTAATACATCTCTAAAATCTTAGGCTTATTTTTGCCAAATAAGTTTCCATTTGATCACAAGCTGTGAGCTTGGATCCTTATTCAAGTCAGGTTACAGTGGGACTTAAAATAGATGTAGCTTTGACCTTCATAGCGAACATTTAGTAGGAGATGGGTTATTAAGAAAATACCCACCTACAATGGACAAATCATAAGGGAAAAGAACAGTGTCCCACTGAAAACAGAATGCAGGGACAACTCGGGCAGGACAGAGAGGCACTGAAGCTGACACCAGAAATAGGGGATCAGGAGACAGAGGGTGTGCAGGCCCCAGGACAAGCACTCCACAGAGGAAGCACAAAAGCCATGGAAGTACACATGGACCAGAACTCAGTATCCCCTGACTGGGAGGGAGGAAGTCCTTACATGGAAGATGCAAATTACAGGGAAATGGCCACTGAAGAGTTCTTTTTGGTCTGAGGGGTTGGTTTTTTGGTTTTTGTTTTGTTTTTTTGAAAGTCGTGCCTGGCTTACCTCTCATTATGTAGCACAGGCTGGCCTTAAAGTTATACCAATCTTCCTACCTCAGCCTCCTGCATTCTGGGATAATCCGTGTGCATAAAGAGTTTTTAGCAAAGGTGTCATGTGTGATCTGAGTCACAATTTCTTTCAGCTGTTCGTAAGGTTGATAAGAAACAAACCGTATGGAACGATTGTCCCAAACTCAGTAGCAGTCTCTTGGAAGAAGATGGTGTCAGAGGACATGCAGAGTGTCAGAAGTTCTTACGATATATTTGAGGACCGTGTCAACAGCTGGTACTGCTCAAGTACATGAGAAGACCCTCTTCCCAAACTCTCACACAATACTTTTTCTACTTGAAATAATAAAGAAAACACTAGAGCAGAATTTCAGCACTGCTCCCCACCCCCATTTGAGTGACAGCCCCTACACACGCCTTGCTTGTATGCAGCTGTATCTTTTCTGTGCTGCCTGGTGTGCTCTTTAATCCCTGGATCAATAAGTAATTGCTTTCTTCTTGCTTCAGGCTTTTGTACCACCTATACACCCAACAGGTGTCTTTAAAAACACAGAATGTTTCTTTCATGCATATGAGACGAGAGGTTCAAAATCAAGCTTGGCAGAGTCATGTTCTCTCTACAACTCCAGGATAGAAGTGTCTTAACCTATTCCAGCTTCTGACAGCCCAGGTATCATTGGCTTGCAGATGTCTCAATCCAACTTATGTGAGGTCACCCTGGAGCAGGTGGCTTTGGGTTCTGTAAGAATGCAGACTGAGCAAGCCATGAGGAGCAAACGAGTAAGCAGCATCCCTCAATGGGCTCTGTATCAGTTCTTGCCTTCAGGTTATTGTCCTCCTTGAGTCCCTGCCTTGACTTCCATCTCTAATGGACTATGACCTGGCAGTTGTAAAATGAAATACTTGCTTTCCTCCCCAAGGTGATTTTGGTTTTAGTGTCTTATTACAACAGTAAGATTCCTAACTACTACACCCTCATATAAAGACACAAACAGTATGGTCATACATTTCTATAATTAGTGCTCAGGAGGTGGAGGCAGGAGGATCAGGAGCTCCACATCTTCCTCAGCTACATAAGTCTATGGCCTTCCTCAATTACATAAGATACTGTCTCAAGAAAATCAATCAATTCAGCAAAGATAGTAATCTGACCGGGTGAAGGTTCCACCTTACTCCACATAACCATTTTAACTAATTAGATTTGCAATGTCCCTGTTGCCAAATAAGGTCGCATTCATGAGTGTTGGGGGCAAGGACTTCACTCTATATAGGAAAGCTGCAATTCAACCAACAAGAGCTCAGATCTCCGTAAGTGGCAGCTAGGTTTCTGCATTTGCTGTTTGCCTTCCAGTCTCTGTATTGTATTGGGAAAGATGGTTTGAACTTTATACATTGTACCTATGAGTCAGCTAGCTACTTTTCTATTGTTGTGGCAAAATACTATGACCAAGGAAACTTTTACAAAGCATTTAATGTGGCTTACAGCTTGAGAGCCATTTTAGAGTCCATGATGGCAGAGCAAAGGAACATCTGGGAGCTCAGTCCTTATCTGTAACCACAAGGCAGAGAGGGGGAGAGCAGTGGGGATCACAGGAGCCTTTTGAAACATCAAAGCCCACCTCCTCCAACAAGGCCACGTCTCCTAATCCTTCTCAAACAGTTCTACCAGCTGGAGACCAAGTCTTCAAACATATGAGTCTGTGTGTGTGTTTAGCGGGGTGGGATTCCAGAAAATATTTATCAAATGCCTACTGTTTTTTCCAGGTAATATTCTAGCTCCTCACATTAAAAAATGATTTAAGAGTTAAGTCTCTACCCCTGTGTGTTCATAATCTAGGAGGCAGATATGGAAACAAAAATCATTCAGTATCCTGATTGTAAGAAAAGAGTTGGTTCATCTAGAGCAGACAAAACACACTCATCCAAGTCAGATAGCTGTACAGAGGAGAACCCTGGCCTGTCAGAAACAACTTTGACTTTTTTCCAGGCTGGTGGTACCCTGAGTGGGATACTAAAGTGTTTCTGTGGGCCATAGCTCTCTATCAGTTCTATAGAGAGCTGGGCAGGATACAGAGTAGTTGAGACAGAATCTTGATTTCTGTAACATCCCTGCAGGATCTGTTCATGCAGAAGTCTGGGAAGTGCTGCATGTTCTTTAGGAGAGCTTTTTTTACGTATAAAGAAGACCAATAGTAAGTACTCGTGGAGGCTTGCAGAACACTAGCAAACTCCGCAATAGCTGCTGTGCATGTGACGTCATACTCTGATTAGTATGTCAAACAGGCAGCTTCTGCCCAAAAGATCCATAAACCAAAAGAAGAGGGCCTCATTTGCTCATTTCGGAGTAAGCTCAGTAGGAGCCAAAGAGGCATTTGTTCAAGGGATGACCCTGGCATGACCCCATGATGCAGACAGAAGTTAAGTCTCTAAATCCGTGCTCCAAATCAGCTGTTCAAAGGGGATTTTCCTCTCAGTTATAATTGGTGTCCCGAATGCACAGTGAGCAGGTGGTTGGGGGAAAGAGAAGCCCTGGTTTATTTGTATAAGCAGTTGAGTGAAAGAAGTGTCTCCTTGGGGAAGAAGATGGACAGAGTCCGGGTGTGGTAATCGGGTATGGTAAGCCGGAAGGGATGTGGGGAGACAGGAGAGAGAAGGATGGTACAGAAATGAGTAGGAACTTGGGAGAGAACAACCCTCTCCAAAGTAAACCAGATGCTCCGTAACTCAAAAAGCAGCCTAGTTTATTTCAAAGCCAAATTCAATTTGGTGTGGTAAAAAGGAAAGAAAACCCAGGCTCACATTATGTGTCCTAAGGCATAATGATTGGACACCATGGCCTCCTGGGAGAAAATGCTTCTTAGGAGATTCTCAGTATAGATGGCGTCCACCCCGCAGCACGTTCAGAGCATCTTCAACCAGCCCACACAAGCTCTTCCTGGGCTAACTTGGCCATATGTTTTATTAAAGTGAACTAGATTCTGGTTATTACAAATAATGCTGCTATGAACATAGTTGAACAGATGCCTTTGTTGTATGTGCATCTTTTGGGTATATATTTAAGAGTGGAATTGCTGGCTCTTGTGGCAGACTGATTCCCATTTTCTTGAGGAGTCGCCATACTGATTTCCAAAGTGGCTGTACAAGTTGGCACTCCCACCAGCAGTGGAGGAGTGTTCCCCTTTCTCCACATCCTCTCCAGCATAAACTGTCATTGGTTTTTTATTTTAGCCATTCTGACAGGAGTAAGATGGTATCTCAGAGTTGTTTTGATTTGCATTTCCCTGATGGCTAAGGGTGTTGAACACTTTCTTATGTGTCTTTCAGCCATTTTAGATTCCTCTATTTAGAATTGTCTATTTAGTTCTGAACCCCACTTTTTAATTGGATTATGGAATCTTGAAATTCTCAGGCAAATGGATGGATCTAGAAGAAACAATCCTGAGTGAGGTAACCCAGTCACAAAAAGACAAACATGATATGTACTCACTCATATATGGATTTTAGACATGGAGCAAGGGATGACAAGCCTACAATCCACACCGCCAGAGAGGCTGGGAGACAGGGAGTATCCTAAAAGAGACATGCATGGTACCCTAGAGAAGGGGAAGGGGACAGTATCTCCTGAGTGGACTGGGAGTATGCAGGGTGGGGAGAGGTCATTTGGAGAAAGAGAGGGGAAGAAGAGGAGGGGAGAGGAGGAAATGGGGGAGCAGGAAGGTTGAGTCGGGGGAAGAATAGAGGAGAACAGGATGAGCGCTACCATAATAGATAGAGCCATTATCGATTTGAGGAGAGAGCTGTCACTAGGGATATTTCCAGAGATCTACAAGGATGACACCAACTGGTAATCTAAGCAATAGTGAAGATTAATTTAATCTCCACTATTTAATCTTAAATGCCCTCCCCTGTTAATGAGATTGATGACTACTTTATATGCCACCCTAGAGCCTTCATCCAGTGGCTGATGTAAGCAGAGGCAGACACCCACAGCTAAACACTGAGCTGAACTCCTGGAATCCAGTAGCAAAGAGGAAGGATTGAAGAGCAAATGGGTCAAGACTGAACAGCTGAAATCCACAGAAACAGCTGACCTGAACAAGGGGGAACTCATGGACCCCAGAATAATGGCTGGGAGGGCAGCATTGGACTGATCCCAGACCCTCCTGAACATGGTGTCAGTGAAGAGGCCTCAGCAATCTATGGGGCCTCTGGCAGTGGATCAGTATTTATCCCTGGTGTATGAATGGACTTTGGGAGCCCATCCCTTGTGGAGGGATTCCCTCTCAGCCTGGACACATGGGGGAGGGCCTAGGCCCTACCCAGGATGATATGACGGACTTGGGGATTTCCCCCATGGAAGGCCTCACCCTCTCTATGGAGCAGAATGGGAATGGGGTCAGGGGTTGGTGGGGGCCGGGGAAGGGGGTGGAGATGGATCTGGGATTGACATGTGAAGCAGGCTTGTTTCTAATTTAAATTTTAAAAAATGAACTAGAGTTAGTCCTATGATGTGCTGGGGAGAAAAAAGTAACACTGGTACTCGTTGCTAACATTAAAATAGACCAGTATTTGTTCCCTGCAGTAAATACATTCTGCCCATCAGAAACCTGTTACTGGCTTTAGGATAACGGATTTCAGTTCTACACATAAATATGAAGGCATGCTGCTGCAGCTGACTGCTCTGGGCGGGACCATATATAGTTGAGCAGATGTGTGCTGCTCAGCTCCAAGCACTCTTTAGAACTGGGCAACTTACACTTTATATCGGCTAACATCCCCAGCATGGACATGGGACAGACAGTAGAGATAAATGATCAAGACTGAAACGTTATTGGAGCGCTTACCACAGTAGCTCGGAAAATTCTTATGACCATTGTTCTTATGAACATACAAATACAGTTCCCTGTCATATAGATGACCTCAGACAGCAGCCACTGACAATTCCTTCACCAGATTGTGAAAAGAGAAAACCTTATTTTTAAATACCTTTATGGATTTCAGTCCAGTGATAATCCACTGAAATGTCTAGTCTAACAGAAAACAGACTTTGAGGCAAGACATTTTAAGAATTTAAAACCTATTAGTTCACTGTGACTATAAATTTACTTTTAAAAGGGCTTTTGTAAGATAGAAGAAATGAAACTGAGTGTGGGTCAATGTTTGTCCTTTAATATGACTTTTAATTTCACTCTTTTTAAAATTTAATTCTTAAATTTATATGCCTCTATCTCCTGCAAACACACACACAAAACTAGCTCAAAAAAGTGCAGAAATACATGTAAAAATTAAAACTACAAAATCCCTAGAAGAAAACATGGGCATAAATCTCCACAACCCAGGATTAAGGGCTAATTCTTCAGATACAACTCCAGAAGCATCATGACAGAAGAAAAATGAATTAATTAAAATTAAAATGGTTCCTACGTCAAAATATAACATCAAAGCGGCCCATGGGATGGGAAATATACTTTAAATTGCACCTCTGGTACCACAGATTTATAGCTCAACAATGGAAAAACAAATAATCCAACCAAAAAGAGTTGGAGCAGAGAATTAGAATATATTTCTCTCTATAGAAGACATCTACAGCTGATAGGCACCTACTCAAACTACGGTCATTACAAAAATGCAAATCCTATCCACAGTTACACGTCACTGAATTTGGAGGACTGCAACTCACATTTTTTAATAAGCAATAGGACAAATGTTGGTGATGCTAGAAAAGCTTTATCCACTCACACCAGGGGAGTGGGACTATAAACTGTGGTGGGTAAGATGGCTGGAAGGGCAGGTTGGGAAGATGGCTGGAAGGCCACCTCCTATGTCATTGTGGTCAGATAAGCACAGCTGGGCCTCATGTGAGGGCTTCAACATTTCTGGTAATTTCTGCCGAAACAAGTTAAAGTACCCAGCCTTCTGCAAGGGTGTGAGCACCAACCCTCTGCTCCACCTCCCTACCCCGACACTTCCAACAAAGCCAGACACCCAAGACTGCTCGAGGTGCCTGGTTGAGCCTCTACCCTGTGACAAGAAAAACTGGATGGTAGTCACCTCAGTCCTCAGAGGTGTACTGCTAGAACCAGTGGGTTTGTCTTCCCAGGGTGTTTGCCACGTGAGGTGACCTGGAGGAAGGCAGTGACAGCTATAAGAAACAGGAGGACGGAAAAGGACAACTCCCCTGCCTGAAGCAACGGCAGCTCATGAGTTTGGAAACAGGCAGAAAAGAATGTGGGAAAGAAAACAGTTTCACAGAGTTCCTCAATACCCACAGACTCCTGGTATGTGCCCAATAAACATTACTTATACATCCAAAAATAAACACAGTTAGCATAGCAGTATGTGTGAAATTTATCTTGAGCATGTACTGTTTCCCTTTCAACTGCTGAAATGAAATTGCATAATACCTATAATAACTTGTTTATTTTGCCAAAATTAAAAAGGGAAATATTAAATAAATTTGAAAACATGAAATTAGTGTATATTTGCATCTCTCTTTCTTCTCTCTGTCTCTCTCTGTCTCTCTGTCTCTCTGTCTCTCTGTCTCTCTGTCTCTCTCTCTCTCTCTGTCTCTCTGTCTGTGTGTGTGTGTGTGTGTGTGTGTGTGTGTCTCTCTCTCTCTCTCTCTCTCTCTCTCTGTGTGTGTGTGTGTGTGTGTGTGTGTGTGTGTGTGTGTGTGTGTGTGTGTGTGTGTTTCTGGGGATCTAATATACTCATCAAGTACTCTACCACTAAGCTACATCTCCAATCCCATAAGAATTTCAAAATTTGAAATTTTGATAATTGACTATTTCATAATTTTGATATCACATTCTTACAAAATATGTAAGGGTATTGAAAATGCTTGTTCTACACCAAGGTCGATAACTTTTTAAATAAAGGGGAGGCAGTGAGCACTTTTGATTTCACCCATGATTGTGTACTGTGTGTATAGAGAATGCATAAATGAATATGTGTGACTGTTTCAATAAAACTTCCTTTCTGGATCCTGAAATTTGAATTTTACATAATTATCACAGAATGTCAGTCTCTGTGAGTCTCAAATTTTGAAATATGAGCCAGTACTTGGTCTGGAGGCTAAGGGTTGGGTTGGGTCTGTAGTTGTTATCTTGTTCCATGATCTATGACCTGAACATGCTCAGTTTTTAATGTATGTGATGAAAAAGTATAGGAATAACTCCTGCCATCAGAAATTACAGGAAGTGTTAGCACACACTGTGAGGACCCTGTGGGGACTAGGTTATAGGCGGTTTTTATTTCCTTCATTGCATTTTCCGTTGCACATTGTATTTTCCATTGTATTTTTCGTTGCACTGTCCTCAAGGGGAGAGACAGGAAGAAAGGACATGCAGACTGGGGCTTGACTGGTTGTCAGGGTGTCCTCTGTTGTCTAATTGGACTAAGTGACTTCTAAACATTTCATTTTCCAGGCTGGGACCCCGCCTCACACCCAGGAAGATGCCTGCAGAATAATTATTCTAACTCCCAGCACCCAGGTGTCCACACAGTTGTCAAACCAGACTTCAGTGCAAAACTCCACATTGAAGAAAAACCAAAAGCATCCAAAACACCCCCCACGAAGGCCACAAGGGGGCAGAAACTCTGCAGCCCAAAGAAAAAGGAGTTTGGGGCCCAATACATTTCGGTAATTTGTCCAGTTCTAGCAATCTCTTTCAGAAACCTAATTAAGATTACATAAAGACCCCATTTTGGTCCCACAAAAAGGTAATTCACAAAATCTAGCAAGCCCTTTTTCTTGGAAAATAGATAGGTAGTCCCTTTCAAATTGCCCAAGCAAATTGTATTTTTTTTCTACATGGTTCAAGGTAAAAGTTTTAGAAAATTTACACAGGCTCCCCCTCCCTCCAACAGATTTTTTTTTTCTATCTTACAAGCAACTCTTGTTTTTTGAAAATAGTCATTTTCTTTATTTTTTCATACACAACAAAATGCAACCAAAACAAACTTGAAGGCAAAAGATTCACACTTTTCTCAATTCCTCCATAAGACCCAGGAATCAATAGAAACATAAGTATATGGACAGAGGTCCACCCCATAGCACTCCAGCTATGTCAACTTTTCTACAAAAGTGCCTAATATTTCTGAAGTAACTTCTAAAATTAAAAAAGATAATAAAACTTTAACTTTTGCTTTTCCAAGTAGCAAATACTAAAACTGTAGCTGACCTGTATTCAACATTAAATATCAAAGAAAATATATTAATGTATTTTATCTTAAGCACCTTTAGAATCTAAGCTAAAATAAAATTATGAGCTGGATGGTGGTGGTGCACACCTTCAGTCCCAGCACTTGGGAGGCAGAGGCAGGTGGTCATATTCGAGTTCAAGGCCAGCCTCATCTACAAAGCTACACAGAGAAACCCTGTCTCAAAAAATAAAAATAAAAAAAATGTTCATAAAATTAGGATGCCATTATGTTAGTTCAAAACTCACCTGCCTAGACATTTCTGTCTTGGCCTCCCTAATGCTTCTTTCCTACAGGGAATCTTGAATCAGCAGGCACACTTCTCTGCACACCATAACAGACAGGCTAGGATAAGAACAAACATTTGTAACCTCTCTTCTGCCATCATCTTTCTCCCTCACTGAAGAACCTCCTGGAACAATCCCAAACTTTCTATCTCATGTCTCTCTCTCATTCTTGTTTAACCTTCTAAATCTTGGTTGTGACACAGACACACAGCATCAACTTTGCCATGGCAACCATTTTAAGTACACCAAACAGCAATGCTAGGACGCTCTTGCTGTAAAGCAGCCTGTCTGCAGAACTCCCACTGGCTGGCTGACCCCTCTACCTGCTAAAGAGCAATTATCCTCATTATCCTCCCCCAAGCTCTGGCAGCCAACCTTCTCCTCTGAACTGATTACTCTAAGTACCTCACAGGATTTAAACCATACCTAATTTGTAATTTTTTAAGATGGCTTAGTTTAATTATTCATAAGGTCAAGTTTCATCCATGTTTTACATATGTCAACATTTCTTTTTAAGGTTAAATAATAATCCATTGCAGGTATGTACTGGATTTTATTCTTTGAAAAATGGAGAAATAGTTTAGTTAGTCAAGTGCTTGTCTTGCAAGCATGAAGCCCTGATTTCAACCCATGCCTCTGCTATCCTAACCAACACCTCAAGAAACTCTAAGACAAAATTCATATTCATTGGTCAAAATCTGTTATTATATATTTGGCATGTTTGCTTTCTATCTTATAAATTCCATATAGGAGACATTTTATACCCAAAATATACATATATCCTAGAGTTGATAAACATTCAATTTCTATTTGTTGAATTGGTAAAGGATTGGCTAAGTAAAACACGAATTCATTATAAAAATTAAGAACACACCCAAGTCCACAGAAACTATACTCAAAATTTAGAAACCCTTCTCCCAAAGGACTTCACATGTCAGACTTATCACAAATAAAACATGTCTGCATAGAAATGCTTCTTAAATCCAAAGAGTAGAATATTCATAAATAACAAATGTTAACAAATATCCAAGCAGATTCATGAAGGTATACAGTTACATTAAGCAAGCAAAATGCAGTTGTTGAAATATAAAGGATCTGCAGAAGAGTTACAGAAATTAGAAATAGCTGAAGATAGTGCTGGAGACCTGATTTGCATCATTTAATCATTAATTCCAAATGTACCAAACACCTAAACATAAGTGATGAAACTAAAAACTGCTCAAAAGAAAATAGGGAAGTTCTATACCACCAAATTATCAATGACTTCCTGCATATAATACTAAAACACAGTCAACTAAGTAGATAAACTAAGCTATATTTAGGAACTATGTATCAAAGGACATAACCAACAGGGTGCAAAGGCAAGAAGAACACACATGCACTTTATATATTAAATAGTGGGTAATGACACCAAGAACAAAGAACTTCTGCAAACACACACACACACACACACACACACACACACACACACACACACACACACACAAATAAATAAATAAATAAATAAATAAATAAATAAATAAATACCCTGATTTAAAATGAATGCAGGACTTGGATCAACATCTTCTAAAGATCTGTGAATGGCCAATGACGTGTTAAAGGATGGCAGCTTAACCACATTGCTCATTAGAGAAATGCAAATCAGACCCAGAATGAGACAATACCACACACACCCTTAGGATTGTCCCATCAAAGTCTCCAAAAATAAGTACTGGCAAGGATGTGGAGAAACTGGAATCTTTGTATACTGCTTGTAAGAATGAAAAATGACACAACCACTATGAAGCCACTGTGGCAGTTTTTCAAAATACAAATTTTTAAAAAGGATTACCATAGGACCTGGCAGTTCTACTTCTAGATATGCATATACCCAAAAGAATTGTAAATGGGGTCCCAATAAAATATTTGTACTCCATGTTTGCAGAAGCATTGCTATCAATGGTCCAAACACAGGAGGGCCCTAGTGCCCATGAGAGGACAGCTAAGCAAATGGGATGTTATTCAACCTTACCAAAGAAAAGAAATTGTAATCATGCTACAGTGTTGCTGTGGAATAATCCTTCTGTACACTGGGAATATGTATTCATCTCATTGGTTAATAATAAAGCTGAGTTGGCCAATAGCCAGTCAGAATAAGGCTAGGCGGGAAAGCCAAACAGGGAAAAAGAAGGGCAGAGTCTGAAGAGATGCAAGAAACAAGATGCTAGAGAATGGGTAAAGCCATGAAGACAAGAGACAAAACATAGATTAATAGAAATGGGTTAATATAAATTGTAAAAGCTGGTTAGTAATAAGTATGAGCTATAGACCAAGCATTTTATAATTAATATAAGCTTTTATATGATTATTTGGGACCAGGCAAGCAGGACAAAAGAAAAGCTCTGCCTCCAATTACACAGTACAGGTACATTTTGATGGCATTATGCTAAGGGAAATAAGCCACTCATAAAATTGTAGATATGGCATAATGAAACTCAATATGAGGTCTCTAGAGTAGTCACAGTCCTGGAGACATTAGACTGCTGGTTCCTGGGAGCTGAGGGAAAGTTGCAGAGTTGTTTCACGGATATGGGGTTTTGAAGAATCATTGAATAGCTATGAATGGGGAGGAGATACTCTACGCATATGAATTCCTTTTTATTCCAGAAGGATACATAGGAAGTTAATTGTAATAGATGTCTGGGAGCTGATGAATGAACAGCTGGGGGACTAAAAGGAAGTGGAATTTTCCCTGATCACCTTTATGTATTTCCCCTAAACAAACAAAGACGCCTCTTTGTTTAGTTTTTAAATTTGACCGTATGAATAAATCATCCAATCAGGAAGACTTATTATTGAGAAAGTTAAATTTCAATATGGATACTAGGCTGAAGCTTATCAACTGTGATATATAGAGTCACAGGCCCACTCAGAACAGAGCAATGGGAGCGATCTATGCTGGGTGCCTGCAACACACTGTTGCATGTAGTAACCAAACCTACTGTCAATCCAGGAATGATGGTTTACACCCATAATCCTAGCACTCTGGAGGCTGAGGCAGTAGGGTTTTTGCAAGTTGAAGGTTGGATTGGGCTACAATGTAAGACTCTGTTTCAAGAAACATGAGAGGGGAGCTGGGGAGATGATTTTGCAATTGAGGGCACTCAATGCTCTTCTGGAGGACCTGGGTTCTGTTCCTAGCTCCCTGTAACTCCATCTTCACAGGGTTCAACATCGTCTTCTGGCCTCCTCAGACACATGTATACACACACACACACACACACACACACACACACACACACACACACACACACACCACAATAAAAAAAAACTAAATCTTGTTTAATAAAGAAAAAGAAACAAAAACAAGCAAACAAAAATTAAACACTACATTTTTTTGTGACGGGGGAGGTCCTTCTGTATGCCGTGAATATGTTTCTCTTATTGGTTGATGAATAAAACTGTTTCAGCCAATGGACAGGGAGGACATAGCCAGGCAGGAAGGATAGGCAGGGTTATCAGACTAGGAGAAGCCTGGGAAGAGGAACACAGAGGGATCTCCAGAGGAGACGCCTCGTAGTGCTGAGGGAGCAAGAGGACCGTGCATCACTGGTAAGCCAAGACAAAGTGAGATACACAGATGAATAGAAATGAGCTAATAATTAAGAGAGAGCTAGCCAACAAGAAGTCTGAGCCATCAGTCAGTTTATAATTAAAATAAGCCTTTGTGTATTTATTTGGGGCTAAAGGCCTGAGGAACCAGGCAGAACAGAAATCTCTGTCCACATCTTTCATATGCAGAACCTCCATTTCAACTTAGGTGCGCAATGTGTATGACATGAAAGTAAAAAGGAGGAGAGGATAATGAATGGATGCAAACATCAGATTTGCCTGTAGGCAAGTCTGTGAAGCATTTTTTCTTGGCTAATGATTGATGGGGAGGGCTCAGCCCACTGTGGGTGGTGTCACTCTTAAGCAGGTGGTCCTGGAAAGCATGAGAAAGGTCACTGAATATGAGCGTAGAGAGAAAGCCAGTAAGCAGCACCTTCCCCGTTGGCCTCTACTTCAGTTCCTGTTTCCAGGATATTGCCTGACTTCCTGCCTTGGCTTCCCTCAGTGATGGACTGTAAGCAGGACATGTAAGCCAGATAAACCCCTTCTGCCCAAGTTGCTTTTGGCAATTATACGTATCCTAGCAACAGGGAGCAAACTAGGATGGGAAAGACTAAGAACAAAGTATAATGACATCTATGTATGAAAATACCCAAAAGAAGCCCATCACTTTATACGCTAACATTTTTTAAAATAATTTATGTTTTAGGCCATCAGAAACAAATTGATTTTGTCCAACTTATTATAAGTTGTTAGTAAGCTCTTTCTCACTTCAGGTCTTTACAAGTTTATGCTTTATTATCAAGGAAGTTAAAGAAAACTCTACTGCTATGAAACATGAAGTTTGAGTTACCACCTTCAGCAACCTAGAAATGATTTCATTGAGCAAAGAACATGGGTGATGTTTTTGCTCAGAAAGGGTGTTTATGAAAGGCAGAATTTTATTCCTGCTGAGAGGCAAATAATAAAATGTTCTTGTTGTATGCTAACTTTAAAATTACAAACAAATAACTAAGAAAACAAATAAAAATTACCTTTAGTCTTCACCAGCATCTTAAACCATGTAAATGATAAATTGCTCCCTATAATCATCCCTACTGGTGCGTGCTTACACTTTCCATCCCTTTTCTTTTTGCCCTACTGATCTATAGACTACTTACCTATTGTCAATTATTCTTTGTGGCTGGCTTTTTCACTTAGCATCATACTTCAAGATTATAGAAAATGCATCCCTCCATTTAAAGCTGAGAATTGTTCCACTATGTGGCTATACCACGTTTTCTTTGTTCATTTATTTATCAATAGCTAGCCGCGTTGTTTCTACTCTTTAGTCTCTGATGACTAACGCTGCTGTGAATATGGGTTTTACAAGAATCTTTCCCAGACTTTACTTTTAATTCTTTTGGATACTGTCATGTGCTCATCTTTCTAGATTTTTATTGTCTGAAGAGCCAGAACACTGCTTTAATGGTGGCTGCACCGTTATCTGTGCCCATCACCAGGCCACACAATTCCCATCTCTCTACACAATATTCAGCAATTGTTACCTTCTGGTTTATTTTTTTAAATGACGGCCATTCTGATGCAGATGAAATGGAATCTCATTTTTGTTCCAATTTGCATTTTTCCAGTGGTCAACAGTAGTGAGCATTCTTTCATGTGCTTATGAAGAAATAATCATTTTTGTAGTAGAAAACTCTATAATGTAGAGGGGAGAGGAGAAATGCAAACATCATAGTATAGTGTTTTCAAATACTGTTCAGGCCTCATCTCATTCCCTGCCGGATGGCTCTGCCTACCTTGTGCTGGCTAATGAAGTGTGTCAGGTGGGCCCTCCAACCTTAAGAGGTATGAAATGTTCCCACTAATCCTCGGAGCGGGCACATTCCTTGTAGTCACTGAGCCCAAGACAGGAACTGGCACCTGGAAGAACCCAAAAGCCTAAAGTAGAACCTGTCTGAAACAGCTACTTGCTGTGGAAGGCCAGTGAGAACTTGGAGGATTTCTTTTTAATGTTACAAAAATGAACAAAGACACAGGTTATTTCTCTATAGTAACACTATGAGTGATTTTCCTAAGTATTTTTAAATTTTCCTCAATAAATATTTATTATTTATATGGTAGCAAAACAGAATTTGATCCCTAGCTCTATATTTAAAAGAAAAAAAAAAGTGTGCACAGACCTGGAAGTTTGCAGTCCCAGCACTGGGGGAGGAGACAGGTCCACTGCTGGGGCCAGATAGCCAGCCAGTCTAACCCACTTGATGAGTTCCAGAACAGAAACCCTGCCTCAAAAAATACTATGGCCAGTATCTGAGGAACGGCATCCCTCACCTCTCCACCCGCGCCTGCTTTCACACCTGCATACAGACACACACACACACACATGCACACACAGAGACCATTAAAATAAGTAATGTGTTATATTTTATGCCAAAATATAAATAGTGGAACTTTCTTGTTACGAATCCCATGTCTAAGAAACATTTTTCCTTAGGTTTTGAATTTGTTTTGTATAAGGAGTTTGCTTTTCACAGCTGGGTCACATTTTTCTTTCCTTCCTTCCTCATTCCTCTCTTCCGTTTTTCCTTCCTTCTTTTTCTTTCTTTCCATTCAAATGGATGGCCATTCAAAACTCCCAAAAGACATTATAGGATTTATTAGTAAAACTAAGCAGAATAGGGACACAATCTATTTCTTCACTGCATGGAGCTGTGGGTAGGGTTAGAAAGTAACCATAAACAAGCCTCCTTAGGGGATATCATAATTGTTCTAATATTTGGCAATTACACTGTACAAGTACATAATTTGCTTTCAAAGGAACTGAGTTATATGCATGCCATGGATAGATTTTACAGTTCGTAAATTACACCCTCATAATTTTCTTTTTTTTTTTTCAAAATGCTCTTCCTTTGTACGATGACTTTGAGAAATGGACTTTAATTTCAAGACTAGACCCACCAGTGACTTCCCAGGAAAACACAGCAACAATAAAAATGAAAAGAAATCCCTCACTGAAAAACCAGACTCATTCCTCAAAAGGCCAGCTTGAAGGAAGATGTCTCTAGATGAAGAGAAACCAGCTGTAATCCTAAATTTGCCAGGAAAATCTTCCACTGAGCACACCATGAGTTGAAACACACACACACACACATACACACACACACACACACACACACACACACACAGAGGGAGAGAGAGAGAGAGAGAGAGAGAGAGAGAGAGAGGAGAGAGAGAGAGAGAGAGAGAGAGCGCAAACCCTCCTGGCAGTGGCTTCAGCAGCATGTGGGAGTCAGGCTTGGATCAGAGGGTCAGCCATGGGGTGGACCAGTACTTGGAAACAGCTCCACTGGAGGGTAGACTAAGAATCATGAGAAGTGACAGCAAATCTGAATCTTGCTCTGAGACAGCACTCGCCCCACTCCCAGCCTCAGGATGCTGGTCAGCTAAATGTGCAGGATGTAAAAGAGCGGGTTGAGTGGTTCCTTGTAGGGACTGGGATATGACAAAGCACCCCATGGCTGAGAGTTATGTAACCTATTTCAGAGTACAGTAAAAACCCTGTGTCCTGCTCCAAACATCCCAAATCAGCCCTTCTGCCTGGAAGTCATCTGCTTGTCAACCTTCTAGGCTAACATCAAGTTCTTGCCATGTGAAAGTTGCCATGACAACTGAAGAGAAAGTTGTGGTCAACAGACTATAATCCAAAAAGCTTTAAAAAAAAAAAAAAAGCCCTTTAGCTGGCTTTTCTAAGCCAAAGGACATTGGAACAATACATTCCCCAAAAGGAAAATGTGTTGCAGTTGTAAAGCTTGGGGTCACAGGTTAAAAATCATATACACACATAACACTAGTAAAATTAGAGGGACTGAGAAGCTTGTGTTTATATATTTATAAATATATGTATGTGCTTTAATCCCAGCACCTGAGAGGCAGAGGCCAGTGGATCTCTGTAAATTCAAGGCCAGCTTGGTCTACTGGGCTGGAACTACCAGGACAGCTAGAGCTGTTATACAGAGAAACCCTGTCTCAAAAAAAAAAAAAAAAAAAAAAAAAAAAAAAAAAAAAGAAAGAAAGAAAGAAAAGAACACCAGAAATACAACAACAATTAAAGAAAAAGAAGCCATGGATTTGAGAGAAAGCAAAGGGGTATATAAAAGGGTTGGAGGAGGAAAAAAAAAAAGTGCTCCCTGCAAGCCTGATGGCCTGAGTTCAATTCTCAGAACTGCATTTGAAAAGCCAGATACAGTGCTGCACATCTGTTATCCTGGCACTCCTGCTTCAAGAAAAGAGACAGAGAGAGGTGGCAAGCCAGAAGCTCAAGAGCCAGCAGGATGGAGTAAGCATCAATGAAGAAGCTGTGAGAGGCTTTTCCATCGATAGGGTGAAGGTGAGAACCATCTTCCATCAATAGGTCGAACATAAGAAACAACTCCCGACCATTGTCCTCTGACCTCCACAGGTATACCAGGACAAGCACACCCCCTTACATGCTTTCTCCATATACACTGGGGATGTCCTTCTGTATACATTTTTCTCTTATAGGTTGATGAATAAAACACTGATTGGCCAGTAACCAGGCAGAAAACATAGGCAGGGCTACCAGACCAGGAGAAGGCTCGGGAGAGGAAGGATAAGGGGGGCCTCGAAGAGATGTCATGCTGCTGAAGGAGTAACATGCTGGATTATGGGTAAGCCACAGCCTCGTGGCAATACATAGATTAATAGAAATGGGTTAATAATTAAAACAGAGCTTGTCAAATAAGTAGCCTAAGTCATCAGCCAACAGTTTAATAAGTCTCTGTGTGCTTACTTGTGGCTGAAGGGTGATGGGACCTGGAGGGACAGGAACTTCCATCTACACCATGCTTCCTACAAACTGTGTGACTTTGGGCAAATCACTGGGTGGTTCCTATGTATATTTCTGAAAGGCACATATGTGAGAACGTGGTATTGGTCATAAAGTCTTAGGACATGAAGGGTCTTGCTCTTTATGGAATGGACATAGCAGTCCAAACTGAAATGATCAAGTATGGATGTTGTGCCTCATCCAACACCCTTGAAAACAAACAACATTACCCAAAGCACAGAATTTGATGTTGTAGAAAGTTAGAGCAAGAAGAACTGTCTGGTCCACCCCCCTCATTTTACAGGAAAGGAAGCTTTCTCTCCTTGCCTAGACCCATTCAGTCCTTTTCTCCATGGGGAATGATCCAGAAACCATGTCTCCAGGGGCTGCTGCTCACTACCTAAGGATAGGATATGTAGCTTAGAAGTACTAAGCAGTGAGACCTCCATTATTTAAAACTTGAAGTCTTTTTCTCCTTTGTCAAAAAGTGTAATGGTGGCACTTCTGTCTTGAGAACAACCAACAGCTGTCTGCAATTCATGCATGGTACTATAAACCTAGGCAGCCACCTGTGGTTGGATAACACACAGATCCTATAAGAATACCTTTAGGAATACCCACCTATAGGAATCCATTTTCTGAAACCAATATAATATCTAGCTGCATTATAAATACTTATCCTCATACCCAAATATCCCTCATCAAATAAGATTCTTTGTACAATAGATGGTGACTTACAGAGATCCATAATTGGTCAAACTGTAGAGAATAAGTGACCATGGAGTACCAAGCCACAACTGATAGATGTTCAACACAACCCCATATGCCTAAGGCTCAAGGAAAATTGCAGGAGACAAAATGATTATAAGAGCCAGAGGACCAGTATATGTACTGGGCACCACATGCATTCATGGTGCCCACAGAGATCACAAGATGGCATTGGATTCCCTGAGCGTGGAATTGCAGATAGTTGTGAGTAACCATGTAGGTGCTGGAAATCAAACTCGGGACCTCAGCAAGAGCAGCCAGTGCTCTTAACTGCTGAGCCACCTCTCCAGCCCCCAGTATATGGGGCTTAATACTCCCATGATGGTGGGCCCCCAGATGCATGCCATGAGGTTCCGTGAATTGCTGTGGTCTGAATATGAAATACCACTCACAGGTTCATGTGATAGATACTTGGTCCACAGTTGGTAGCACTTCTTTGGAAGGTTCTGGAAACTTTGGGAGGTAAGGCCTTACTAAAAGAAACAGGCCACTGGAGGATGCCTTTAGCAACTTGGTACCAAATACCTTCCTTTCTCTGTGTTTTCCTGGCCACCCTGAGGTGGACACCTCTTCTACACTTATCTCCACGGTGGTCTGCCAATTGGAACTTGAATGATGGACTGAAATCTCTGAAACAATGAGCTAAAGTAAAGCTTCCTCCACCTTAAATTGTGCTTTGACAGGTATTTTATCACTGTAAGGCTAAGTCTGACTAATATACTCCTCATGGGTGGCCAACCTTACCTTCCTGTCCTGGTATACATGCCTGGAGCTGTATGCACACTGCCTTTACAGGTGAGCCTTGGGCTCTGTCCCTTCTTCCTGGGACTTGGAGACCTGGACATTTCATGGAAACTATGGAGGGGCCTCACTGCAGGACCAGCCAGGTGCATCAGATGTGGACACACACTCTTCGTTTTTCTTCCTTTCTTACTTGGTCCCCACCTGCAAGTGTTAGGCAAGGGCCATTCTGTCCCTTCAAATTCTCTAAGAAAGCCAGGTTTCCCTTACTGTAGTGACCTTTGTATTCCTCCTGGAGCTGAATGACTGCTCTATGAATTTGAAATAAGCAAATATTCTGGAGAAGTAAGTTTGAAAAGAATGTCCACGATGTGTATACAATGGAGAAAGGACAATCACACAGAAGTTCAGAGAGAATCTAAATCAGTGCTCGTGTGGTAAATGTAAGAAAACTTACAGACATACAGCCAACCAATCCCAGGGTTAAATTAAAACTCATTTATCATTAGTCAAAACATGTATAGCAGTCAAACCAAAGAGAGAACTGAACTCATACACACATGTTCACACACACACACACACACACACACACACACCACAGAGACATGCAGGAATGCACATGCAAAAATATGTGTGATGTTGTTTTGTACTATGTGGAGGCAGCGGGATGTGGATGCAAATGAATTTTCCTGTATTTCTCTTGGCAGTATGACCATATTTAGTACAACATCCAGTAAAGCAGAAATTTTAATTAAGTTTATGGCCTGACCATCTGCATTTGTTTAGAATTCCTTTTTCTTCAAAGCAAAAATTCAAACCTGGCTTTAGACCTGGAAATAGCTCGGGCTCCATTGAAATGCATTATCAACAAATGGTGACTATCTGAGATACAAAATGATGGGGCCTAGTGTCAAAATGTCACCAAGTACCTGAATATGAATCACATCGTCACCGATTTATTCTGATACACTCTGGGAAAGACAAAGGGGACATTTCATACATTTTCAAGGGAAGAAAGTGCCCCCAACATCAATAAGCTGCCATTATTTAAATCATTTTAAATTGTGTTTTATTTATTGCTATGTTCTTTTTGTCTTGGTCACTGTTCTGTTGCTGTGAAGACACACCATGACCAAGACAACTCTTAAAAAGGTTGGGGGCTTGCTTGCAGTTTCAGAGGTTTAGTTCATTATCACCATGGCAGAGAGCATGGTGGCACTCATGACTCTGAAGCAGTAGCTGAGAATGATATCTTGAGGGCAGGAGCTGACTTTTGACACCTCAAAGTCCACCTCCAGTGATGCACTTCCTCCAACAAGGCCACACCTCCTAATCTTTCTAATCCATTCAGAGAGTTCCACTCTGTGATGACTAAATGACTAAGCACTCAAATATCTGAGCCTATGGGCACCATTCTTATGCAAACCACCACAGGTTTCAATACCATTTTCCTTTTAAGCCTGATTTCTTTGCACTTGTAGCTGCATGGAACCCATATATGATCCACATTCAAATGTCTTAACTATGTTGATTTCTTTCATTTGAAACAATAAAAACTCACGAAAGTGCAAAGAAGAATAGCAAATTTGGGCTACTGTGCTGGCTCAGTGGGTAAATGTGCTTGCCACAGAAGCTGACAATATGAGTTTAATACCCAGATCCCACAGAGGAAAGAGAGAGCTGACTCCTGAAGATGATCCTTTGACCTTCACATGCATGCTTTGGCAGTCATAAGTGTACACACACACACACACACACACACACACATCCCAGTAGTAATAAATAAAATAAATTTTAGTGGAAAAATAGCAAATGTGTATTTGGATGCAAGCAGCAAATTTGCTCTCATATCCTCCATGGTTCAGTCATAATTTAAGTCTATAACCCCTTTGGGAGCTATCTATACTCCACCTTTTTAATTCATTTTACTCTGTCAAGGGTAAAAGCAGATGCTCAGTTGCAATAGCAAATATGGATGGGAACCTGGACAGTGTTGTCCAAAATTCTCAATCCACAAAAGGCACTGGGCAGGAAATTCACAATACAGTATTAGTGTTGTGGTCTTCGTGACCCCAACTCCCAACAGTGTCAGTTAAAGGGAGAATGTTTTATCTGAGCTCACATTTTCAGGTTTCAGCCCATCATGGCAGAGAAGATACAAGAAGCAGGAGCTGGGTACCCTTCACAGACCTGGCCCAGTGGCCTACTTCCACTTACCAGGCCTTCAGCAGGGGAACAACCTCTGGGAACATTTCTGTTCCAAGCTACAAAAGGGACAACCAACCTGCTTTCAGAATCTGCATAGGTTCCCTAGCTTGCCTCAAGAGGGGTAAATTGTCCTCCTAAACGGGGAAGAATTCATCCTTTCACTGCCATCTTGCCCCACAAAATCAAGTTCACATATAAATAGGAGCTGAAAGCCATGGGGAAAAATAGGGACAGTGTCCTATGACACAGCTGATGCTTTTAGAGTCAGTCCAGGCTCCAGAAGGTGAACACCACAGACTGTTCTCATAGGGAACACTTTCAAGAAGGCTGTCTGCCAGCTGTACATCCATGGAGAGTGACACTCTGAGAAAATAAGGAAAGAGTGAGAAGGGACGAGCACCTTGCACCATAGGAGGTATCGCTCCTGCCAGGAAATGCTGGTGTAGAACCCGGGTGGTCCCAGCTTCTCCTTGTTCCATCCACTTAGAATGAGAAAAATGATAAAGTGGATCTGAATACAACTCAATAAAGAACAAGTGGGAAAAGCCTGTGAGACTCACACATATCAGTATCCACGAATGTGTGCACACATCAACATACACATATATGCAAACACACACACACACATCTATACAAACACACACACATGCATGAGAGAGAGTGTGTGTGTAAAATCTGGTGTCATAATACTTGCTATAAAATATATGGTTATATCATAATTCCCTTATCTTCTGGAATTTATTATTGTAGAGGCAAGTCTGAAATACGCTCAATTTATAGCCTTTTTATGTAAGGTTTATTTTTAATCTTTCTTGTTGTATTTTTTCTTTACTGTAATGATTTTCTAGCATATGTAAAGCATAGATGATACTTTTGTAAACCTCTGGAAATGTTTCCATGTTGTAATCCAGTTTTGTTTTTCTTTTCTTGTAGCCTACTTACTAAGGCTGGACCATGAAGTCTATTACCCAGGCATGGGGGTATTGGAATCAAAGAAGGTTCCAGAGCATTGAAAGAGGACCGCGTTTTGCAGAGAAGTTGTTGGCAGTAAGAACGGGTCTGGCAGAACTGAGAGGATCAGCGAGTTCCCAGGGATCAGGGCCACCAGGGAGCTGGACAGCCCTTCCCACACATCTGCAGGCTCACCGCCTCACTCCTCCCATGTCCCCTCAGCAGGCAGGCCTTCCCTGACCACCAGACCCCACTCCCACCCCATCCCTGGGTTCCCTCTTCCTTTATTCTGCTTCATCTTTCTCTACAGCAGGCATCCATCCTGCCTGACCTAAGGCAGACATTTTCACTCTCAGTACCACGTCAGTGCTAAAGAAGTCTCAGATTTGGGTCCAGCTCAGACTAGAATTCTCCATTTGTATCTGAAGGCATTTACTTAGAACATCCTTCTAAAGTACATGATGTCTCAGAAAGCAAATTAGAACTAAATTCTACTTGGGGAAGTTCCGAGAGACTGTATTTGTTCAACTGACCAAAATATAAGTGAAAGTTAAGATGTTCAAGAGGACCTAGAAGCTGGAAGGTTGAGGGGTCCTTGACTCCTTAATTTCAGCGGATATGCCAACTGGGAGGAAACAGCACCCAGCCACACCTCCTTCACCTCTGCCGCCTTCTCTCCACTTTCCAGCCCCAGGAAGTGGGCTTGTTGAGCCATATCCTGCAACTTGGCTCCGAGGAAGTCATTTGCATATTTAATGACCACTTTACATAGGAATGAATAGCGCTTCCTCCCAGCAAACACTATTAATAGCTACACCGGTCACTCTTCTAAGAAACAAAACGCAAATTAATTTTAAAGCTATTTTCCCTACACAAAAGAAGAATGATATAATGCAACGTAATGACCTTTTTTTCTGCCCTGGCACATAGATGATGACTTGTGGCACCTTTAAGTCATAATGAAAGTCCTGAGAACCTCAAGTTTAATTAGGAATGATTACCAGTCCACCTAATCTGCCAGACAGTGCCTGTGATCTGTCCCTCAGCTTCTGTACAAGTTCCTACAGAGGAGGAGGAGAAAACTAATTATGAAGAAATACACCCAAGTAAAAAGAATAAGATATTTCTCCCAAGGGTGGGTTTTTAAGTGTTAGGTGTTTTGTTTTTTTTCTGTGTCATATAATTGGGAGAAATTTTTAACTTATTTTAAGAACCCAGAATGTGCAATTTTATATTTACTATGTAATTGGAACTACTCAAAAATGTATTTAACAAATTTTGTTTAATTTTTAGTGTGTGTGTGTGTGTGTGTGTGTGTGTGTGTGTGTGTGGTTTGAATGTGTGAATGTGTACAACATGTGTGCAGAGCCCAAGGAGACCAGAGGAAGGTGTTAAAGCCCCTAAACTAGAGGTAGAAATAGAGGTGAACCATGGGGCCGCTGAGAACTGAATTCAGGTCCTCTGCAAGAGTAGCCAGTGCTCTTATCCACTGAGATATCTTTCTAGCCTCACTGTGTGTGTGTGTGTGTGTGTGTGTGTGTGTGTGGGTGTGGGTGTGGGTGTGGGTGTATGTGTGTGTGTGTGTGAAGAAAGTGCACACACAACTAAAATAAAAATTAAAACACACACAAACATATGAAGTAAATACAGTACAAAGTATTTGTAAGTGAGATTATCCATAAAATTTCCCTTTTGGGGAGCTCATGGTCCCCAGACTGTTATCTGGGAAACCAGCATAGGACTGATCCAGACCCCATAAATGTGGGTGTCAGTGAGGAGGCCTCAGAAATCTATGGGGCCTCTTGTAGTAGATCACTGTTTATCCCTAGAATACAAATGGACTTTGGGAGCCCACTCCACATAGAGGGATACTCTCTCAGCCTAGACATACGGCGGGAGAGTCTAGGCCCTGCTCCAAAAGATGTGACAGACTCTGAAGATTCCCCCATGGAAGGCCTCACCCTCCCTGGGGAGCAGAAAGGGTCTGGGATAGGTAGGGTGTTAGTGGGGGGTGGCAGGTGAGGAGGGGAGGGAGAGGGAACTGGGAGTGACATGTAAAACAATCTTGTTTCTAATTTAAATTTAAAAATGGAGGAAAAATTCCCCTTTTTTTTGCCAGGCAGTAGTGGTGCAGATGCACACCTTTAATGCCAGGACTGGGGAGACAGAGACAAGCAGATCTGGGTGAGTTTGAGGCCAGACTGATCTATAAAGCCAGTTTCAGGTCTGCTAGGGTGGTTATACAGAGAATCCTGTCTCAAAAATCAACAAAAAAAGAAATCTCCTTTCTTTACTTTTATTTTCTAAATTTTTTTAAAGGAATTTATACTATATCTGCACTGGAAAACCATCTTTCTCAAAGGAAGGTGGCCTGTGACATGAGCTTCTTTAAAGAGTAAAGGGCTGTGGCGTGGCTGAAGACAGGGAAGCAGCTCTCATTTGCATCACGACTGACCAGATGGTTTTCACTGGGCTTTGCCTTAGAAACCAAAGAATGTTAGTTGTAAAGAGTTACATTTGGGGCCTGGAGAGATGGCTCAGCAGTTAAGACCACCGGTTGTTCTTCCAGAGGACCTGGGTTCAATTCCTGGCATCCATTATGACAGTTCACAGCTGTCTGTAACTTCAGTTCCAGGGATCCAGTACTCTCATACAGATATGTATGTAGGCAGAACACCAATGCATGTGAAATGAAAGTAAATTTTTAAAAAGTAGTTACACTTGTTTTATAATATTTTAACTATTATTTTTATTATTTTTGTGTATGCGTGTCTATCTATGTGTGAACATATGCACATACATACATATGCTCAGAGAGGCCAGAAGAGAGTGTTATATCCCCTGGAACTGGAGTTACAGGCCGTTTGGAGCTGCTTGATCTGGGAGTCTCCCGATGTGGGTCCCTTGCTAGAGAAGCATGCACTCTTAACCACTAAGCCATCTCTCCAGCACCCTTCTATAATATTTTAACTTTTAAAATGTACATGTAACTATATGGAGCATTAGAAAAATGTGCAGAAACTGGGTGGTAGTGGCGCTCGCCTTTAATCCCAGCACTCAGGAGGCAGAGGCAGATGGATCTCTGTGAGTTGAGGCCAGCCTAGAGAGTGAGCTCCAGAACAGGCTCCAAAGCTACACAAAGAAATCCTGTCTTTAAAAAAACAAACAAACAAACAAAAAAAGAAAAATGTGCAGGTGAAAACAAGTGACATATAACTCCTCTTGGACCTCAGAATCTGAAGTTAGAAACCCCACAAAGCCAAGAAACTTTTCTTTTAAACTCATAGTGTGTCCTACAAGGAGACACGTGTGTAACACTAGGAAATCAAAATTCTGTCCAACATGGCAGTCTTTGCTGAAGTATTGCAAGTAGTAGAAAAAGGAAAGCAAAGGACCAAGCAATGGCAAAGACTTTTCATTCAAGCTGGATGTGACTCTTCCTGGAGTCATACGGTGAGCCCCTCCAGAGGAGAGTGGCCTGCTAGCTAGCTCCATACCTTAACATAGTCACCATTTTGATGAGGCCAGTGTCTTCCCCAACAAGAACAGTCCAGGCCCCGATTTTCTGACTGCGGAGACCAGGAGGTGCCTTGCCCCATGGTTCTCTTACCTAGAGTACAACAGTGGTTTTCAGACTGCACCTTGCCTGGGAGATTTCATTTACTAGCAGTATTTGACTCAGTTTTGAGGCCTCTGCACCTAGATGGAAATGTGAGCATTGCTGTCTGTCCAGTACACACTGATAAATGACTTATTCTCGGGAACAGTCAGGGTACCATACTGCATGTGTATTGGGGTGACTTGGTCCTGTAAGAGCTCTTGGGTATATTAAAATCATATCAGAAAAGCCAAGCCCAAGAATTTATTAGGCCAGGCTAAGAAAAAGGTGCAACTCCTTCACCTGGGCCCCATAAAGAGGCGAACTCCTAGCACTGGAACGCAACTACCCACATTGGTCTGTCATCTGACCACTGAGCGTGTGCATCAAAGATACTAACAGGCAGAGAATTCCCTACTGTACCAAGGGCTTCAGCTTGGATGGGTCCCTGATGTTGACACAGCCTACTTAACTGCTGTCTGTCCATCCTTTCCTTTGCCTGTCTCAACCTGCTATCAGCCATCTGCCCATTCATTCATGGGGACTCAGTCCTGACCTACCTCTTCTGCAAATGGACTTAACTCGGTAGTCAACACTGACCTGTGACTCTACAGCTTGACTCTTTGCCATTTATAAAAGCTTCCTTGCCAGCTTGGCATGGTTAGTTATCTCACGCGCTCATGCGCGCACATGCACTCGTGTACACACACACATACACACACACACACACACACACACACACACACACACACACACCACAGACCTTATTTTAGTTTCTATCAGTTTCCCTGCTTCTCAATTCTCCTGAAACCTTGTAACTCTGTTGTGGCTCTCTAACCCTTTATAAGCATTCTGTAAACCTACATATGTACATACACAGATACAGTTACGTCGCTTTAGTGATTGTGCTGTGAAATGTGCACTCTGAAAGTTAATTTAATAATAATTAAACTAGGAGTACAAGAACTTGTGTTTGCCCAACCCAGGGCTATCATAGAAAGTGGTAATATGTGGCAAATTGCTGCCAGCAAACTATCATTCTTTGCAAGTTTATTGTTACTCAATACATTTTGACTTTGTAAAATGACACACTCGAGTTTTTCTATGTTTTTCACACAGCAGGCTCATGACACTGTCTCAGAGCCCAAACCTCAGTCGATGCTCTAATGAGGACTTTGGCAGATGGCTGACATCCAAAAGACCTTGACCTTCAGGAGGACCCAACCCCTACCACCAGCAACACAGTACACCAGAATCCAGTCAGACACATCAGACACCGGTGTCTTATCCACACTTGGCCATTTGGTCTGAACCAATGCCAAGAGAACCCCAGATGCTGAGTCTTAAACCTCCAAGCCCACCCTGTGCTATTTGTACATGAGCCCAGAGACACAGGACTTCCCGCTCTCACTCTGCTGGTGTGTTTGCCAACTCCCTCAGAAGTATGTGATGTGCAGACTCATGGAACCCTGGTCTACACAGAGAACAAAGACACGTTTCCAAGAAGAGACACTGCCAAGATAGCACTTCGTAGTGAGCCCGGCTTCGGTTGTGCCCATCCATTCAACTTTGTGTTGTCCAACCCTTTCTACTTCTGAGAGCAGGTTTGCTTCCCCTTCCCATTCGCATTATCATTCTAAAACGGAAGTCAAGGCACACTCTTGTCACCCGTGTTTGCCAAACTGCCCATAACCATCCTGTCTCAAAATGATCTGGAGCTGAGCTTTTTTTAAAAGACGCATCTATTTTTAATGTGTATGAGTGTTTTGTTTGCATGCTTGGCTTGTGTCTGTCTTCAGAGGCCAGAAGAGCATGCTGGATCCCATGGGACTGTAGGGACAGACAGTTATAAGCCACATGGGTTCTGGGAACCAAACAAACCCAGGTCCTTTACAAGATCAGCAAGTACACTTCACTGCTGAGCCATTTCTCAAGCCCCTAGAGCCTGGCTTCTTAAATTGTGTATTGCAGCACCACACGGGATCAAATAGCTAAGCATGGAAACTTTAAGAAATTTGACAAGAGTACAAAATTTATGACCGTACAATGACCAAAAACTAATTAAAATTAAACATGTGATGACCCTAACCTTCTGGCAGTGCTCATGTGTGTTAGACCACATGGCTTCACTGCAGTCTTGGTTCTGAATACACATGACTTCCCATGCGCATGCCATCTCTCCATGCAATGGCAACTGTTCCAAAAGACATCTCAGCTCAAAAGTATTGACTTGTGAACTGCAGAGTTCTTATCCTCTATACAAAGTTTTTTCTCTTACAAAACAAAATGACTGTACAGAAAACAATTATCTTCTTACCACAGTTGCTCAGTGTATAAGTATCTGATTAATTTACCAATTGCATTGTGTTAGAATGATTTACTTTAAAAACTCTTAACTTGTGCTTCATAAGAAAAGAAATCATTGAATAAATTTTGATGTTTATCCAATGACTTTTTTTTTTCAGAGCTACATAGTAAAACTCCCTGGCTGACTTGAAACTTACTATGTAGATGGGGCTAGCCTTGAACTCACAGAGATCTACTTACCTCTGCCTCCCTAATGCTGCTGCTAAGTGTGTGTACCACCACCTGGGGTTCCTCATCTCTTACAGAAAACAGGTGTTGGATGCCCTGATAACTTCTTGTATATCTGAGCCCATATGCAAGATTTCATACCTTAATTTTGTCATCAAATATAAGAGTAGAAAAATAAAATAAACAGTATGATAGATTAGAACAATATTGAAGAGCCAACCTAGTTTTTAAAAATATCCCAATGTTTATTACTATGTTTCTCTTTCTCTCTGTACTGAAATGGTATTACTTTGCTCCAAGTACAAATAATTTGTCATCCACACTATATTTTCTTCCAAATAATATTGCTAGTGATACAGGATGGATTTATTGACAAATGACTTTTTAAGCCTAGAAATATGTTAGATAATATATTTAAGGCTAGTGATTAATAACAGCTACAGTAACACCTGAAGTTTTAAAGTTTTAAAAAAATCTTTAAGTTACTACAGGTTTGTTCAAATGGGTCATAAATATGAAAACTGTGCTATTTTGTTGCATATGGTAACTTAAAATGCCTCTGTTCTATTTCAAAACTATTCACTTGTCATGGATAGAGTTCCATGAGAAAATTATGCATGGATTGCAGCTTATCTTAATCCCGTAAGAACCATCAGTATTTGTATTTTAGAAAAACAGAATTATAGTGTTTTAAGGTTAGAAAGGGCTTCAAAAGTTTTAACACTTGGGTATTGTTGATGCCCATACAATGTTTACTTTTTAAATCTTAAAACGATGCATGTCTTCTGACCCAGTAATTCCTTTTCAAAGAATTTATAGGGATATGCATAAAGCTGTATGTATAAACACATCACATCCTTCTCTATTATAGCATAAAATTGACACGAGCCAAGATGCCAAGATCAGAGAAATATTATTGACTGTATCTAATGATTTATACTCTCTAAAGTCATGTTTGTTGGCATGGCAAAGAGTCGCCATTTTTGTCAGGTAAACAACTAAAAAGGCTGAGAAGATGATGTGTGGTTGGTATTGATGCTGTTCTCCTAAGATCAAAACTGTGGCTTCATGCATGTGTGTGCACTCACATGGAAAAGGAACTCTCAAAGGACAGGTAGAGCCTAGAGCAGACACCAGCTGACCTCGAATCTCCTCAGCCAGCCTTTTCATTCTGGTCATCACTGTGGAAACCAGATGCACAGGTACAGAGTGACAGTCCATGTGTCTGTGCTCCAACTCAGGCTGCATCAGTTCTGCAGGCTGCTGGACTTGTCTGGTGGCTTCCTTGTCTGGTGGCTGTGCAGAAGAGAAGCACATGGGACTCTGTGACCCTTGACTAAGGACAGATGGGAGCAAGTGATGTGTCAATAAATGTTTCACAACCAGCTTTCAGAGACAAGTAGCTCCGGCTGCAGCTTTCCAGTTTCTGTGGTGTAAACGAGTCCTCTGTGGTCAATTCCAAGCACCAAACTGATGCCACTGAACACAAAGCTGTCTGGAGAGGCACTTAGGAGATGTGTCACACTACATCAACAGCCTCCAGCCAGCTACTAGACTATGGTCCTCTCTTCCACATTGAAGTACTCTGAAGCAGGGGCCACACACCTTGGTGGGCACTGGAGACTCATGTCCTCAGTGCTGATAACTTGATAAAGCACCTTTGGATGGCCTTTCTCTCTCTGTCTACTGTGCCTGCCCCCAGCTCTCACTCTGGCTTCCTCACCCCAGACAACCTGTACAGGAGCCTTTGATTCGGGCTTTTCTAGCAAACTAGGTTACAGAGGAAAGTTATCCTTCTGGGTGATGTGCACTTTTTACAATTATTTTCCTTAGTGCTCACATTTTCTTGCATTATTATTGTTGATCTCTTGTGTAATCCACTGGAAAATGCATGCTATTTTAAATGGTTTTTGAGCTGGACTTGGTGCAGTGACTCCCAACCACTGAAGAGGCCAAGCCAGAAGGAGGGGGTGGGGGTCACTGCACCTCAAGGATCCATGGATTAGGGATCCATAAGGGCAATAAAATGACTTTCAAAATGAAAAAATAAAAACTATGAATGACTTCTAGATAACATAGCAGACCCTGCTGTGAATTGGAAAGTATTTGTACAATTTAAGAAAGGGTAGTTGACCCCAGGGCACACCTTTGCTGTTCTCCACAACCAACTGGTTCTATCCTTCCATACTGGGAATATAAAACTTGAGGGAGAAAGAAGGAAGGATGGGGCCATGGGAAACTCGACTTTCTGTTTTCAAATCTTCAGTTTTGTTTTGTGTTATTACCCATTAAAGAATAATGGAAATCACAGTTCCAGATGAAAAGGCTGAGGCACAAAGTTTAATGAGTGAGAAAGAATGCTGGCATTCTGTTTCCATTTAGAGACCATCATTTTGTACAATTGTAATTTTAAACTTGTCAGCTAACAAAGGGGCAATAACATAATCATCACTTGCAGGAAATGTTTCATTCCAAGAAAACTTCTACAGAGGAAAAAAGACTTGCAATTAGAATATAATTTAGTTAAACATCAAAGTGCAAAAGAAAAGCACAAAAATCTGTAGAACTTAGGAACAGAGCAGGAAAATAAATGTAACAAATATCTGTGTTCACAACATTAAAAGGCATATGTACTAGATTCACTCTAACACTGTATGGCATGTACATATTGAAAACTAGAAAGTTATATTATAAAGTATGTCTTAGAACGTAGGAGATTTGGACACAAGAAGGAATTTGTAATCCCTATCCTAATCTCCTGGCCACTGTGGAAAAGACCAAAGAGATCCTGGTAAAAGAATGTGTCTCCTCAGAGAGGTTTCCTCAGGCAGCCGATGGGAGCAGATGCAGAGACCCATAGCCAGACATTGGGCGGGCTCAGGGAACCCCACAGAAGAGGGGCCAGAGGGGTCAAACAGGAGAACAGGGCCCACAGAATCAACTAAGCAGAGCTCACAGGAGCTCATGGGCTCACAGAGACTGAAATAGCAATCATGAAACCTGCATGTGCCTGTACTAGGCTCTTTGCACACATGCTGTGTTTGTTTAGCTTGGGATGACTGTGGGTCTCCTAACAGTGTGGCGGGTGGGGACTGTCTGACTTTTGCCTGCTCTTGGGATCCGTTCCTCCTCCTGGGTTGCCTCATCCAGCCTTGATATGAAGGTTTGTGCCTTGTCGTATTGCATCTTGTTCTGCTGCGTTTGGGTGATACCCTGGAAGCCTGTTCTTTTCTGAAGGGAAACAGAGGAGGAGCAGTGAATCTGGGGGAGATGGAAAGTTGTGGGGGGCATTAGGAGGAGTGGAGAGAGGGGAGCTGCAGTCTGAATGTATTGTATGAGAGAAGAATAAACTTTTAAAAGAGACCATCTCTGTATGTGTATAGTGTATATGCAGATATGAATGAATTGTAGATGGATGCAGATGACTATACCTATAAATGTACAAATTCACAAGCATACATGTTGTTGATCGTAAAATGCCCTCTACAGGCTCATGCATTTGAACACTTGGCCCCAGCTAGTGGCGCTATTTGGGGTGGTTGTGGAAACTTCAGGCAGTAGAACCTTCTTGGAGAAGTGGGTCGCTGGAGACAGACCCTGAGAATTTGGAGTCAAGTTCCACCTCCCTGAGTTTTCTCCTCTTCCTGGGTACAAAGAGACCAGCTAGTTCCTGTTCCTGCTACCCTTCCCTAACATGATGAACCGTAGCCCCTGAACTGTCCTTTCTTCTTTAAAAAACAAACAAAACCCACTTATCTTTATTTTATGTGCACAAGTGCTTTGCCTGCATTTACATTAGTAGTATATCATGTTTGTACAGTGACCACAGAGATCAAAAGAGGGTGTTGGATCCCTTAGAATTAGAGTTACAGCTTATATACAGATGGTTGTGAGCTGTCATGAGGATACTGGGAACTGAACCCAGGTCCTCTGCAAGAGCAGCAAGTGCTCTCAACTGCTGAGCCATTCCTCCAGAGCCCTTCCTTCCTTAAGTTGCTTTGTCAGGTTTGGTCATAGCAATATGTAAAGTAACTAATACACACAATATGCACAAACAAGCATTCATGAGTTGCTTAATAAGAAAATAGAATCTGAGGAATGCACCCTTAGACAGTTACCATTGTGCAAACAGCATTGTATTGCTTGTACTTACGCAAACTAAGATCTCTAGGTAATGTATTTTCATTCTACCAGTGTTATAAATGTAATTGTTGTTGACTAAAAACTCACTATTCAGGGCATGACTACACACACACACACACACACACACACACACACACACACACACACACACACACACACACACCTGAAACCAGACTGTGTAAAGAAATATACTCATAAGCCCAAAAGGTTCTACAAAACAGAATACACAAGGCCATTCTTTTCTTTAACAATGTTCTATTTTCTGTGATCATGTTATGTATTACACTTATACTCAGAAAAGAAGAATTTAAAATCCATTCAACATTATGTTCAAGTATTAAAGTTCAAATGATATGCATGTTTGGATTCTATAGTGTGTCTAAGTTCCACCATCAGGACTACTACAATCCATGTAGTGGCAGTCATTAAATTCAGTCATCTAGTGAGTGCTCTTGGGGTGAGCTTTATAAATGCAGCCTATATATTCTTGCCATAGCAGAATGGTTCACTGCCACAGAGCTGAAAGAACAACTTAGCAATATCTGGAGTCCACTTGACTCAAGTCACGACTCAGAAGGAAGTATTATCTCTCTTTTATTCAGTGCAGGCCTACTTTTCCTCTTCCTCCTGGCCTGGAAAAAAAAAAAAAACCCGCCTCAAAGGACACCACATCTTTCCAATTCCATGTAATCTTCCATGTGTGTTTTGAAATAGCATTTGCTTGTGCATATCTTGACTATGTTGTTATATTGTGTGATGCTCTTTCAAAGGTCTCTGTAGTCTACCTAAAGTCATGTTTGGAAATAAAAGGACACAAAAATGAAGAAGCTAAGTGTAGTCAGGAAGATGCTGACTTCCCCAGGCCTTCCCTCAGAAGCACACCTGAAAGCTCTGGATAGAAAATCTCACTGCTGAGGGGAGATTAGGTTTCTAAATGTGGCCTTTCTCTCAAAGCAGGGCCTGGAACAAGGCACTTAACTTGTCTGGACATGAGCTTGCGAGAGGCTTGCTTGCATCACTAAAATCCTCACAAGTTCTCATCCCATTTTGCTTCTATTACAAAAGTAACAAATATTACCTCTCCTAGAGAAAGCATTTGGGATGAGGTCCTCTTGTGAAGTCTGTGTTTAATGGGGGTCCCCTTAGTGTAGGAGAGTGTTACATTTTACCTTCTACACATGACTCCAGAACCTGGCTTCTCAGAATTAATTCTAGATATCCTTTCCATGGCCCTAAGGACTGAACTCAGGCTTGCACACAATAGGCAAGTACTCTACCATTGAGCACTTGCAGAGGTTTTTCCAAGACTGCCAACAAGATACTTAAAATCATTTCCATTATAACTGCAAGAACTCCAGTGTAACATAAATATTGAACTATTTGGGGCTGAGATAAATAATTTTTCACACACAACTTCAAAATTATAATACTAAGATGATAGAAAAACGTGTAAATGAATATATGTACCAGCATGGATATATGTATATTTTATTAAATGTAAACATTTTAGTATATAGTAAATATATGAAAGGAGATGTTGATAGTGATTCAAGTTGAATAAATATTGTTAAAGTATACCATTTTGAAGGAATTCAAAAGGGGCTGGAGAGATGGCTCAGTGGTTAAGAGCTCTTGCTGCTCTTCCAAAACTCAAGTTTTGAGTTCAATACTCAGGGAAGGCAGTTCACAGTCACCTGTAACTTCAGCTCCAAGTGATCCCACACCCTCTTCTGGCATCTGCAGGCATCCACACATATGTGGTAAACACACACACACACACACACACACACACACACACACACACACACACACACTTAACAATAAAACTTTTATTTAAAAAGAAAGGAATGCAAAAGACTTAAATGGCTCCATTTGAAGCAGACTAAGGTGTGTTCTTGGGGCATGGTAAGTAGGAAAAATTAAATGATCGTTGCTGCTATCAAATTATCCATTGCTTTGAGCTCATAGGTTCAAATTTGGGGGTAGATTTTAATTTCAAAGTCTTGGTGTTTCCTATAGTAGAAAGTTCAAGATGTCTCCAAAATAGAGAGAGCAGGTTAAGATGTTTACCTACTGTTCCCCAGTTCTTGTCTCCACTAAAGAAAAAAAACTGGAGTGAAGACAAATTTAGAAATTGGAAGAAAAGTTTATTTCAAAAAGAAATCCCATACACAGGAGCCAATGCTGGCTTCTCCAGAAAGTCCCACTATGTAGAGTTCTAGATTTCTTCCTATGGTCAAGCTTTAATGAAGGAATGATCATTTACGAGTTGAGGCCATGAAAAGGCAAAGCAATTCAAGAACTGGTCAAGACTTTCCCAGAATAGGGGCATTCCCCTTTTCTGTCTTTTCATGGGTTATGGCAGTGTGGCAAGGCCTTGGGTGCTTTGCAGGAACAGGCACAGTAATGAGGCTAGGGACACAGAGTCACCATCGTGGTGAAGCATCAGACAGCTGGCAGATGTCTGAGTTGGTAGCTTTGGGGTGGTCTTGCTGTCATCCTACTACATATCAGCCTTTCGACACCTGATGTTCCCATGTGAAGAGAGTATGCCTCATTAGTGCCTAACAATGTGGTCAAACTTCAAATCCTTCATCAGTGTATCCAATGATGATTTGAGAAAACTTCAAGGTAACTCATGACCTTGTGAAACCAAAGTTAGACAACTTTGCTTGCTACTTTTCAGTGTCGGCGTTGTTTTAGCTTCAGCAAAACTAAGCTATCTTCTAAGAATCCATTTGTTTCTCTTACAAATTCTTCCTGGTACATCACAATTCTATGTGTTTGGTTAAATAATCATTTCCATAGCCACCTGAAGGCAAGACATTAATGAGTTCACTGGACCCAAGATAAACGGTAAATGGGTGTTTTCTCGGGGAACAACTTACACAGATAATAACAAAGAACCCCAGCGGTCCTTTCCTCCTCCACAAGATGCCGTCTCTGCTCTCCTCATGTTCTCCATGACCCAAGAGAGCTCATGCCCACAGCTTCTCTACCTTAAATCGGTCACTCACAGCACCTGAAACCACGCCCAAAGGGGTGTGGCCACTTATACAAGTTGACTGGCAAGGCAAGATGCTACTACAATTCCCCTTTTACTCTAAAGAAGAAAGTTTTAAGCCTGATGCAAGAAAAATTGGGACTGTCATTTGTCTTTTCTTGGCTCTTTCTCTCAAGGTGTTTACTCTCTCATAATTGTTATTTTCCCATGTTGCCTTTCCCGGTATGCATACATATACAAGTGAACATTTCTCTGCTAACACTTATGTTTGAGTCCCATACAGCCAATGAAGACTAGCCTAAAGGCAATCCCTGGACGCTCCGGAAAGAAAATGGACCACACCTCCTTGAGTACACTGGATCCAACTTGCAACTGACACTGCAGCCCGAGCTTCAAGTACTGACTTCAATCAATGGAAGGACTTCAATTGAGTTAAGGATTTCAACCTAGATCTTTAATCAAGCAAATCCCATCAAACATGGACTGGATACAATCCACTCAAGACTTTCACTATACTAGCATTTACTTCTTACAGGACCGCACGAGGCTATCGTCTTCCCATTTCAGCAGGAAGTAACTTGGAGAATACTACACCCCCCTTCCCCCATTGTTGTCACTAAGGATAATGTACCCCTAATTAGGGATAGTTTCATATTGCTTAGGGTTGGGGTTGGAAGGAGGTGTTCAGCTTGGACATCTCTTTCAGATGACTTTAGGGTTTAGTGAAAATAGACATAGTTAGGATGTGACATAAGATTATTGTATCTTCTTGTATTTCAACCTTATGATTGTTATTTATGGATACTTTACTCTCTTAAGTTTTAATCCTCTTTTAGACTAAAAGGGGAATTGTAGGGAACACCCTAACCACACCTCCTCGGGGCTGGCTATAGGTGTACCTGGCCATGCCCCCTAGGGCATGGTCAGGGTGATGTGAGGGAGGTTTAAGAGTGAGGGTCAAGCACATGGTAGCCCCTTCTTCCTTTTCATCATCGGCTTGCTCTACTTACCTCATTCCCCACCAGCTAGCTAGTTTGCTCAGAGTAAGTAAGGCACTCCCTAATAAATATCCTAATTTTCTATACCTGATTCTGTATTGGTAATTCGCCCTTTAACTATATACAAGGACAAATGTCAAGTATATTCCAGGAAAAGGAAAGGTAAAAACACACAAATTAAAACCTACAACCAACAAGAGCAACACTGAGCAATAGACACATACTACATGTCCAGTTTCAGGGTAATGACATATAACAGAGATTATTCCAATAGCAGTCCTAATCTGGAAAAATCTAAGTCTTGTACCTAGTATTTTCTATCTAAGATCAGAGAGGATATAGCTGTGACTGTCTAGCCTTCAACCTGATCAAATACCTAAGAAGGAAAATAACATTACTAGGCAGAAAGTACAAGTGTGTGACTTCCTGAAGTTGCAAGCAAGGACAGAAACAGCAGGCAACCTGGACAGTCCCCCAAGGTCTCACAGAAACGACGGGTTGACCAACTTTGGCTAAGGCCTACCTACAATATCAGATGGACCATCAGAAGCAGGGAAATTGAAAGACTGTCTTACCCTGACTTGGCAAGGTTCAGCAATATCTTTAAGTTTATCTCCTGTTAGCCCAGTTAGAACAGCGTGTCCAGGGTCCGCAGTAGAGGTGGGGTCAGTTCCAGCAACAGCAACCAACTAGAATACCTCAAGAAAGAGGGCGGGGACTTCAGGGAATGGATAAAACATAAAAGCGGAGAAATAATGAAAATTATCATATTTCTTATTCCCAATAAAAAATAGAAGTAATAGGAGAATGAGAATGTATGCTATTTTTTTAAACTGCTATAGGTTTTGGGGAACCCCATGTTCCTCTTTTCCAGTACACTACTTATAAAAGGGCCAAGGGGGCATAAACAGACTACCACAACTTTACTTGAACATAATCTAGTCTTCACAGAAGTATACTGTGAGTGTGTACTGTAAAGAAATTTCCAGGTATACATAAGTTATAATGTGTAGTAAGCTACAAAGACAGCTTTGATTTTTTTGTCTTTTTTTTTTTTCCAAAATTTTTCAAGATTAGAAGAGATTCAGGTACATGGGTGTCAGTTGCGGGGCTTGAGCAGTTTATGGGGCCGCTGACAGTGGAACCTGTATTTATCCCTAGTGCATGAATGTGCTTTTTGGAGCCCATTTCCTATGGAGGGATACACTCTCAGCCCAGATACAGGGGGGAGGGCCTTGGTCCTTCCGCAAATGATGTGACAGACTTCGATGATCCCTCATGGGAGGCCTCAGCCTCTCTGAGGAGTGGATGGGGAGAGGGTTGGGGAGATGGGGAGGGGGTGGGAGGATGGGTGGGAGAGGGAACTGGGAATGGTATGTAAAATAAGATTGTTTTAATTTAAATAAAAAATGAGAGGAACAAAAAGAGAGATTCAAGCATTTGAAGAATTGGTAACATGAAAAGGGAGTTCATGTGTATCATGCTTCCCTGTGTAAAGCCTTTCTGGCTACATAGGAAATCCAGAAGAATGTGGGTTGAACTTGCTTGCAGCATCTGTATTTTGGAGCAAGCATTATGTAATACTCAATGGATGACCACATGAAGCAACACCTAAACTTGAGCAGTTTGCATTGACCTTATTTCTCTGAGGTCTCTTGATGAGCTACACCTAGGCAGTGAGTCTCTCAGCAGACCAACACAGTCTGGCAACTCTAAGAAAAACAGATCAGGAAATCTGTTTGGATGCTTTTTTCATGGTAGTGTGACTTACAGATGGCAAAATACACATATCTGAAGAGTCTAAGATCTTTGAAAAGTATTAAACATAACCAGGCGATCAATACCCAAACCAAGATGGACCATGGACCACATTTACATTGCCAGAAACGCTTCCCTCATGTTTCACCCTTCCTGCTCACCCTGACCAGTGCAACTACTATTCAGATTAGTTTCATCTTAGATCAGTTTTATCTGTTTGAATCAAAAGGGTGAAATTATATAACATATAATATTGTGTATCTGTTTTGTTTTGTGCAATACATTTTGAGACCCACCCATGTTAGAAATTCCTTCTTTCCTTTCTGTTGCTGAATAGCATTCCGAGGTGTGAACAGGCCAGAGTCCTTTATTTCTGGTGATGATTCACTTGCAGTCAGTTTACATAAGGTAAATTGTAAATCTTAAGCCAGCCTCCCTACATGACCTCCTTTCTGACCTGATTATCAGTATTTTACATAACTAGGAATAAGAAAAATCAAAATCCCCTAATTCAGACTGACAAAAAAAAACAAATGTGAGAATTTTTTTTTGGGGGGGGGGTGGCGGAGTCATGAATTTCATTGTGTTTCTATCTGTACCTGAGCCATTGTTGCTCCACTGTGTAAAAACAGAGATTTTTTTCCCCCTGGCCGCCAAATGAATCAATGGGATTTTGGCTCATGCAGCCACATTTTCCAGAGCTCCTGTGAGGCAAGTTTTGCAAGGCAGATAAACTTTGACTTGGGCCATCTTCCACCTTTATCTCCTTTTGGGATCTTCTTCCTCTCAGGACCTCCTCAAGAACAACTGTCCTGATTCCAGTCTCAGGTGGCCTTGGCCCCAGCTGGCTGTGGTAGAGGGAACCCATTCTAATAAGCTAGTTAGGAGTTAGGTAATGGCAGTCTAAGGGTTGTTCCCTACCAGAGGGAATTTACATTTTAAAACAGGGGGGGGTGGCAAGCAGCACATGGGATTTAGCCAATGAATGTTGTCTCTGTTCTGCTGAAAGTCCAAGTTATGATATTTAAAAAGTAAAATTAGAGGGTAAGAAAAATGATTTTCAGAACCAAAGAGACTTCGTGGCATCCAGTGACTTCTGTGGGCCTGACACTGCCAGCATGCCTCTTGCTGTCAAATAAAGGCATGCAGGAGGCCATGAAGCCTTCCAGACCAGTACTCAGACACCTCTTCAACTTGCTCACTAAGGCTTCTTTGTGGTGATGTGGGCCTTCACAGGCGGGGACGAACAGGACTTTGAAATGTTAGCTTATGGCATTTTTCTTGAGTATGCCAAGCTAATCCCAATGCTAATCAGACTCCCCTAGTTACTGCAGCAGAGATGAGGAGAAAGGGGGGGAGGAAGTGGAGAAGGAGGAGGAGGAGGAGGAGGAGGAGGGAGGAGGAGGAGGAAGAGGAGGAGGAGGAGGAGGAGGAGGAGGAGCACTTATCCTCAGAGTAGGGTTTCCGTGGCACAAATAAAAAGATATAGAAAAGAAACAATGAATTTGCCTTAGCCTGTTCATTCTGTAATACCAAGATAACACAAGCTAAGCCATTTACAAACAGCAATTGTGTTTGTCCCAGTACTGGGGACTGGGAAGCCTCAGATAAATGTGTCAATATTTAGTGTCTGGGAAGGACCTTCTTGCTGTGTCAGATGACAAAATGGACAGAGGGCAGAACAGGACCTAAACTAGCTTCCTTCAACTCCTGTGAAGGCACTAATCCATTCATGAGGTCAGAGAGCCCTCATGACTCAATCACTTCCCACAAAGCGCACCTGTCAAGTTGCCACAGCGGGGATTATGTTTCAGTGTATGACTTTAGGGAGACATTCAGATCACAGTAGTGTTGAGAAATAGTCTATGTTGTCCAGCTTTCTGCTTCTGTAACATGCCTGAGGCAATGAACTTCACAGTGAATATTCATTCTGGCCCTTGATTTTGGAGGTTGACCTTGATCAGATCCCTGTGATCAGCTGGACTGTGGTCCAGCTTTCGAGCCTGTGGTCAGGGAAGACCCCTTGGCAAGGAGCATGCAGTGAACCAAACTGTTCACTTTGTGACCTGGAACCAAAGAGACAGGAGGAGAAAGAGACTGGAATCCCATAAGGGACCTGTAAGGGAACACCTCTGGTGACAGAAAATATCCCAGTAGGTCTCACTTCCTAAAATTTTCATCATTGTGCTAGAAGTCAGTGACCAAACCTTTGACATTCGAGCTGTTGGGAGATACTATACATCCAGATTATAGCAAGACCTTTGAAACAAGAGACAAGAGTTTGGGATGGGAGTTTTTAGTTTCAAAGCCTTTATTATCAAAACCAAGTTTCCTAAGGACTACAAGCATCACACTTGCACTGTGACATTCTGACTTGAAAAACAAAGGGTTTCTTAAACGATATGGAGAAAGGAGAAAGGGAGTAACTGTTAGTCACTGGTGATTGTCCCAGGGGAGACACATCTGTCCCTGGACAACTCAGTTTGGGGAACCAAGAGCCAATGAGAACCCCCTCCTTAGTTGGAGCTGACAAAAGAGACACATCTAAAAGCCATTAGACAACACCAGTATGGCAAAACTGCAACAGTGTCATGATGATGCCACAGCCTGACTAGGCAGAGAGAGCCTCAGGCAGCCACCTGCCTGCCACTTAGGAGAGCAGAAACTCTTTGGCTATATCCAATGTCATGACAGGAATGAGCCCAATGCCACAGTAGCCTCTATATTACTGACACATTACCAGACAAGCTGTGCCGGAGTTGCTGGATCAAAGGGCCTCAGAGATCAGATTAAGATGGTGTGATCACTCTGTTTATTGAATGTGGGGTGCCAAGGAAGCCTTGAGTGAGGGTGCAAGGAGTGGATGAAGTCCTGAGTGGATGTGTGTTATTGACAAGGACCAAGGCCTCAGACCATGGAAATTGGCAAAGCCTTCCTCTGGGTAAGGCTCAGAGGAACAACAAAGCCTTCTTCTGTCCAAGTATAAGTGTTTATGAAGGATTAACCAGTATGTGCAAAAACCAGTAACTGCGGCTCCCTCCCCCTGGTGACTATAACTGAGAGTGCTCAACTACAGCGATTTCCTACTGAGACTATTCAACCCCTCCTCCTCCTGATGCATATAAATAAATACACCAAGGTTCCAGGTTGTCCCAGCAACCTGTGCTGGATGTGGCAATGAAGCCAATTTAAGGCACACATAGGGAAATGAGGAAAGAGGCAAAGGCAAGGTAAGGTGATGTATTCAGCAAAAGGTCCAGCAAGGCAGAGGGGCCAGACCACCTGAAACTGGACTACTTAATCTGTGCTTAAAATTGCCCCCTCGGCTTTCCTTGTCAATGTTATGGCTATAGGGATCAAAGATGAGTAAAGAGATCCAAAAGTCAGAAGATGCCTGGGTTTGATCCAGCTTTCTGTGCTTCAGGGAAACGAGGGGTGAACAGTTGCAGACATCACAAATCCAGTGTTTCATAGGCCTCATGTGTCGTTACCATGCTTGGAAGAATAGATGCCTCTGCTGTCCCATAAGATTTGGATGTCTCTTAGTTCCTCGATATCTCCATATCGATGTGCATAATAAGTTCTCTTTGCCTATGTTTAACAAGCATGCAGGGCTAGAGAGATGGCTCCATAGAAAGAATGCTTGTTGTGCAAGCTTCAAGACCTAAGTTCAAGTCCCAGCACTCACATCAATACCTGGGTGTGTCCAGGCATACCTCTCACCCCAATGCTGGGAGTCAGGGGGACAAAGACACAGACAGAAGGATTTCTGAAGCTTGCCATCAGCATAGTTCCAGTCTCAGTGAGGGATCCTGTCTCAAGCAAACAAAGCAGAAAGTGACAGCACAAACATCTAATCCCTTCCTCTGGTCTCTGTGAGCGTGAGCACACAGGTACATCCACCACCCCCCCACACACACAAAAAAAAAAAACCTAAGAGGAAACATGCACTTGCATATAGAAGATACTAGTTTCCTTGTCTCTATTTAGTACACTTAGGGGTGTTACCAACTCACCTGTGTTTTCTACAGGAGAATTTACTATTCTCAGTTATTAGAACAAATACAAACTCATTCTCCCCACCCCCAGACATGCACACTGTGGGAGCACAAATAATTCTAACAGGGTGACCAGCAAATCAGAAGACACAGACTGCTGAAAGACTGATCACCAGAGTGTCAAATGAGAACTCAGACATCTCAGCTGATGACAGGGAGGGACTGAAACCCAGAGATCCCTGGGAGCCTGCAAACCCCAGACACAGATAATGCCCCAATGGGGCTTCCTGAACTGTTTTTACTGAGCTTGCCTTGTGCTGACTGTATGTACAGCACCAGGAGGATCAACATCAAGGCTGCTCAAAGATGTAGATGGTTTCTCCCACACCAGAGATACAGAAAGGTTCTGCCATCTCAGGAAGTCCTGTAGATGCCACTAGATATAACGGGACTATGGAAGAAGGCCCATCCTCGCCATCCTTAAGCTTCTCATTGACATCACCATTTGCTAACAAGTAAACAATTATCATTCCAGGCTCACCAGCAACTTGTCCTTTCCATTTGCTTTATCTTTGTTTGTGGCTTAGTTTGATTGACTGGGTTCCCCCCACTTTGGTAATTTCAAACACGAATGCTATGCATTTAGGTTGTATTTACCCCACTCTCCCCAGCAATGCCTCTTGCTCCTCACATCCTCTTCCAGCCTCTTGCTGCCTTAGATTTTTTAAAACCCACTAAGTCCAATTAGCATAGCCCTGTGCACATGGGTGTTGGTCTCTCCAAGGAACATAGGCAACCTATCGTGGGCCACACCCCTGAAGAAAACTGCCCCCCACTCTCCCAGCAGCCATTGTGCTTTTGGTTTTGGATTTATTTTGTTTGTCCAGAAAGAAATTCTATTTTTCTATCATATGCTTTCAGTTAATCTTTTACTTATTCAGTGGCATTTGTCTTCAAGATGATTATATACTGGAAGAGGACTCAATAGGGAGGGTGAGGTCAGCCCTGCTCATGCTCAGTCCCATCTCGGGATGAGCACTCCACAGTCACTTATTCTCTGCTCCTTGACTGTTTGTGGTTCTCGACGTTAACTTCCATTCATTTCCAACAGAAGCAGCTCTGAAGAGTGTAAGAACTGGACTGATCTACGTGTATAAGTATTTAGATAGTTAGTTAGTGGGTACTAGGTAGTTAGATACTATATCAGTTTAGTGAAATGATGATAGTATATTCTCCCCACATCCCCCGTCCAGGGTCTATGAGTCCAGGGTCTATGACCTTTCTTGTCATAGGTACTTGGCCAAGCTTACAATACTGGGAATGAGTTCTCTCCAGTTGAGTAAACCTTACATCTTCAAAATATTCCTACTACTATTATACCAATGAGCATATTGTGCCAGGAGAGTCACTACTGTAGTACACTGGTTCGTTGTTGATACCTTAGTTGTTATCTGTGTTGGCACCTTTTCTCTCTCAACAGCCACCTACCATCTTGAACTATGAAATCTGGCCACTGTGGGGGAAGTCAGATTAATTTCTCCAAGTCCTATGGCCAAAGTGTGTAGTGTCTTCAGCAACAGGGTCCTGCCCTCTTTGCATTTTTTAAGTTCAGAAGGATATGTAAGTATAAAGTCTTGCCTTGACCACCTCACTAGAGGCAATATCCCACCATTTCCTCAGGCTTAGTTAGTTCTTCCTGACATAATAGGCCTATACTTCTCTTCCTTTTAATAGATTGTCATTCAGTTGTCTCACAAGGCATTGAAGACTTTTAAACAAGGATCAAAGTTTAATTCATCCATATTACTCTTTTTCTTTCCTTGTCCAAAATGTTGGTGGCTGCCAGTTATTTTTATGTTACTTCCTGATACACTCTGAACTCCTCTTCATCAGCATTGGCCATTATCTCTGACTGCAACTTGATTTAAAAATTAGTGTATTAGGACATTGGCTTTAAAGTGTTTCCTTAATGCTAAAGATCTTCTAGGAGGTGGGGGCCCTTGTGAAAGGAAGTTAGAATTGAGGGTGGGGCATCAATACAGGGGCTGCTGGGATTCTGGCCTCTGACTCTTTGTCTTTGTTTCCCAACTGACAGAAAATCAGGCCCCCTCAGCCTCATGTTCCCACCCTGATCTATAGTGTTTCAATAGAGAAAAGTGACAGGGTCACTGAAGCTTCCAAAACTGTGAGCCAAGGTGAACCTTCCTGTTTTAGGTTAACTCATAGTCATGGAAAGTTGACAAACATGGATTCTTTCAGAAATGATTCTCCATTTCTTCATCCCCATTCTGTTGCATTACCTCAAGCCACTGGTGCTAATTCTTCATCATCTCTGACCTAGATGACTGAAGCAACATGCTGAGTGCCTTCCCTCAGTCCATTCATGCTCTAACACAGTGGGTTTCGAATTTGAATGTGTACAGTAATCACCCAATAGATTCCTTCAGACAGGCATCTGTCCCACCTGTCCCCACTGTGTCTCATTAAGCAGATGCAGAGGAAAGCCCAAAAGTATGAATTTCCAGCAAGTTTCTGGGTGAGGCTGCTGCTGCTGCTGGTCCAGGGCCACACTTCAAGAACAACTACCATTCTAAGTCCTTCTCTACACCAACAGCAAACTCTGAAGCCTTGGCATCTAGGATTCTTCAGATTCAAATGAAGATATGCCTTTAAAAACAGGTTTATTGGGAAGCAATATGCACACCACATAGCTTATCATCCAAGTGCACAATTCAATAACTTTTAAGATATTTGATTATTGTATTATAATTATTATTTCCAACAATATCTCCTTTATTCTGATGGTGCATCAACCAGCATTGTATTACTTCAATCAAATACAGTGAAACAGTGAGGCAGTCAAATGATGTGACAGACTTTGATGATCCCCATGGGAGGCCTCTCCCTCCCTGAGGAATGGATGGGGTTGTTGGTGGGAGGACAGGAGGGAGAGGGAACTGGGATTGGTATATAAAATAAGACTGTTTTTAATATAAATAAAAATTAATTAAAAATAGTGAGGTAAATCAAGAGAATTTGGAGGCTCAAGTACAATAGCAGGAAATCCCACTACTTGGCTACTAGAGAGTGTGGTAGATAGCAACGGTGGGAGAGTAGCAGAGCTCACAGCCACATCTCAAACTAGAGAAGAAGGAAAAGGAAGAAGACAGTGGGGTCTCCAAAGCAACTCTGAAGACATGTCCCCAGTGACCTAAGGACTGCCCACCCCCAAGCTTCTTGTGTCTCCTAATATCAAAGTCTCAACACTTCCAGGTAGGTCTTGGAGAGACGATCAGCCAAACCACAGCAAATATGCAGTTCCTATTGTGTCTTTCTGGCTGTCCTATCCTTAGCATTTAATGCAATATCTGAATACAGAAGGCATCAACCAGTGTACATTGACTAAAGATATGATACAACCAGTTTGGTTGGCAAACTACAACTAAAATTTTACCATAAAACAAAGCATGGAATAGATTAGAGCAAAAGCTGAGTTATCTTTTATATCCAGGTTCCTTAGCACATTTGGGCCCTATGATAATGAATCTTGACTGTCAATTTAACAGGATCTAGAGTCATCTAATGGACAAACTTCCAGACATGCTGTGAGGAAGAATGGAGATTAGGTTAACCCCTGGGCATGCCTGTGAGAGATTATCAAGATAAGGTTAATTGAAATGATAGACTCAGTTTAACTGTGGGCCACACCATTCCAATGGACTGAAAAGATAAATACATTTCCAATTCTAACTCATTGTTTTTGAGGTTTTGCTCACATGGAGACTATTTCTTACTTGTTACTGAAAGCCAATCTTCATTCTACTCCAGCATTCTACTTCACACACTCTACTTGCCTATTAGTGGTTGTTTAGGCATTGCTTCAACTTGAAGGTCAATATCAAAGCTTCTCTGTGTCTTATGGTAGCACTGATTCATTAAAAGAAAATGGGATCTGGAGTCATTCTTACTGCCAGACCAACTCTGTCTCATTAACCTTGCTTAGCCTCAACTTTTTCCATCAAAGATCATCATGAAACCCTACTTGCAGGCATTTTAGGAGGTAAATGACTTAACAGAGAGGTGACAGCTGTGTAAATGCTTGTTCCTACTCACTTGAACTGTCTCTATGGAACTTAGGTCAGAAATCAATTTTTTATGTCCTTTGTTATTTCATGGAATCCACAGGAATCAAGAGACATCCTGGTTTAGAAGAGTCCAAATCTGACTGTTAATTTTCTGGGAACAGGAACTGTCCCACTTGCTGCTGTGTGCCTATTGTCCAGTAAGAGCAGCACTACCAACAGGATGAACAAAAACTTCACAGCCGCCCTGATCTCAGAGCTTCAGTATCAAGATCTCTGAGTGTAACCCAGGTTGAACATAGAGTGACGAGGAAGTAACATACCAGTGATGTGTGGATCAGCAAAGCCAGCATCAGCCACACCTCCAAGATACCCATCCAGGGCTCTTGAACTCTGAAACCTAAAAGAAGAGGTATTAACCCAGCAGTGGTGCTACACGCCTTTAATCCCAGAACTTGGGAGTCAGAGGCTGGCAGATCTCTGTGAGTTTGAGACCAGCCTGATTCTACAGAGTGAATTCCAGAACAGGCCAAGGCTACACAGTGAAACCTTGTCTTAAAAAGAGAAGAGGAAGAGGAAGAGGAAGAAGAAGAAGAAGAAGAAGAAGAAGAAGAAGAAGAAGAAGAAGAAGAAGAAGAAGAAGAAGAAGAAAGGGGCTGTTTTGTTTAACTGACATTAGCAAGCAAGTAGCCATGGGATGTAAAGGCAAGTTACTACACACACACACACACACACACACACACACACAGGCTCCTGCACTCACATGCGTGTCCTCCTGTGCCTCTGGTTATTCAGTCTGTAGTCCAGAACTCTTGATGCTCTTGCCTCAGTCTCCTGAGTGTTAGCATTGTATCAAGCATGACTATACCTAGTTTTTTCCCTCCCCATTCCTTTTTGCTTCTTGGAGGGTTTGATTGGGCTATACATTCAATGGACAGACCCTGAGTGGCACATTCTGTCAAGAAAAAGGAACTCCATTCTCCCTGTCCCAGGGTTCCTATGAGCTAATTACTGAAGCTGTGTGATAAAGCCTCATCCCCCTGACATTCACATGCCTGACCATTTTTGTATTTTAGAAGTGCCAATTTCTTCCTGGAAATTCTCTTCCTGGGAAATAAGCAGAAAGAGAGTGTGAGCCCTTCAGACTTCAGACCCTCACGGGAAGCACAGGTACAGGTTCTGTGCCCTACATGTCAAAGACAAGTGTCTGCATCAACCAGACAGCAACATTGGGAAGCAGACTTTGCAGTGGAAAACCCAGTGTTTATAAAAAGACTTGGAAAATAAATTACAGGACAATATTGAAAAAGGGAATCAGACAGCACCTCTTCCCTAGACCTGGCCATTTCTATGCCAGCTGAGCTCCTTCCCTGAGAGGGAAGTCTGGACCAGGGTACTTACTCACCATGGCAGCTGCCAATAGAAAGCACTGGGTTCCTGCAAGGTGACAACCCATCCTGCCCATCTTTCCTCTCATTTTTTGGTCTCCTATAAATCTTCAAAACTCTATTGCTGTAGGAAGGGTAGGCTGGCGTGTGTGGTGATGGAAATAAACCTTGAAAATGAAACACTGTCTGAAAGAAATCAACCACAAGAAGGCCACTATTGTATAAGCCCATTCACAAGAAATGTCTAGATTATGCTATTTATAATGACAGAAAATGGGTTAGTTGGTCAGTCAGTCAGTCAGTCAGTTAGTTAGTTAAGTTAAGTTAGTGATGGGGTTAGAGGATGAAAGGATGAGTTCTATAGCCAAAGGGGACAGGGTTTATTCCTGAGGCAATAAAAATGTTTCAATATTGACTGTGGCAATGATCATTGTTGTGGAATATTAGTTTAAGATGTGTTGCATTCGTTATGCTGGGGAATATTTGTTTAATGATGCAAAGATGTGTTGTGTTCTTTTGGGTTGCATTTGTGTATCTCTGTAAAGCTGTGTTACTTTGCCTGCCTAAAACACCTGATTCATCTAATAAAGAGATGGATGGCCAATAGCTAGGCAGGAGAGGGATAGGTGGGGCTGCAAGGCAGAGGGAATAAATAGGAGGAGAATCTAGGGAAGACAGTGAGGAACAAGAAAAGGAGAGGAGGAAAGCAAGAGGCCAGACACACAGCCAGGGAGAAAGAAGGAAAGTTATAAAAATAAAGATAAAAAGGCCAGAGGCAAAATGTAGTTAAAGAGAAATGAGCTTATTTAAGTTAGAAAAGCTGGATAGAAACAAGCCAAACTAATGCTGGGCATTCACAAGTAAGAATAAGTCTCTGTATATTTATCTGGGAGCTGAGTGGTGGGCCCCCCAAAATGAAAGAAACCACACATCATTCAGCTCCAAGGACGCCCAAGTCATCAAATTGTACACTGAGCCTATGTTATAAAAATTACATCTTAATTAAAACCCTCACAAGAAACCCAAATCACATTATGCTTCATGTAAAAATTTACATAATTCTTATGCAGCTCTGTTCTAGAAGTGCTGCTCTATGGGCAGAAGAATGGGCCAGTTGATACACTTAACTGACACAAGTCAGTTTCCAGCAGCCACCTCAGACCATAGCAAGCCTTTGGAAGTTACTAAATATAATACTTCTTTGTAAAAATAAGAACAAGGTGATTTATAAATAATGTGATTCCTATAAAAATGAAAACAGATGGACTGGAGAGATGGCTCAGCGGTTAAGAGCACTGGCTGTTTTTCCAGAGGTCCTGAGTTCAATTCCCAGCAACCACATGGTGGCTCACAACCATCTGTAATGAGATCTGATGTCATCTTCTGGCCTGCAGGCAGAACACTGTATACATAAAAATAAACAAACAAATAAACAAGTCTTTAAAAATATAAAAAATAAAAACAGAAATGTGGGAATCACAGTTAAACACATTGATCATCAACATCAACTGGTCAGCCCTGAAAACACACACACAGGTAACTTTACATGTACTCAGATGGTTGTATTGTGTGTGTGTGTGTGTGTGTGTGTGTGTGTGTGTGTGTGTGTGTGCGTGCGCGCGCGCGCGCGCGCGCGCGCGCACGCGCGCATGTGTACATATGAAACAATTAATGGAGGAGACTATGAAAGAAAGCAAGGAGGAGTATGTGGGAGGGTTTGGAGGGAGAAATGGGAAGGAGGAAATGATGTGATTATATTATAATCTAAAAAATGAAGGAAATAAACCATGTTTTTCAGGCTTGCTACTGTTAGAGTGCTCTGAACCCATAGCAGGCAGATGACTTAGTGACTTTACAAGATGAGAGGCATACATGAAAAGGTTATTAAATTTATTCTCTCATGAGTGTCCTGCAGAATCCCTTCCAGACATGAGTGTGGGCAATGATGGTGTCGGTTCCTAATCTCAGTGAGGACCCTAGAAACAAACTACCAGGCAAAGCCTAACACAGGTCCTCACACAACCCTAATATTTTCAGTCACAAGTTGGTATCCATTTGTTAAAGTTCAGTGACAACTGATTTGGAAAATCAGTCTTCGAAGTGCTTGCTGCTGAAGTGTAAGTACTTAAATTCAGTGCCACAACCCACATAACAATCGAGGCATGGTGGCAGGCTTGTAATCCCAGCACTGGGGAACCAGAGCTAGGAGGTTCCCAGTGACATCCTGGTCAGCCAACCATGCCTAATCAGTGAGTCTCAGGCCCCAGTGCAAGACAGTCTCAGAAACCACGGTGGGGCTAAGGAAGTGGCTTGGTGTGTAAAAGCACTGATGCCTGATGACCTGAGTTTGATCTTGAAACCCAAGAAAAAGCCATAAGCAATGACTCATATCTATAATTCCAGCACTCCAACAAGAGATAGAAAGCAGAAACAGGAGTAGTGGTTAGTATAGTGGCAGAAACAAGAGAGATAGTGCCTCAAAACAAGGTCAAAGGTAAGGAGTGACTTCCAAAATGCTGTCTCCATGAGCGTGCTGTGGCATTGGTGTACCTGTTCTCTCTCTCTCCTTCCCCCATCTCTCTCCTCCCTCTCTCTGTCTCTTCCCCTCTCTCTTTTCCTCTCTCTCCCTTTCTCTCTCTCACATACAAACAACAGATGATAGATAGACAGACAGACAGACAGACAGACAGAGTAGGTAGATAGTCATCCTGAGGAATGAGATTTAAGATTGAACTCTGGCCTCCACCAGCATAAGCACACACATGTACACATATAGCCAAAGATAATTACAACACACACATGAACAAACTTGAACACTGATCTACAGTCACTCTCTCTCTCTCTCTCTCTCTCTCTCTCTCTCTCTGTCTCTCTCTGTCTCTCTGTCTCTCGTCTCTCTCTCTTTCTCTCTCTCTCTCTCTCTCTCTCTCTCTCTCTCTCTCTCACACACACACACACACACACACACACACACACACACACACACGCACGCACGCACGCACGCACGCACGATAAATAAAGTTAGTAGATTCCATACTGAAAAACACCACCTAAAGCTGACCTCTGGCCTCCAAACCTATGAGTACATATGCCCATATCCACCCATGCACATCTACACACTACTAACCACACACGCAAAGTTCAGTGGCAACCATTATTTGAATCTCTGAATTATTTTATTCTATATGCAATGCTATACATGTAAGCAATGTGATTTAGAGTACACAGTCCCTTCTTGAACTCATCAGTACTTCTGTGGTTTAAGTCTGCCTGCTGCTGTGAGATGGAATTGGCATGCATTTTTCTCCTGAAATAGAAAGGCATTCTAGGAACACACACCAACCCTCAGTAATCCTTCTGTCCCTGACCCGTGGAGCAAACCATTCTCTCAGGGTTGCACTTTCTGTCTTTCTCAGCAGAGATGCTCTGGAAAACTCAACTGGAAAGGTTTCAAATTGCTCATACTTTACTAATTTTACAAAATATGCTTTGAAGTATTACGATAAATAACTTAAAGGAAATGGCACATTTGAAGTTAGTGAGCAAATGTTTGGGTCCTTAGCCATCAGCACTTGCAGTGTTGCAGCACACACAGCCCTGCTGGCCGCCACTTCTCCCATACCTCTGCATCTGCACTGCTGCTGGAGTTCCGTGGCCTGGATTGAGAGGAAGGGAAGTCCAGGGCACACTAGCATGTGCCTGTGGTGCCAGGTACTTGGGTGACTGAGAGGAGAGAGAACTGCTGGAGTCTGGATACCATTTCAGGACCCTGTCTCAAAAGAGAGAAAAAGAAAAAAAAAAAGGGTAGGAAGCAGAGCAATAACCCCTGAGCATAACAACCTCTTGGCTTGAGGAAATCATCTCTCCTAGGCTGAGGAGAGCAGCCAGTGGAGGCCTGTTACTTACCTCAGTATAAGACCGGTCAGTAGCTCTGTAGGCAACTGATGGCCAGCCTCTTGCACAAGGCTTTCCAGTTTTCACCCCACTATCACTTGTATTGTCTCACTTAAGAGAGGTGCCTCCTGGTCCCCATGCTGCATGTGGCAAAATGGGTGCTCACAGAAATTCAGAAACAGGCCTGAGGGTCCCAGGTGGAATGTTATGTCATGACACCACAATTTGACTTGGAGACTTCTGAATTAAAATCTGAACTCTTTTTTTTTTTTTACATCTGCTAAACCCAGAGAGGAAACAGCAAAGCACAAAGGTTCCAAAGGACAGGAAAGCTATGTACTTTTCCCTGAAAGTGATGTGCATGCTATTTTTTTTGGTCTTATTAATATGCATACAGGTTCACTGTGCTTAAGCAAATAGATTACCAATGTTAGTCTCTTAAGAAAGTCTGGGGAATGAGTGTCTGACACTGGAAGAATACATACAGTTACAACAGGCACCAGATGTTTGACACACTCTTATAAATGTCCATTGTGACCTTGGGCCAAGATTATTTTATCAGGTATTCACAAAGGTTATGAATAAACACGTTTCCTAACACTGGGTCTGGTTTTCCTAATCCCTTATCTGTCTATGTTCCTCAGCTCTGTACTGGAAGAAGAAGCAATATGAAAGCAGCTCTAACCCTAATACTGTCCTTTAAAATACTAATGCGGTCAGCACTCATTAACTGAGCACTTACTATAAATTAGACATTGAAGCCAGAGGCTGGGTCTTCCATAAGTGAAGATCTGTCCTTACATTTATTTGGCTTACAGCTGTAGTTAGCAAAGCAGCCATGAGGAACAGAGGCCCGAGTCCAATGTGAGTTTTATCCTGAGCTCACCCAGATAGCGCTAAACTGCACCCTCCAGACGCCCCCAAACCTGAGAGTGAGGTCCATCCACACAGCTTAGCTTATCACCTTCTCTGGGTGATTCTCAGCTGTGGCCAGGTTTGAAAATCACTGACTTACACCTGTGCAGAGACAATTTTGGAATCAAAACTATGTGAATTGTGTCCAAATTCAGATCGAAGTCTCATGAAAGTTCAAAGTAAAGAAATTTAAAATGGTTTTCTTAATGTTCACAATGTAATGGCTTACTTATCTTAGATTTCAAAAAAAAATGTATGATGAGAAATACATTTCTTTATTTAGAAAAACCCACCTTAGATGTTCCTACATAGTCTTCCTATTGGAAGAAAACCATTTCTGTGGTACGTTCTGTCCTCTCATAGGCAATAACCCAAACTAGGTGTAGCCATGTGACTCCTGTTAACCCAGAACTAGTTTCAGGAGGGATGGATCATCACCCCAGGAGGAACACCTGAAGATTTGATTATCTCGCTTTCTCTCCCAGACCTGTGATCCCTGCTCTAAGAGAGGGGGACAGTGAGGCTAAAGCAGTGAGGCTAAACCCACACAAAGGGAATTTAACATTCAGGGCCACTCACAACATCTATTGTTTTAAGCAGTAACAGATGAGGGTCTCGATTATTCCAGCACAATCTAGTTAGTTTCATGAATACCACCTTCCCAATCCAGTAAATCTCTTTTTTATTTTCTTTTTCTGATCCATATACTGTCTCATCACAGAATTACCAACTATCCTATTAATATTTCCCCCTTTTGCCTCTGTGTTGTCTTTCCTTTCTGTCTTCCTTCCCTACTTAGTAATCCACTTAAAAACCCATTAGGAATATATAAGCAGGATAGTCTGAAGGTCACAAACTGAATGGCAGCTCAATGGATTAGCAGATTTGCTGTATGAAGAGGGATTTAAGCAAATAAATAAATAGAATGAAGAATTGTGGAGCCAGGTTTCCTGCTGCCTGATAAGAAAAATTTAAATATGAAAACAATGGGACAATTGCATTTCAACTGAACTAGAGGTATAGTTAGGAGCTCATGTCAAATATTGATACTTCTGCCATGGTTCTATGCAACGGGAAGCCATAATGGGCCAAGAGCAGTCAGCATGCCAAGCATACAGATTCGTGGCAAAACATTTTCTACCAGCAGAGTAGAAGAGGCCTCAGAAAGCACTATCATCCAGGCTGCAGCCTGGAAGCATGGCTGGTTTTGTTGTTTCTATGTGTGGAGACAATGTGACACTGAGATGCCGAGGCATGAAAAAGCACTCGAAACATGATGGAGCATGTCAAAATGACACAAAAACCAGCTCAAACCACTGGGGATACATACGAGGACTGTGTAAACCGCAAAGCAAATGTGATAGGGATTGATTGTAACCTAACAAAATAGGGAGACAGTGCAGATTTAGGAAAAGAAGGGAATGATGAGAAAGTTCTCCAAGCCAGAGTACACCAGCTATTGAAACAATAGAAACAGAAAACCACCATTTGGCAACAATCATAATAATCATTAGTTCATGCAAAACACACTAGTACATGCCAAAATTTGCAGGCAAAATTGAGAAGACAAGTGGGATAGTTACATAGTCCCAAAGATCTTTGCATAAAAGATGTATTCATTACAAAGGAAGAGAATTACTTTCTAATGCAGCAACCCGGCAGAAACCACCTGGATCAAGTGTAGCATTAACTGGAACATCCTCAAATGAAAATCATGAGGCAGCTGATAGGATGCCAGAAGCATTTCCATTGTCTTAGATATTCCTGCCAAAGATGCATGCATAACCTGACCTGTAGAGGAACAGCAGAATCCCCTAAGCCAAGTGACTACAAGGTAATTTGCCCATTATCTTAGAATGTTATAGTCATAAAAGTCAGGGGAAAACTATGGAATTTTCTGGACTGAAGATGTGTGACAGGCAACATGTGGATAGATCTGTGTTAAATCATTTTGCTAAGAAAGGCATTATCATGGAAATTGGTGAAATCTAAATGTAGTCACTGATGGTACCTGTTAGTTTTTGTCAACCTGACACAAGCTAGGGTCATCTGGGAAGAGGGAACCTCAACTGAGAAAGATTGGCCTGCAGGCAAATCTGTGGGGGTATTTTCTTAATTGATTGCTGTGGGACAGCCCAGTCCTCTGTGGGTGGAGCCACCCCCCAGGTGGCCTTCGGGTATATAAGAAATCAGTGTTCTACAGGAATTCTTTGAACTTTCCTTGCAGCATTCCTATAATTCTGAAATTGTTTCTAAAATATAAGAGTCTCCCTAGTACAATTTGTAATGCTTTTTGTAGACTTCATTTTGAGTTCGTGCTGTAAACAGAAAAGCTGTAGTAAGTTTGCCAAGATCCTCCAGTTACATGGAGTGATGTTTGTTTGATTGCTTATTAATTTTGTGGCAGGGTCTCACTCTGTAGATCAGGCTGATCTCAAACTCATGATTCTCCTACCTCAGTCTCCTCAGTGTCCTGAGACCATAGGCACACAACCCCATACCTGAAGTTTCTTGATTTCTAATGAAGTATCTGAATCTGACAATCCCAACTTTTTAAAGCTACTTATATTATCTTCCATATTTAAGACTTCACAATTTTTCAGTGTTTTCAGAACAGAGAAGGGTTTCGTGGTAATATGCATTTGAGAATTAGACATGCATACAATATGAGATTTACAAAGAAATTGTTTTCATTTGAGTCTCTGGTTCTGTGAATAGATATCCAAAGTGTAGGATAAAAGACCAGAGCCCACTTCCAGGTTTAAAAATCCACCAAAATCCACCAATCCCTGAGCTTAAATCCCACAATCACCAATCCCCAGGCTGAAAATCTCCACCCTAGAAAACTCCCTACAGTTCCCTGCTGCTTCTCATCCAAGAAGAGGCAGCCATCCTCATGTGTCTTTCCCAATAAATCTCTTGTGTGAGGTTTGTTGTGCTGTGTGACTTTGTGGTATTCCTTGGCTTCTGACTGCCAGGAAACCTTTCCCCTCAGAGCTACAACACTTCCATTGAGAAAGCCTTCCCTCTCAGAGCTGTAACACTTCCATTGGGAAAGCCTTTCCCTTCAGAGCTGTAACACTTCCATTGGGAAAGCCTTTCCCTTCAGAGCTGTAACACTTCCATTGGGAAAGCCTTTCCCTTCAGAGCTGTAACACTTCCATTGGGAAAGCCTTTCCCTTCAGAGCTGTAACACTTCCATTGAGAAAACCTTCCCTCTCAGAGCTGTAACACTTCCATTGGGAAAGCCTTCCCTCTCAGAGCTGTAACACTTCCATTGGGAAAGCCTTTCCCTTCAGAGCTGCAACACTTCCATTGGGAAAGCCTTTCCCTTCAGAGCTGTAACACTTACACAGAGCACATGCCAACAGAATATTACTCAGGTAACTTTCAAGTTCAAAATAAAAATGGAAAAAGTCTCCAAACAATGAGCCCTTTCTTCCCACTTGACACTTCAATTGTCTCTGTAATGGCTCTCTCTAAATACAATCTCATTCCAAGCCACTGGGGATTAGAGTGTTATCATATAACTTGTGAAGGACTATGAGTCGGAACAGAACATTACTTATTACTTACTGAAGGGCATTCATAGTGCCTGGATTAGGCCCTTCACTAATAATGACATCTGTCTGTACTTTACTTAAAAGAAATGAAAGTCCTTCTATGGCAAGGTTTTCTAGTAAAAGTTTCAGATTCATGTGAACAACTTCAGGGTTGGAGAAATAACTTCTTTGTCCACTAATTCATATGTTGATTGAGTCTGGGCATTGTGTACTGAGAGGCTGAATTGTTAAATTCTAGCTTGGGCTCTTAACTTCCATGGTTTCCCTTGGTTTTCTCCTTCCTTCCTTCCTTCCTTCCTTCCTTCCTTCCTTCCTTCCTTCCTTCCTTCCTTCCCCCTCCCTCCTTCCTTCCTCCTTCCTTTTTCCTTTTTTAAACTTTCTGTTTATTTATTCATTGTATCTTTCACATTATACATCTTGATTCCATTCATTTCCCATCTCTGTGTATCCTCCCTCTGCCCTTGTAGCCCCCCAATAAAATTTAAGAGAAAAAAGAAAGAAAAAGGGGGTAGGAATATCATCACGGAAGCTGTAGTGTGACAGAGTGAGCCACACTGTAAACTCATTTGCATATAAATCTTTACTTGCAAGTGTTCATTGCAGAGAGTTATTGGTCTGGTCCAAAGCCTCTGGTTTCTGCTACACTATTGATGCTGAGCCCTCACTGGGTCTCCTCTTAGTTATCCTGCTCTTGCTCTATGTTGTAGAAATCCTGCAGTTTTGGGTCTGTAGGATTGGTTCCTTCACATTCCCCAGCAGATCACAGATGAGATGGACATTAAGGTGGGCCAACACATAACCCTGGTTCTGGGCCTTGCTTGGTAGTTTCAGGGTTGGTCAGCCCACCAGCTTTCCCCTGTCCTCACTACCAAGGTGAGCTCTCCTGCATTGCCGTGGTGAGTTCACCCATTGCGGTGATGGGAGGAGGGGGCATTTCTCCTGCTTTTGTGTCCTCAGGGTCTCCCACACCTACATCTTCAGGGCCAGGTCTACTGTGTTGCCCAGGTGTGGCTTAGGGGCCACTCTCCCAAGTGCTGCAGCAGATGAGAGCAAGGCTAGCTCTCCCAGTTTTATGACCTCAAGGCCAGCTCTCCCACCTGCCTCAGGCGTTGATGGGTGGTGGGGGTAGGGAGGGCATCGCTCCACGATGCATACATACTTCCACATAACAGATGAGTAATGAGGACAGTTCTTTTGTTTTGTTTTGAAGTCAGGATACAGTGGGTCTTGAAGAGGTATCTGCCTTGTATGGTAGACATTAAAAATATCCTTATCTAGGCAAATTGAGTCCCCATCTCAATCACAATATCATGGCCACAATTCCTAGAGAAGCAAGATGGCACTGAAAATCACAGCTTTGAGAAATGCCCTTCCCCAGATCCAAATCATTATAAGGGAAAGCTGTGGTAAATAATAAATACACAGCAGAGCATAGAATACGACTCAGCCACAACTCTCAAAAAAACAATGGGTATATTTTTATATATAGTTTGTATATGATATATATATATATATATATTTACATACATATATATTATATAATATATATTATATATAGGATGTATAGAGAGTGAGTGTAAAATTCACTTATTGCAGTATTATTTATACTATACAAAAATTAAAAATAACTTTAATGTTTACCACAAGGGAGTGGTAAAATAACATTGGCATATGCATATGATAGAAAAATGTGAGACGTGAGAAAATTCACTGTTATTTTTGGTAATGGTAAGTCAAGTTTTTTAGAGCAACTGTCACATAGAATGCAATGTAAGATGCTGTGATATATATCTGACAAATGAAAAAGGCCTCCAAGTAAAAGCAGGAAGCAGACAGAGAAGGGAAGAATGCAGAACTTGTATGGGTTGGGGGAAGGGAAAGAAATCAAAACTCGCAGCAGTAAAGAGTATAACAGAGCCCTGCAGTAAGAACTGCAAGACATATACCTCTTCAAGACCTACTGTATCCTGACTGAAAAACAAAACATCACCCCGAAGCATGATATTAAACCTCCTAAAACTGATGCTGACCCACCTCGGCAGAATGCCCAAGGAAGGAGGAAGTCCTTCAGGTAGGCTGAGCGGGGGAACTCCAACCTGGGGGTTGAGGGGAGCCGTTTTTTAAACTCCAAAGCAGTAACTCTTACAGACATTTTTCCTCAAAATGATATCAAATGTGTGTGCCAAAAGAACTTTATGCCAGCTGGATGGTGGAGAAACACATCTTTAATCCCAGCACTTGGGAGGCAGAGGCAGGTAGATCTCTGTGAGTTCGAGACCAGCCTGGTCTACAAGAGGAGTTCCAGGACAGGGACTTCCAAAACTATACAGGGAAAGCCTGTCTTGAAATTTGAAAAATAAAAACAAAACAAAAGAACTTTACACCATGAATTTGTTAAGATGATGATCAAAGAGAAAGTGCACTTATTCATACTGAAATGGCAAGAAGGCTTACTCAAGAGGGCGGGTCTTCAACATTTGTCTCAAAGCACCTTCTCACACAACTTTTCAAAGACAATGGGAAGCACACAGCCCAAAACAAGCAGAAATCTTGTTTGGGCATCATGAGCCAACAGAGCAGAAACAGCAAGAAGCAGGACAAGGCTCTCACACAATGGAAATACTGGAATTATCAGATCTAAGCTTGAAAATATTGGGGGTGATCTTGGGGGAAAAAGTTAAAACTTTAAGAAAAGGTCTAGAAATGAAACCAGTAACTCAAATTGCAAATTCGATATTAGAATTGAACAATAGCTTTAGTACAAACATTCACAACATAGCAGGAGAAAAGAATGAGAAAAGATGAGGGCGGGGTGAAAGCAAGATCAAGAAGTACAGACTATAGGATAACAACATTTGATGTATGTTATAAATATTTTCAATGTGCTGGAAGTAACTGCCAATGAAACATCTTATGTACATCTCACTAAATAGTAGCTTTCGGATAAAAGACGATTAGATAGAGGAAAATGACAATTCATTATCACCTTGACCCTGATGAGTCCTTGCATGGCTTCCAGGGATGGACCTGCCTGGGCCAGGAATGAAGAAATGACAGACATGCACAGAAAGCTGGAACTGGGTAGAGTGCGCTCTCTGGTTGAGAAACCATGGCGCCCAGGAAGCTTAATATGTTTGTTATATGCATTTAAACAGAGAAGGGGGGTAATGACTAGAGCTGAACAGGAGGCGGGGCTTATGGTGTGTAGGTGGATCAAGGGGACGGGTGTAGATAATCCTGGTAGGAGCACTTTCTGTAGGGGAGGGCTCTTCGGCAATAAATATCTGTGGGAGGGAAGCTATGGTGGGCATTTTCTACACAGACCTTCAATACTTGCACTCTGACCCCAAGGAAGGCTTTGCCATCCCTTTAAGCCTCACCCTGGGTTGGTGAGGGGAACTTTGACATTGTCTTTGTGGCTGTTCTATTGCTAGGAAGAGACACCATGACCAAGGCAACTCATGAAAGAAGGCATTTAATTAGTTGGGGGGTGGCTTGCTTACAATTTCAGAGGTGTAGTCCATTATCACCATGGTGGGGAGCATGGTGGCAGACAGGCATGTTGCTGAAGAAGTAGCTGAGAGTTCTACAGCCTGAACCCCAAGCAGAGACAGGGAGAAAGAGACACACTTGGCCTGGTGTGAGGTTTTGAAATCTCAAGGTCTACCCCAATGACACTTCCTCCAACAAGGCCACACACCCCCTAATCCTTCTAATTCCTCTTAAATAGTGCCACTGCCAGATGACTAAGTATTTAAATATATGTGCCTATGGGACCATTCTTATTCAAATCACCACAGCCATTTCCCCTGGGTCTGAGGCTAGGATCCTTTACTTGGTTGTTCACCTGGGAACAGTACACAGTCTCTGAGGACTTCACACACTCAGTTCCTCCACTCCCTAGAGGCCCCATGCTAAGAAATTCTGAAGACAATCTTGTAATGTAAGAATTAGACTGTAATAAACTCAGATAGAAGGCTTGTGGTGTGAGAGGTTGTTAGATACAAGAGAAGGGAGAGAGAATGGCAACTGGACCAGGAGAAGGGGTGGTGGTATAAGGCAGGGGATAAAACAGATTTGGATGAGCCAGCTTGGAATGACAACATCTTCTTACCCCCTGTAACACACAAGCTTCAAGAAAAAAACTGACAGGCACCTAAATGAAGAATTAGTCCTACCAACATTAAATGAATCAGTAAGACAGATTACAGGGCACAATTATGTCAATTTATAGGCATGAAGGAAGGGGAAACGTCCTGGACTGGGGTGACAAAGGTGACAAATGTCTAGAAATGCCTTCACAGTCATGCCAGAGGTTTGCCTGCTAGGGTATTCTAGAACTTGTCAAGTCAGTGATCAATCATAGAAACCTGATTTTAATTCCATCTCATGGATGAGAAAACTGAGGCTCCAGGAAGTAAGGTAAGGTGTCCAAGGTCACAAGAGCTCGTATGTGGCAGCACTGGGATTCAGAGTCGGGCATTCTGGCTTCAGAGAGCATATGCTCACTGTTATGTTATGCCCAGATCGTGAAATCCGCCCCCCCAAAACAACGAGGACACTGAATCCCATATGTAAAAGCAAAGAGCCTTTATTCAAGCTCGAGTCTCCATCTGTTTGAGAGCAAAGTGCCCATCTAAGGTGGGATAGGGTTTTTGTCATAGTAGAGGTTGGGGGTGAAGGGAGTTTTAGGGTTCAAGACCCTGACTGGCTGACATTTGTCTGTGGGTGTGTGCTTCAGCAAAGGTACATCAAGTGATCCAATCTACAATGGTTGGAACTTAGAAATTTTCTTTGGTCTCTTCCTGGGTGGTGCCCAGGTGGTCCCAGCTCGTGGTCTCAGCTGGAGTCAGGTGTTGCCCGAAGGTAAAGTGAAACTTCAGGCCTTCTTTCTGGTTGGTCTCCACTGAGCCTTGGCATGGCCGCAGTGCAGCCAAGTGACGGGTGACGGGTGAAGGTGTGTGCCAAGTTGCCCTGGGCCCACACTTAGCAGCTACATGTCACTGCATCTGCTATGTCATACTCGTGCATGATTTTATTTTCCTGTTACAACCCCTCTGCTCTGCTGCTAGGTTCAGTTGAATGGGTCTAAACCTTAGCCCCTCCTATCCGAATCCACATCCTTTCTGTCCCTTGTTAGAAAACAGCCTTAATTAAATAAGTTAAAGTAGTAGTCCAAAATAACAGCCTTAAAACTTTCAGTGGGGTGTCTTTTTCTCAGTTGGATCATCTATAATTTCTTCCAGGGGCATTTCCCATGTCCAAGCCCATACTTCTCTTGTTAAAATTTATTCTTTTCTTTAATTATTTATTTTTATTTCATGTGCATTCATGTTTTGCCTGCATGTATAATTGTGTGAAGGTGTCAGATCCCCTGGAAGTGGAGTTACAGGCAGTTGTGAGGCGTCATGTGGTTGCTGGGAATTGAACCTGGCTCCTCTGGAAGAGCAGCCAGTGATCTTATCCACTGAGCCACCTCTCCAGCCCATTAAGTTTATCCATAGGCATTTTGTTCTTTTTGATGCTATTGTAAATGGAATTGTTTTCTTAATTTTACATTTAAATACTCAAGGACTGGGAACCCAAGTGAAAGGTAGAGCACTTGCCTGGAATGTGCAAGACCCTGAGTTTGGTCTGCAGTGCCCTAAAAGACACGTGCAATTATTCATTATTAGTATGTGGAGAATTGAGTTTTGTATATCCATCATGGATCCTGCAACTCATTTATTAATTCTAGTATCTGTGATTATGTGCATATTCCTTATTATTTTCTATATTTAAGATCATGTCATCTATAAATGACCATTGACTGTTGAATATTGAATTTGGCTGTCAAAAATCCTGCTTGCCATGGAGAAAGAGGGAGAAGTCTTGTCTATCAGTAGCAGGGAGAATGATTTTTTATCAGAAAATTTGCTGGAATGAATGATTAAGCCTTGGCTCATGCACAGATTTTGCCCCAGTGGCATTTAGCATTAGCTGACTTTTTTTAGCTGTCACAATCTGAGGGGCCATGGCAGAGAAATGCTAGCTAGCTAGCATCAGTTCCTAGAATCCAAGTGTGCTGCAGAATACCTGACAGTGCATAAGACCTACCCTTCAAGTAGCTACCCTACCAAAAATATCAATAACACTGTGCTTGGAAACTCTGAATAAAGCATCCTGTTCCCTCACTGGTCCAAGAGATGTCCCTTTCTATAAGATGATGAAGTGTGGGGTGAATTTTGAAGACTGATTTCTCAGCCTGTAGGGGTTATCCGGTGGAGGCAATATCCTCAGAGCAGAATCAGAAATGTTAAGAACAACTCAACCAAGGGTGTCTGACCCTGATCACTTCAGAGGCCATCAGCATGGCACAGGACATGAGATTTTCACGAAGCTGTCCTGATCATTAACAAATGTCTGGAAAACACACAACAGGAACAGACTATCGGTAAAGTTGCAGTAATGCCTCCGACCCTGAAAGCACACCCATCCCTGCTTCTATTTGTAGGTTGGGTCACCTGAATGCTTCTTAGATGCTAGAGGCAGCTGGCTACATCTGTAAACACATGTTATACAAGGAGTTAGGGTGAGAAATCCTCTTAGGTTTGAAGAAAGGAGTCTTGACCTGGTGGTATGAGCTCATTAAAATATATATATATATATATATATATATATATATATATATGCTACAAGACACCTCGGTATGGGGCTTGCCTTGGATTAGAAGTGTCATTAGCTGTGAGGTAGACCTGCTTCTAAGAATCAGTGGCCCAGAGTGAACCAAGACACCTGTGAACTGGCTCATCAATCCTGTTCTGCCAACATTTGGCTAATTTAAATTAAGGAAATACAAGCAATGGTGTATAGCTTTTCTTTTTTATTTCCCCTTAATTTCCCCCTCCCTTTGGTAAAACATTTAAAAGATCTGTGGTTTTGTTTGAAAATGAAAGTTGACAATTGTAAAGCAATAAGCAACAGCCCTGGTCAACTGAAAGCAAATACTAAGAGTGTATTTGGTCAAATGGCTTTGATAACACATATTTGCAGATATAGCCAGTTGCCCTTAGCATCTAAGAAGCAAGTTCTGTAGCTACAAACAAGTCAGGTGATCCAAACTGCAAATGAAAGCCTGGATGGGTGTGCTCTCAGGGTCAGAAACATTATTGAATCTTTACCACTAGCTTGTTGTGTGTTCCCAGCCTTCTATTAATGATCAGGTCCAGCCAGCCTGGTTGGTCCTAGCACCATTTCAAAGAGAGGGAAGAGTCATATTCTCTAAGGATCAGGAATGTTGGAGATGGTTAAAGGCAGTTGGGACTAGAATGCTGGAAGTGTGGAGATTTCCAGGCTGTGTGTGCTTAAAGAAGGAAGAATGCTTTAAGATGATGCGAAAAGAGTGTCAGGATCAACACCCTGTATGTAACTTATCTTGCTTAGTAATGAGTACATGGAATGTGAGCAAATTTGCCAGTTATAAGACCACACCACAGCTAACACTGGGGAAGTGCAGAAATCACAAAGTCAGTACCCTAGGAAATGCAAGCCCCCTGCTTGCAAATTCTTTAGTGCTACTGTCTCAGGAGTCCAAGCAGAGCATCCAGACATTCATCATATCTGCCTTGCTAGTTGGTCAGTAGATAGATTCCTGTAAACCACTGAACTCTTCCATGTCAATCCAGAACCCACTGGAGCACTAGATTCTTTGTGACTGGCTGAAGTCATTCCTGTTTAGCAAATAAAGTGAATATCACTTAGCACTCCCTACATGCCAGGTCCAGGATTGGCCATCTGCCCAGTGAACTCCTTTCCTGCTCTGGAACCTCTTGTACTTGTCATTTTCATGCTTAAAGTTCATTGATATTCCTGGATCAAGTCAAGCAAGAATTCTGTTTCAGTTATTTCTGTTGCTGAGACAACTCCCTTGAGAAAAGCAATTCAAGGGAGGATGGGTTCATTGTGGCTTACAGTTTGAGGAGACACCATTCAGCATGATGGGGAAGGTATGGGGGGCAGGAGGTAGCTAGTCACAATGTGTCCATTTAAGTAGCAGAGAGAGGGTGCAGGTTGCCCCTGGATTCACATTCTCTATTTCTTTTATGTCAGCCCAGGCCTGGCCTTTGGGATGGTGCCACCCACATTCAGGGTAGGCCTTCCTTCCCCAGTAAAACTTCTCTAGAAACACAGATATACCCAGAAGTGTGTCTCTTAGGAGTCTCCTAGTCTCATCAAGTTGACCATGAAGTTTAACCTTCACAACTTCTATTTTATTCTGTTGATTTGTGACCTACTTGAGAAGCACTGCACTAGGTAGGCATTTAATAAATGTTCATTAAATGAGTGATGTCTTAGAGCAGAATACCAAAGACAATGGCTTATAAACAACAGAGATTTATCTGCCACAACCCTGGAGACTGGTTATGTCTGAGATTAAGGTGTCAGCCGATGTGATGTCTTGAAAGTACTTCTTCATTCCTAGGCTATACTTTCTTGTTATTTTCTATATACCATAGATGAGAGATAGGGAAACCATAAAAAGGCCACTGATGTCATTCATGAAGCCCTGCCAACAAGAGCTAATCTCCTTCCAAAAGCCAGCCTGGTATTGGGAATAGGCTTTGCCATGTAAATGGAGGGTTGGGGTACTGTAAACATTTCATGTACAGCAAATGGGATTGGGTTAAATACAGTCAAGGCAATGGGTTGGCTCTAATTTGATGGAGGGTTAAAAGTGCACCCTGTAGTAATATTGTCCAATGGAAGTTCCTGTCAGAAGGACTATCCTATATCTAGACTGCCTAATGTGGCTTTTGGGTGGGGCACTTGAGCACAGTGTGACTTTGGAACTCAATATTTAAATATTAGATGAAAGTTAAGTCTAAAACGGTATTATTATAGTTTTGGGTTTTAACCATATTAATTAAGTCAGTTTCTCTAAGAGCAGTACCTCAAATGCAGACTTTGGTTGAGTTGAGGAGCCAGTGCTATCGATCATAACAGTAGTTATAAACGAGTAAAATTATCTCAAATTTCTAACTTCTGAGTGGTTTTATGAAATTGCACATTCAGAGTTCCTCAAATAAAATGAAGTTTACTAATTGCCGTGATAAAGATCTATTAGACTTTAGAAGACATGCCCCTTAAACTTGCAATCTTTTCCTGGGGATTTCTTCTCATCTATTCCACTCCATAAGGCATATTTACAAGGAGAGTCATTGAACAATGAGTGGCAAAAGACAATATAAAAGTCCATTGATGGAAGCAGACTGGATGAATTGTGTATGATACTGTATTGGGCACAATAAGGCTGCCCAAAATGTCTATTCTAGTTCCTGGATCCTGTGAATATGTGACTGTGGCTGAGGGGACTTTGCAGCTGGTGACTGGGTCATGGTCCCCAGGAGGAGAGATTATCATGGGTTATCAACGTGGGCCCAGTGCAATGAAAGGCATAAATGTAAGAGTGGTGGAATGGATGTGACATAAAAATTCCTGTCATAAAACTGCCAGCTGGAGCTCATGAGCCAAAGAACACAGTGGCCACTAAAGCAAAAAGCCAGGAAGACCTACTTTACACTTCTGACTTCTAGAACTATAAGACAATAAATATGTTGCTTTAAGCAGCAAAGTTTGTGTCAATTTGTAATAGAAGCAATAGGTATTTCATATATGCATTGGAATACTATGCAAGTGTTTAAAATAATAAAGATCATGTCTGTGTTTGTGAATGGAAAGGCCTCCAAGATATATTATTATTTGGGAAAAAAGTCAAGGTTCAGACTATTACTGGATCTTCTTTTAGTCTAGCCCCATGTTGGAACACCAAAATGTTGTTGGTTGTTTTTTTTTCCTTCTTACTTCTTCTGTTTTGCAATTTGTTCTTTACTCTTTGCAGGTACACCACCCAACTCCTAAATAAATATTCACACAGAAGCTTATTATTTCTTATAAATTCCTGTCCTTAGCTTGACTTGTTTCTAGCCAGCTCTTCTTAACTTAAATTATCCCATCTACCTTTTGCCTCTGGGCTTTCCCCTTTTCTTCCTTCTGTGTATCTTACTTCTGCTCTTACTCTGCGTCTGGCTGTGTGGCTAGGTGGATATCCCCTAGTGTCCTCCCCCCTTATCCTTGCTCCTTTATTCTCCTCATTTCTTCTCCTATTCATTCTCTCTGCCTGCTGGCTCTGCCTATCCTTTCTCCTGCTGTGCTATTGGCCATTCAGCTCTTTATTAGACCAATCAGGTGTTTTAGACAGGCAAAGAATCACAGCTTCACAGAGTTAAACACATTCAACATAAAAGAATGCAACACATCTTTGCATCATTAAAACAAATGTTCCACAGCATAAACAAATGTAACACACCTTAAAATAATTTTTCACAACACCAGAAAATGTTAACATCATGGTATTCTGTTGTTGTGTGAGGTATACACAAAGGGCATGCATTTCTAGAAAGCAAGACAATACAGAACATCCTAATGAGGAAATCCAAAATTCAAAACTTTTTAATAGTTACCATGGCACCCCAAGTAGAAGACTCCACAGCTGACCTTATAAGACTGCTTAATGTCAAAAGACAGGTGCACTAAAATATCAGATAAGGGTTCCTCACTCTGCTGTAGTGATTACCTTTGGGAAGAGGCACTGTGGAGAAGGGATGGTCACATTACAAGAGGATCTTATCACCACATACCCTCTAAACTGTATAGTATGTTTCTAGAATCTTCACTGTGTAGAAAAAAATCAGTTCCCATAACTGAATTCCCAAATTCTTTTGGAGACAAGACAAAGAAAGCACACACACACACACACACACACACACACACACACACACACACACTCACACACACACACACACACACACACACACACACACACACACACACGCGCGCACTCGCAAATGGTGTTGTGTTTGCAGGTGCACTGCTCTGAGCTTCTGGGCGAGCAGATCAATCATGGGGGTCTAGGTAAACAATTAGCTGCCAGGGGTGGGAGCTGTACCCAAAGCAGCCAGCCTGGAAGGTCAGATGGAAGCTTGTAACACAAATTCTAATTGGTATTAATAATAAAAAAGCAGAGGCAGATATTGGGGTTTAAGCTGAAGATCAGAGAAGCAAAGCTTTCACCTCTCCCAGTGCTCAGAACGAAAGGTGATCCTGTCCTCAGACTGCAACTCCAGACTGCTTTCCCTTAAAAGGCATCAATCAAGCCCTGCTGCACCATTGTCCTTTCATATACTTAAAATCTGTAGAAGGCAACTGTGATCATTTTTCTTCTCTACATGACACTCCAAATCCTTGGGAAGGGCAACTGTGATCTTTTCCCCTTCGCTAAAATTCCTGTGTCTTCAGGGACACAGGGGTGGGGGACAAAGCTGATTATGAAGGCCCAGTTCGTCCTCAATGACCATTAAGCCTGCTCCTGTCTGACTAGCTACCTCCAACATCTTCAGAAGTGTTGGTTCATGATCATCTGGCATTGTGGCAGACAGCCCTCATGGTATTGAGTTGCTTACCTTATGGCAACCAGGAAGCAGGGGACTTGGGAAAAGAGACAGGGCTTCTTATGTCTCCTTCCAGGGCACACCCCAATGGCCTAACTTCCTTCAGCCAGGCCCTGTGCCCTAACCTTTCCATTACCTCCTAGTTGCACTACTGGCAAGTGACCAACTTTTCAACATGCATTTACTGGGGGTGTTAAGATCCAAACCATAGTAAGTAATGACTCCTGACTCATTAAATTCAAGACTTCTCAAAGCAAGAAGAGAATCCCCCAGGTCTTCAAAATCATGGTTGTATTGCGTTAAATGACACTATCCCTCAAACTTTACTTTACTTATCTGTAAGTTATAGATAAACAATGGGCTCAGAAGGGTCCAGACAAATGGTTTCCAGCTACTTGCATCACTAGTAGCTTCTTCACAGCTGGTGGGAGGCCATCTGAGTATACCTGGAAAGATGACAGGCCTAGAGCACCCTGGAGTCCTCTGTGCTTCTGCCCCTGAGCCTAGGGTGGCTTCCAGGCACAGCATTGAAGCAGACTAGCACTGAGAAAGCATAGAAATGGTGGGAAGAAGGGCCAGATTATTCATGGGGGCAGGGCTGCCAAGGCCTCACACTGACAGTGGCAGGGGTGGAAGTATTAGAAGGCTATCTTGTTGAGATAAGGAGAAAGCCATAGGAGCCATGACAGAACACCTCCTTAGCATCCACCTGTCTTGATACGATACTCACAGAAGCCTTTGGTCCACTGAGACAGCTCAGAGAATTCAATGCCACGTGCATGGGTAGCTCAATGGTTGATGTAAGCAACCATATGAGAGGTTTGAGAGATGACTCAGTGGTTAAGAGTATATACTACTCTTGCAGAGGACAAGTTCAGTTCCCAGCACCTACAATGACAGCTCATAACTTCCTGTAATTCTAGCCCCAGAGGATCCTTCTCCCTCTTCGAGCCTACACACACACACACACACACACACACACACACACACACACACACACACCACTAAAAAAAGTGTTTCTAAGCTATGTCAGTACTGAAATGATGCTAGGGCCATAGAGTACATAAGTAGTCATTTGTGCAGTACAGAAAGTGTTCTTCTGGAAATGGGCTCATTGACCTCGTGAGCAGCTAGCTTTGTCCTTTAAGTGTGAGCTAGTGGTTTGCTCCTTGTCTTTCCCTTTCTGCCTTAATCTTAAGTTTGCTTTAGTTGTGTGCCATTGGGAAGATGAACTGCACACAAATGGTTCAGGATATAGTTGACCTGTTTTGCTTTCCAAAAACATGCTTTATTGGTAAATACTTAACTTTCATCCATCAAATTTGCTATGGAATGGAGATAGGGGGTAGTGATGGGGTGGGAATTATGGCTGCCGCAGGAAACATTTTTCTTGCTTTTTCTTGCTCTTTGATGGGAGCAGTGCTATTCCCACTATGGTGACAGGCAAGGAAAGTAAGGAAGAGTCCATAGGCTGAAGACAGGTTGTTTTAAACCTGCTGAAAACTGATAATTCAATAGGTAGACCTGTCCAACACTAGAGTAAAAGGCAAGAGGAATTCTCTTACTTGTTCCAACATATTGAAAAGGATCTCTTCTTTCTGCTGTGATAACAGGGCTGGGAGCTTAGATATGGTAACCTCTCTGGAATCTCACCCTGTGGGATGCCTGATACTAGAGTAGAACGACTCACCCTTACACCCAAGCCTGGATTCCACATGGCTAATGTGGCTTGGTCCAACCTTTAAAGCTGAGTTGTTCATAATCAGGTCAGGTAACCTGAATGAGCCACACCCATCTCTTTACGCAGGATTCCATTCAAAGACAGTTACAATCATTGACCAAATCAAGTGGAGTTTTACACTGAATAAACAGTCACATTCAACTATGAGGACTTGACACCAAAGGGGCCATGGTTGAATTAAACCGAAGCTCATTTCTCTGTCTTGAACAAGAATTCTGGATGAAGACTGTCTGGGGCTGATATGGCAGCTCTAAACATTATTCTACACTGTGGCCCTCATCCTCAAGTCCATAAGTTCCAGCTATCACAATGTGCTCTGAGAAACAGAAGGCAGGATGGCCCAAGGGAAAAGTGTGCTCAGCAGCTGAGTTAGTGTTTTAAAAGATGCTTCTCAGAAATTCAATCATTTTTCCTGTGAGTCAATGATCAAAATTGAAACATATTTTGAGCCTTTCTACCTGGAAGCCTGGGAAAATTTGGACACATCATTTCTCTTAAAAAAAAAAACCTGTTTCTGAGAAGCAAGATGAGAATAGATATTGGGTAGGCATGTGCCACATATCTGTGAATATATGAAAACATAAAAGGAGACACGGCAGGGATAATACTGTAGAAGCCATCAAGATGCCTAGAAGCCTGGCTATCAGGCCCAGTGGCTGGCAGATGACAATGACTTCTGATAACACTGCGACTCTAGCATCTGTGATAAACTTGTCCAGTATGGAACCCAACTCAGAAAGCTTCAGCACTTACTCCAAGGATGGTGTTGGAATGGGTAAGGTACTAGTTGAGTGTGCACGAATCTTTCAGTCAGAATCGTTTGATTTTAAGAAATATATATTTAAATGAAACTATTATGTCATTAAATGTATATCAACTGTATTGGACATCTTCAAGTAAATTTTTCACACCTAACAAGCTGCTTGCTTCCTATGTGTAAGGAATTGTGTTGATAACTGAAACACTGTTTTAAGCTACAATGAACAAAACAACAACAACAACAATAAATTAGCTTATCACTGTCAGGAGCACAGCAAGAAAGTCCATGTGCCCAAAGATCTCCAGGAAAACCAGAAATGTTAAATACACAGGAATGTCTTCCCAAAGGAACAGATGTAAAGCCTGTTTTTACATCCAGAAAGCTGGTTGGAGGTGTCTGGTGATCTGTGTTATCTGTTGGTCTAGGCCATATCAAACTCCTACAACCAGGACTAGAGGTGGATAGTAATCTAAATGACCCCTACAGCCAGGGGCTCCCCAAGCTCACACAACCAGGACTGGAGATACCCTTACATTATCTGTATAGCCAGAGGCTCCCCAAGCTCCCACAGCCAGGACCTGTGCTGGCTAACAGTCCAAATGACCTCTATGCTATCTGTATGACCAAGACCAGGCTAGACCCTTCCTTATGCCCTTAAGCTAGTATAAGTAGCCTATCTCTAGAACCCATCTTCTTGGAAGAAATGATCTGTGGCCTGAGTTAAGCTTCGATGTAATTATGCTTCCTTGTAAACTGGGGATTGTATGAAACCAGGAAACTTTTTTCATAATCATACTGGGTTTAAATTTGTTGGGAATAAACTGCCTGGTATCAGGCACCCTGGAATCTTGATCCAGGTTTATGAAGTCAATCTGAATTGAGCTTTCATTCTTACCTTTTCATGGTTCACTTCTCTGCCTTCTGTGACCACCTGCAGGGTCCCCCTCATGTAATAAAAGAAATTACACTAAATCTTACTGCTTGTTTCATCCCAATATTGAACATTTTAACATATGTCTTGTGTTAAAAACTGTTCCTGCAGGGTGTTCTTGGCGCACGCCTTTAATCCCAGCACTCGGGAGGCAGAGGCAGGTGGATCTCTGTGAGTTTGAGACCAGCCTGGTCTCCAGAGGGAGAGCCAGGATAGGCTCCAAAGCTACACAGAGAAACCCTGTATCGAAAAAACCACAAAAAACCCCCAAAAACAAAAAAACAAACAACAAAAAAGTTCCTACCATCTTCTATACTTTCCCCATCACTCGTACACACATGCACACACATTAACACACTTGCACATACATGCACTCATACACACACGCTCACACATTAACACACTTGCACTTACATGCACTCATACACACACGCACACACATTAACACACTTGCACATACATGCACTCATACACAACCGCACACACATTAACACACTTGCACATACATGCACTCATACACACACGCACACACATTAACACACTTGCACATACATGCACTCATACACACCCGCACACACATTAACACACTTGCACATACATGCACTCATACACAACCGCACACACATTAACACACTTGCACATACATGCACTGGTACACACACGCACACACATTAACACACTTGCACATACATGCACTGGTACACACACGCACACACATTAACACACTTGCACATACATGCACTCATACACAACCGCACACACATTAACACACTTGCACATACATGCACTGGTACACACACGCACACACATTAACACACTTGCACATACATGCACTGGTACACACACGCACACACATTAACACACTTGCACATACATGCACTCATACACAACCGCACACACATTAACACACTTGCACATACATGCACTGGTACACACACGCACACACATTAACACACTTGCACATACATGCACTGGTACACACACGCACACACATTAACACACTTGCACATACATGCACTCATACACACCCGCACACACATTAACACACTTGCACTTACATGCACTCATACACACACGCACACACATTAACACACTTGCACATACATGCACTCGTACACACATGCACATAAATTAACGCACTCGCACATACATGCTATTTACTTTTCTTTCCCATCCCCCACAGTGTTATTTATTTTTCTCCTTGCTGTGACAAAAACCTGACAGGAATAACTTAACAGGAGAAGAATTTACTTTGACCCCATGCTTCAGAGGGATTTCAGCCAATCATGGTAAGACATGGTGGCAGGAAATACTCTATGTTGGCAGGAGATGGAAGCTTCCTCCATCTTGGCTAATCAGGAAGCAGAGATCTCAGGCTTGAACTAGAGTGGGTAATAGGCATTGACAGCCCGCCTCCAGTGACCTGGCTTCCACCAGCCAGGCATCATGACCTTCAAAACAGAAGACAGGCTGAGGACCAGGTCCTCTAGACATAAGCCTGTGGGAGACATTTTAGAGTCAACCCCTAACACTCCCCTTACCACTATACAGGAAGGAATATTCGCAGGATGTATGGAGGTATACTTATGACATGAAGGCCAGCTTAGAGATGGCAGGTACTCAGGTACATTATTTTAAAAACTTAAGATAATTTAATTATTTCTTTTTCTAAATCGTAACCTTAAATTGCCATGTGCTTTTTCTTGTGCTTTTGTGTATGAATATGCGCATGGTGTGTAGCAGTTCCGGGGTGTTACATTTATGTGGTGTCTTATTCAGTAGCAATCTTATCACTTACTGTTTGTAGGCTGCTCTACTCTGGTAATACCAGAACCCCTCATTTACAAGGCTGTGTGGAAAGAAACAGTTAAAAAGCCTAATGATGGGAACCTAATCCAGTCCTTCTATCTTGGGGAAGAGCTTGGTAGTATCCGGTAAAGCTCAAAATGGGTATAGTCACAGTCTACACCCACATCCATCCACACACAGCTTTCCCATGATAGCACCCTGTTCAGCCTGTCTCCCACAAGGACACTGAGCTTGTTGTACATGCCTCCCCAGTAGGCTGTGCATGCCAGCAGAAGGACTTGAACAACTTCTAGTCTGCAACATAAACTGATCCTGTCTCATCCCATACTGCGGCTATAAGCCTGTATGCTCTGTACCGCTAAAGATGAGTTATATCAGAGCCAGTGTCATAAAGCCCAACTCAAACTGGCTTCTCTCACACTAAGAGGCACTGACACATGTAATTGCCAAGGTTGTTGGTGGACTCCAGATAGATATCAGAGCTCAAATACCAGATACCTCAGAGGTTTCTCAACTCTGCATTATGCCAAGCCAGCTTTGACCCTAAGCAGAAGCCCTCTGGTTCTACAAGTGTCTGCCAGTGTTCACTGGACTGTGTGCTTCCGTGTGCAAGTGAAAAGAGAAGAAGCCCCTGTCTTGATAACTCCTAAACAAAAGCTCTTAGCTGAACCCAACCTCTGGCTATGTGCCCACCTCTGAAACACCCATTTTGGCAGCAAGACTCCATCTGGCTGTAGTGTTGAAGCCCTAAGCCCTAGTCAAACAAGATAAAAACAAGTAAACAAATAGTACTTCTATACACTTCCCACAGAATGGTCAGTACTTGCTGCTGCTCCCCCACTCACCAGGATCCAAGCTGCTTATCCCAGAAAGGATGCTCCCAAGTGACCTCGTGACCTGATAAACAGCCACGGAAGCTAGTTTAAAAGCAAACTTTTCTCCTTAACCATAAACTTTGGCCTCCCTGCTCTAGCAGACAGTGATAACCCCTCTCTCCTCCAAGAAACCCAGAACAATGTGATTAGCAGAGATTATACCATGCTCAAGTATCTGTGGCATGAGAATCCAAGACAGAATCCCAGGGTATCATCTTTGGCCAGCATTCTCAGAGCAACATCTCATTTCATGCCTGGGAGCTGGGTAGGAGGTGTACTATCCAGTTCACAGATAAAGAAGTCTCAGAGACACTGAGTGACTTGCCCAAGGTTAATGGCTTGTAAGCAATGGGATTTGTGTTGGGACCTAGTTCTTTTTAATGCTGACCTTTTATGGGGGAAACGTCTAGTCTGATTAGCCTCTTGGGCCCATGCAGAGAATAAGAAAGCTAAGCTGCAAACTGGATTGTGGTTTGAAGGGATGAGGAACCAAGTGGTGTATGAAAAATTCTCCTGCTGCAGGATTACCAAATCTGCAGGGTAGAGAGAACAGAGAAGATCCTCCCAGCCTTTGCTTCTGCTCAGTTTTTCTGCTGGTTATCTTTCCCGTTTCTATTTTAAATGCTTTCTTCTGGTCTAACTTTCTCAAAAGCAATACCAAGCACTTCCCATATGCCAGCCCCACTTGAGAAGAAATCAGGCATCTTGGGAAGGCAAGATCAGGGTTGAGAGAAAAGGGAGGTTGCATAGAACTGGAGAAGGGGGAGAAAAGGAGCATGCTGGGAAAAAAAGGGAAAGGAAACTGTGTGCATGAATTGGCACCAAAGACTCACTGTAACTTAAAATGTTAGATTATTAGATGGTGTTAGAGAGAAGAGACACTTTCAATGCTATGTGACTTAAACGGCAGATAAATGAATGGGGATGGCCAAAGACTAGAAAACACAAACCCACTAGCCAAGCTTCTTTTAAAGTGTACATGGGGACTGCGTGGGCAGTAAAGGACATCATCTTCTACAGCACTCATTTTAGATAAAATTACTGTGCTCGTAGACTCCTCTTAATGCAATCTCTCTCATGACTCTGATCTGCAACAAGAAGTATAGACAGCCACCGAAGGAGATTTTTTAACTCTTCCTTCTGATATGGCTGTCACTGAAGCAGCTCCGGTATCACCCTGGAAATCTGGTTGAGGGCAAAGGGTCCTTTTTGAAAGGCTTGCACAAGGAATTAGATTGCATCTAATCTCTTGGTGATGAAAACTTGAGAAATAATTAATCTAGATCCTCACAGGTGGTGGAGGTGCTAAGTGATCTGAGTCATGGAAGGACCAACAGAGAAGAGTTGCAAACCGGGAGGCTAAGGAGCCAAGTGTGGCCAGAAGGTTACACTTGTGTGCCTTCTAGTCTGCCGGTGTGTTATAGTTTGAATTTCAAATGTCCCCTACAATGTTTGTGTTTTGAGTGCTTGGTCCTAAGCTAATGGCTCTATTTTTTTGGAGGGTTCTAGAAATTTCAGAAGGTGGAGCTTGGCTTGGGGAAGTAGGTCACTGGGAAGAAGGGGCAGGCCCTCGGGTTATGTTATCCTTGCCCACTTCCTGTCTCACTCTGTATTTCCTGGTCCTCTCCACAAAGTGAACAGATTCTGCCACAGGCTCTCATTATGAATGGAGCTGCTCTGCCATGACTTCCCTGCCACCTTAAACTGAACTCCCTGAAACCATGGGCCAAAACAAGTATTTCCTTGCGTTTTGGTGTCAGGTAATTGTTGTTATAGCAACAAGAAAAGTAATTAATCCACAGTATATTAAGGAAAGGCTCCACTGTTCATACCACATTCGTGCTTATCCATATACCCCTTCCTTCATCACGTCTCCTGCCTGCTCCCTGTCACTTAACTCAAACTTCTGAGTTTGAGGTCTCTATGAGAAGCAAAGACAATAGAAGAAAAAAATAATGTGTCATTTACCTTGGCAAGCACAGATTGGGATAAAAATTATAGGAAGATAAATTCAGTGATAAAACCAAGGGGGTGGAGTTCTTCCTGGAGAAATTACTGGAATCTGGCTTGTCTTCTGGAACATAAAAGTAGTTTCCACATAAGCCAGCCATGGAAATAAGGGATCAAGTTGCAGGGCCCTTCAAGGTGAAACTCAGTAGGTTATTTGTTCTGTGACCCTGGAAACTAAAACTGGGGCAGAATATAAGAATATGCCAAACAACTGACTAAAAACCAAACTATTACAATTATAAGAAAGGAGATGAAGACAAATGCAAAAGGGTAGCCTTTCTCTGTAATAGGCAACTCTGTTTCTCATCATACCCCAAACTATAGTAAGAAGGCAAAGGATGAAGGTTGGGTCAAGACCTGGAAGAGAAAAGTAAAGGAATCAATTTTAAAGCTTCTTCATAAAGCTTTAAACAAGATGCTTGTATTAGCTTTCTGTTGCTGTAGTAAAATGCCAGAGATAGCCAATTTAAAAGGAAAAAATGTTTATTTTTAACTCAGAGCTTTAGAGTTTGCATCAATGTTAGGCTTGCCTAGTGCTTCTGGTGAAGCCACACATTATACTGGGAGCACACAGTAGGGGAATCAGTCCAACTCATGGCTACCAGAAAGCAGAGAGAGGAGAGGAATTGCAGCCAGTGTCTCAATAACTGCTTTGAAGGCACAACTCCTGTGATCTTACATCCATTAGTTTCTACCTCCTAAAGATCTGGTGTCACCCACTGATACTATCAGCTGAGGGCTCAACTTCAACATGTGGGCTTTGGGGAAACATTTGAAATTCAAACTACAGTAGCAAGACTAGGTAACAAGCTTGAAAACCACAGGCAAACTACTTCCCAAAGCAGAAGGGAAGGGTGAGGAAACAAGACAAAGGCTAAGTTCCTGATGGAGTCACAGCCTCTGCAACATCGGTACCCTGTCCTGGTCCTTTGAAGCACCATCTGTGTGCATTTAGCAAGGTAGCATGTGTTTGCTACAGGTGGGAGTGAATAATGTGTGTAATATACATAAGCCCAGTCCTTTCTACACAAAGAGCCCACTCTCTCTAGATTCAAGGGAGGAGAAGGAATGTGCTTTACAACCCACAGATTCAGTGATGGACAGTAAGTTAAACTTGGACTCAGAGCAGCATGAGTCTGAATCCTGGCCCCAAAACTTACTACCTTTAAGGGTTTCAGCAGGGTACCTTTTTGTTCTTGTCTCATCTTCAGTTTAGGCATATTTCATTTGTTGGCTTCACAGAATGCAAAAGCTGCTCTGTGTTAAGGCACTTAATACCACAGACTGGGAACCAGTGCCTAGCACAACAGCAGACACTCAGTGCATGGTGGTGACAGTTATTTAAAATAACACCACAATGAGCCTGGCCATTTGTGAAAGAGAATGGTATCCAAGTCAGTGTATAACAGGGCAGCTAGTGTCAGAGCTCATGTCATGGCTGAATGCCTCCTTGCTTATCACTGTCCAGCTGAATGGCTTTGTCTGCATCAGCAGAGACTGGGAAACAAGCGGTATCCAAACTGTTATGAGCACAGCACAGTGGTATGGTACCAGACCTTACAAAGGTCTTGCCAAAGGTTGGTGGGTGAGCAAAGTAGGGAATATGTGTAATCCATTCAACCTAAAAGATGACTAAAGATCATCTTTCACTGATGATGTCTACGAGAAGAACATGAATTCGCTGTTGGAAAGCTTGAGCACTGAAAACTAAAATCTCAGCACACTGCTTCATCATAACTCTGAGCTGCACCCACACCACCATGTACAGGCACAGTGACAGATCCCTCCTTTCTCAAGGAGACATAGTATCCTAGTTTGCTTTCTGTTGCTCTGATAAACACTATGACCAAAAGCAACTTGGAGAGGAAAGTGTTTATTGTCTTACACTTTCCAGTCCATCAGCAGAAACAGAGGCAAGAGCCATGGAGGAAAACTACTTAGTAGCTTGCTTAGTTACCTTTTTTACATAGATCAGACCCACCAGCCAAAGGATGACACCACCCACAGTGGGCTGTGCCCTCCTACGTCAATCAACAATTAAAACTGCCTCGAAGACATGGCTACAAGCCAATGTGATCTTGGCAATTCTTTAGCTGAGGGTCCCTCTTCCCAGGTACCTCCAGGTTTGTGTCAAGTTGACAGCTGAAGCTTACTTTGACACATGGTCAAGGATAATGGCCTCCAAGGTTGAAGGCTTTCCTCCAGGAAGTTAGCAGGCAACATGGGTGAATATAAAAGGCCTCTAGTTTTGGGTTAAACAAAAGTCAATTTTTTTAAAAGTCTGGTTTATTTTAGTATATATACCATATTTGAAAACTAACATATGTATGTCATTTATTAAAATATAAATATTTATAAGAGGCTGGTTCAAATTTTCAGTTCGGGGAGGAGCGTGGCAAGGTGGCTAAATAATGGATAAAGGTGCTTACTTGCCTGAGTTCAATTTTTCTGGACAAGAAGAAAGGAACCAACCTGAAAATTTTCCTCTGATTTCCACATGTACACTGTGTCTAATACCTGTCCACACACAAATCATACATACAAAACAGATAAAAGATGATATATTTTTGTAAATTTTAAAATCATAGGCACACTAACACTTCCACGTTTACTGCGGTACCACTCACAATAGAGAAGATATAGAACCAGACTAGATGTCCATCTTCAGACGAATAAATAATGAAATGTGATACACACACACCCATAGGGGTTATTCAGCTAAAGAGGAGAATGGACGCATGTCATTAACAGGGAGATGGTAGGAACTGGAGATCATCGTGCTAAGTGAAATAAACCAGACCCAGAAAGACAAGTATTTTATGTTCTTTCTCAAATGCAGATATGCAGAATCTAAACATACACGCAGAACTCATAACACACATATATGCATATACAGAGAGAGAGAAAGTAGAAGACTGGGAAAAGAAAAGCTCAAGGGTAAAGGGGGTAGGGAGGGAGCAGGGTGGGAAGAAAGACAAATGTTTTCTGATATGTAAATAACTATGAAATGTCTCAGTGACACACTTCATTTTATTCACTAACTAAAATGTATTTAAAAAGAAAATATTGCTTTTAAATCAAAGAAGACTTGGAGCTTTTGGTCTAGAGAAATAAGATCATCAAACCAACAGTGAGGATGCAGGGGGTTTGTGTGGTACACAGACGGTTAGGGAAGGAAGAAGACATCCTGGAGGCTTCTTGGAGGAGGTGACAGGCTGACTTAGTTTGGTGGAAGTGAAGTGGAGGAGGGGAAATCCACCGTAGCCAGGCTGCACAGCAAAGGCAAGGTGGCTCGTCTGAACAGGTGACAGAAGTCTGAAAGCAGTGATCATCTGGCCCATCTTAGCTCAGTGGGGAGCCTCAGGCAGGAAGGCAGGAGGCAGCTGCACAGGTGGGGTATCAGAGTCACTGAAGGAGCAGCTGATTCTAAGAATGAAGGTTGGCTAAGAGATGCCAGCCTGGGAGATGGGACCTTGTGCCCGAGTGTGCCCGACTCGATCCTCTAGCCCAGTCTCCTACTAACACCTGTCCAAGGTCTGGAAGGAACAGATGGCAACAGCAGGTTGGTGAGACCTCAAAAACTTGACAAAAACAGTGCTGGAAATCATTGTGGGGATAAAATTCATCAGCGGTGCATCACTTGGTGATCATTGATAACACGGACACATCTTTGGGCAAAAAGGCTGTGTGGTCTGAAAAGCATCCAGGCCTCACTGTAGGTTCCATTGCTATTGACATCACTGGAAGGAGGCAAAGTTGGAAGGGAGGATAAACAGGTGTCACCGAAGCCAAGACAGTCCATGGACTCAGTCACATCACCCACAGAAGACTCCTAGGACTGAGGAGTCTGTTTCTCCCTCATGTGATAAGGCTGTATGTGTCCTACTCAAATTGAGGCCCTCACATCTCGCCCATGTAGACCTCCAGGATCCACAAATCCTGGGCCTGCCCTTCATGCTGTTGCTTGGTGCCCTGCATTAGGAACCTTGCCTAGAGGCTGGACCAAGACATGTCATTGGAATGAATGAAATGGCAATTGCTTGATAGCTCTGTGAACCCAATTTTAAAAGTCTGGCTACATTGGCCTGAGAAGGCAGTGGTTACTCCCTTCAAACTGGTGGTGGAGTGGACCCAGGCTGTTCAATTAAAACTGCAGGAACTGATTGGGGATCTATTAATTCCATTTTGGAGAAGCCTGGGGGAGAACCTGGCAATGGCTGCCATTACCATCCATATGTATACGTATACATATATGTATATGATATGTACATGTATATTAGAGAAGCAGCAGCCAGGTGAAGCTCATGAAGAATGCTCACTGTGGTGACCCAGGAGAGAATCTCTGCAAAGCCAGCCCTTAGTCCTAATGTAAACAGAACCAGGGAACCAAGTGAGACGTAATCACCCAAGGGGTTGAAGCTGATTGTCACTGTTAACAGTGGTGAGACTATTGCCTGGCTGTGGCAGGCAAGATCAGATTAGTTTCTGAGCTGGAAAAAGATCAATTTGACAAACTCGGTTGCATGAGTAGTCAACACGGGTGTGGGGCAGTAATGGTCCTCTTTGGAACAAGGCAAGGCCTAAGGAAAGGATAGGGTCTGTCAGGGAAAGGCTATTGGTGGAAGTGCACAGCCTTAGTTTTTAAGAGCTGGCGAGAAGGAAGCATCAGACCTTAGTACAGGCAACCACAAATTTACCTGAGCTGAAGATGTGAGATCAGGACTCATTCATTCTCCAAAATAGTGGAGGGAAAGGAATGCCCTAAGCCACTAGGAAGACTGGAGCTAGTAAACCTGAAAAGCACTTCTCAAGGGCACTGGAAAGGGACTCACAAAGCCTGAGAATGCTAGTGTCGAAGGCAATATAAAGAATTAGGTTTAGAAGCCCAACATTCATATAGTCATCCCTCTTACAGCACTAATAGATGTCCACATGGGGCACAGGGAATACATGCCTTGACTGTGAGTATCCTGAAATAATCCCGGTTGGACATCAAACAACTGCATAACAGATCTGGTGGTTTCAGGGAGTCACATGGATTCCCACCTCTCTGGCAGCTGCCCATCCTAAGGACCTTGACATGCTAAGCATTAGGAGATTCTTACTGTAAAGCAAGTCATTTGTAATGCCCAGTCCTATCCGATGGCACTGCTTCACACTGTGTGGCCGACTGACACAATGAGAGGTACAGTGCTCCAGTGGGAGGTGGGCAGTTTCTAAGAAAAGGATCTTGAAGGCAGAGAATGCTTGTAGTTCATGGGCACTTTCTTGGTTTTTTTTTTTTTTTTTTGAATTAGAAACAAGATTGTTTTACATGATAATCCCAGTTCCCTCTCCCTCCCGTCCACCCTTACCACCCCCCCAACTAAAACCCTACCTATCACATATCCTTTCTGTTCTCACGGGCACTTTCTTATCTGACCCTTTAGTTCTCTTGCCACCCTGCCCTTGGAGATATTTTTACTCCCCCAAGCAAGATAGATAAATGTTTTCTCAAGAAGAGAGGTGTGCCAGTCTCTTGGAAGCAACAGGTTGAAGTGTTTGGTTTATATATTTTTATAGCCTAGATGTAGACTTTATCTAAAAGAACACACTCAAACAAATATTCTAACATGTAAGTATAGCAGAAGTAAACATTTTGTTATAAAAGTAAAGTACTTATTTTTTTGTCTGTTTGCCCATGGTTACTCTGTCTTTGTCTTTGGGTTGTTTATTAATGCTTTGGTGGGTTGCTGGCTGGGTACACATGAGTTGACTTCAGAATGTCCTTGCCTCAGTTTACCTCATGCACAAAACCAGCAGACTTGAAGATTTAAAAAAGATCATGATCACATACCTCAAAAAAACATGTGTGCTGATTAAAAGAGCAGGCTGTCACTTAAGCAATCTTCAGTTATATACAAAGATGTAGTCAAGTAAATAAATATACAGATCCCTCACAAAATATAACGGTTCAAGACACAGAAAACAATTTTAACTCTATAACTCGTCTTATAGGTACCTTGGTTCTTTAAGAAAATCAATATGCTCAATTTGGCTCACCAAGATTTTACTTTACAAGTCACACCTTGTGATAGGAGGGGTGAGGGAATGCTGGTAGCCAAGAGGCATACATTGATAACCCTGTTCCCCTTTCTTCCTCCTCCTTTCACTTCACGCTCTGGCCTTTCTGTGGCTCAGCTCTCTTGCTTGAGCCACCTCTAGTCCTCCTACACTCTTTCTGCCGTTGATAACTCACATAGAGACCAATGTCTCCTGAGAACAAAGGTGCCACTTCAAAGCTCAGGGTACTCCCCAGCTTCTGCAGGGAGTGTGGGGAGTGGAGTGTGTGTGTGTGGGGGGTGCCATCTCTAGGGAGGCTGTTCAGGCATCATTCTTGGCTGAAGTTTTTGTATTGCATTTCCATGTCACTGGGTGCAATGTCTATCTGCCAGATATTCTGCCTGCTCTCAGCTAAAGGCCTTCCTCCCTGACTGGGCAGCTGAACACACTGCACATTTGCCAAAATTCTAATTCAAGATGTAGAATTCTAACCCCTGCTCTTTAGACCCTTGTCTGGCCCCAGTTTCCAGCCAAGTGGGTCCCTGGCTCATTATCAGGCCCTTGGGTGCCCTTCCCCCATTCTCACTTGGTCCCAAGAAATTATTCCTGGCACCAAACTGAACTTTAATGACACACTGCCCCAGCCTCACCCAATTCAGCTCTCTCCTTGGCAAATCTGTCACCTTGTAGGCTGGAAGAAGTGATAGACTAGAGAAAAATGCCAATGGGTGAACTCAGCCTCAATCTTTGTGACTGGGAGATTGTGAAATTTTTCTCAGTGACAGAAATACCACATATGCCAGTGTTTAAACTTACACGAAGTGCTTTAACAATCCTATTATTAGAAATAACACAGTGGTATATATAGTTTAAAAAGAGAGGATTACTTTTTTTTTTTTGGTATAACATACCAGAGGGTAAATGGAATTGTCCTAAGGAAAAATGCTAAATTCAGACTGAATGAATTAATTTTTAAAAACTGCACTCTTGAATCATGTATAATGCTTCCTGGGCATCTGGAAATATGCCCAAGAAAATATATACCTTGTAGGTAAAATATAACTGCAACTGGGGATGGGACCAGAAGGTAACTGATTCTTAAGAGGTTAACTGGTCATCATTATGGTTTAAATGCTCACAAGATGGTGAAGTCTTCACTTTTAAGTGCAAATCGAGTATGCTTTGACTGTTTCTAAACCATTATGCTGCCCTTTCTGCCGTGGAGCAGTACTGTCAGAGCAGCAGTGGGTGTTGTAATTTGGAGTAAAGAAATTATTTGAAATTTTTGTTTTCTCAGAAGAATCAGGGAGAACAAACGTGACACATATGTAAAACACAGTCAAATGCACTTGACAACCAAGCACTCTATTTTGAAATTTAAATAAAGCTAAGATTTTTCTTCTGGCCTAGGGGGAAAACTTCATTAAAATCCATTAATTAGTACAAACCTCCCGAGAATACGGACTTTTAAATTTTTTTTTAAATGAGAAAGTTTAAAGAATAAGGTGCACACAATTACCTTTCCTGGTTCCCTAGTGAATGTCATTGTCACACCTAGACAGGTGGCCAAGTGCAAACAAATGTCCCCGAGAGGGTCCGGTAGGTAACTCCCTGAGCGCTCATCGGAGGGAACCATGTGTAATTAATAGATGTCCATCTATTAAGAATGTAATGCACGCAACCAAGGAGGCTCCCAGCGGACCGCGGGCACCTCCCGCTGCGAAGGGCAGGCCCGGGGAAACGTAAAGTTGGAGGCGGGCGCAGCCAGGTGAGGCCTGGGTCGCGGAGGTTGGGGCCCGCACAGCTGCAGGCGCGCGCGCCTGGTCCCTCCTCCCAGCCGCCGAGTCCTCCCCGCCCCCTCCCCGAGCTCCCGCCGCCTCCCGCTGCCTCCGGGAGGCTGGGCGCTGCGCTCCACCTCGCGCCCCCTCTCCTCCGTCCCGGGCTCGCGCTGCCCTCCCCGCGCCTGCCCCCTCCCCGGCCCCTCCCTCCCTCCCTCCGCCTCCGCGCGCGGCGCTCGCAGAGCCGACTCCGGGGGGCTCTCGATGTAGCACCATGACAGGCATCGCCGCCGCCTCCTTCTTCTCCAACACCTGCCGCTTCGGGGGCTGCGGACTCCACTTCCCCACGCTGGCCGACCTCATCGAGCACATCGAGGACAACCACATCGGTGAGGCCCGGTGGGCGGGCGGGGAGGGGTCGGGCGGCGCGGCGGCGGCGGCGGGCGAGCCTCGGGGGCGCGGGCGGCCGGGCGCCCGAAAGGTGCGGGCGTGGAGGGCCGCGGGGCGCGGGCGGGCGGGCGGGCGGGGGTGGCCGGCCGCAGGGCGAGGCGAGGGCGGGGCGCGGGCCGCGGGGGGGCGGGTGCCGCACGCCGCTTCCGCCCGGCCCGAGCTGTCAGGCTGGCGGGAGCCGGGGAGGGCGCCGCCGCGGCAGCCATTCCGCTTCCTCCCCCGCCTGCGTCCTGTCAGCGCCGGTTGCTAGGTGTGGCGCGGCGGGAGGGGGCCGCGGCGGCGGCAGGCGCGGGGCGCTGCGAGCTCGGAGCGGCGCGGGGCGCGGGGCCCGGCCTGGCGCTGCCGCTGCGGTTCGGACGCCTGCGGGCCGCGCCCATCCCCGTCCGGAGCGCCCCGAGGCCCCGGGCGGCGGAGCGGAGCCCGGGCGGCGAGCGGCGTGGCGCGGCGCGGCGTTGCGGCTAGGCCGGAGGTGCGCCCGGACCCGCGGGGCCTGCGCGGCGCTGGCGCGGGGACGCGGGGAGGGGCGCCCTGCGGGGCCGGCTGGGTCTCCCGGGACCCTGGGACCTTCTGAGTGCTGCGCCTCGCGGAAGTCCTTGCACCACGTTTGCACGCTCATCCCTGCCTCTCTGCGGAGGGAGATGCCAGGTCGGGTGCTTCTGGCTCAGGAGACCCAGCCACCTGCAAAAGGTGTGGCCCTGTGGGTTTGGAAGGTGAAGAGGGCCTCGGGCTGCCTGGGTGAGGAGGCTACCTGTGAATTGCCTTGGGAAGACCACATGAATGCAATCGATTGGGCCATGTGGATGCAGCTCACGTTTCTGCAAAGTTGAGAGAGTAAATCACGACTGCTGTGCATTTATGCACGAATGAAATGACACAGAGCTTTTTGCCCCTTTGCTTTGTAGAATGCTTTCTCCTTGCACACAGTGGGCGCTTAGTGAGCGGGAAGTGCCTGTGTAGAACAGGATTTGATGGGCTGTCCAGAATGGGAACTAAATCGTGAAAATTGTTTGCAAGGTGCCATTGGAAACAGAATTCTGATGAGTAATTGTCAGGCTTTGAAATTTTCAAAGTTTGAAAATATCTCCTTAATAGCTTTTCCCATCTCTTCTGATAAAAGTGAGATAAAAGAGCTAGGCTCTCAAGTTTTGGTGATCTTAAAAGTGTTTTGATAGAGTTGCAAACCTGCTGATTCATATCATAACTGAGTAGTCATAACTAAAAGTGCTTCAAGTATAAAGCAAGTTTTCTCATCACGGCTTAAACTCTAGCGAGTTTCAAAAGAAGAATTCTTGGTTCACTCTTAACTTCTTAAACTAAATGGGGATGATAAATGTAAATAATAGAAATACACAAATATGCATTATGTAAATATGTGTGAATGGTAGCCCCTGACCTATAGAAAACTCATTGATTGTCCCATCCATTTCATCAGTTATATCAGGATAAACAAAAATTCATGTAAGTTGAGTAATTTACCTGGTTGCTTACCTACTTAGACTACTAGCTGATTAAAAGAAAATATAAATATTTAATTAAGTGTTAACATGAATTAAACACAATTATTCTTTTGAATTAACTTGCAATCAGATTATTTAGACTAGCAGTCTCTTTCTTGAGTTGGTAGAGGTTGTCCCAATATTGTTCAGATATCTTTTAGGAGGGTCAAGGGTTTATGAATTTTCTGAAACTAAACTTCTAACGGATGATATCTTACTCCCAAAGGGCTAATATTTTTCTTTTTATAGTGAAAGTATTGAAAACTTAAGTTAGTTGTTTGGCAGAGATAATAATTAATTATACTTGGGAAATAGTTTGATCCAGCAAAGTTACTGAAAATAGATGTTAAAAGAGCAAACACTTGATTCCAAGCACACTGGAACGGCTGTGTGTTTCAGATGAGAAGAGGCCCCTTACCTTTGAAGGGCAGCCAGCCATACAGATAGAGATAGGAATTGATCCCACCAAGAATAATATCTAGGTTAGCTGGTACTGTTTAAATACACTTTGAATGGAGAGGTAAGAGTTAAAATAAGTTCCATGAAAACTCTACATTTTTATTATTTATTGTGATTTCCTTCATACACTTTTGGAGATAATGAGATTTTTTTTTAAATGGTTGCTTTACTGATTTAATGTCTTAATTAGCTAGTGGCCACATTAAAGATTCATGGAAAGACCCAAGATGTGCATGTTATTTTACTTTCATTCAAGGTTCTTATTTAGTCTTGTATATAACCTTGAGAGGGTGAGAGATATGACTCTTTTTGAACTGTTACCATTTAATCGCTAGTCAAAAGCACAGACAGAAATTTCAAAGCCTGTAGTTTTCACTGTAACTACATTAAGTTGTGGATGACAGTCTTCCTTATGAAGGTGTACTTAGCTGCTTTTTTATATGCATGGCGGTTCTGACTGCCTTGTCACCTTCAGAACACATTGGTTTTACCTCGAAGTGCCATCCGCAACTCGTTTTTGCCTCTTCCCATTTTTAGTAAGGAACAAGGGTCTGTGACATCAAAGACAAAAGAAATGTGCTTCCAGAAGCCCTTGTCTTAAGCTGTTTTTCTCCTTAAAGACACTGTACCTGTTCTGATTTGCTTTCTGCTTTTATTCCTTTCGTCTTCCTGTTAGTTCAGCACTGTAGTGAATTCCCATCTCAATGAACAGCCTAAGTATTCTAAGCCAAAGCCTTCTCACACCCACTCACTTACATTGCCTTAGAACACTCACAGCCAGGTAACTGCGAAGTGCTACTCTGGCAGCTCTGCCATCAATCCACACAGAGCCCTGGGGCTGTTTCCTGGAGACCAGAGAAGCTTCTCATGGTGAGTGGATACTCAGGTCTGTAGAAACACTCTCGGCCTGACCATCATAAATAGGTGAGATTAAACTGGTCACAAGGAAGCTTAGAAACACAGAGAACACTAAATTTAGCAATGAAGGTCATGCCCCAGACTTGTGAATGAACACTTGTATCACTGCTGTGAAATCTTTTGACTTTGGGACTCGGAAAGCAACTGTAATAATAAGAACCCTTATTTAGCTGATTTCATCTTTGGGTACATGTGTTAAAGTGCAGCTGCATTTTGAATTTATTTATGTGATAACATAGCACTTGTTCTTTTTTTTTTTTTTGCCAGGGACAGTTCTTAGTACTTGTTATAGACTTTGGAGTATCTTAAATGCTAGTGAAGGGAGATGAACAATAATTTAAGTAAATGATAGTGTGTATTGAAAGGTAATTAATGATAACTGAAGGAAAGTTAGAATAACATACAGTGGATTTGGAGTAATGAGTATTGGAATTTTAAAGAAATTGATCAGGATAGTCCCTAGAAGCTAATACAGGGTCACAGTCTTGAAAGTGATGGCATCAATGGTAGCCGGGAGGCCCAGGCAGGGCCAAGCAAACATTGCCTAGGTCCCAAGACAGGACCATGCCTTTGGAAGACAGACTCAGGTATCTGACCCAATTTACTTCTTGCAATAGTAGTGAACTAACAGGCCTTTTATGCAGTTTTCCAACCCTTTTATGGGGTTGGGGTCTTATTCACAGGGAGTAGCTTTTCCTAGCCAGGACTGGTGTTTCTAGACTTAGAATATCTCTGGGCTTGACTGTTTCACTTGTTTTCCTCTAAAACCAAGGTAATAAATCCATAGGTATTTCATTTCATACAATGGGTATATAAGATATCTAATTAATAAGTCGAAGTTTCTGAGAAGAAACAGTTCCTGTCAGTAACATAGCTTGGTTTCTCAGAGATGACTCAGTAAATGTCGAGGCTTGAATGTGAAATGCCTCCTGTAGGCTCACGGGTTTGAGTATTTGGTCCCCGAATAGTAGTACAGTTATAGAAGGCTATGTAACCTTTAAGATATAGAACCTGGCTGGAGGAAGTGGATCATTAGACAAAGAGGGTCCTTGAGCCCTGCCCCACTTCCTGTCTGTGGTCTGCTTCTTGATTGTTGATATAGTGTGGCCAGCTAACTCACACTTCTTGCCACCATGCCAGACTGCACCCTCATACCTTGAGCCAAAATAAATGTTCCTGTAAGGTTTTTTGGTCAGGTGTTTTATGACAGCAATGTGAAAAGTAGCTGATAGAAAGTTGATACTGAGAAGTGGGGTGGTTGCTGTAATAAATTAGACCATAGACAGCTTTGGAACTGGTTTGAAAGAGGAATGTGGAAGAGTTTGGAGCTTCAGGCTAGAGAAGCCCTAGCACACTGTAAGCAGAGCTTACTGGGCCATTCTGTTTGGAAGAACAGAACGCTGAGAGAAATGTGGTCAGTAGAGGCGTCACTCATAAAGTTTCAGAAGAGAAACAAATGCTACATCAGGAACAGGACCTGTGTTGGTAAAGAATCTGGCTATTCTGTCCATATCTTAGTAGGAACTTAGTGAGGCTGAATTTAGAAGTGATGCACCAGTGTATTGGAGGAAATTTCAAGGCAGAATAGCATTTAGACTGTGGTGTGGTTACTACTCACTACACTTGGTCTGTATTTGCTGGGTATTGAATTAGGTGGGGCCTTATGTGTCCTAGTCTAGAACTAGCAGTAGCTCAACTCTTAAAGGCTGTGGAGACTTCTGAAGTTGGAATGCCTGAGTTTTGCATTATGAAATGACTGTGACTCTGTGGGGACTGGGATAGACTGAATGCTGTGGTTTGAATGTGAAATCCTTCCGATAAGCTCCCATTAGTCCCCACAAAGTTGTAGACCCTCTAGGATGTGGAGCCTTGCTGAAGAAAGTGGGTCACCAAGGGTGGCCTCGAGGTTGTAGAGTCTGGTGCCCTTTCCAGTCTGCTTCTTATTTCCTGCTGCTGACAAATGTGACCAGCCATCTTAGACCCCACCACCATGCCTCCTGCACCATGATTAGTTGTGCCCTCAAACTGTGAGCTGTTAAGCCCTTTCCCCCCTTAGTTACTTCTTGTCATGTATTTGGTCACAGCACCAAAAGTTAACTAACACAGCAAGTACTTGCAGCGTCAGAGGCGTGAGAGCAGAGTGGAAGGTTGCACGGTATGTGTGGGCCTCTTTCCCTGGTCACAGTGAAGTGAAGCACAAACATGTAAGTAACTTCCCTGTGGTTTCATGGCTGGTAACTGTGAGCTAGAATTTTAATTCTGGATAGATATGCAAAGCCGAGTCTGAAAAAGTTGGCTGTCCTCTTCCTGTGTCCCTGCCATGTCCAACTAACTGGTCTGTTTTCCCTAGAATGTAACTGAATTGGAAGCACCATAGTGAATCCTGCCTGCTTAAAATCGATCATACACACCTCTGCATCTCGTCACCCTCTGACCGTGGACAGCTTGTCACCCTCTGACCTATGTATACTGTATCTTTTCTATGAAATGAAGATAATAAAAGCATCTGCCTCATAAAGTGTTAATGAGGACTAAATGAGATTCTGTTGGTAAAAGACTCATCCACAGTATGAAATTATCTATGTCATTCAATGTCTTGCCATTTGTGTATTCCTTAAGTAATATGTTTGTAATCCTCATAGGAAAGTCTGCAAGAGGCTAACAGTAGAGGTTGTCCAGTTCACCTACCTACAGTGCTGTCTGGCCACGTTAACTGTGATGTCTTTCTTCAGGGCACCCTTCAGGGCACGTTGAGACTAGGAAGTAGCCCTTGGGTCGTCTGCTTTGTGTTGCAGCTTTTGGCCACATTTACATCTGTGTGGCCAGAAGTACTTCAGATGCTGGCAAGGTACCTTAGCCACTGTGGACTAGGGAAGTGGTGTCAAGGCCAGCAACTTACAACATGGCTTTTTCCTTGGCCTGAATGTATTTGAAAAGACCGGGACTAGAAAGAGGCTCTATGCCTGTGGGCACATTCCCCTAAGGAGATTTCCTGCAGGGAGAAGGGATGACTGAGTGGAGATATTAATAAACTAAAGACTCGTTGCTGCCTTCCTGCTTTCTGCACACCCTGTGGCTTGGCAGCAAGATCCCTGTTGCTGCCTGCCTTCCCAGGAAGGCGCTAGCTACAGAGCTGATAGGTTTGAAGTGTGTACCTTTTCACAGGCATACAACCATTCCTGGTGTAAGAGCCCCCAACTCTTTGCTGCATCTCAAAACACTGTCTTCAGTATTTTCTCCACCTTTGCATTTCTCATCTAGGTCAAAGCAGCCATATGAAACATCCCTATCAAACATGCTGTTTAGTAAATTCACCAGTATCTCCTTGCTTTCCTTAAGTGTACACAATTTCTGACATGTGACTAAAGTTTAGATTCCAAAGTTCTGCTTACAGCTGATTGCTGGACAAAAGCCTCCACGGAAGATGGTTTTCTTCAGGCTTCCTGTATGCTGTAGACGTCTCCTATGTAGACACTTTTAGAAATGCAAACTGACAGCTGTTTTCAGAATCTGATTCTTCCCATTGATGCCAGGGAGGAGGCCTCAAGGCTAACACAGCTGCTGACACTCAGAGGAGCTTCCCAGGGATTGTCTGGAAGCCAGAGGCTGCTGTCTGGCTTAGACCAGTGTCAGAGGCAGGAGGCAATGCTCCTAACCCGTTGAAGAAAAGAATTCTCCTTCATAGTCTTTGCTCTATACCTTCTCTCTCTGCATTTCTCTATCACCCCCTTGATTCTTACTTCTGCCTTCAGATTGTGATGGTCCAACTATGATGACGACTGGCTGTTGAAGAGATACTTTCTGGATTGCATATATTCATTTTATTTCATGATAGTCTAATGGACAGTGGGTTTGTTCATACTGACGTGGTGATGTGCTAATCCTCAAATGCTGTGTAGTTTTGGAATCTGGAAATCAGAACTACAAATATTAGAAATTATGTATGGTTTTCAGAATGCCTTTCATTTTATACTCTAAATCAGAGATAGAAGAAAATTACACTTTCGTGGAGCCAGTAGGACGACTTTGGTGGGTAAAAACTTTTGCTACATAAACTCAGGGATCTGAGTTCAATCCCCAGAACCCACATGATGAAAGGAGAAACCTCCTGAAAGTTGTCCTCTGAGCTCCATATGTGTGTACCTGCACTCAAACACACACACACACACACACAGAAAATTGCATTTTCTCCTTACAATAAGTTCTGGAACCTTGGGATACTGCAGTAGTTTTCACTGTTTTTAAAAAGGCCAGCTGCAAGCAGAGACCAGATAATGGATGCTCACATTAAGGATGGAGTCTTTTGGCAGGAGACAAATACACTGACTTGAGTCACTAAATGTACATCTCTGCCCAGCATCAAAGAACATTGACTGTCCCTTGTCTGGCTCATTAGCTTACCCCCTAAGGGAAGAACTGCTCATTGTCTGCCAGGATGCAACAGTGACTTTTTCCCAAATGGACCACAGATATGGGGATCAGTGGGGAGTACTGCGCATACAATATATGTAAGTTTATGTATAACTGTGTAAATGGCTTGTAAATTGTAGTCTGTCTGTAGGAGGTATGTTCCAAGACCTAGTAGGTACCTGAAACTATGAATAATATCAATGTGTATGTAGAAAGAGAGGTTATATATTCATATGTCCATAAAAATAGTGTCTGGATATATACTGTTATGTACACATGGATATATGTGGGTAGCATTTGCATATATGTACATATTGTACATTTTTCTACAGATTGCCATCAGTCAGAACAAACTCCCTCTTCATGTTTTCTACCTTACTCAACTTCCTTTCCTAACTTCATGCTTTTCCATCTTAACTAGGCTCTTAATACAGTACACACTGTGATTATTATCTTTGGCAGTGAAGTATCAAAGCAAAACGAGCACACATTTCTTTGTCCTTTCATGGTTTCTTAGTAAATCGAGCATATATATTTTTTCTTATTCAAAAAGTTGAGAACTTTGACCTTTCGCTTAAGGATACCACTTTCTTGGCACATCTGAATTGCTAACATCTCTACTCTTTGACTCTAGGGTAAAGTAACTGATACTCAGACAGTTACGCTCATTACTAAGATGATGGGTGGGTAGTACATACTGAGTGGGCATACTGGACAAAGCTATGGTTCAGGCCCCTGGTAAGATAGAACAGGACAGCAAAAGATTTTGTCACACTATTTAGAATGTCATTCAATTTAAAAATCTGTAAATAGCTTTTTTATATATAATTTTCTATTTGACATTTTAAAACTGCTGTTGCCTGCAGGTAACTGATGCCAGGGGAAACAAAACTCCAGGTATGCAAAGACTGGAATATGATACATACAAGGAATATATATATATATATATATATATATATATATATATGCATATACATACCATCTATATGTATGCATGTGAATCCATATGTCTATATGTACATTTGTTTGTATGTGTGTAGACACACATTCATTCTCTATCATTCTCCTTCCTTTTCTTTCCCTAACGTCAATGGCTGATGCCCATGGTTGGAAGAATTACCTCACAAGTTTTTAATATGTCTTACATGCTAGTACTTAAGACAGTACCCCTTATCTCTAATGGGGTGAATACATTTGAAGAGACCAGGTATAGATGGACAAGATAAATGATAGGGGCCACAGGGACAGAGTTACTGTGATGCTAATGCACAACCCCAAGGCCTCTCTTTTGAACAATGCATTTTTTTTGTGTGTGTGCCAGTTTTTTTTTTTAATATGTTCTTGGGCCCATGCAGCATTTATTGAGGCTTCGGGGAAGTCCAGCACTCACAGGTTTGGAATTTGTACAGTTTGAAAAAGAATTTGACAACACTCTCAATATTTTTCTGTACTCAACTTGTCATATTTCTTCATAGGTTCAGTGACGTTGGAGTTGAGAGTGGTTTTGAGAGACAACTAAGGAGAAGGTGAACTGGGGATACCTTTAGTTTGGCTTTGGGGACGTGTTGATGCAGTTCATGGTCATCTTGTATCTAGTTGTTTCCCTGGCCATGCTCTGGTGAGAATTGCTTTCCAGGAACTCTGCCCATTGCCCAGCGTACCTAGGGTCCTTTCACAAAGGCTTGGCTCAGAGGCAGCATTGAAGCATAAACGTGAACTCTGATGCCGGTCATGGGGAGTGGGTTGAAGTATGGAGCCAGAAAGTGGGTCATTGGATGTGTAAAATTCTAAATGGAGAATTCATTCTTAACCTCAGTTCATCAGATTAGAAGTCTTCCTCTATTAGGAAGGTATTCAGTAATACAAATAAGCAATTACAGATGCATTTGCAAAGTCTCTGTGTTTAAGTGTCCTGGCTTATTTGCCATGACTGTATATGACAATGAAAGATGGTGATAACAAAGTATCATTAATAAAAGAATCTGGGATGTTAGTCCATGCATTGAAAAAAACTTAAATGTCCTAAGATTTTATGGCTCATATGTGAAAGAGAGGCATTTGCAAATTTGACAATTTTAAGACTTAGCATGACATTACCAACAAAGATAGAGGAGGCTGAAAGTAATTCTTCTGAGATACTAATAATTACAAATTGAATTTGATCACCTATGCTTGAGGGAAGGCTGGCTTATCTTTCCACCTACAGAAAGTGATTTTAATGCAAATTATTGTCATGAAAATTCATGAGCATGCATAGCTCCAAGCAGAGATTAGCAGTATGTCTGACTGTTAATATACACACAGGCTCTTTTTTGGGATTTTGACTTTATAATGTTTTGGTATGACCAGTTTATAAAATTTTGTTTTTACTCCTTAATCTGAACCATCAATTTCATAAGGGTTTTACACATGTAATACTATCGTATTTTTTCCACTGAGGAGGTCTACAGTAGTAGGCTGCACAAAACTTGGGTTAATTCCCTAGGCTTTCAGTTAGGGACTCATCACCTTGTTCTGGAAACTATGCTGTTTAATTACTCTCCCATCCCACGTGTGAAGCAGTCATTCTACCTATCATGCAAGCACTGCCTTCCTTCCAAATCAGGGCAGCATATGTTATCATAGTAGATTCTAGTGAGATATGAACTAAGATGTTTTGCTTAGAAAGAGTATAGTAAGAATACTTTCCTACATCTTATGAAGATCATTGTATGTCAGTCCTTTCCTATATCTTGTAGTGTCTGTAATGAGTGCGTCCCTTCCTATGGACACTCTCTCCCCTCCAAAATTCAGTTCCCGCCCAGAGGACAGAGTCTTGTCATCTTCCTGTTCTCTTCTTCCAGAAGTCTCTTCAGAAACAGGATGAGAAAACCCAGGAGTACCCTGCTGTGAAAAGAATGATTTGCAGAGTGCCTTTGGACTGTGGGTAACATCTTAAAACTAGGCTTGGGTGTATGCATATGTTATGAGCTTGAATGTATGGCACATATACACAAATAGCAAATTGGTACAAGACAATGTATATTTAGGGAATATGAAAAATAACTTTACAAAAATGGAGAGGAAAATAAAAGGGAATTTTTTTTCTTTTTTATTTAATTTTTGCAAAATTATCAATCCCTTCTCCTTCTCCCCCCTCCTCCCTAGCTCCCCATTAGCCCCCCTCCCGGGTTCCCCAAATTCCACATCATCATCCTGGGCCAGGCCTAGGCCCTCCCCCGTGTGTCCAGGATTAGAGAGCATCCCTTCATGTGGGATGTTCTCTCAAAGTCCCTTCTACACCAGGGAAGAATACTGATCCACTACCAGAGGCCCTATAGGGTGCCGGAGGCCTCCTCATTGACATCCACTTGCAGGGGTCTGGATCAGTCCCATGATGGCCTCCCAGACAGCAGACTTGGGGCCATATGCTCCCCCTTGTTCAGGTCAGCTGTTTCTGTGGGATTCCCCAGCCTGGTCCCGACCCCCTTGATCTTCATTTCTAGGGGAAAATTATTTTATTTTTACATTTTGGAATAAAAATGTGTGCTTTTTCCAGGTTGAGGATAGTATGGAGTTTACTGAAATTATTTCTTGTCTTGTCTACGATGTTTGGTACTCCGACACATGCTGAGGCCTACACAATCTAAGCAAAAGTGTATCTTTTTTTCCCCTCATTTTTCTTGTTAGACTGTTTGGCATAACAAAGGCTGGGGACTAAGTGGAAAAAACAAACTGAAGTAGAAAACTGGATTTTGAATCCTGATCCTGCCATCTCTGAAATCCTCAAACTTGAGCAGCTCCTACATCCTATATAATTATTATTTGTAAAGTGTCTTCTGGCAGCCTTCAGTATACACTGTACAGTAATAGTCCCATTTGATGAAAGACAGAACCAGGATACCAATCAAGTAATGAGCCCCATGGATATGCCAGTGACACGTCTGGGGAAGGAGGGGACAGCATTGTTGTGTGTCCACAACTCATCCCTTACAGCCTGAATTATGAAATTCTCTAAAGTACTTGCTCTTCTTCCCACACAGCATCACGTTACATCACCTGAGATGATGCAAGTGTCCCTCCCACCTCAGCCTCCTGAGCAGTTGGGACAACAGGTGTATACAACAGCACTTGGCTGTGTTTGCATTCAAGAGACTGTTGTGCTCCCTACTGTACTAACCAGGTATCTTGGTGTTTGCATTTTAATAGAAGGTTCTTCCACACCAAGATGCCCTTTACAAAGACTGGATTTCCACGGGGAATGCCTTACATAGCTAAGGAAATAGTTTGACTTCTCATCTAGTAGGAAGGGTGTTCAAAGCCTCTAAGAGAAGCTCTTCAGGAGGCCCACATGTAAGCAGAGCACCACAGAAATAGGAACAATGGAAATAATGATGTGGTGTGTTAATTCTAAGATGAGTATAGATATTGATTATTGAAAGATGCTAGTGAGTTTTCTCCATTGATACTTATTTACTGTTGAAGATCCAAATCTAAAGAGAAGCTGTGTGTATGGATATCATTAGGTAAATACCCAATAGGGTAAATGCCCAGTGTTATCTATCAATGCATGTAAGTTCTCTTTTGCTTTGGGTCTTCAAAGGTAAAATTATTCCATTATGTTCATGCTCTTTATTTTACAATTTTTGGATCAATGGTGTATAATGGCATCTAGATGTAAACATGATAAGAAAACTCTGGGTTATCTGGCAATATGCTTGAGCCCTGCCTGCTTGGTGCTTCCTGCCGATATCCGCAGAGAGCACACTTTGTGCCATGTCATTCTGTCATTAGAGAGTCAACAGCTGGCACAAGAAGCATATCTGGACATAAGACCAAAGCACCTTACTGCTTCATAACTCATTGAGTGGATACATCCTGAGTGCTCTTTTGGCCCCTGATCCTGCACATGTGGCAGAATGACACAAAAGTAATGCAAAAGCAGGGAGATCTATATTTGTATGTTTTAGGTAAACTGAGAGACATGGCTATAAACAATTCCTGTGATCCCTATGATGCCTGGCAGACTGGTAGCCTGGCTCTATAAGCCACATGGCCACAAGGGGAAGCATAAACCCTACAGGGTGATATGTGGCTCAGCTAGGATGGATTGAGTTTTGTCCTCATGGTGTTTTTCATGTGCGGTGACTTTTTTGGGGGTGTAACTGCCCTCAGCTTAGGAACATCTGTATTGGTGGTAGCATTTCTTTCCTCTGAGACACTGCCCTGAGCACTGTCCTTAATCAGATACTTTGAGCAGCCTATTGTTTAAAAAGCTGGGCCTCTTAACTAGATCCAGCTAGATTGACTTACAGGTGGTCTAGCCCGGTCACGGATTCTGTGGGTGAAGCAGTGAAGTGACTGGAAGCGAGAATGAATGAGAAGGGACGAGGACGACTGTGAATGCCGAGTGGGCGTGAAGATTCTACAGCCAGCTTACCTCCTTGTCTCTGTTCCTTTGTTGAGTTATAGAATCTCTTAGTGCCCCCTTTCTGCTTGTCTAGAATGGGGTTAGAGTCCATGCAACCCTCAGAGTATTGTGTGACAACACATGGATTAGGCGTGTTAGCAGGTGAGTGTGTTGCTGGTCATTTCCTCTGCAGGAACTGGCTTGGCACTGGGCTGTGGATGGTTTGGGGTACTACCCTTGGGTTCCCAACTAGCACGTGACCTTTGTAAACTGGCGCAGTTCCCTGAGATCCCAGCCTTGGTCTGATGAGGCTTGAAACAGGGCTTGTTTCTTACTGTGGAGATTTAGAAGTATTCATATGAAGGGCCTGCCAACTAGGAAGAGTTCATAGTATTAATAGATATGGTTGTCTCTGTCTCTGATCCCTCCTCCACACTGGTGCTCCCAGAACCACAAATTCCTCAGACTTCAGGTTTCAACAGTACAGGAGAAGAAATAGTTACCAAAACAACTTTATGTGCTTATGTCTCAGGCTCAGAGGTTTTACTTTTGGTAGACTTTGATTTCTTTGGAAGTTTTGAGTTATGCTTGTACAAGTCACACTGAATGGTTCTTGGAATCCATGGGATATTAAAACATTCCCTACATAGATTGTTGCTGTTTCAAAGTATAGCAACTTAACTTAGCATTGTTTATGTAGATTTAAGCCTTTGAGATATTAGGTCATGTAATTAGACATAAGATCATGCATTTCAAGGGTCTGGAAAGTTATATTAAACTATACATAAACAGAAAACAGCTTTTCTCATCCTTCAACCACTAAGTACTGGAAAAACAGGAGATGAGCTGTGTATTGTTTGTTGTGAAAGGGTTTATAGGGCCCTTATGAAGAATCCAAGAACAAACTCTTTTTTTTCTCAAATTTTTAAATTTGAATTAGGAACAAGATTGTTTTACATGACAATCCCAGTTCCCTTCTCCCTCCCCTCCTCCCCTACCACCCCCACCAACTAAAACCCTACCTGTCACATATCCTTTCTGCTTCCCCTGGATGGTGAGGCCTTCCATAGGGTGTCATCAAAGTCTATCATAGCCTTTGGAATAGGGCCTAGGCCCACCCATGTGTCTTGGCTCAGGGAGTATTCCTCTATGTGGAATGGGCTCCCTAAGTCCACACCTATGCTAGGGATAAGTACTGAACTACTATAGGAGGTCCCGTAGATTTCTGAGGTCTCCTCACTGAAACCCATGTTCCTGGGGTCTGGATCAGTCCCATGCGGGTATCCCAGCTATCAGTCTGGGGAGCAAGAGTTCTCCGATGTTCAGGTCAGCTGTTTCTGTGGGTTTCAGCAGCCTGGTCTGGACCCCTTTGCTCCTCACTTGTCCTTCTCTGCATCTGGATTCAAGTTCAGTTCAGTGATTAGTTATGGGTGTGTCTGCTTCTACTTCCACCAGCTGCTGGATGAGGGCTATCAGGTGGCATATAAGTCAGTCATCAATCTCATTATCAGGGGAGGGCATTTAAGGTACCTCTCCTCTGTTGCTTAGATTGTTAGCTGTTGTCATCTTTATAGATCTCCAGACATTTCCCTAGTGCCTGATTTCTCTGTAAACCTAAAATGTCTCCCTCTCTTATGGTATCTCCATTCTTGTTTTATCTTCTATTCTTTGCTTGACTCAACCTTTCTGCTCCCTCATGTCCTCTGCATCCCTCCTCTTCTCCCCTTCTCATTCTCCTAGCTCCCTCTCCCCGTTCCCGTTCCCCCAATTTGCTCAGGGGATCTTGACCCTTTCCCCTTCTCCAGGGGACCATGCATGTCTCTCTTAGAGTCCTCCTTGTTTACTAGCTTCTCTGGCGGTGTGGATTGTAGTCTGGTAATCCTTTATTCTATGTCTAAAATCTGCATATGAGTGAGTACATACCACGTTTGTCTTTTTTGTGATTGGGTTACCTTGCTCAGAATGGTTTCTTCTAGTTCTATCCATTTTCCTGCAAATTTCAAGATTCCATTGTTTTTTTTCCACTGAGTAGTACTCCATTGTGTAAATGTACCACATTTTCTCTATCCATTCTTTGAGGGGCATCTAGGCTGCTTCCAGTTTCTGGCTATTACAAATAATGCTGCTATGAACATGGTTGAACAAAGTGGCTGTACTAGTTGGCACTCCCACCAGCAGTGGAGGAGTGTTCCTCTTTCTCCACATCCTCTCCAGCATAAACTGTCATTGGTGTTATTGATTTTGGCCATTCTGACAGGAATAAGATGGTATCTCAGAGTTGTTTTGATTTGCATTTCCCTGATGGCTAAGGATGTTGAACACTTTCTTATGTGTCTTTCAGCCATTTTAGATTCCTCTATTGAGAATTGTCTATTTAGTTCTGTACCCCACTTTTTAATTGGATTGTTTGGTGTTTTGGAGACTAGCTTCTTGAGTTCTTTGTATATTTTGGAGATCAGCCCTCTGTCAGATGTGGGGTTGGTGAATATCTTTTCCCAGTCTGTGGGCTGTCGTTTTGTCTTGCTGACTGTGTCCTTTGCCTTACAGAAGCTTCTCAGTTTCAGGAGGTCCCATTTATTAATTGTTGATCTCAGTGTCTGTGTACTGGTGTGATGCGAGAACAAACTCTGAAGTTAACAAAATGCCATGCCTCCCCTTTAAGTGTTCTGTGCCTGTTTAATAATAGTCTTGGAAATGTTACATTCTCAGATGCTGGGAGCTCCTCAGGAAACCCTGGGACAGGCTTAGAGAAACTCTGCAATAGCTGAGCAGTTCACTTGTTATAGAGAGGGTTTTAAATGCACTGAAATTATTTTTAGTTCTATAAGATACATGCTAGCAGTTTTCCCCATTGTAGGATGTACTGGGCTCTCCTAGTCAAATGATTTCCAACCTTTTCCCCTAAGCCTCATTACTGGTTTCCATTTTCTTTCACTGTTGGCATCTATATTTTGAAAGATTCTGTCTAACAAACCTGTTGATTTAATGAGTATTAAATGGTTTCTTTTTCTACTTTCCATGCTGCAGCATCTAAACTCACAGTTCTTTATTAGTAAATATCTGCTGCGTGTCAACTGAGTGTCACTAGGATCTGAGGATAGAGTAGGCTTTGGGCTCCTGGAAAAGCTGGCAAAGCATAGTGTAGTAAGTTAATTTTGAACAGTTGGTAGGTGAGAAAGAACAAAGGAGTAAGGAGACAAAGGCCGTGAGGCCTATCTGAAGTGGGGGGTTCGAGGTGGTCTGCTTGGGTGAAGGCATCTCTGATGGGGTCTCTATAGAATAGGGGTGAAGGAGCCCTTTGACTGTGGAGGTTAGGGCACACAGGGCTGGGTAGAGGAATGGCGGTGGAGTGGAGTGTAAAGGAAAGAGGGTGGGCGGGGCCTGCACATGTGCACCTGTCACCTGTCAACCAGGTGACATCACCACACGAAGGAAAAATAAATCTAGCCCCAACTGAGGATATGGGCCATGATGTGGCTTCACTATGGTTAGTTTCTGCTGGGCTTCTGTGTAAACACTAAGTAACTCTTTAAAGCTACAGGGGGATTTGAAAGAAATCCCATTTCACTCCAGTTCTCTTTAAATGCAGCTTGCTTAGCTTTTCTTAAAGAGCCTATTTTTAAAAATCTATAAATAAAAATGTTGACTAATTCATTGGACTGATCTAGTATATCTGGCTAACAGGATGCATACACGTAAGTGAAATTAAACATAAGAATTAAAACATCAGCTGCCTGTATTTGTACTTGTAATTTAGTGTTTCAGTCAATAAAACCTACCTAGTGACACATCCGTTACATACCATTGCAATAATGCAGCATCACAAACTATCCAAAGACTCAGTGGCTGTGTTAGTTGCTTCTGTCCTTTTGGCAAATTGTGAAATAAATCAATTTAAAAAGAGACATAGTTGATATTTTGACTTAGCGTTTCTGAGACTTGGTCTTATTACACCGGGGCTATGGTGTATACTTCATGGTGGGAGCATAGGTTGGAGGACCTGCTTCACCTCATGGCAGCCAGAAGCAGAAAGAAGGAGAGCCTTGTGTCCCAATATCTCCTTCAAAGACATGTCCCCAGTGACCCAACTGTGGGCCTGTCTTCTCAAAGGTTTCACCACCTCCGAACAGCAATGGAAACAATGATCAATTCCGGGTTACACAGCCTTGGAGGGAAATTCCATGCCCAAAGGTAGCGGTGGCTTTCAACACTCATACAGATGTGTGTCTGCAGGGTTGGAGGGCAGCTTTAGGCTAATCACCTAGAGCAGTGGCTCTCAATCTTCCTTATGCTGTGACCCTTTAATACAGGTGCTCGTGTTTGACACCCTCCAACCATAAAGTTGTTTTCCTGCTACTTCATAACTATAATTTTGCCACTGTTATAAATCATAATGTAAATGGTTTTTTTTTTTAAGATAGTGGGTTTTCAAAGGAGACGAAACCCCCAGGTTGAGAACCACTAATCTGTGGGCTGGCTTAAGTCTGCTCAGGTGTGTGTATTCTGGAACCTGGTTAAAGTGGCAGCTGCTACTAAGGGTTCATGTTCTTCATTGTAGGTGTGAGAACAGAAGTGCCAGAGCAGATGATGGAAGTTTAAGGACTTTCTTCTTGTCATACCTGTAACATTCTTTTGACCAAATCAAGCCATATAACTAATCCCAGAGTTGGTAGGTCAAAGATGTGTATTCTACCCAAGGGAAGAAGAGATGCTCGTGAATAACCACCCTATCTGTTACTGATATCCTTTATCAGAAGAGGCAAAAGGCTTGTTGATATTTAATGCAGAGACAAGTTTTCTCCTAAAATGGAGGTAGCTGTCCCTTCAGTGTCCCAAGACCTTCAGAGTCATATTCTATATAAATCCTGGGAGATATGAATAAACATTTCAGATATGTGAGTTGAAACTTGTGGAGGAGAAAGCATTTGCATGGTTTTTACTTTGTCATTAGAAAACAAGGGAGCAACCAGGAGGTGGTGGGGCACCCCTTTAGTTCCCAACACTGGCAAGGCTGATGCAAGGGGATCTCTGTGAGTTTTGAGGCTAGCCTGATCTACAGAGCTAGTTCTAGGACAGAAAGGGCTACATAGAGAAACCCTGTATTGAAAAACATAAACAAACAAACAAACAACCCCCCCAAAAAAAAAACCAAGGGAGCCTACTTCTCTGTTAGGAATGGCCCTTTTTCCATCCTAAGCTCTTAAGGAGCCAATGGTTTTCACTAGGGCTGTCCTGTTTTCTATATTTTATTCCTAATTCCTGAGCTGCTTGGAGAGTGGAGATGTAAACACTCCTTGTGGTACCCACCCCTATCACTGGTAACAGTGAAGATCAGGCACTGCTTTGCTGGATGTTCTGTTTCTTTGCTTTCCCTTCATGTCCAGCAAGTTGGGAGCTTCTTCATATGTTGAAAGAACTGTCATTGGTGTCAAGTGCCCTGAGTCTGGAGTGTTATGTAATCTTAGACAGCAAGATAATAATCATTTCCACATGCAAAAGGAGTACTATGATAACTACAACACAGAAATGTTGTAAGGGTCTCACATGTGTTAACATGATAAAGCTAGGCAGTGTCTAGCTTATGTTAAACTCAGTGAATCTTAGCCAGTAAAGCCTTCATTGTTATTGGTGAGATCAGAAAACAGGTACCATTCAAATTTGTTATCCTAGTAATTTTCGTTTATTCTGACTAGAAGGTAAGCCTCCAGAAGACATGGCCATAGTTCTACATCTTACCATTGTGTCTCCACTCAACAGTAGCACTAAGTTTATAATATAGGAATTTAAACAGATATTCACTGAGCTGTCTTCATTTTTGTATCATCTACCAAGATGATGTCCAAGGACCAAATTAGATGATGTATGAAAACTATGATATATTCTTTTTTATATTATTCATATTTTGCTTACAATAAGGACTTTTGAAGCCACAAATTAATCTTTGAGTTATTTTTATGTTTTCCTTCTAACTGGAGCACTTTATATATCTCTAACTTTTCTGTTGCATTAGAAGAGTTGAAAGACATGTAGAAAAAAAGGGTGACCATGGTCACTTACACCTGCAATTGCAGTACTTGGGAGGTAGAGGCAGGAGAGTCAGGAGGTCAAAGCCAACCTTAGGTCCATAGCAAGTTCAAGACATGCCTGGGATAGATATGATCCTGTCAAGAAAGAAAAAGAGAAAAAAAGAGGGGGCAGGGAGAATTGGCCAGAAGAAAAGGAAAGAAAGAAGTATGGAAGCTGATTTTTTTAGTAAGACAGGGATATTTAATGAATATTTTCCTTGAGCTCCTACTCTTTGACTTACTGCTTGGGTTGTGGCTATGATCTCACCATTTAGTATGTTTAGAGGCATTATAAATTTTCAGATAAGTCATAGTTTGCAGAAAGTGGTCACTTTGGCATAACAAGTTCATCTTTTCAGGTAGCATAGCAAATAGGCCCAACTTTGTATAGGTTAAGGGTTCAGGAAGTTTGATTTTCTTTCATGTAGGGGTTTACAGCAAGTTGTTGTATTCCTTGTGGTCAGTCAGAACTTTCCTTCCGTCTTCTTGCTCTGCTCTCCCACACTGACTTCTCCCCTCTAAGATGAAATGGATTTCCTGTGGTCTTTTCTTGAATCTTCTTGTTCACCTTGGTTATGAAGCAAGAGTGTAGAGGAGTGCATATTGAGTGTGTGTGGCCCAGGTCTGCACTAGTCCACCAGTGGGGATTTAATCACAGAGCTCCATTAGCTGTAAAGGCTCTGGCACACAAAGCCCCAGGCGAGGCCTCCTGCTTCTGTTGCTGTGGAAAGGGAAGTGGACATTCTCGTGAGCAACTAACAAGTTCATGGTTTGTACTAAATGATGAGTTTGTTATAGACGGCCTTGCTTTTATTGAATAGCTAATAGTAGTCTAGTAGTTTAAAGGAGTGGGTGAGTGCTTACAATAGTAGTGAGGAGCAGGAATACTTTATTGAGCTGCATCTATGTGCCTGTGATGGTTGCACAGCACAGCACAGCACAGCACAGCACAGCACAGCATCTTACTTGATCCTCCCAGAAAGACTTCATGAGACATCCTGTTATTACCTGCATTTTATAAGTCAAGACTTTGAGCCTTGACCACCTTAAGCTAAAGAACCAGATCTGCTTGACTCCAAAGTCTCCACTGTGCCACCTTAGGGTAGAGGAGTTACCTAGGGAGGAAATAATAGTTTACTTTTGCTTAGTAATTTCTTTTGAGAACTTCATATGCAAATTCTGCATCTCCATTTTACTCTGAACCTCCCTCTACCCTGGGTTCCTCCTGGGTTTCTCCAAATTAATGGTCTTTTCTTCAGTTATTGTTCTTTGTATATACATAAATATATACATACACACATATATATTTGTGGTTAGGATCCACAGACAAGAGAGAATACATAGTGTGTGTTTTTCTGGTCTTTCTGGTTCTGATTGCCTCAGTATAATATCTTCTAGTTCTATCCATTTACCTACAAATTTCATGATTTATTTTCTTTCCCTAAATGTTCTCCAACTGATGAATGGGTAATGAAAATATATGTGCAGGGATGCACTTATACACACACAGACAGACAGACAGACAGACAGAAGAATTCTACTCTGCTATAAAGAAAAGTGAAGTCATAAACTGTTTCTAAGTCTGGCAACAGCAGCAAGCTATCAGGAAGATAGGCAAGTTCTCTGAGAAACCGTGGAGCCCTCTGTCAGGGGATGCCACTCTCAGACTTCCTGGTTGTTCCGTGAGGCATTTGATAGCACTGCTTTCTCTAGCTTCTGGATGCCGCTGTCACTTGTGACTCCTCATTCTGGTGGCAGCAGTGTATCCCATTGCCAGCTTGCCAACTGTGCATGAGAGGGCCAGTAGGGTTACCCTGGAGTTCTCCAGCCTGGAGCCTCCATCTCTTTGGGGATAAAATATATGCTTAAGGTTACTTCCTTTTTGGGCTTTTTTTTTTTTTTTTTTTAAACAGGAGTGTTCTTGGGGCTCTACTGTAGAACTCCAGCAATTTTCATTCCTCAGAGAGCTTTGGGGTAGATTTTTCTTAAAGGATTTTCAAGTACAAAACAGAAACCAAATGTCTGGCTGTGATGGTAATGATTGTTAAATGCCTTGTTCTGTGCTCTCTGAGTTAGTTACCTGTGGGGTGCATGGACTGTTCCCCATTTGTGTGTAAGGAGTTGGAACAGCCGTGTGCTTAAGTAGTTTGCCCATTCCCATCAGTAGAAGACAACAGAGCTCAGACCACCACTTTGAGACTCAGAGCTGTTCCCCGCTGCAGGGACAGATGGCTCTGCCCTCTTCAGATCCAAGTTCTGTGCTCCTGGAGTTGCTGTATAGAGATGTTTCATGAGCGTTTCACTAACCAATATGAATCACTCCCAAACAACTCAGCATCCTTCTTGACAATTGGGAGCAGAGTGTGGATTGGTTCCTGTCCACTGGTAATGTTTAGAAAGCCTGCAGTATTGTCACCTAAAACACAGCTTCCTAAAACATAGCTGGCCCTGGGGAAAGGGGCTGGAAGCAGTGAACCCCTCCTGCTGAAATGCTTTTGGTATGTGAGGAATGGCCTCCTGTGATGGCTTTCAAATGGCGTTTTCTAACTAACTGGTGCTGTAGTGGAGTCTTAGAACTTTCCCACGGAGGAACCTTTGAGAAAATGTACCTAGCAGCCTCTTTCCCTACTACAGTCTCACCCACTAAGTGCCCTGCTTTTAAGGACTGGGACTACAGCCTGTGTGCTTTTCAGGAGCAGAATAAACAGAAAGCAGAGGCATTAAGCCAGGGAATGTAACACGTTAAGCAGTGTTTTGAAAGGAAACGAGGGGATAGAAAGGGACCTGGGGCTTTGTGTTTGGTAGCACAAGGAATATTTATGCAAATCATCATTTCTCAACCATTTTTTAGCCACACTCCCACATACTTTAAAAAAACAAACCATTTTTTCTATTCCTATCTCTCCCCAAGTCCTTAAACCTCTTTCTATCTTTCCTTCTCCCCTTCCTTCCCTGTCCCCCCCCCCAGTGAGCGCATGTATGAGTGTGTGTGTGAGAGAGAGTGAGTGAGAGTGTGTGTGTGTGAGAGTGTGTGTGTGTGAGAGTGTGTGTGGGTGCGTGTGGGTGTGCGGGTGTGAGAGTGAGTGTGTGTGGGTGTGAGTGAGTGTGTGTGTGTGTGTGTGTGTGTGTGTGAGTGTATGTGTGAGAGAGAGTGAGTGAGAGTGTGTGTGTGTGCGCGAGTGCGTGTGGGTGTGAGAGTGAGTGTGTGAGTGTGTGTGTGAGAGAGAGTGAGTGAGTGAGAGTGTGTGTGTGTGTGTGTGTGAGAGTGTGTGTGGGTGCGTGTGGGTGTGTGTGTGAGTGCGTGTGGGTGTGAGAGTGAGTGTGTGAATGTGTGTGAGTGCATGTGGGTGTGCGGGTGTGAGAGTGAGTGTGTGTGGGTGTGAGTGAGTGTGTGAGTGTGTGTGAGTGAGTGTGTGTGTGAGTGAGTGTGTGTGAGAGAGAGTGAGTGAGTATGTGTGTGTGTGTTCCACGGTGTACTCTATGGGTCTGAGGTTGGCCTCAGGTGTTGATCCTTGCCTTCCACCTTTCTCTTGTTGTTTGCTGCTGCATATACCAGGCTAACTGGTCCATGAGATTCCGGGGATTCTCCTGTTTTTGCCTCCCATTTCAGCATTGGAATGCTGGAATTACAAATGCCTACTACTGTGTCTTGCTTTTTTACATGGCTTCTGCTATGTAAACTGAGATGCTAACTGAGGTCCTCTCACTTGCACAGCAAACGTTTTATTTACTGAGTCATCTCCCCAGCCCTTTCCTCATTACTATTGCCATTTGTGAGGGTACTGGGACTCCGAAGCCACCATTATCTAATGCTGCACTGTGCTGCCTGGTCTGCTTGCCTCTCTTCACTGTCCTCCACAGCAGCAGCGTTAGTCTTTGGAAAGTGTTGGTCATGGCAACACTCTGTTTGGCATTGTATCCATTCCAAAGCAAGCTGACCCAGCTGCTATCCTCCTACAGTGGGCAGACAAGCCCCTCACCTCACCCATCCTCTAGCTGTGGCTCCATTTGCCTCTATCCTCTATACTGCCAACCAAATCCGTGCCTGTGTTCTTGCTCCTTCAGCGATTGTCAAGACAGTTTTAGATTTATGGAAAATTTGTGAAAATAGCCCAGAGTTTCCCCAGCAGCCTGCCAGCCTGTCCTGATAGCTCCTGTGGATTTCTCCGTGAATATCACATCTTTCACCCTCTGACCTGCAGAGAGCCTTTCTCCCTGACCTCAGCTGAATTGAGAGACCCCATCCCCCACCTACACAGCCTGCAGCACACTGGTAGCTTATGTCTCTTGGTAAGATTTGCTTCTACTGATTATTCTGTTTTTGTTTTTTTCATTTACTTATTTCCTTTCTTATCTGTTTCTCCAAACATCATGTAAGTTCCTTGATATTTGAACTTACAGTCATGTGAACTCCTGGTTCGTTTCTCTGGACCTAGGATAGTGGGTGGAAGCAGACTGTGGATGGAACATAGGGACACGGATGAAGGGACAGTGTCGAAAGCTGTAGTTGAAACAGAGAAGTACTAGGCTTCTCCAGTCCTCATTCTGTTGTGCCCAGATTTCGGAACCCCAAAAGAACCCACCAACAAGGAGATGACTCACCAAAGGTTTCTTTATTGACTCATTTATTCATGAATTCATTCATTTTGCAAATGCTGAATGAGGATGGTACTAACTCCTTGCTTGGTGATGCTAGATACTTACCTGAATTTATTATTCTTAGTAAGGTTCTCCCACAACCAGAGCAGTGATACCTTGACCATCAGCCTCTGGAACTAGATTTGAGTAGCAGGTACTTAGCACCCTGCCTTCCTGCCCAAACTGAGAAGCTGTTAGGCTGAGACCCAGCAACTGATGACTTAACGAGCCCCAGACAATTCTGGTGCACACTTGGGAACCACTGCTATAGACTGAGCATTAATTCATAACCATGATGAGGGAGGGGTCCTTCCCATCACTGAAAAACAGCTTGTGCTTTCTTCAGGGAAAACAACAAACATTTTCTCCACTCACCTCAGCCCCTCTCAATAGCTTCTTGTATTCAGAAAATGTACACAAGTCAAAATAGGCAAACCACATTTTGGCTCCAGATTTATTTTAGTAGACAGTGCCAAACTCTGCCAGAGCCATGAAGGGACTCTCCATGAAATTGGCCAGGCAGCTTCTGCCACCACACAGAGCATTCTTAGTCCTTGAGTGATTCGTCTGTGGAAAAGGGTCTCAGCAGCCTTGACCCAGTGACTTAGGCTCCCAATGAAGGCAGACACTTGCTGCTAATCCAAAACAAACAGAGACAGGAGAACCTTTCACAAATGAGTTGGTTGATTAAGTACTGATGGTTTAGCCAAATGCTTAGATGAGTTAATGTTTAAGTATATTGCTGCATGGCTCTTGGCAAGAAATTAAATACCAGTTAGTCACAGTTTAAGTAGAATGAATACTTTATCCATAGAGAACACAACTTTATATTTTGAGTGCTGTACTTTAGGCATGACATGTATTTGCCTACCATAGTGTCATAGCTACTGATACTGTGTGAGGTTGGTATCCTTAATACCAGTTTACAAGTCAGAAATCAGAGGCATTTATAAGATAGATTTGTATAGGACTTCTACCCAGGAAGAGACAGTGTTCAAATTGAAGCCCAGGTTGTTACTTTGTATTTCCTATATTTGGACATGTGCATGTGTGAGCGTGAGCGCGCGCGCGCGCGCACGCACGCACGCACGCGCACACACACACACACACACACACACACACACACACACACACACCCATCCACCCACCAGGCTGTTACAGCTTACATGTCACTCTTTTGCTCTGTTTCCTCTGAGGGGTGTGACATAGTGTGGTGATTTGGAATTGAGGTAGAGGATGTCCCTGCTTCCAGGTCCTCTATGCACAGCACCTCTCTTGATCTCTGCCAGCAAAAGAAAGCACACTTGGTGTGGGCCTGAGCACTTCCCTTCTAAATCGCCCATCCTCAAACACAAATATGCTTTTCAGGGAAAGCATAAGGACCTTGCAACCCTACAGCAGCACAAGTCAGTAATGGAGTGAGCCTGGACCTCTTTCAGAAGAATGATGCGGATGCTTCCAGAGGCCTGCAAAATGAGTTGCACCCCTAGTGAAGTGTTCGGTGTGACTAATGTGTCTAGTCACTGAAGATTTTCTTATTGGATCAGGCTTTAATCTTCCCTCAAAATGAGTTCTCCTCATATTCTGCCCAACTAACTGGAGTATAATGAGAAGGTGCTAAAATAGTTGCAGCGAGAAGTGAACCCTCCTATTTCATCATATATCCCAGAAAATGGGCAGTGCGTTCTTGCTCCAGCCTCCTTTTGGTCCCCTCCCAATCACATTATTAGTGATTGATGGTATCACAGAGTGGTTTAGTGGGAAAAGTACTTGCAACCAAATTTAGTCAACCACAGACAATTTTATTTTTAGTTGTAGCAAACAAGGCCAGATAGGAACTGTACATACATAACCATATTTGCTTTCAAACTTTCCTTTTTGCAAACAGTTTTCCTCCTGCTGTCTCTAGTATGCTTTGAATAGCATTGTTTGAGGGAGAAGGGATCATTATTATATGCTAAAGTTGGAGTCACATTTTTTCATTATGTGGGATTTACTAAGAAACTGAATATACCTATAGTCAATGATAACTACAGAAAAGTTGGGAAATTATCTTTTATAAATGGAAGGTTGAAATGGGGAATCATAAATAATGCCTTAATAATAACTGGCAAAACAACTAAAGTTGTTTAGTAAAATTTTAATCAGAACCAAGCAGATTCTTTTTTGTGTGTGTTGTTTTTTTGAGACAGGGTTTCTCTGTGTTAACAGCCTTAGTTGTCCTGGAACTCACTTTGTAAACCAGACTGGCTTTGAACCCACAGAGGTTTGCCTGCCTCCATCTCCTGAGTGACAAGAAGACTCTTAAAGGAGGAATTTGCGTGGGGAATGTAAATGTGTTTAGTTTTAAGAGACATTCAAGAATAAGATTTGGATTGGCCAACTGTTGAATGAGTGTTTGAAACTTGAATTCATTCTAGGTTGTTAGAATACTGGGAATAAGTTTAAGTCTGTCAAGAGGATCCTAAAGGGCTATCTATATAATGCTCACCCTTGTACTGGACACTTTGGTAGGGACCCTGACAAATGGCCCTCTTCCATGTTTGAATGTTGTAATGACTAAGGAAAACGTCCAGTCTATTCTGCTTCATTCTGTTCCTGGAGAGATCTGCTTGTGGGGCTGTAGCAAAACTTATCTGTGCTTGCAGATTCTTCCTCATATGGCTAGTTATTTCCATAATGGGTGGGTGATAGCCGTAAAAACCTTGGAGTCCTACATTAGGGTCTTTCATTGATATACTAGTTTAACTCCATTGTGGCGAGATGCAGGACCAAAAACTCTTAGCATTTTCTATGGTTCTTCACTCTTTCATTGCGCAGTTTCAATGGCAACCTCTTTTAGATTCTTATAGAGGCAGGTCTGAGGTCAGGGTGAAGGACACAGTGGAGCACAGGGGAGGATTATGTGGTTTGAAAATGAAATCTTGGTTTCTGGTTCCTCACAGACTCAATGTTAGGCCCCTGATATTCTAGGCTTTCAAAAGTCTCTACAAGAAGCATTTTAGTTTCCTTCTCTGCTGCTGTGATTAAAAAAAAACACTCTCAAAAAGCCAACTGGGGAGGAAAGGGTTTATTTCCCTTACAGTCCATGATCCAGGGAAGCTAAGGTAGGAACTCAAGTTAGAAACCTTCAACAGAAAGTGAAGCAGAGACCATGGAGAATACAACTACCTCCCCTGACTTGCTCAGCTATCTTTTTTTCTACAGTTCAGGCTCCCCTGCTGAGGGAGAGTACTGTCACAGTCCTGGTTCCTCCACAGTCATGTCAACAGGCCAATCTGATGAAGGAACTTTCTTAAGTGCAGTTTCCTCTCTAGGTGTATGAAGCTGGCAACCAGCATTGCTAATCACAAGAAAAAAAGATGTTCTAGCAGTGGGGTGGTAGAGTGACCATTAGGAGACCACATGAACGCTAGCTGTTAAATACAGGGAGGCAACTTGTGTCAGAGGCTTTGGTAAATGAAAGCCCTGGGAAGTTGTAGAGCACAGGAGAGGGGAAAGTGGAGGATTCTTGTCCCTGTCTCTTACGCTAAGGTACATGAAGGGGACTTTGTCATAATCTGCAAAGAGAAAGTCCCATATGTGTAAGAGACCACTAATGGATAAGGACCTGGGTATTTGATCCAAATCCTTCTGCTTGTCTTGTTTTACCTGTGTGTTTATGTTTTGATCTTCAGAAAAAGAAAAATAAACATTGATGAACCTCTGCTCAATGGGCGTGTTCCTTAACAGTGGCACCGTATCTCTTTGGCATGTTTTCTAGCCTCATAGGCCTTAAGAAGAATAACATTTTTAGCAGAGCAAGAAACAGGATATAGTTGTTAAGATGTGAGAAGGTTAAGCTATGTAGCTCAACTTGTGTACGATAGCTTCCTGGCATTCCAAGAAATGGTGCCTGACACCGTGATTCATCACCCAAAATGACAAGTACTCTTGATGTTGGGAAAGAAGGTACCATTTGTGTCCCATACAATGTTGGATTCAGAAAAAAAAAAAAAGCTTCGGGTGCCATCTCTTCATGCAAGTCCGAACAATATAGTTTAGTGAGCAGGTGGTGTAAGGTGTATAAGGCCAGCCTTGTACAGTCTCCCTGCTCATCCTTACTACAAAACCCAAGAAGGATCCCTCCAATGAATGGGGCTGCAGCTGCACTCAGGGCAGTGAGCATCAGCCATGTTCATAGCAGCTCTCCTGTTCCTTGCTGTTATCTGCTTGCTTTGTGAGTAGTAGACCTGTCTCCCCACCTAGCTGGTAAGTTTCAGGGCACAGACCTTGCCTCTGTATTTTTAACTTGTTTTACATTTTTTTAAAAAAAATCTCTATCTTAAATAAGAATTTGGTAAATGTGTTTTGAATGGATTATTGAATGAATGAATGAATGAATGAATGAATGAATGAATGAAACTTCTTCCTGCATCTCACTCTGATAATGTCAAGAAGTCACTCTCCTTGGTAAGGAGATAAAACAAGCCATATAAAACTCATGATGGGGGATGTCCTTCTGTTTGCTGTGAATATGTTTTTCTTATTGGTTGATTAGTAAAGCTGTTTCGGCCAATGGACAGGCAGGATGTAGTCAAAGGGGGCATATAGGCAGGACTACTGGACTAGGAGAGTTCTGGGAAGAGGAATGCAGAAAGTGAGTCATGAGAGAGACACCATGTAGCTGCCAAGAAAGCAAGAGGCTCAGGCATTAACTGGCAAGCTAAGACCAAGTGGAGATACATAGATTAATAGAAATGGGTTAATAATTAAGAGAGAGTTAGGTAATAAGAAGCCTGAGCCATCGGTCAAACAGTTAATAATTAATAAAAGCCTCTGTGTGTTTCTTTGGGGCTAAACAGACACAGGATTGGGAGAGACAGAAACTTCCATCTAAAAACTCAAGTATGCATTCTGAGTTGATTAACAATAGGAAGGTTAAAAAATATGTGTAAAGATATTTTGAGGTTGATATGTAATAGCTAAGAATTAGAAATATCCTAAATAAAAATGAAATTGGCCAGATAAAGATAACTCACTTCACTCTGAAGCCTCTAAGATAATAGTTATGCAGCAGTCAAAAGAAACACATGTGCTAGACTATTACTGTGAAAGCAATTCCAAATTACATGCATGCTCACAGAGTTGTAGAAATCCCACTTACAAGAGGAAAAAAAGAAAATTCACCAAAATGTAAAGAGTGGTTGTGGTGAATTGTGAGTGATTTCTCCATTATCCAAATGCCTAGGAGAGGGCTAAATTACTTCCGTAACATGAAACAAGTGTGAAGTAGTAGAGAAAAAACACTGTGAACACTTGCAAAATGAACTGAGTAGTGGGTACTTGGATTCTTCCTTCCCGGACTTTTCTGTATCATGGAAATATTTTATGACTAGAACATTTCCAAAAGAGAAGCAGTTGTAGGTTAGAGGCAAGGACATAGCCACAGTATAAAGAGACCAATACCCTCTTTTGGTCTCTGAGGAAATCAGACATGCACACGGTGTACAGACATGTGTACATAAAATAAAACTAATGACAGTACTTTGCGGCCTTTTAGAATACCAAGCCACTAGAGTGTCAGATTGATAACCCATGATGACATCTGTGTAAGGGCTGAGCATAGTAGTTGGTCAGAATGCTACAATGGTAAAGTTCAGTTATATTCAGTAGACTCTGTTGAGCAAGACACAGAATTACTTAAGCTACTTCATGAGGTACATTTAAGCTATTTAGAAGTCAATTACTTAAAACACTAGGAGTCCTCAAATCTTCAGGTGCCACAGGTAGTTCATGTGTCACCTCACAGTGGCCAGGTGTCTTAGTTAGGGTTTCTATTGTTGTGAAGAGACACCATGACACAGCAACTCTTATAAAGGATAACACTTAATTGGGGCTGGCTTACAGGTTCAGAAGTTTAGTCCATCATGGCAGGAAGCAAGGTAGAATGCAGGCAGACATGGTGCTGGGAGGTAGCTGAGAGTTCTACATATTAATTCACAGGCAACAGGAAGTGAACTGTGGCACTGGGCATGGTTTGAGCATACATGGGACCTCAAAGCCCACCTCATGATAACACACTTCCTCCAAAAAGGCCAGACTTCCTACTAGTGCCACTCTCTATGGGCCAAGCATTCAAACATATGAGTCTGTGGGAGCCATACGTATTCAGACCACCACACAGGTGAGACATTGCAATAGACACACTTGCTGATCAGTGGGGAAATGGCACTTTTAACTCTATGCTGGCCCAGTCTTTTATGGTCAAGAGAGTGTTTCAGGAAGTTGCCCTTTTCTCTACCAACCACATTTCATTGCTTTATCTAAGCATTTCTAAGTTTGTTTAAATTGTTGGTTTGTCAGGCTTGGCTCTACAAGCAGATATGTCTTACCAGAACCATGGTTGATTTTTTTTTTTTTTTTGAGATGGTTACCTGATTGTGTTTACTAGACTCTTCAGACTGTAAATTTAAAACTGAATAAATTTTATTTTACAGTTTCCAGCTCTTTCTTGTGCTCTTTTACCATGTTCTATCTTATTTGTTGGGTGTCTATTAAAAAACACAGTGTTAAATGTTTAAAAGGATTCATGAAGTATTGATGAAGAAGCTGGGAAGGAGGGGCAAGGCATGCTTTCTCCTCGGCTTGGGGTTTTCTTTGTCTGCCTTGTTGCTGTGTGTTCAGGTGTGTTCCCATCTCGACGTGAGAGGCTTGGCCCCCTAATGTCACGGCCGCAGCGCTCAGGGATGTTTCTGAGCTGGGTCCTTCCACTTGTCCCACCCTGTCCACTTGCAGGAAACACAGAGCAGCTTAGAGAAGTTAGAAGTAGTCACTCAGCAGTCTCACCATAACCTCTGTCCCCTTAACAGCACTGAACATGTTTTTACATCTAAGTGGAAAATAATTTTCCAATCAGAAGACAGAGAATGATATCATTTCCCAAATGAAGTAAAATGTAAATTTGAAAAGACCAACAAGAATTAATTCCTGAGTTTCAGCAGTATTTATGGCTTTTCCTCCCTAGTTGGAATATGAGTAACAGTGCTGGGAAGTCAACTGCCATTTTCCAACAAATTCAATTTTGATTCAAAAAGCCTGAAGTAGAAAAATTAGAAATCTTTATTCATTTGTCCATGTGCTCCCTTCTAAGTGAATTAGTCTGATCTATGATACAAATGGACATATTTATTGTAGATGAATATACTGTAATTAAGCTGTGGTTGTATGGATATTTGTTTTTATGCTAGTTTGTTGCTTATTTGATTTAATTTTTATTAAGTTGGTCCTTCTGGTCTCTTCTTTCTCCTCCAACTGTAAAGAGCCTGAAGGGACTCTGGCCATCAGGTGACCTGACCTTTTGATGGCAAAGTGGTGTCACTGCTGATTGGCAAGGAGAGCCTGGATCTCTGGAGTCAGGTTGCAGCCCCTATTGTTCTCTGAAAATGTCCCCTTGGTCAGGGAACTGACAGATGATAATGGGGTGAACACTCTGAGAACTTGCCATTCCAGACAAAACAGTTTGTTTCCTTTGGATGTAGTCTGCTGAGAATAAATGTGCAAAGCTTTCTCGGTTCCTTGCTTCTAACTGGTTTATTTCCTCAAATGTTTTAGCCTTTTGGAAGTCAGCAATATTACTAGCAGAGGGCTAAGCAATGAACCTAGAGCTGATTCACAGGGTAGTCTTGAGTTTGCGTTCCCTTATATTAAAAGTTGAAGGACAGCCAAGAGTATGTGGTTCAGAAAAGCTGACTGGTTATTTTAAAGTAGTTTGTAAATATTCTCAGTGTTGCAGAACCTATTCTAGCTAAATTGTGTCCCTTCTCTTAATCCCCACATCCAGCAACTTTACACTTGATAGTTTGTTCATTCCTTTGTTCAGTAACTTCACAAAGCACTTTGCAGGATCCAGATAACACCAAGTGCTAGGTATTCTGCAGCACATGGGATTGGCTCTGGCTTCCTGAAGCTTACATTTTAACAGAAGAGACAGACCAAATAAACAGAAAGATAAACAAATAACCTGGCTTATGTTGTTAAAGGTCAATCTGGCAGTGTTGCTGTGAATATTATGCCTTAAATCCTTATTGGGGATAAGGTCTGTCTGTACTTGTAATGCCCCCTCTTCTTGATGTGGTATGACATTTCATGGATAGCTGAAAGGCACAATAGGAGTCCTCCACTTACTAATTCCTCAGAGAGTGCAAAGCCTGTGTTTACTGATGCTGTACCATCAGTGGGACTTTCCACAAGATACAGAGAGAGAGACAGGGGCCTAGGAGTGCCAGCAGTGTGCCCTCTGCCCTAAGGAGGGGTGTGTGCGTTCAAGGGGTGCTGCTTTGAAGCAGTCTTTGAGAATCAGGAGAGGCTTATCCAGAAACAGGTAGCCTTGCACTGAAATCTGATGTTCATACACAAGTCAGCAGAATGCCTAAGTGTGTCAGAAAGGTCTTTCTAAGGGGGAATTGTATGGCAAACAAGGACCAGAGGGGAAAGCCTGGGGACTTCGCAAGGAGAAATGTTTCAGTAAGTCTAGGGGAAGGAGAAGTAGATTTGTAAGAGATGAGGGAAGACCCAGGAGTGAGGCAAACTATTCTGTCTTTGAAGGCCTTCAGTCAAGTAGCCCCAAGCTAGTTCAGCATCTGGATGGAGGTAGGGTTTGGATTGCAAGCTCTCATGACTTCCTATAAAGTGCTCTTTCTGCTCCAACACAGAGCCTGTGATTCTTATTCCTGGAGCAAAGAGTGAGTCCTAGGCCAGGGTTGACCAGTAGAAGGATTGCACCTATCTTGGTTGTGCAAGGCATACTTCATGTAAAAATGCATGGGGGGGGGGTAGCAGAAATCCACCCTGCTTTCTTCTGGCTCTACTTCCTCCTAGGAGGTTCCTTTTCTGAAATCCCACATGGAATAGCAGAGTTCTGCGTGCCTGCTGAGATAGACCCTGGCTCTAAAGACAGTTTCAGCTCAATACTAGGACCCTTTTCTTTGCTTGGCCTCTCACTGGTGTTCTCTATACTAGCAGCTGAAAGTAGGCACAGAGGGAAAGGTACGCATGTGGGAAGGCCTTGAGTGTTAGAGAAATATTTATGGAGTCCCCTGGTTGTCTCTAGGAGGTTTGTGCGCTGTAGGTCTTTAGTGGAGGCTGCCCGGTGAATGTCAGGGAATAAGTGTCTGCTCTGAAGATGGAGAGTTTCGGGTCTTATAGATATTACTGTGATGACTATAGTTATGAACTTGTGTGCAGTGTTAGAATTATGTAAGCAAGTATACAAGTATAAGGAGGGTGCATGTGGAAGATAGTGCTTTCTGTGTGTCACTAGCCTTCCACACCACAACTTCAGGGAATGAAGCCTAGGAACTTCAGTAAGCTTCTACCAGGAACACTTCAAAAAATTGTTCAAAAATTTCTTCACCCAAGACACACGGGGTGGGCCTAGGCGCTATCCCAAAGGATATGATAGACTCTCATGACCCCCTATGGAAGGCCTCACCATCCAGGGGGAGCAGAAAGGATATGGGATAGGTAGGCTTTTAGTTGGGGCGGGTGGTAGGGAAGGAGGGGAGGGAGAAGGGAACTGGGACTGTCTTATAAAACAATCTTGTTTCTAATTCAAATAAAAAGAATTTCTTCACAAAGAAGATGAAATTTGTTGAACATTATTCAAAATTTAGCCATTATATTTAAATTTTTCTTTTGTGTAACTTTTTAAAGATATGCATGCATGTTTATATACCTATGATTATAGGTGCCCATGGAGTCCTGAAGAAAGTGGCCATTCCCTGGATCTGGAATTATAGGCTGTCGTGAGCCTTCCAAAATGGGTTCTAGGATCCAAATGTTATGATAAATCTTTCCGCCAAAAGCCGCCCGAGTTCTGCCTGCTGCGTGAATGGACAAAATAATACAGAGACATATTAGGTACAAATGCTGCTTGGCCAATGACTAGGATTCCTCATCTGTTGGCTCAGTCTTAATTATCATAAATCTATATATTTTATAAAACTTATCTTATCGGACACCTTCCATTGGTGTCCCTCCTTGCCATGGATCACATTGTGCTGCTGGAGGAAGAGCAGAGGGGGAAAGGACACTTCCTGTTTCTCCTTGCTTAAATATGAGTCTCCTTGCTATGTCACTTCCTGCCTGGATCAGCACTTCTCTACTACATTTCCCAGAATCCCCTTTGACTCCTAGTCATGCCTAACTTGCTGCCTCATTGGCCAAACAGTATTTTATTTATCATCCAGTAAGACAAACATACACAGAAGCACTTCCCCCATCATCCAAACTTGGGTCCTTTGTAGGAACAGTGTGCACTTTTCACCTCCAAACCATCTCTTCAGTCCAGTTTAATCTTTCTCAAAAATCTCTTTGTATCAGTAGAAGAACTGCCTCATTCTTGTTATAGTTTGGACCTTGTATGCCTTTCGAAAGACCCATGCTTTTAAGGCTTGGTTGTCCCCAGCCTGTGGCACTATTAAAAGATGGTGGGACATTCAGGATATGGACCAGCTGGAAAGGATATTAGGACCCCAAACTCTTCTTGTCTCTTTGCTTGTTATTGCCCTGAAGTGAACAGGCTTCACTGGCCCAGTGTTCTACCATGATACTCTGTTGCCACAGACTCATAGCAATGCTGCCCAGACCAATGAACTGAAACCATGAGCCAGGTAAACCTTTCTGCCCTTTGGTTTCTCGGGTATTTCATCACAGTGGTAAAAATGCACATTCCTCTTTACAGGGAGTCTATAATGTTGCTGGTAGTTTTCTAAATAAGTTTTTTCCAGTGACTGTAAACTCAGTAAAAGATTTGAATCCGTTGTGGTCGTTATTAATCTTTAATGCTTTTTGATGAAGTCTGGCCTAGGTTGTTTTAGCCCAGTGATACAGGAAGCCCCGAGTTCAATCCTTAGCATGTGTGAAAGAGAGAGTCTGAGAGGGTAAATAATTAAATGTACTTCTTTAAAATGCTTTAAAGTGTATTCTATGGGAATGAGTGTTTTGCCTGCAGGCATGTCTGGGTGCCACAGCCACGCCTGATGTCAGTGGCGGCCAGCAGAGGGCATCAGAACCCCTAGGACTGCAGTTACAGGTGGCTGGGAGCTGCTATGCACGTGCTGGGAATTAAGCAGCCATTGCTCTTAAAAGCACTGAGTCCCCTCTATAGCCCCAGTTAAAAAGTATGTCTTATTACAAGTTGTAATGAAAAAAATCTGAAAGACATAGCTTTAAAAATGCATAAAATAAATGTATAGCATCTAATGTCAGAGCTCCTGTGTACCTGAGGATGGAGTCAAAGTGACTGCAGAGTATGCTTTTGTGTGAACCAAAACAAGTACCAAAACCCAAGTTAGGTGGTTTTGTTTTGTTTTTCTTTTTGTTGTTACATAGTTTCAGCCTGCTAATGGCAGAAACTTAACCTTTTTTTTTTTTTTTTTTTTTTTTTTTTTTTTTTTTTTTTTTTTTTTTTGGTTTTTCGAGACAGGGTTTCTCTGTGTAGCTTTGGAGCCTATCCTGGCGCTCGCTCTGGAGACCAGGCTGGCCTCGAACTCACAGAGATCTGCCTGCCTCTGAGTCCCGAGTGCTGGGATTAAAGGCGTGCACCACCAACGCCCGGCTGAAACTTCTCATTCTTAAGGCAAGCTTTGTTCCAAAAAAGAACAACCTAGTTTGATCTTGGAGTCTAGATAATATGGTAGCATAAAAGTTGAATGGAGTCAGTCTCATTGGAAATAACTTGACAGTGCTCTAAATGCAGCCTTTTTTCTGGGGAAAAGTGGCCGGGTTTGATTCTTGCTGGCTTTTTACCAACACCATTTGGGAAGTTTCCAGTGTTCTATCTCTGTGTATCTATACAACTTCGGGCAAGTTCTGAGAGTCTCGCACTATAACTCAGAAAACCGGGCCTCAGAAAAATCCTTCTGTAAACCTTCTTCAGGCCATCAGCCTTCCCATGCAGTGGCACCTGTTTATGTTTGTTAACTTAAACTTTCTAGAAGCCACATGTGAGTTATGTTAGGATCTGGCTTGGGACTTATTTTAACAGGCTGCAGCTTGTGGCCACATCTTTGACGTCTGTGAATTTTCATTCTACCCCAAGTGAAAAGCTGGGAAGCCTAGCCTAACATAAGCATGGGCTTCCTAAGCTCATGAATGAGCTTCACAAGCGCTCCCAGACATGGATGGTGGCCAGTTCATTCTCTATTAAACTAGTGGGCATTTCTTACAACCACAAAGAACTTTCAACAACTTAAAGTATATTTGGACACCAATCCTATGGCTTCCTCTGTAAACAAGTGATTTCAAAATTCCTCACTGCCTTCATAGTATTTTTCACATCATAGCAGTGTGATATGAAGAACAGAAATTGATATTTCTGGCAGTTCCCATATAGACAATGCAGAATTGCTGCTTCAATGAATTGGGTTCAGACTATCTTTTATTATGATTGAGAAATACTAGGAAGGTGAAACAAAACTTTGGTGGCTGAATATTAACCCTACCCCTAGGATGTTTAGGGGCATGAGTGTTCTGTCCCCACCCAAGTCTCTGTCAGTCAGAATCACTGAGAGGGGGTGAATGGCAGACAGCAGTTTCCTGGCCTGAGGTGAGGACATTGTGTTGAGGACCTTCGTCCCTGTGCACTCTCACTGTATTGTGTCACCTTTCTTTCTCTCCCCTTGTTCCGGGCCATCAACACTGGGCCTCCACTCAGCCTTCATAGAAACTGGAACTGTTTAAGGGCTTGTCTTGTTTTCAATAGACAGTCCTTTCTGTAGCCTTTCCTGCTCTTCCTTCCCACCTTGCCTTTCCAGAAAGAACCATGCCCCCTTCCCTTCCACCCCACCGTTTGCCCCAAGACCGCCTTCCATGTTTCTGCTAGGGCATTGGCCTCCTACTTGACTCCAGACTTGTTAGGGGTAGTGTCATCATCTTCACCACTCTGACCTGGGCTTGGCCCTTAGTGACTCCTCAGTAAACAACGTGAAATAAAGAAATTATTCTGTACAAGTCAACTGGGAAGCTAATGCTAAGGGTTCAGTTCCTAGGGCTGTCATTACAAAGTGCCATAAATGAGGTGGCTTAAATGCCAGACATTCATTTTCTGACACTTTTAGAGACTTGCATAGAGGAATCTAGGTACATAGAGTCCAGGATGCCCTGAAGGGGAAAGAAAGATGTGTTGCAGGTTTTCTCCCAGCAGTGGAAATTATTGATCTTAGGCAGTGTTAATCCCACCAATCAAGAATAAGACCCTTGGGCAAGGGGATTGTAGATCAGAGACATTTTTGTTTCATGGATCTCTAAGGCATAATAATTAGCACAAGGTAAGTTTGTATTTCACATTAGCATAGGTTAATTCTCACATGGTACTCTCTAGAGCCATGGCTGTCTCCAGATAACTGCCTTTCATAAGTTCACCAAGCATAATGGACTATTGGCCCACAGTGGCCCTATAGTCAAATAAATCCGTTCTGAGATGTCCAGATCTTGTTGGGAACACTTGGGTCCTGCCACCACCCACTCCCAGCCTCTGTTTGGACAGAGCAGGAGGTTCATGCCTTGCAAAGAGTTTCCTGGGTCTTTTTCTTGAAAAATTTGACCATGTTGTAGACCAAGCCTTAGAAGCCCATAGAGCATAGGAAATAAGTGTTCTGTGGCGAACTATTGTCAGGCATCACTGTGGACAATGGGAAACTTGTCCCAAGTACTGAAGCAAGATCAGGGCGAGAGCCCTGAGAGATGGTCAGAGCTACAAGCTGGGTAGTGATAGAGTCCTTTCCCTCCATGTCCACCCTAACCTAATTAGACAACCATTTCCACCCTAACCTAATTAGACAACCATTTCATATATTTTGATGTGCTGTTTCATACTCAGTGTGATGTCTCTCTCCAGCCTCCCAGTCAGCTTCTAGCTGACTCTGGCAAGAGTTACTGTAGGTGTCTTTGTCCTCCAGTTCTGGGATCCAGAACAGAGTCACACAGCTCACCGTGTAAGTTAGCCTGAGCCCAGGTTAGCCTGAGCCCAGGTTAGCCTAGTGCTCTTTAGTTGGCACCCCACTCTTGCTGGCCAGAGATCCTCCTGTGGTCCTTGCAAGTGTACCCACAGCATAGCTGCAGAGCCCTGGAGCCTTAGGAGAAGATAGGAGGCAGATATTCCTCAGAGAACAGGTTTGGATTAGAAGCCTGCCAGGATTTACAAATCAGATCTCCTTTGTTCTAGTCTCTGAAAAGCTTGTCAAGCCTGTCAAAAGATGCTGTGGCAGGTGAACAGCAAAACATTCTGCAAATGAGAATTAGGGGAAGGAAGGCACTGCGACTTAGTAATTACTGTTCCAACAGTCACAGCATTGCAGATGCTTCTCCACAATCTGATCTAACTTAATACTGACTGCCTCCTCCCTAGTGGCAATACATGAATTAATTAATAGTAGGTTAGATTTGAAGCTGTGTCTTTATTTGGGCCATTATTAACTTGTTCTCTGCACCTTTCTTACTTGGCTGATTAATTTCATTTCAGTCTTAGAAGTGAGGCTCCTATTGCCACTGTGTTGTCTGTGACCACTGAGGTTTTGAAAATGTACCTCTTTTTACACATTGTATTTCCTTACTGTAATGAACACTTAAGCTTACAATGGTGTTACACCTACTTGCTCTGTAGCAGCTAGTAGATAAGCATCTGCAATCTGGGTCTTTCCACTTTTTCTCCTGAGAGTTAGCAGAAGAAGGGAGTAATTAAGACTGGGCTCTGGGTAAGATTATATAACTGAATCCTGCCCCTCTCTACTGGCTGCCCATCATGTACCCTTGGGTCTAGTGTATACCCTGTCTGTGCCTTGGTCTCCTAGTTGGAAAGATGGGTAATAATCCTGTCTACCTGTAGGGTTGCTGTAATGATTCTGTTGATCATTTCTCGTTACTGTGACAGACATCTGAGACAACAAGCAGGAAAAGGTTTATTCAGTCTCACAGTTTAAGTGGTTTCAGTCCATGAAAGATGGGCTCTGCTTAGAGCAGGATGTGATGGTGCACACCTTTAATCCCAGTACTTGGAAGGCAGAGGCTGGTGAATCTCAAGGCCAGCCTGGTCTACAGAGTAGGTTCAAGACAGCCAAGCTTATGCAGTAATGGACTGAAAACTGGTAAAGATGTAATTGAAGGAGGAGGAGGACATGTTCTAGCCCCAGTAAGGAGCAGAACTTAGCAGCTTTGGCCACATAGTTCTAGAATTGAGAATAGAAGAGAGGGACTATGGAATTGGCCCCCAAGGAAAGCTGCTGAGGCCAGGCATGTGTCAGGGTGTCCCTGAATGGAGGCCTAGAGAGGCCATCACATGAAGCCGTGAAGTTGAAGCCTAGATTTCCTTGGAGACCCCAAGATGTTGGAGAGGCCAGAGCCATGGGATACCTACCAAGGAGAGATGCTAGCAGGGAGTGGAACCAGTCCAAGAGAAAGAAGTGTGCCACAGTCAACACAGCTGAACAGACTTGAAGACCTGAAGAGTGTTTTGACATCAGACATGGAAATGCAGTTTGGTGTTTGCCCAGCTGGTTTTTGGTCTTGCTTTGGTCCAGTATTTCCTCACTATGCTGACTTCCCTATGTTTTAGAATGGTAATGTATATCCTGTGCCATTATGTGTTGGAAATGTATGATCTGTTTTTTGATTTTCATTTTACAGGGGATTGAAGTTAAGAGATTGCATGAATCTCAGAAGAGACTTTGAACTTTAGACTTTCAAATAAAGTTTGAGACTCTTATGGGAACTTTTAAAGTTGGACTGAATGCATTTTTGCATTATGATTTAGCTATAAGCCTTTGATGGCCAGGGAGTAGAATGTGGTGGTTTGAAAGAAAATGCCCCCCAAAGGGAGTGGCACTATTAGGAGGCATGGTCTTGTTAGAGGAAGTGTGTCACTGTGGAGGTGGGCTTTGAGGTCTCATACATACTCAAGCCACACCCAATGTCTCAGTTCACTTCCTGTTGCCTTTGATCAGGATGTAGAATTCTCCAGCACCGTGTCTCCCTGCATGCCACCATAATTTGAGCCATCATGTCCCCTGCCATGATGACAATGGACTAAACCTCTGAAACTGTAAGCTACCACCTCATATAAATGTTTTCCTTTATAAGAATTGCCATGGTCATGGTGTCTCTTCACAGTAATAGAAACCCTAAGACAGGTTCTGTTGTTTTGGATCCATGACAATACATTCCATTTGGTGGGAGAGCATAATGGAGAATGCCTGTTCACCCAATGGCAGTGTGGAAGCAAGAGAAAAAGGGGCTCAGCTCCCACCATCCTCTTTGAAGGCATGCCTCAACTCACTTCCTTCTACTAGACTCACCTACTAAAAGTCCCAGTACTACTCCCATTATGGCTTGGGCTGGATACCAAACCTTTAAGACATGGGCCCATGCAGAACATGCAAGATCCAACTGTAACAGTCAAATGAGCTAACATGAATCAAGTTCTTAAGAAAGTGAAAAATACATTTAAATGCCAAATAAATGTAATTAGCACCCAGAATTTTTATGGGTTCTGGGAATCCAAATTCTAATCCTCACATTAGCATAGCAAGTGCTTTATCCACTGAGCTTGCCCCAGCCCTGGGTTTTCCTTCATCCTTTCAGGAGCTTACTGCATCTAATGACACTACATTGTACAGTGGTTCTCTGGGGGCTTTGGGTGAGATGTTTTGAGTCTCAGGCACAGGCCCACTACCTTAACTGCTGTGCAAGTTTGTACACATCACTTGACTTCCTAAGCCTCAGCTACTATAAGATAGTGTCAGAATACCCAAAGGTTTCTAGTTAATAAGTGCTTTCATACAGAACCCACTACCGAGTAAACACTCACCCAGCCCACAGCTCATCTTCTCACCTCCTCTGCCAGCTCTCTCGTGGCCTTTCAAGGACTCTCTCTTGTAGGACTTTGTCCTCTGCAGCCTAGGTTGGGTCCAGATGTGTCCCTTTACCTCAAGAATAAGTACTTAGATGGGAACTGGATCTTGCCATATAGAGTACTTACTACTACCCCACTAGCTCTCTCCTTAACCATAATGCAAACTGTACGAGGATGAAGGCTTTATATTAATCTCTGCAATTCAGGCGTGGTGGACTGACATGGTGGACTGCAATTCAGGCGTGGTGGCTCAATGATAGAGTGCTTGCCTGCTGTGCATAAGGCTCTGGGTTCTATCCCAGCACTGAAAAATCATACTAAGTGAAGTTCTGTCATAATTTGAAGTGGTGACTATACAGAAGGTGCTCCCTACACATTAGTAGATTTGAGCTATCTGGCAATACCTAATACATGTAACTTGCTGTGTAGGCAGCCCAGCCTAACCTCAACTAAGATACAGTTTCCACTAGATTCTAAATACTCCATGTGAAGGCACATACTTGGTCATGTGCATGTAAGATCCAGGGGGTTTCTCTCTTGTCCTTCTTCAAGAAGGTTAAATTCCCATTTAGGGACTATAAGAGCAGGGGAAAAACTCTTTGATGATTTGGAGTCAGGAGTTAGGGAATTATGTTTGAATGCAGTACTTACTACTTTTCTTTAGCTGTGAATACTCCAGACACAAAACCTAAGCTTTGTTTTCCAATTCCTTATCTGTAAAATAGGAACTATATCTTTTATATGGAGTCATAGGGTCAAACAAAACACTCAACACAACACCTGGTGTTTCATATGTCTTCAGGAGGTAGGACCTTATGTGCTTGAGTTCAGTATTATATTTTTGACTTGTGTAACAGCATTTGGATTGCAAGACTGTCTGTACATGTTGGAAATATGAGCTCCAGCCCTCCCAAGGTGAAGCAGAGGATTGAGAAAATATTTGTACAGTTGCCAGTCTCAGTAGCTTGCAGCACTTCACATAGAGTTCCTTAAGAGAAGAGTGGGTACAGTGACACAGGACATCAGTACAGGAAGATGACTAGGGACAAGCTGCTAATAACCTCTTTTACCAGCATACATAGCTACGAGCAGCCTCTTGTGTTGGTGCCACCTACTTAGTCAAAACACCAACGACGGTGGCTTGGTATTACTGTTGCTGTAAATGTCACTTTCCCTTACTCTGACACGAGTTTTCACAGGGCATTTTATAGTTCTCGTTCTTCCCTATTGGTCAGACATAAAAGCAATTGCTTCTTTTGAAAATGTCATTTGCCCTTGAAAACATTTCGCCCCTGTTCTTGCAAAATGCACCCCCCACATGTCCATAGTGGGGGGCACTTACAAGATAAAAATTTTTGGCAGAAAGTCCTGGGTCAAGTTATTTTGCTATGAGTCTGGGCCAGTTCTTATTGGAACAGCCAAAGAACATGTGGCAGAGAGCAGTTATGAGAGGCGCTGGAATGATTGTAAAACATAAAAATTGTAGCATGCAGTAACTCCTTGGTGCGAAACAGTGTACTTTGTGCTTCAGAGTAAATGCTGTGTCTCCCATCTGCCTTTAACATGTGTTCAGAGTATCAACACACGTCTTTAGTTTTTAGCCTGGTGAGGAGACAGTGCTGTTCAGTTTAAAATAACAAAAGCTTTAGAGCTAAGAACTTTCCACATTCCAATTTCTATCCTGGGTTTTCACTCAGACCCATGTCCTATGTGTAGGCAGTACAGCATATGCATGTTTATGTTTAAAATCTGTAATTCAAAATAAAAGTAGTCAGTAGGAACTAGGATGTTACTATATGACAATAATACTTGATCCTCTGACTTAACCCAGTGTGTAACCCAGTTGCTTTTCTAACAGCTTTCACAATATACTTGATAGAGAAACCAACCCAAGGAAAGAGATGTTTTTATTTGGCTCACAGTTTCAGAGGGTTTAGTCCTTAGTCCTTGGCTCTGTTGACTCTGGACCCCTGGTGAGGCAGCTCCTGATGGCTATGAAAGCTTGTTGGGGGAGAGGCCACCTCGTGGATGACAGGAAACAGAACGGCAGGAAGGGGACAGGGCAAAAAGTTGACTGACTGTCCAATTATGCCCCAATTTCCACAGTTCTACCCCTGCCAGTAATCTTTCCAAATTTTAATCTGTTGGTGGATTAAACCATTGATTATGCCAGAACCTTCATGACCTAATCTTTTTGGAAAAGCTTCACAGACACAACAGCATGTGCCTTACACATCTCCTAAGTACTTTTCAGTCCATTTAGAGTAGCAGTAAAAATTAACTGGCACACTCGGTTATTACTGAGGAAAACTGCTGATTACTTGTACACCAAACAAAGAGAAAATTTAAATATAAGTAAGTGTAATGAAAAAGAGAAGATTATCATACATGGTGGCACATGCCTTTATTCCCAGAACCTGGGAGGCAGAGTCAGGCAGATCTTTGAGTTTGAGACCAGTCTGGTCTACAGAGCTAGCTTCAGGACAGCCAGGGCTACATAGACACCCTGTCTCAAAACAAATAAACAAGGTTGGTATAAAAAGGATTGGAAAATGTGCTGTGGGAGTCATAAAACTCCATCCACATACTTCCAAACTTCATTTTTCAGGGTGCTGGGAGTTATAGTCTGTGTTGTTACTATAGGATCATATCTTCAGCCTAACTAAAATGAGCACATTTGGACAAAAACAAATTTCTTAGAGTGAGTTCTCAATGGTGTTCTTTGAGAGCAAAAATACTGAACTGGGATTATCATGTAAAACACTCTTGTTTCTAATTCAAATAAAAGATTCTGCAAAAAAATACTGGCAAGTTGAAAACAATAATAAGAGACCCAACTTGGAAATTAGACCTGTGGTTATCGGGTTGGAGTTTCATTGTCTGTGCCTTTGTGCTATTCATATTGGAGTCATCTCCAAGGTACAAAAGAAGTGATGCTCTATGTAGTTTTTCAGTTTGGGTTTTTGTTTGTTTTTAATAACCAGTGACCATGGATAACTCAGGATAGCTAGGCATAGTTCATACATGGGGTAGACAGCAACCATCAGAAAACTGAACCCTGCTTTTACATTTGGATTTTAGTAAGGAGGACAGAGAAATCACACATAGCATTCCCAATAGGCCTTTAAGTGTTGTGGAGGAAAGAAAACAGGTAATAGACACTAGAAATTGTGTGCTTTTCAAGTGGCAGGTGGGCAGATCGGTTTGGCTCAGTAAAGGCTCTTCTGAAGAGGTGCAGTTTATTCTGAGACCAGAGTAATAGGAAGAAGTCTCATGAAGACGACTGTTCTTGGCAGAGGAGTAATTGGGTGCAGAGGCCTAAGGTAGGAACGCATTGCCCTGCTCAAGGACTTAAGAAAGCCCTCTGTGGATGGGTCACTGTCAGTTTTGAGGGGGGAGCCACAGTCCTAGTGATCCACATAGGCAGTTATTATTACCACAGGTTCCTGGCCATAACCATTCCTCAAAAAACAAAAACAAAAACAAACAAACAAACAAAAAACCCACAACAGTCAGATCAACTATAGTATTAATATGGGGTTGAATTCTGGGTCGTGGAAACATGGCTGCTGAGTAAAGGACTTTATTTTCTTTAGAGTCTTCCTGCTAGATTTTAAAAACCAAACACAATGTATGTCCCTGTTTCTCTTCATTCCTCTTATCTAGTCACCAAAGGGACTTATAGCCAGATGGCTTTCTTACTCCTTTGGCCTATCCTATTCCTCTCCTCACTTTACACATTCTAAAAACTCCCCATTTTCTTCAAGGCAGACAGTTATAATTGGTAATTACAAAGTCAGTCTGATTCATAGTGTAAATAACTGATAGGATCTGATTGACACAGAAAAGAATTTACATCTTAGAAGGCTGTTTATAGAACAAATGAATCTTCTTCCTTAAGATGACAAAATAGAGACAACAAAGCCTTAGCAAGGTTAGGGGGAGGGGCTCTTTGGGAAAAGGGAGAGCCACTTGTTTGCTTGGGAGGAAGGATGCTCTTATGGTGGAAGTAGTGGCCACTTTCTTTCCTCTGCTCGCAGATTCTCCTGAAAGTTGTGCATGTGGCAGAGCAGAGAGTTCTGTAGGGCAGAACAGAAGTCAGGAAGGGATCTTGGATGCCATTGGGGATGGAGTGAGGATGGACGTCAGCAGAGGTTCTTCAGATGGATTGTAAGCTGAGTAATAGAAATTGAAAGCTTACTGGGGTATTTTATTTTGGAAAATGCCATCTGCAGTTGGAAGATTTAAAGAATTGATCACAGTGCTCTCTCTTCCATGTCTATTTAATTTCCACTCTGTTTATGCATGTGAGTGCCAGTAATTTCAAATAATGGTCATGATGAAGGGTCATCACGGCACAGATCATTCTGTGCTCCTAATGAAAATTAGAGCTGGAAATTGCTTCCTTATGTGTAGCTCAAGCTGCCTTTGCACTAATTTTACTTTATAACTTCCACTTAATCCTCTCCTTACCACCCTAAGAATCCTTCCCAGTCCTTGAAGTTGACTCCTTTGAAATCTTTATGGGTAGTCCTGGTTTCCCTTAAGCTGTGGGTATCCTGGTCCTTTGTTCCCAACAGTTCTTAAGCTTCTAAGCAAAACAGTCTCTGCTCACTTTTCTCCCACTGCACTTTTTAATGAGTTCTGGTTCTGGAACACGATTTGATTTCATGTTTTGGGCAATATAAATGAGCTGAGCCTTGCCTCCTTCTCCCTAATGAATTCATTGCTGTCTTTCCAGCCAAGACCACCACGTACTGCTTACCCTAATTAGTATTCTCTAATGCTAATCAGGTGGCCAGTAACTCACTTGTTTTTACATTCAGTTTCATCAGTTTCATTATATATATATATTATATATAATATATATATATATATATATATATATATATATAGCTGATGAAACTGAATATATATATATATAATATATATATATATATATATATATATATATATATATATTCCATGGGATTCCAAAGTAGAAATGTAGAAATGTTTCAGCCAAGAAGCCCTTGATCACAGGGGCAGTATGATCAAAAAGCAGTTTTTTATTACTACTTTATGTGGTCAGTCTCTGACCCATATGTCCCTCATTTGATAGGATAGGACCGTGTATATTGACATTTTCCATGTCAAAAGTCACACCTAATAGCTTTGATTTTCACACATCAGTATCTTTGAAAAACTTATTTTAATATGACAACCCAGTTTTCCAACCCAGAAGTTTAAAACAAAATGAAAGGCATGAAGAAAGAAAGAAAGAAAGAAAGAAAGAAAGGAATATGCAATATTTCACTCTAAGAAAGAAGTAACTGAATTCTGCTAAAATTGTATGATACTGCTCTGGGGTAACCTGTGAAAATCTGTGGTTGCATTTAGAAATGCATTATTTGGTCACTGGTTGAATGAATAAAAGGACATCAAAGACAGAACTTTGACATATGTTCGAAGACTATAGTTTGGGGACCAAATGTTTGTCTGTCTTGCTTGTTACCTATAGGAAAAAAAGAAAGAGATGATGATATATGTAATTTTCAGAATCTTCTTAAGGATTCTAATAGTATGTGCTATGGTTTTACTTATACAAAGAGAGAAGGTTGTGGTGAAGTGTTTTGGGGAAGAGATGGGAAATCATTTTTTCCTCCAACCTTGGGTGCTATGGAGGGAGATGATTGTGTTTATTTGGTGAGACTTTAAGAGCCTTTAGTAAGTTTACACATTACTGTCATGCCATACTGTAGGTGCCCAGTCTTATTGGATGAACAGTTTTTATATCCTGAATAATTGGACCTAGAAATTACTAAATAGGCTCTGACAGTTTTGTATAGGTTTGAATGAAAAACTTAACCATGGCTTCACTGGGGTTCTGGGAGTCTGTGTTTCTAAACAGTTCACCAGGTAAGGGTCATGCTGAGCCCTCTTTGGGACCATGTCCTATTACTCTCAAAGGACAATTCCCTACCTCAGTTGTATATCTCTGTTCTTTGGCTAACACCCATGTATTTGGTGTTCTGTGTCATCTCTTTTGTTTGTGAGCACAGGAGTACTGTGGCAGACAAATGACAGATAAAGGGTGAGTGAGCCCCATTTTCAGAGGTCACACTACCAGGCTGCCTTATAATGACCCTTGAGTCCTCTTGCATTTGGCCCTAAGCAAACCCTTAATAAGCATCTTCTGTCCCAGGGACATTTAAGTGTTGAAGCCATTGCAAGCTTTCTGATGCAGACCTTGCCTGGGAATATGGATGTAGGTAGGGACTTAACTAAACTCACATACTCTGTGCCTCATTTATAAATGTCCAAGAATTCAGCTCTCAGGTTGTGGTGTATTCTGTAAAATGCACTTTTTTTGGCTACTTTCTGGTTGAAAGAATTCATTTATAGACTCTATGGGCATGTTAAAGAGGGTTAGAGGTGAGTCTGGTTCATTCCAGTGGTCTTTTGGTTCCCTTTGGATTTAATGAGAAAACCGTGGTCTAGTAAGTTTCACAAATTCCAAAGCTTGCATCAGTTTATACTCTGTGTGTCTAGGGGCCTCTAGTAATGTGCAGGCATTCACTCAACTAGTAAAAGTCACTAAAAATTTGTCAGCACAAAATTGCTTTATTGGAAACAGATTAACATGATCATACAATGGCACAAATATTTCTACTTATATGCTGGCTACATAAATAGAATTTTAATTCCTTGATTTTAAAGTTTTATCATTCTGTCATTTTATATCCAGAAGACTTAAGGAGTGATAGTTGAAAATGTTGTTAGCTATAAAAATGTGTAATATGTATAACTACCTATAAATGCTATTCCGTGTGTGTGTGTGTGTGTGTGTGTGTGTGTGTGTGTGTGTGTGTGTGTGTGTTAGGTCCAACTGTTCTCTGGAAAATACAATGTACAGAGTAGTAGGTATTTTATATTATTTCTTTCCTTTCCTTTTCTGATTTTTATAGTGATTATGCTTAACTTTTGTAATAATAAAAAGTTAGATGTTAGTTTGATGAAGATTGCTTTAACCTACATTTAGAGAATAGGGAACTTGTTCTTTTTGATACTGTATTGCTTTTTCTAAAAATAAAAATCTTCTCATTATCCTCCAGCAGAGCTCCTTAACAACTGTGAAGGGATGATGTTGGTAACTTAAGTACAGATTTTAATCTCTGAAACACAGTTAGAAAATCACATTCTTTCCCCTCTCCCCAACTTGCACCAACTCAGTTATCATACTTCATATTGAGACTTTAAAAGTCTGTGTTTAAGGCATTACAAGTGACTGTCTTGTGTAATTCAGTTTGGAAGTCACCCTTTGATCTCAGATTTCTCATCCTTTTTAAGAGTTGAAGCATCTTCTAGGTTTCTTGTTTGTCTTAAAGGTTTATAACAACTGTACATCTGCATAGCTTCTCTTCTATTATTAGAAAACTGAAAGACAGCTGAGTCTCTGGCTTTCTCAAATGTACTCTGTAAAGGAGACACACACTCCGTGAACACTCGGGGTCTGTTTACAGAGGCCCTGCTGTGAGCCACCCTCTGCCCATGGAACATGGCTCAATGGAGCCAGGTGGTGATGGCGCACACCTATAATCTCAGCAGCAGAGGCAGGCTGATCTCTGTGAGTTCAAGGCTAGCCTGGTCTACAGAGCTAGTTCCAGGAAAGCTAGAGCTATTACACAGAGAAACCTTGTCTGGAGGTGCTGGGGGGTGGGGGTGGGGGGTGGTGGGGGGACAGCTCATGGAAAACAGCCTGGGATCAGAACAGAGGGTGTAGTGATTTTCTCAGAAGCCTGCCCTAACCTGAGTTTCCAAAGAATAAACTGTTCCTCACCCCTCCATAGACTAGTCTGTTATCCCAAGAAGCCAGCAAGTCAGCATCTTGTGTCCTTTTGGAAAAGTCACTGTCAGGAAATTAAGACAGTTAATGTGTCTTGAGTGAATGCCATTGCATGAAAGGTGCTGCTCAGCTATCCTTGCTTTCCTGTTGATTAAACTTTGTAGCAAATAGGTGCTAGGTTTAAGCTCAGAGACACACCATCTTGCTGAGTTAGCCTAGATGGCAGGCAGTTTTCAAATTTAGAAGAAGCATCTGGAGGGCTTGTTAAAGAACTGATTTTTGGCTCTTCTGCTGGAATTTGAATTTCTTAAGTCTGGGGTGAACATGTTATACTTTTCTGACAGTTCCCTGGGACTGCCAACACCTCTGGTCCAGAAACCACTAACTGAGAACTCTGACACTTTTTTCCTCTAGTCCAGAGGTTCTCAACCTGTAGTCAAGACCCCTTTGGGGGTTGAATGACCCTTTCATTGAATGATATGGGGGTCACATATCAGATATTTACATTATGATTCATAACAGTAGCAATGAAAGTAATTTTATGCTTGGGGGTTACTGAAACATGAGGAACTGTGTTAAAGGGCAGCAGCACCAGGAAGGTTAAGAAGAACTGCTGCTCTAGACCCTCAGGCCAAGTGAAGGGTCAGTGGTGTTTCTCTGTAAGGATTAGCATGAGAGTTTTATAGATAGGGCAAGCCTGGAAAAATTCTGTGTCATCTATTAGAATTTTAAAACTCCACTTGCAAATCTCTCTATCATTTTTGTTCCCAACCTTGTTCCTTTTAGGTTCATAAGTTCCTTGCATTTGTGTGCCCCCAACAAGCCATCAGTGCCACCCCATCTTGAGATGGACTATACGTAAGGGTGTGTGTTTTGCTAAAGGGAATTTTTCGAGTAAGTCCTTAAAGCCTTCAGGGACATAAGGCCTGACTAACAGGGCAAATGACATGCCTCAGAGAGGTATCTGTCCATTTGCCCATGGCCCTGCACTCACAGAATAACTGTGAGATGTTTGATCTGCTGTGCAGCTGCCACCCTGCTAACTACCTAAAAGCTAGCTTCAGAGCTTTCTCTGGCATGTCCTAAGTTGCTGATTATTGCTTAGGACATCCTAGAGTCTTGATTTAGTGTTTTGAACTATTAATCTGTTCACTGATCCCCAGCATTTGGAAGTTCACAGGCAGGGAGCTTTGGCTGGAAAACACAATCCACATCTTTTTGGGAGAGATCATTCAAGGCTGCATTCCATTTGGCCAGGAAGATTTTCAGCTCAAAGAGCATTGGACTTTGACCTAAATATGAAAGGACCTTTGGGGTTAACTATGTCTGCTCAGCCCATTGGGATTCCTGCCTTTTCTCCTCTTGTGTAGCAGACTTTTGCTCAGTCTGACAATCATTCAGTATATCCATAGGGAGGGGCTTAGTGATGGTCAGAGGACTAACCTCACACTCCACAGTTGCTCTTCTTATATCACCACCTTCCTCCCTTCCTGTTCCTCACATTCAGCTCCTGTGGCCTCTGCTGTTCCAGGCTCATTCTTGTTTTGAATGTAGACTTGCTTTTCCCTCATACACCTGCCTTGAATTTTTGTGTTGAAGGTCTATGTAAAAGGTACCTTCAACTAATGTGGCCCATGAGCTCTACCTCCACCAATGTCTTTCTTGGGCTGCATTTTCTTCATAGCTCTAACCACTACCTGAAATGTCATTGCTTATGTATTTGTGTATGGATTTACTCGCAGTAGGGGTAACAATAGGAACTTTTTCTGACTACTGCATCTGGCACCTAGCTCATTGCCTAGCAAATAGTAAATGTGCAGCAAACATTTGTTGCATGAGCAAGGGGAAGTGGCAAACACACCAAGGTCCTGAGGCAGCTGGCAGTTCTGTGAATGAGGTAGATCTGAAAACCAATCCAGATCTGGCTGTGCGACACATCAAAAGGATCCAGTGAGTCAGTGTCCTGTTGTTGCACAAGGGAAAAGGTTTATTTGGGAAACCAAAGAAGATGGGATCAAAGAACATCCTTGGGAGCTGTGCTGTGATAGAGGCCTTAAAGGGAAAGGAGGAGGAGCAGCTGTTAAGACCTCTGTTCTACACAATGGAGCAGAAATGAGAGATTGTCTCAGTTATTCTTATCTTAACGTCTTTAGCCATGCAAAGACTGACAAAGATTAAGTAGATTTAGGTCAAATGAACCTCATGTGGTATCTCTGTGAAAACACTACTAGATGACTTTGTTGGCATGCAGAGATAAGTAGGAATCTGCCTTAATGGTTAAGGTAGCAAAGGAGGCAGACATCAAGATTTGTCACTCAGTTTAGTGACCACATACCTGAAGATCCAAAAGTTAGGGCTTTCGGTGAAAGTGGTCTTCAAGTCCCCAAAGTAATCTAGATAACTGATGTCATTATGGGCCATGATTGTAAGTGTTTTTTTATAGCAGAGCTAGCCGGAGCCTGTGGAGAGCTCAGTTGCATGGCCTCCCAACAGTAGTGATTGCTTTGTTTGGGATTTGGGTTTTTGGTTTCTTCAGACAGACTCTGTAGCTCAAGCTGGTCTAGAACTCAATATGTGGCTTAGACTGGCTTAGACTTACTGACAGTCCTGCCTCAGCTTCCTGATTCCTCAGATAACAGGGATAAGCCATCATGCCTTACTAAAATTAGTGGATTTTTTTAAGTCAGCTGAAAGACAAGTGAGGTTAGCATGTGTATTTAGGCTTATTCTAGAAACCCATCTTCCTCTGTGCCTCCTGTCCCTGCCTGTTACCACCTCTGACTATGAAACCTGCCACTCTTTGAAAGATAGAACAAAACTGCAGAAAGCTGAAGAAGGCTGCCTTACTTGACAGTCTCTAGGAAATGTGACTGTATCACCAAGGGTCTGGTTCCATCTGTAAAATCCACAGTGAAATCAACACTGGATTAGGTGCAATCCCCTAATTTAGTCATCTGGATAGAGTGCTAAACAGATAGCCTCATTCATCTCTTATGTAGCCCCTATAAGAGTCAGCAGTGTCATTGAGTTGGTTGTCCAGAATGTTTGCCCTGGAGTGAGAGCCAGCGGTGCTGGTGCAGGGCAGGGCAGGGAGGACAGGTGAGGGATGAAAGTAGACAAGATGGCCACCAGACAGCCTGAGGTCTTCCCAGGGAAGCTCCTCCACTGTGGCTGCTCACAACAACATGGTGTTTGTTACTCAGTGGATCCCTCCACTGTGGCTGCTCATAACAAAAGGGTGTTACTCAGTGGATCTTTTTGTGTCTGCATTGTCAACATTTACTTTCACGTCCCATTTGGATTTGCATCTGAAAAGGCCCGAGTAGAATCAACATTTAAAGGATAACACTCAAATTTGCATCTGATTGAGCAGACATGTTAAGTAATTTTAGCCTGGCTGTTGCTAGGAAACCAATTAATAATGCTCCACATTTCATTAAAAATTGGATTCTGTCTTTGCTTTCATTTAGCTTCACAATTCAGCCGCTTGTGCTATACTTTGCTCTCTTGGTAAATTGTGACAGACAAATTATCGTTTTACCTCATTTATTTCTGTGATTACAATTGTTAGTCATATCTGTCAATACAACTTCAAAGCCTTTCTTTTTTAATGCTTTAGAATGGAAAAACTGAATTTTAACTGTTAATCATTCTTTTCCTTGATAGCTTGAGTACTGAGTTTTATTTTTGTGAAGGCCTTCCAAATTGTGGGTAACAAAAAAAAATTAAAGCAATCTTCCCTGTTCCATAATTGCACCTTCTCTGTATAGTGGCTAATAATTAGAATATTAGGCACTATTCAGAAAGTGACAGACAGCTGATTACGAATTCAGCTGCATTTTATTTTGCTCTTCCCATGGTTTGTAGACTAGACCAGGTTCTGTCTTTTATGCAATGCATTTTGGTTTTTATGACTGTTTTACGTGATAGCCTCTGTTCTTCTGAAGACTAAATGTTCTTTCATCTACCATTGTTCCTATCAGCAGCCAACTGGGTAGTAACAGCGCTTCACAGTTGGATGCTTTGTTGTATTGACGCAGTTAAGATGCTCATTGGTTGCTATTCACATGGGTTTCACAGCTTTTCAAACACTTAATTTGGATGTTGCATATAGACACCTCTGATTCTTGAGCTTAGTTGATGGTCATCGTACCAAGCCAGGCTCCAGAAGGCAAAACAGAATCTGCTTTTGTATTTTATGGTTCACATCTTTGGAGTTTGGGTTCTGAAGATAAAATGCAAAGGACATAGAATTTAAAAGCAGCTGTGAAGTAAAATTTCAGCCTAGCTCCCTCTGTAGCACTGTACCATGTAGGACTGTAAAGCACTGAGGAGGCAGAGGGTCCCATCCCTTTCTGTCAAGAGCACACAGACAGCATATAAATGGGATATGGCTTCTCTGGCATAATATCTCAGACTTCGTGGTTTAAAACTCAAGAGTCATTGTTTCTCCAGGCTCATCCAAGACCAAGGCTTCTCTTCTGAGGTCTCTCTCCTAACTTGTAGGTATACAGCTGCTTGCTGTACCCTCACATGATCTGTTTTCTGTGTATGCACAGTCCAGGAGTCTCCCTGGGACTTAATCTCTTGAAATTCAGATTTAATTTGTGCTTACCCTCAGGGCCTTGTTGCAACATAACTACCTCTTAAATGTCAGGGTTACATTCTGGACACAGGATTTGAGCTTTGTTAACAATTTTAGGAAGACACAGTCAGCCAATACCAGACACATCACATGCTGCCAACTCCTGTGCACTGTGTTCAGTGGTAGCTTAGTGGCCAAGCAATGGGGACGGCGAGAAAGGCAGCAGGGAGTGTGGCTGACTCCTCTGTTTAGAGGTCAGTTCCGACTATAAACAGTACTATTACTCTTCTCCCATTTTGTTTGTTATTTTGTCCTTTGGGGACATTTTCTGGAGCCACGTTTTTCCTGACCTTATTTGATTGGCCATATGGAGATGTACCTGCCCACACACCTCTGTAGGGGCTAGAGACATAAAGCATGAATTAGTGAACAATGAATTCTACCACTGTGTGATGGTACTACTCAGCTCATGCTTGGGATGAGCCCGCTGTGAGGATCTGGGACTTTGTTTCATCTGTTCAGACAGGGTAACAGAAGACAGGCCTCGTGGACATCTTAGGCCCAGCCATCTCTAGCCTGTGTCTTCTTCCATGCACATCTGGGAGGCCCCTTAAATCCAACTCTCTGGCTCAACCTCACCATGATTACAGGAAATAACACCATTTGCAGAAGAGTCATGAAAGTGCCCCAGCCCCAGGTCTGGGTCAACAGTTCCTGTCAGAATGACCCAGGTCACTGTAATGAGTTCTGGATGCAGCTGTTGAAGAGGATGTTCCAGAAGTGGTGGACTGAACGGGCAGGTTAGGTAGAAATGTCCTGTCCCAGGAGAAGAAGGGAGGAGAGACAGGAGCCTAGGGGAAGTGTTCACATGGCAGCGACATGCATTCATTTCTTTCACAAAGGAAGATGGAGATTTCAGATTTAAAACTGGAGCTTAGACTAGTTTCATTTCCCCTGGGCTTTAATAATTCATTTAATTAAGCCAAAATAAACACTTCCACTCACTAGCTTCTCGTAGGTCAAAAGTCTTTTATTTCAAAGGTTTTCATGAATGCAAAGAATATTCTTTGGACTTGAAACCTTTTAATTCCATGTGAATATTGGCACCAGTCCAGCCTGTAGGCCTCAAGCTAGCTTGAAGACAAATTTTTGACAGCTTCTGCAGTCATGGGACTCAGCCATCCTAAAAGACCAAAACACTGAAGGCTGATTACAGGTTAAAGATATAAATTTAATTGTGACAAATAGAACTGCTGCCTGAACAGCACCTGCAGAGTGTTTAACTTGATACATGTGGGTTCATATATTTTGCTCAGTTAAACAGTTTTTGCTCTGTGTTCTGTCAGATCCCACAGAGAAAGGTGTAAACATGAGACCTTAAATACTGGCCACTTGTACGCAGCCATACCTCCGTAAAATTAGACTTTCTTTTTTCAACTTAAAATATAAACTGGCCTTTCACATTTAGACGACTGAGGAAACAAATAAGCACCACTTTTTCAGTGCCCACTAGGGGTAGGACGAAAACTGGATGATACTTTCCCTCTTTGCATGTGGATCCCAGGAGAGAGTGGCATTGATACAGATGTGGAGCTTGTGAAAACCTTCACATTTATACATCATGCTACACCCCACAGCTTTGTTCCCGATTCCAGACACTACCAGCCAGTTCCAAGTTGTATTTGTAGTTGGGTAATTGCTGTTTTGCACTGTAGATTCTGTTAATTGTATTTCTATTTTATCACTACCTGAATTCACCAGCTGTCCCCTTTCAGGGGGAACTACTGGCCAGAGGCAGCTAAGAGAGTTTCATATAGATGACAGGAAGCAAGAGGAGCAGGGAGTCTGTTATCTGGAAATATGTGGACTTAGGCTTTAATTTGTTAGCATCATTGAGCTCTCAAGAAACTGCAGGAAGTGGAAATAATTGAGAATGTTAAAATCTTGTTAAAAATACCATCATGTGAGCTTGCTTTGCAGCGTGCATTCTATTCTAAAATTGGAACTCTGCAGGAGAGATTGGCAAGGATGATACACAGTCACGGTGTTCTGTATTTTACTTATTCGAAATCTCAAAAAGAAACCCTTTTATACTCTTGGAGCTGAGATGAACCGTTTTCCAATTCAGCTTCCTGTTTTCTTTCTCCTTTCTCTGTCAAAATTCTAATACCACTCCAGTTGTCATATAAAACAGAAAATGAACTCTGTCATTGGTAAGAATTTTGCCAGGCTTTATGTTGTATTTCTTCCCCTGTAAACAAATTGTATCGCCAAAATTATAAGCTTATGAGTGGCTCTCCAAGTCAGCCTTCCTCTTGAAAGGGTTAATGCTGAGGACCTTTTGTCCACTGGGCTGTGGGGATCTCTTTCCTCCTCATCCAGGGATTAAGGCCAAGATCAGCCCTTGAGGATTGTGGTTCATCATCATAAGGACTGGCATGAGTGGATAACCCTGTTTTCACACCTCAGACAATCAAATGGGATGAGAGATGGGGAGAAAGGAAGTCAGGTCCTGTGCTGTGGTGATGACAGGATGAATGCAGTTTCACACAAGGAGGCCATCCCCATAAATACCTGAAGAGCATCAGTTGTCTTTTCTCTGACATGTCTAGACTCTAACATTGGACCCACCCATTCACAAAATCCAAGGTGCTACTTACACAAACATAATGGCATTAATAAAATCTTATTTTTAGTTGTGACATTTGTGGGAATTGATGTCACTATCCCCAGGTAGTAGTGAGAACATATTTTATACATGGTATTGGGCCTGCTGAGTATTTATCTGGATATATCGAAAATTGATTCTGCTTCTCACACTGTTCAAATAAACTCGAAGTTAATATATTCTTTTAATATGATGATTAATGGCTATTCAAAAGAATTCTGACAAAAACAGGAGAAAGAAATCAGAATGAGAATTTAGAAAATCTATCTCACATAAAAAGTAAAAATTGATGTTTTTCAATGTGTGATTGGATTGGGAACAAACTCAGGGCCTCACACATTATACCTTTAGCGCTAACAGTAATATTTTTAAACAAAGATATTAAAGTATGAATATATATTTTTACCTGCTTAAAATGCAAAAGAACTATGTGAAAACACAGATAATCTCTTTTAGAGTCTTGAACTATGTGATTATTTGTGAATTCAAATTCAAAAGCCATAAAATAAATAGATTTGATTCAATTAAAAAAAATTTACATAGCAAAAAATACAGCAAAAAAAATCAAAACACATATGAAAATCTGTCTGTAGAAACCTTGCCTCAGAAACCCTTCTAAGTGCAGTAGGAAAGAGGCCAGCGGCGGGAGCAGATTGTTCACACAAGAAGTGCATTGCCTTTTTTTTTTTTTTTTTTTTTTTTAATCTAAGAAAGCATGTTCACCTTCACACAAAATCAGAGAAATGTGAATTAGAGCTGTGTAGGACTAGCACTTTTTATTTTATCTGAAAAATTCTAAAGAATGAGTTGTATCATTGACCTGACAGGGGAAGATCTGTACTGTACTTCTCATGGCAACATAGATGGCACAGCCCTGGTGAAGGCAGAGTAGGCAGCACCAGTCAGGATTGCATGCAGTTACCCTTTGACCCAGTCTGGCACTGGCAATTTTTCCTGTTGATATTTCTGAATGCTTATAAAATGATACACACAGAAGGTTTTCCATTAGACCATTGTTTGTACTAGAAAATATTGGAAGTGATTCAAGTATCCATTAGTGGATAGCTACTTAAATAAACCATGATCCCTCTATACAACACTGTGTGGCAATTTAAAGAGAACATGGAAATGCTTTATGCCCTGATTTGTAAAGATCTCCAAGCAGGGTCATTAAATGAAAAGAGCAAAGTATGAAACCTAATATGTAGGAAGCTTCCTTTGATGAAGAAAGGAGGAAAGTTTGGCCTTATTCATATCTGCTTATATCTGCATGGAGGAACCCGGGGACGGTTTCCTATGCAGGCTACCACTTGAATAGAGAACTAACAGATACAGGGTGGGAACAGCATTGTGCTCTATTGTAATTTTTTTTTATTTTTGAACTATGTAAATTATTTCCTAGCCAAAACAAGTTTTTAAAGTCACATTTTAAAAAATAACTTCATACATGTTTACAATGTACTGTGCTTGTATCCATCCCCTAATCACCCTCTCTTATCCCTTCCCACTCCTACTGACCAACTAGTCTCTCCCCTACTTTTACATCATTTCTATCTGTGACCAGCTGAGTTTAATTAGAGTTGCTTATATAATCATGGGTAGGAAGTTGTTTCCTGGAACATGGGCAACTTACCCACTTCCTTCCAGCAGCCATGAACTTCCAATAGCTCCTCAGGAAGGAATGGGCATCACAAGCCCATCTCCCACTCATGTTGATAGCCCAGTCTTTTGCAGATCTTGAGCAGGTGACAACAGCTGCTGTGGGTCATGAGTGTAAAGGCCATGTCATGTCCGGAAGACAGCATTTCATAGCACTGTTCATAGCCCATCGTCTGGCCCTTACATTCTTCCTTGCCTGCTTCCACACTGTTCTGTGGGCCTTAGAAGGATTAATGTAGATATTCTGCTTAGGGTTAAGTACACAACTACCACTTATGAATCTCTTCATTAACTGTTGTTGTTCACTGTAAAAAAAAGGAAGCTTCTCTGCCCAAGGCTGAGAGTAGCACTAATCTATGAGTACAAACAGATATTTAGAAGATATCCATTTAGCAAAACAAAAAATGGTAGACTCCCCCCAGGACCCTGTGACCTCCCCAAGCTTTTGGCTAGGTTACAGAACCAAGTATTGTACTCCGTGGACAAGTATTCTCAAGTCTAAGCAGAAAGTAGTCTGTTGTACCCCCAAAAGTCATGCATACAAGGTCCACAGTTAAGTAAAACCATGGATGACTTTTCTCTCGTCACAGTCTACTTAGGCACTGTGAACATCAGCCAATGTGGGGCGGTTTCCAAGGCAGATCCAGCTTGCTTTCTTTTTGGTCTTCAGCCACCATCTAGTTCTGGTGGGCAGTGTCAGCAGTCTGTATTACTTGGGATCCTCAGGGACCCCATGCAAGTAACTCAGAGGGAGGTAACCACTACCTGGTACTTGGATCTTTTGGAACTTTGTTTAAAAACCTATGACTTTGAACTGCAAAGAGGGCTTAGCATTAAGGATATGTACTGTTCTTAAAGAGAACCAGAGTTTGGTTCCCAGCAGCTCTAGGGGCATCTGACACCTCTGGTCCCCATATGTGCACATACCTACACAGAGCCACATACTTAAACAATAAAATAAATCTTAAAAACAAAAACTGTTTCCTGGGATGTATTACCCGCCTATGCATGGCACTCCTTTTTAAACTTATGTTTTCCCTACAACTATGTTTCAGTTAGTAAGGCATGGCTTTCTCATGCATTCTTAGCTTGGGTTAATGCTCTCCCAGCCTTTCCCTCATCTACTCCACCCCATCTCCATTGAAGCCTTTCATTACCGGACAGCACTCCCAACACGTTCATGTCATGTGAAGTTATATGTTTGTAAACTGCATGTCAGTGGCAGACTAACCTAGAATTCATCTATTTGGACCATTTGCCTGCATGGAGCATGTGTGCCCCCCCCCGGGGGGTGTGCCATGGAGGGTGGTAACCACTAGGCACATTGGGATACTAAGTATTTGAAATGTTCTTTGTCCAAACTGAGATGTACTTTGAGGGTGCCTGTTTTAGAAAATTTAGTACAGATAGAGGCCACAAACTACTGCAGTCATAATTTTAAAGATACTGGTTACATGGTAAGTGATAATATTTCGGATTGGGGAACTTAAAATATATTATTGTCATAATTTAATTTCTTCTTTCCTACTTTACATGTGGTTACTAGAACATTTAAAATTACATATGTGGCCTGGCTCTGTGGCTTTCACTTTATTTTGTTTGCATAGTGCTGATGTAGTCTCCTGCCCATTCTTAGTGTGTCTTCCAGGGTTACTGTACAAAAAAAAAGTACAACCCAACCATAATCATGTTATTTCTTGGTTTTAAATGTTGCTTTGACTCTCTTCTTTCTTAGATACCATTGTAACCGTCTAAGACCCCTTCCTTACCATCCCCACCTGCCCTCAACAAGGCTGCTGTTCTTTATTCCCTGGACTCCCTGACTTCAGAAACAGAAGTCTGTTGTGTTTTGAACACCTGTGCTTTCTGTTTGCAGTGTCTCTTCATCTCTGCCCCAGGGCCTAGAAAACTACTCAGCCCAGTTTTTGTGGCTCCATTGGTGAAGCATCCTAGCTGCCCTTTCCCTCTCCTCATCTTCCTCCTCCTTTTTTCCTTGTGGCACTGAGCACTGAATTTAGAGCCTCAGTTATGCTGGACAAGCCCTCCATCACTGAGCTACACCATGGTCCCCTGTCCTGTTTTCTAGCATCTCCTTTATCTATGTTGATAGTTAGCCTTTTGATGCCAGACACCTTATGAGGTCCCATAGCAGACTGGAGATCCGAAAAGGCAGAACATGGGCTGAACACTGTGCTTCCAGATCCTGATAATTCCAGTAGAGTCTCTAAAAGATCATTAGGAAAACTGGAATTTGTCATGCTTTGTCCTGTTTGCCTTGGGTACTTCTATGTGGTTTACTGACAAAAGCAAGTTTGAACTCATAGATCTTCCTTAGTTAACAACAAATTTCTTTGGAACATTCTGGCTTTATACAGGCAGCTTACCCACAAAAGCAGGCACACTGTGGAGACTACAGGAGCCTGGAGGATACAGTGGGCTCTAGTTTCCAGGCTGGGTTTAGACTGGAAACTGAGAAGCATTTGTGTTCAATCCAGACAGCAGATTTCTCAAGCTGTCAAGGTGCCCATGCTTCCAGATGGTAAATACGTCAGGTGGTGACTAGGAGGTGGAGGGTAGCCAGATCTAGGAGGACCACAAGCTGGAGTCACAAAGTTTCCTGTGGGCTCTCCACTGACTCTCATTTCAGTGACCCTCTCTGTAGAGAGTTATTCCTGATACTAATCTTCCCATAACCCTTCTCCTCTGCTCCTGGGGATTTAAAGTTTTGCTCAAAAGAGAAATGAGGAATAGGAAACAGAACACCCAAGACCCAAGGATCAAAGATCTTTAGAAAGAAAAATTGGAATTTTCAAAGAATCTCCAACCTTAGCTGGGTAAACTGGAAAGGCCTGTCTTTGCACCCAGATTTTCAGAGGGCTGTTGTGTTGAGACACTGGTTATTTTCTGCAGGCAGAGCTGCTTGTGTAGCTCTTAGACTGAAAAGATATTATCAGCTGATAACACTCTAGCATTCCTGAGAGTGCTAGAAGTGTTGTGGAAAATGCTAGGAAAACAAAAACAAAACAAAACAAAAAAACTGGCTGCCTTTGACCTAGTGCCTAGAGTTTAGTCAAATTGCCTCACTTCAGTAAAACGCCTCATGATTCAGTAAAATGGTTTGTGGACACACTCTACCTTATAAGCGTTACAAAAAAAAGATGTATGGATGCAGGGGTCTAGCTTTGCCTAGTTCACAGTAGATTGAAAACAGGAATTGTAGGAATATAGATCTTCTTTTGCAGTGGTCTTGTATGGAAGTGTCATAAGAACACACCTAAGGCTAGCAAAGAATGTGTTGCGCTGCTGCGGTTGCTCTCTAGTGGCCTTTGGTAACAGTTCTTGAGATAATCATGCCCATTATGGGGGAGAAAAAAGAGGAGGAGGAGTCAAGACATGGAGAGGTGGCTCAACTATTAGTCCATTTGGATTCCCTCTGCCTCTTTGGTGCTGTTTGTAAAATGAAGATGCATCTTTTCCATCTCTGCAAGGCTGTATTGTTTCCACACTGCGGTAGAAGCATCTGGCAGCCCCATGCCATTGTTTGCAGGACAGCAGTTCACTAGAGTAGACTCCCACCACTTGGGAACTACCACCTTGAAAAGCTCCACAGGGAGAGAAGATCACTTCCCCCTTCGGGAGTATATCCAGATACCAAAGTCAAGAGTCTCCTAGGCCAGTTCTCCATGTTGTGCTCTCATGTCTGCCCAGGATCAAGTTGGCTAAGCATGAGAATGATGTTGAGTTTTATGTTTGATATGGACTTTCATCAACACAGTGTATAAGCACTTCTGACTCTCTGGCTCCTTCTCATCCCTACTCATGTCTTATCTGGCCACCATCCTAAAGTGGATGGGTGGACTCACTCTGTGAGCCTGCTCACCGGATCATTCAAACTAGCAGCAATTCATATTTGGGGCTAATCATCATTAACAGTCATTGTCATTGCTGCTATAATTAATATTGTCTTAAGTTCACTGTGGCATTTCCTGCTGCTTTTGTCACATGATTTTAAAAGTCAAAGAATTTTTTTGAGCTATGGACTTTTGAAGACAGCTTTCCTATATCCAGTTCTTTTTCAGAACTACTTTTCGAACTTCAAGTGTGCCCTCATTAAGTGGCGCTTTGCCTGGTTTCTAATTTTACATATTTAAAAGAGAGGAAACATGAACAGTTCATCAGCAAAGTGAATGTTTCAAAGTTGACGTCTGGTTTGAATAATGAGGGATTTTGTCCAAAATTCCAATTCAGTGAATGAAGCTAACAAAACTGCCCTCCATTGTGTCAGTGTCTTCTCACCATTAACTGGTCTTTCCTTTCACTTACCAAGTGGAATACCACTAAGGCTTCTTTCACAAGTTTCTCTTTTCGTCACAGTTGTTTTCAATAAATATGAGGCAGCCAGTTATGCCACCAGCAGGAAGCAGATGCAGTGTTCCCGTGATCATAAAATCAAATTTGGGATATCTCCAGTTCCCTTTTTCTATGAGACAAGCCCTTGAAACAAGAAAAGAATAGGAGGGACTAAATTGAGCTGTCATATAGCACCACATTGCTCAAAGCTCAGGATCAAGCAAACACGCAAGCAGCTGCCAGAGTAGCATTTAATCAGGACTCACAGGTGCTTAGAGAAATAAGTTCCACCATGGCCCTGAGCCATTCTACCAATAGCATGTCTATGAGAACACGCTCAGTATGGTGCACACACACCTAGGAAGTTTCTCCGAGGGAAATAGGTTAGCATCATCAACACCATCATTGCTACTAGGTTTGCTTACCCACAGATACATGTGTGGACAGTGATGCCCTCTAATGCCTATAGAGTACTTTCAGATCACCCTTTCATTTGCCTTTCAGAAAAAAAAAGATACTTTAAGATGGATGGGTAAGACTCAGAAAGAGAAATACTGGATGTTATATATATGTAACCTATATTAAAATTACAGAGACAATGTAATACTTACATTAGGGAAGCAGAAGGCGGGACAGATGAACTAAGAAAAGGAAGAAGCTAGAGGCAGAAGTGGGTATGGGAGAGTCCAAGAAGGGAAAGAGTGAAAACCAAGTATAAGGACATGTGTGTATGAAGATGCCGTGATGAAACCCATTACTTTGTATGATAGCCTTAAAAGTTGATAAAAGCAAATAAATAAAAATAAATAGATAAATAAAAGTAACATTTTTTCTTTAAAAAAAAAAAGGTACTTTTTGCTTTCTAACTTAATTTTACTAGTAAGGAACCTCCTCCAAGAAGCCGTGTACTATCTCGGAAGACTTGTTTGTCTTTGGTGGAAAGAATGAGGTTCTGTAGAGGTTCTACTGTGCAACTCATCATCGACTGAAAGGGAAGTCCTGGAGTGCACATCCTACCTCAGGAGCAACAGCAGAAACTTCACGACTGAAGGAGAGATTCAACAATAAAGAAATAAATAACAAGAGAAATGTCACCAGTTAAGAACTGTGAGCTGTGTGCTGGGAGTGTGGCTCAGGGCAGAGTGTCCCCTAGCCTGCACAAGTTCTGAGTTCTATCTCTGATATGCAAATGCCACCCATAAGCATGGAAACAAATAGCAAGTAGGTACTTTCTGACTTTTGTTTATTCTGTTTATGACTGATGAAGGTGTAGACCATTTACAGAATGTGTTTATTCAACTTCATTAGTTTAGTTACTTCACTAAACAGAAAAACAACAAATGATCCCTCTATGTAGAGGTATTTGATGGAGACTGAATCAACAGGAAAAAGACCAAGATTGACTCTCCATTCCTTGCTTTCTTTAGCCTGTTCTAGTTGTCTATTCTTACAGAGCCCTTGGGAAACTGGGCAGAATATCAGGGTAGTTTGTTCATATTATGGACCAAATTTCAAACATTCCTCACCTGCCCTTCTCTTTTTAGTAATCACCCATTGTGTTTTCTTCTGCTCTCTTTTGGAGAGTAAGGACAAAACAGCTGTATATATGCTGTTACCCTTGTGCTCATTTGATTTAATAAGTGGCCACATCTCCACCTTTTCTACCATCAGGCAGAGAGCACCATTTCTTCCTTGCTTGGTACTCAAGTCTATCAGTTTTAAATATTCTAATTTTATTTTTTAATTTAAATTTTCCTCTTGACTATGCTTCCTTTTAGGTTCTAACTACTAAGAAGCCGAGATATGAAGGTTTTCCTTTTTCACCAGGCAGTGTCTGTTATGCAAATATCTCATTGAAATACCGAGGAAGCTGTGTAGTTTAGCCTCACAGCTTTGTGAGAGTCTTTTATGGTAACTTCCCATGAGATACATTTGGTTTTTGAGAGAGGATTTTACACCAGCCTGAGCTGCCCTGAACTCATTATAGAACCTAAACTAGCCTCAAACTCAAGGCAGTCCTCCTTACCTCAGCCTCCTACTACTGAGGAAGCATGAGCCACCAGAGTAAGCTCCATAACTCTTCTAAATTCACCCCGGCCATTTAAGACCACAGCCCTCACATGGTTGTCTCTAATTGCCCTGCTTTGCAGAAGCCCAGCATAACTTACTTCCCATCTCATTGTTACTTAGTGCTCACTAGCAGCCTTGAGCTGCCCCTCCCCCTCCTCTACCACCAGAAGTGCTCTCTCTGACGTTTGATAGCCACCTCCTACTCCCCATTTCTGTGAGATTAGTCTTTTTAGATTCCAAACTTGAATGAGATTGCACAATACCTACCCTTCTGTGCCTGGCTTATTTCACTTAATATATGGATCTCCCATTTCATTAATGTCTTTGGAAACCTCAGCCTTTTATGATAAGTTTTCCATTATATAAGTTTTCTTCTAAGAAATGTCCATTTAGATCTATTGCTCATGTTTTTTTTTAATTATGTATATGAATATCTTGCCTGTGTGTACCATGTCTGGTATCTTCAGAGGCCAGAAGATGGTGCCAGACCCTTTCCAACTGGAGTTAGAGCCAGTTTAAGATGCCACATTGGAGCTGGGAATTGAATTCTGGCCCTCTTGCAAGAACAGCCAATGCTCTTAAACTCTGAGGCATTTCTTCAGCACTGTATTGCCCATTTTCAGTTTGATAATTTGGGTGTTTGAGACTATCAAGTTGCTCTAGCTCTTATATTCTAATGGCAGAATGACTTCTTCCTTTGTAATTTGAGAGGCCTTCATTTCTTTCTTCTGCCTGAATTCTGTGGTCAGGATTCCAATTATTATATTGAATTAAAGTGGTAAAAATGGGCACCCCTGTTTTCTTTTAGGCCATAGAAAGCTTTGGTACCCTCCACTGTGGAGATGGAAACTGTAGACTTTCCATCTGCATCTTTTGTTATGTGGAGGCATTTCCCTTGCTTTGTGGGTATAGCCATGGAGTGTATAGACCATCATTTCTTCGTCCTTCACCCATTGTCGGTTATATTGGACTGAGCAGGAATACCTCGTCAGGATACTGACTTGGCTTTCTTTGAGTATGTACCCAGACATTATCTACATCCAAATGGGATCACATGATAGATATTTCTGTATTTAATGTTTAGGACCCTCTATACTGTTTTTCATAATGACTCTACTAGTAATTGACATTTCTAGAAACTCTTCAAGAGAGAGGCCATTGTTCATCACAGTGCCTGGGCGGCGGGATGATCATATCAGTGAGATGCGGAGTAAATAAATCTCAGAGGAACTAAGAAAGTGCTAGAGAAATATAAAGACTATATGGGCAGGTTTGATTACATAAGAAGATGAGCTTAGAAATTAGCACGATATGATGAAAGGAGCCTCCCCAGGAGTTTCCTGCTTAGTGCCCTGGAGACTAAATACATTTGTCATCGCTGGAATGGTAAACATGAAGAGAGAGGGCAGATCGTTAACCTAGTCAGAAAATTAACCAGCCTCCAGCATGAGTGTGTCAGCTAGGAAAAGTGATGCTGATCATGGTCTCTGGTACAGAGTAAGTGCTGAACATGTCCATTGGTCAAATACAGGACACTGTAAAGATGGTATGTAACCAGCTGAAGAGCCCAGGCTGTTTCCTGAGTTAATTACCACTCTGACTTCAGCAAATGTCTGTCTTCTGAAGAGGGGTAACTGCATTCTACCCACTGGTCCACCTGCTGGACCTTCACACCCAGGAAGGGTACATGCTTCCCCAGCTCATGGAAGTGGGGTGTGCCTGGAGGAACTGCTGTAAATATATATGCCTTTACTCTTGTGTTCATCCAATTTAATAAGTCACCCCTATGAAAATGTTTAGTTCTGTCTTGGGATATATAAAGTAGAGGATTCATTCTTTGCCAGCACATTAAGTTAGATATGAATGTCCAATAATGGAAATGGTGAATGTTTATTCTTTCCTTGGAGCCACTATAGACTGACACTGTATTTTGGTGAGATCATGTCCTATGAGGTCATCACATTCTTTATTTCTGCATCTCAAGCTGGCAAATTTTTTCTTAACCTATTGGTCTGCTGTGGTCTCTGGCTTAGGCTGCTGTTTGGGTGACTTTTGACTTGAGAAGCCAGCTGAGACACTGGGTCCCTCATTCATGACTTTCATGATGTACTTTGTGAGATACATCTCTGGCCTTCATTCATTCAAAATGAGCAACCCAGAGGTTACAGATTATAGGAATAGCCTTGGCCTTCCCCAGGACTTGACTGTAGGTCCTATGACCCCGTGGCCAGTGCTATTCTTTCTGGGCTTCTGCATGGCTCAACATCTGCAGAGCATGCCCATGCTTTTACAAATATACAAGTGCTTCAGGAGACTGGCTGCAAATCTGTATGGGATGAAAGGGCCTTAGACACTAGTGCACTGACTGTGGCTTCATTAGTATTCAGGAGCAAATTAAAACACATACCGATAAGACAAGACTTAGGTGACAGATTGATTCCATGTTTGCAGCTTGAGCCTTGTGGGACTGCTCAGAGTTTAGATGCTCCTGCTTCAAGCTGTACATCTGTGGTCACCTCTGTTTGCAGTTCCAGGAGTAAAGTGATTGATATAGAATTCAAGTCACTTAACGAAACTCAGGAACTCTCAAGAACTGAGGACATCCTGTGAGTTCTCTAGTTCCTTCAGACCCAGTTTCATGTGAGTCTACCAAACCATAAGACCTTTGCAGAAGATGAAAGTGTAAATGTGAACCTGTGTTTCAAAATCAGTGGAATTCAGTCTCGTGTCATATGTAGCTTGGCATTTTGTTCTGGAGTGCACACATGGTATTCACAACTGTGGAATTTGGTCTCCTGTCATATGTAGCTCAGCATTTTGTCCTGGAGTGCACGCATGGTGTTCAGAGCTGAAAGGAGTATTTGTATGAAGCCTGTCAGAGTATGCTTGGTATGAACACCACAGTGATTTATCTCACTGATTTGTTTAAAATTCTCAGTCATAGTCTAGACTGACATAGCTTTTATTTGCCAGATGTTTTTTATAGTGGAGGGAGAAATGGCCACGTGACAAATAAAATAAAGGTACTGTGCTCGATCTTCAGCAACAGAGGTCCATCGTGTTGTATTAAAAGGTGATTGCGGATTCCTCCTGCTTGGCAGAAAGTCTGGATGTAGAACGCAGTGTTACCATGTCTCATTCCCCGTGTCTCCCAAGAATCGGGTGCTGCCTTCTAACACCAGAGTTCTCCTGATTCCTCAATCAGGGTGTTACAGCCTCTGCATTGACACTCAAGCCAAATGCAAGCCTGCAAGATGAGTGATTGTGGAAGCACCAGGTCCAGAGTTCCTGACTTGTCTTTAATGAAAATACCCAACCTGCTGTGACAATAGACCAACATGAAAAGCAAACGAAAGTAAAAAGGATACTGCTTTTCAGAGCACTGGCGCATGAACAGTGCCAGGTGGACCCCTTGGTCTGGTGCCTATTCATTCATCTACTCTGGTTCCACCATGTCACAGGCTGATATCAGCTGTAACATGACATCTGAATTCAGCGAAAGAAGTTCTTGACACCTGCTGAGATGCCACACAGGCTCCAGCACAGTCTGTGTGTCGTCCTTGAGGCAGCTTCCCATTCTGCCTGACTCCTCTTGGGGATGTGCTGTTCCTGCTCGGAGTGCTCTGCACTTGACCTGCACTGACTGCTCATTACTGTGGGTGGAAGGTATTGCTGGCCCTAAAGGCTGCAGCGTTAGAAAGTTTAAGTAACTATTCTTTTTATTGAAAATAAATTCTTCTTTTATCTAATATATTCTGAAAACAGTTTCTCCTCCCTCCACTCCTCCCAGCCCTCCTCCTTCTCTCCCCCAGATCCACTGCTCCTCTTTTTCCCTTCAGAAAATAGCAGGCCTCCCAAGGATATCAACCAAACATGGCATAACAAGTTACGATGAAACTATGCACATACCCTCATATCAAAGCTGGATGGGGCAAGCCAATAGGAAGAAAAGGGTTCCAAAAGCAGGCAAAAGAGTCATAGACAGCCCCCATTCCCACAGTTAAGAGTCCCACAAAAACAACAAGCTAACAGCCATAACATATGCAGAGGACCTGACACAGACCCATGCAGGCCCTGTGCTTTCTACTTTAGCCTCTGTGAGGCCATATGCAACCTGCATGGTTGATTTGGTGGGCCGTGTTCACCTGGTGTCTTCATCCCCTCTGACTCCTCCAGTCCCCCCTTTTCCATTGGGGTTCCCAAGCTCGGAGGGGAGGGGCCTGATGGAGACCTCCAGTTTAGACTCTCCCCATAAAATGTCTGACCACGGGTGTCTGCCTCCATTCACACATATTGCTGACCGTGGGTGTCTGCCTCCATTCACACATGTTGCTGACCGTGGGTGTCTGCCTCCATTCACACATGTTGCTGACTGTGGGTGTCTGCCTCCATTCACACATGTTGCTGACCGTGGGTGTCTGCCTCCATTCACACTTGTTGCTGACTGTGGGTGTCTGCCTCCATTCACACTTGTTGCTGACTGTGGGTGTCTGCCTCCATTCACACATGTTGCTGACCGTGGGTGTCTGCCTCCATTCACACTTGTTGCTGACTGTGGGTGTCTGCCTCCATTCACACTTGTTGCTGACCGTGGGTGTCTGCCTCCATTCACACTTGTTGCTGACTGTGGGTGTCTGCCTCCATTCACACTTGTTGCTGACTGTGGGTGTCTGCCTCCATTCACACTTGTTGCTGACTGTGGGTGTCTGCCTCCATTCACACTTGTTGCCTGAGGAGCCGCTCTGACGATGACTGGACAAGGCACCACTCTATGAGTATAGTAGAACATCATTAGGAACCATTTAATTGATTTTTTGACCAGTCATATTTGGTACTACTCTAGGTCTCTGGGCTTTACAGTCTCCAGTTCCTGGCCATTCGAGCAATGTCGAGCATGAGCTGCCTCTTCTGGAATGGGACTCAAGTTAAATCAGACATTGATTGGACCACTTCCACAAGTTCTATACCACCATTACCCCAGCACATCTTACAGACAGGACAGATGGTTGGTCAAAGTTTTAGTGGCTCTTTCAGTAGCCTGCAGAATACCTTCCCACACTAAAGGCTCCATGTAGGTACCAGCTTGACCTATCCACATGTAAATGTCCTCAGTAATGGGACCCCCACTCTCAGTTTGTGGAGAACAACCCTTTGTCCTAGCATCATCCTATGTTGTTTAGGGATCTCCATGGTACCTGGTTGGCCAACAATCAACTCAATGCAGCCCAGTCCCACCCTTGGAAGACTTGCCTGGATACAAGAGACGGCCAGTTCAGATTCCATACTCCCCATTACTAGGAACCCTCATTAGGATCACCTTCATAGATTCCAGAAAGTTTCCACTGCACTAGGTTTCCACATTGTCCTCAAAATGTCCCCCCCCATATAACCATATCACCCTGTACTCTTTCTTTCCATCCCATCCCTTTCATCCCACCACTTGATCCCTCCTGCTCCTGTCCCCACCCACACATAGTTCCCCCACAAAATCTATTCTATTTCCACTTTCTAGGGAGATCCATGCATCCCCTTAGACTCTTCTTTAAATAACTTTCCTTGGTATGGATGTAGCTTAATTATCATTTATTAATATCCACATATAAGTGAATACATATCATATCCATCTTTCTGGGTCTGAGTTACCTCACTAAGGATGATTTCTTTCTAGATTCATCCATTTGCCTGCAAATTTTATGGGAAATACTCCATTGTGTGTCACATGGTGCTTATACCACTATATAGAGTATAGTTCGCCAGAGACCTAGTGATCAGAAGTGATACAGGGATTGCCAATACAATTAATCCAGATATAGGCTTGTGGTGAGCATGGTAAGCATGGCTAGGCACCAGGCCAGGTATCACGTTCACACAATGCCATTTCATTCGCACAGCACTCCTGCGACACAGGTACTGTCATTGCCTTTGTGGTTGAGACCTTGAGATTGTGGCTGCACCTTCTGTTGAGAGAGAGTACAAGTTGGCTTGCATGGCTCTGTCCCAGGTGGTCCTGCTGTAAGACTCATAGCATGCCCCCTTTCCATCTCCCTACTGGGTTTCTGTGTGTGACCCCAGGCTGCATGTTCCACCTGCCTCAGCAGACACAGTGATGGCACATGTTGGGTGCAGGGGTTATAGGCACCCTGATTGCTACTCGGGGCACCAACTCTGATGAGATGCCATTTATTGATTAGCAGTTCATCAAACAGCTGACAGAAAATTGTGGCTTTGTTCCTCCAGGTTTACTTTGCTAAAGAACAAAAGCTCTGCACCTCGAAGAGTCTCTGGTCATTCAGGGCCCTTAGCTAAGGAAAAAATGATAGAACATTTACCCAAATGTGCTCATGTTTTTTGTTTGGTTGTTGTTTACATACTCTTGAATACAATTGGCACACAGTTGAATGTGAGATCCTTTTGTGATTCCTCTCAGACCTCCCTTTGTAACTCTTTAAATAATATTTTTTAATTCTTTATGAATTTCATTTAGTGTATTGTGAACATATCTACCTTGCCCTGAAGATTCCAAATGCCTGTCTTCTTCCTTGGTCTTTTCCCCGGACTCTAGGCCTAAATTCCAACAACTGGCCATTGGAGAGTCCCATTTCAAGTCTAGCAGGCATCTCCAGTTTGCATGACTAATATAGGGGTTCTGACTTTTACTCTCTTTCAGAACTGGCTGTGGCCAGTTGTGCCTATCACTTGAACCATAACCAGATGGAGAAATCCCAGAGTTGTGTCTTGTCTCATGCACAAAACCTATACCTTTGACCCTGTCTCTAAAATATATCCAGAACTCTGCCACTTCTCACCACTGTAAGAGCTTAGCACAAGCTCATGGTGTTGTCATTGGATTACTGTGATACCTTCCAAGTCCATCCCCACTTCCAGAATTATCCTTTTCAATGTGTTCTGAAGACAGCAGCCAGAGTGACAAAAACAGTGTCCATATACTTTGTCACTATCTGTTCAAATCCCGCATCGCTCCGCATCTCCCAAGGAGGAAACGTTCAAATCCATGCACGACCCAACATGCCCATCCACCTCCCCTTGTCCTGCTCTCCTCCGTGCTCCAGCCCACTTCCTCCACCTGGCTCCTCCAGCATTTGAAGGGGCTACCACTCCCAGGCCCCATCCTCCCCATTCCCTGTTCCAAGATCTCTGTTCTCCCTCCTTCAGGCCAGCACTTGCTTGCTTCCCCCTTAGGTGACATCTCTTTCCACCCTCTGCAGGCCAGCTCCCCGCTTCTTCTCGCCTCGCTTTTCCTCCAAGGCAGTTTCATGTCCCAGCACACTTTATTTCACTCACTTCATTAATTTATAGTTTCCCCCCACAGCTAATGTATAAATCATACAAAAGCACATAATTTTGGTTGCTCTGCTTCTCCCTAGTGCAGGGCCTGGCAGATAATAAACACTGAAAAGTATTTATTAGATAAATTGCATTTATTGACCTACCCTCAGTTCTTCTAGAGTTATAGAAAGAATTTTCTTATATTCTATGAAACATATCTCTGCCCCTCCCCCAAGTCCTCTTAACCACCCTCTCCACCTTAACTCCCGCCTCCCCACACAACTTACTCTATCCTTCCCCCATCCTTCCCTTCCTCCCTGTTTGCAAGCTTTCCTCAGTGAGCTCAGTTGGTGTTGCCCAGCTAGTCTCGGAGTGGAGCTTGCCCTGGTGTGTGGTCAGCTTCCCAGAAGTCACATCATGAAAGAAAACCAAGTCTCCCTACCCTAGCAGCTGTTAAATGCCAACGCTCCCCAGCTGTGCCCGCGTTAGCTATCCCACAGTTGGGCAAACCGTGTTATGTAGTATATAATATGTGAATAAAGAACATATACTCTAGCACAAAACATGGCCATGTGCCTCTGATGGAAGTATGCTTAGCATGTGGCTCATAGCAGTCATCAAAGGCTGGATAGCTGCAGGTGCAGAAGTAGCAGACTCAGCATGTTTGCACTCACTGTTGTGGTTACAGATGCCATGTGGTACCATGAGCTCTCACAGGGAGCTCCTGGGTTCCCAGCGCCACTGTGGATGTCTGTAGAGTTGAAGAAACTGACTGAGTGCTTCACATCACTGCAGTTCTGAAAGTGCAAGGTTCTGTGCAAATCACTTTGGTATTGTTACATTTCCAAGTAAATGGACCTCATGATCTACACACAACTGCCACTAGCTGTTAGATTAGAGAGCTGTCCTTGTCCAAAAAGAGGATTGTACTGTTAAGATTTTGCTTTGTTTTGTTTTGTTTTAGATAGGGTCTCTCTGTGTAGCCTTTGATCTCATGGAGCTCACTCATAGACCACGCTGGCCTGGAACTCAGAGATCCTCCTGCCTCTGCCTCCTGAGTGCTGGGATTAAAGCATGCATCACCACACCCAACTGCCATCTAGTTTTTAATTCAAGACAAAATCAAGTGTTCCCCCAGAGTCTGTCTGTCTGTCTGTCTGTCTGTCTGTCTGTCTGTCTGTCTTTCTGTCTCTCTCTCTCTCTCTCTCTCTCTCTCTCTCTCTCTCTCTCTCTCACACACACACACACACACACACACACACACACACACACACACACTCCTTCATTTGGTGGATTCTGACCATATGCAGGAACTCTGTCCAGTTGATGTCCTGATGCCTTTCTTTGGGAAGCCCTTCATTCCACAGGTGTTGGCAGGAGAAGCTAAGCAATGCCAGTGAGGGTGCTGTGAGCCTCTATCTTCTGGTTTTACGTCCTTAAATTTGTGTTTAATGTGGTCTGAGAGAAGATACTTCTAGAGTAACAGTGCATAACACACAGGGTGCCAGTTGTCATTTAGCTGTTGTGTGACACTTGCTTTCTATACCTCTAAAGTCCTTGTATCTATCCATAAAGGAACTCTTTCCTTTGATATATGCTCCCTCAAGAATCAAAACTTTCAGATGTATAACATCATTTCATTTGCTTACTTTGTCAGCATTTTAGGCAAACTCAGAGATGCTGATCTAAAGCCAGGAGTCTGGGGCTGGGCTAGAGCTTAGAGGGATAGTGCCTACTTGGCATGTCCAAGGCTCTGGATCCACCCCATCACTGCAAAAAGGGAAAAAGCCCATAAAACCCAGAGTTCATGTAAGGATTGTAGTTCATAAAAATACTCTTATGTATTGTCTTAGAAGTCCTGGTTTGAATTTGTTTTGAATTTGACTTTTGAGCACAAGTATTACTCTCACTGGGGCTGGCTGGTTTCTTCTCTCATCCTCCCTTCATAGCTTGCCTCTTTTTCCTCTTTTAATAAGTTGGGAGTGTGGAACATAGTGTCCATTTCTCTTCTTCCAGGACTGGACTTCAGACCAATTAACAGAATAAAACAAGTATCTTTAAAAAGCCTGACTTTAAGTACTTGGATGTTTGTCATGAGAGCCATTAAAAAGAACACAATGTTTGGTGTGTCTGTTTTCTTAGCAAGCAGCAAAACCTCCCTTGGCCATTTCAAGATCAAGGGCAAGTACAACTGTGAGCTAAAACAAACAAACAAACAAACAAACAAATCACTTTGTAGCAGTGAAGGCCCCCTTCTTGTTTGTTGATTGTATTGTTGTCCCTGTGTAGCATTTTAAAATATGCTTAAAAACTGTCTATCTTGTATACTTCCTTCCCCCTGCTCTGGTGAGGTTCCAAAGACTAGATTTAACCTCTCTAAACTGGAATCATTATCTATAAACAGTGCATTTTAGTCTTGCACCAAGTCTTGAACAGATGAGGATAATTTCATAGGATTGTCTTCGGTCAAGTTGAATACAAGTTCTACTTTTAAAGGGAGTCCCAAACCCTTTAGTATTGAAATTTGCTTTGGAATGCTGGCTGACGTTAGGATAAAAGACAAGATATTAGACATTTGGACTAAGTACATTGTAGTCTTTAAAAGGTAATAGGGAGATTTCCATCCCATAATGCAAATAACTCCTAGAGCACCCTGAATCATGTTGGCCAGAGTGTCAGCAGCAACAGAAATCCAAGAGAGAGGAAAAGGCAGGGGCTCGTGACTGCCCAGCTGGCCCCAGTGAGAGAGAGGACGCTGGTTATGTGACTAATTCCAGAAGAGCAGGAAGGTTCCACTAACACATCTCCTGTGGGACTCTGTTGCACAGAGGGTGATAGTAGCTCCCTTGGGGTTTTTCTTCCCTCCTCTGAGGATTAGATGAAGTACTGTGTTTAGCACGTGTCTTGCAAACTAGTATGTAAGAAATGTTAGCTGTGGCTGTTACCACTGTTATTGCCAGCCATCTGCCACCATCACCTGCTTTATCACACGTTCACCTCTCACTGCTAACCCGCACCTGAGTTTGAAGGAGCTTGATTCTAGGTATGCTTTGGTAAAGATATTCTGTGAAAAAGAACAAACACTTCTCCATTGTAGAGCAGATTGGATGCTCTGTGAGGAAGGCTGTATCTTGTGAATGTAGTCTGATAGGTTCTGTGTGTGTACTTGCCAGCTGCTTTGCCAGGTGCTGAAGATACAGAGATGAGGAGGGCAGAGCTGATCCCTTTACTCAGGAACACTCAGTTTAGAAATTGCAACAAAACACCATACCTGGGTGGCCTGTACAGCGCTCATTCTCACCATCTGGACACAGGGATGCCCTAGTTGGATGTCCAGCAGATTCGGTGCTCAGTGGAAGCCCACTTCTTTGTTGGCAAATGGCTTCCCTCCTGCATCCAGGACGGAAGGTGGAAAGGGCTCAAATCTCTCTTGAAATTCTTATTGGAATATTAATCCCATCCTTAAAGGTCGACCTCATCGCCTACCCCTTAAAGAGTTATCCAGATCTCCCCAAGCGTGAGGATTGAAGCCCCAGCATGAATAGTACATGGCAACAGACGTTCAGTGCATGGCAGGAAGATTGGGTTTTCTTGTGGTTAGAGGCAAATGAAGAGGACGTTTTCGTGCTAAATATTGTAGAAGGCTGTCTTTGGTGTGACTGACGTCAGGTGAAGCTCACTGAGAAAAAGGGATCATTTCAGTTGGGACCTAGTGAGAAAGCCAGAGCGAGGCTGGAGAAGAGGGAAATATTCCAGCGCACGTGCAGGAAAATCCTTGGCCACAGAAGGAAGAGCTAAGTGCATTCAGGGACCATCAAGGCCTTTCTCACGGCTGCAGGTGAGGATGGGAAGAGGGAGGAGGGAAACAGGCACTGCCAGCCATCCTGAGAAGGAAGCAGCTCAAGAAGGTAAGGGACAGGACTGTGTGACTTGATTGGAGGGCAGGGAACTGAAGGTGAGCGGTGGTGACGGCCCGGGCCGTGGGTAGAGAGTATAAACACAAGATCATCACAGACATACACATCGTACTGCCCGCCTCGTCTCCCTGAGGACTTTGCCTAGACTGACTCATTTAAGCCTCGGGATTGTCTTTGGCGTGAGTGCCTTCGTTATTTCTCCTGGACAGATAAGAACAGGAGCAACATGTCCAGTCTGATAGTTGTAAATTACAGGGTCAGGATTTGAGTCCAGGTAAATTGTGGTTGATCATCATGCATAATTTATCCAATTTAAGGTGTATTTATAAGCAGACTGGACAGGCCTTGTTGATCTTGAGGGTTGACAGTGAACTACAGTGATATCTGATTCAGGCAACCAGGTGCACAGTAGCCACCTAGACCAAAATAGGGAACAGACTGATAGCTGAAGATGCTGAGAGAAACATTCCCACCATGCCTGATTAATGTTGTTCTTATGGACCTAGCGAGGAAGCTAGAGCAAGGCTGGAGAACAGGACAATTCCAACAAAGGGACAGGAATATATTCTGATAAATATACATTTATTATAACTAATAATGCTAAACCCATGAGTTTCTCAAAGGGAGAAGAGGGCCCTGAAAATCAGGAAGTAGAGTCCAAAGGAAACCGGGTCAGAGTGGATGGAAGTTGTGTGGCACACAGAAGCCAGTGGATGGTGGGGTTCCAGGGAGGGCCGGCATGCTGGCACTTTATTTGGTGGTGGCTAGAGCCATTTCATAGGCTTGGTGGATATGAGCACAGGAGTACAGTGACATGGGCAAGAATAGGAAGGGCTGGGGGCATCTGAGGGAGCTATGTAAAGCCATGTGAGAGGTGGTTTTGATTCCTATGAGCAAGGGTGGCTGCCAGAGTGGCCACTGGAGCATTTGAGGCTGCTAAGGATGCAGTTCTGTTTGATTGGATGGCTGGCTCCATGTAAGCCCATTACTGCAAGTAGGAGAGCGGATCAACATGGACATTCTTGAGAGTGAACCAGTGTAAACCCCAAATAAAATGTTGCTGGTTTACCAAGTATGTTTTCCTAGTAGTTTTTTTGTGCTGGTTTTCCCATTTTCCATTTCTATTTCTCCCCCTCTGGACACACTTTACAGGTGCACTTCCAGCTCCGGCTGGGGTTGGGGTACACAGTTGCTGTATACCTATGTATTTGTGGGCTTTTCAGCTAGATGGAAAGGGTGATAGCTGGTTCAGGTGGTTGACTGTATCACGAGAGCTTGGTCTATATAATTGGTTCTGGCCCATGAATTCCAAGTAGGCAGTAACATGTACACCTTCTGTTTCTTTGAAGTGGTAATTGGCAATGCTAGTGGGTAATTTGTCTGCCTGCCTCTCTAAATGGGGACAAAACCTCTTGACCTTCATCACCGTCAGTGGAAAGCAGTGTGGACAAAAACCCTCAGGGTGACCAACCAGTGTTGGCCAAAGCTCCTGGGCCTCGGAGGGTGGCTGTATCCTCAGAAGAACTCAGCCAACCTCAGCCTCACAACATCTGTCTTCTGCTTGGTCACATCTTGCACTTGTCATGTGATGTGGCAGAAATTAAGATCTTAAACTTGGAAACTAAGTGACTGTGTTTGATTCCTGACTTTGTCGCTTACTAGTGTGTGACCTTCAGCAAAGTGGTCGATTCTTTCTCTCATAGGCAAAATTAGTGACTCAATAATGGAACTACATAGTGGGATGGTTGTCAGTGTTTGCTGAATAAAGTGCCAAAAGCTGTGGAGAATGTGAGGCCTCCAGCAACAGACAGGAAATTGTAAGCCTCTAGCATGGCTAGGGGCTGGGAGTGGCTGCCGACTGTATCTGAAACACATCTACAGCTCAGCCTGACAGCCTGGGACCCAGGCCAGACATGGCTGAGCAGAAGCACCGTGTCCTGATCTTGGTTAGAGAACATTGCCAGGTGGGCACTGAGACGCCTGGGTCCTCAGATCTGATCTCCTTATGTCATGTGCACAAACTTCCAGGCCCGAGCAAGGCCTATGGCTGTCTACCTGGTCTCTAGCTCCCCAGTCCCCACCCCTACTGAGCTCCCCAAATCCCATCTCATTCCAAAGACATTAGACAACCTGGTTTCTTTTTGCCCCATCCTTCATAAACACCCAAGTCTACAATGCTGCCGTTTACTTTCCCTCAGGACAGAATATATTACATTAATATACCTACCTCTGTTGTTTGTTCCATTGTGTCAACGTGTGTTACTTCATCTATTTTAGGAAATAAGCTCCAGGCAAGGATTTGGTGTAACTCATTTATACAGGGCTTAGTAAAATGCTCTGTGGAATTAAAGACACCTAATAAATGCTTTCGACTGTTGAATGATGCTGTAATCATTTTAATGGAGGCTGGTGTTGTATGTGTTTAAACAAATAGCAACTTTTCCAGCAACATTCTGGCAAATTAGCAGCTTCTAAATTAAAAGAGTCTTTGCTTAGAAATTAAATTGTGTGAACTGTGGCAGCATGCAGTATTTATTTCTGAGTTGATTTCGGCAGAGGCCAGAATGCAATGGTAGAAGCCAAGGTTGAATTTTTTGGCACATTCGTTTGTTTTCTGAAAAGGTGGATGGCATGGCAGAAGTTGGATGGGTAAGGAGGGCAATTTAAAGGTGTTGTTGTGAATTTAATGTATATTTTAAGGAGTTAGCTGTGTATTGGGTTAGCAGATGTGATTTGGCACCACTGCTTCCCACACATGTGTCCTTTTCATTAAGAATGTGTGCCTGGTGTGGTACAGATGGTATTGGAGCTGCTTGGTAATATTTTCCACAACCTGCTTTTAGTAATTAGTCTTGAATTTGCTGCTTCAAAATAGTAGGTTCTTTTTTGGCAACTTAGTAGACCAAGAACTTGAAATGTGCTTCTTCCACCAGCAGAGGGCAGTGTAAGACAGCCATTTATTCCCAGTCAGCTTCCTGGTGTGATTTGCAATTTGCTTTTGAGAAATTAATTGAAAATGAAAATGTTTTTGAAAATTATTTTAATGGCCACTTTTAGCAAGAAAACAAATTTTCCAGAACATATTTGAGTTTTAGTTTTGTTTTATTGATTTGTTTATTCTGTAAGTCATTTCATTCATGCGCTTATAAGACATACTATTCCACTTGGTCAGTGGACATCATGGCTTTCCTTCTCGTTCTTTTCATGACAAGGGAACAAAGCAAAGGTCATTTCTGAGTGTTGTGGTCCAGGAGAGTGTCTGGGAGCATAAGGGGTTGGCACTGAAGGTCTGCTCCTGTTATGGTCAGCTATGTGTCAGCCACAGTGTTCCCTTATACATGGGCCTTTTCTTAACACCCGCTGCTGCTTTGCCCGGCGCTGTGGACCACTCATCGTCCGTAATGGCTCCAGAAACAGAGGCCTTTCCCTTCTCTGTGTGCAGCCTCTCTGCTCCTCTGCCACTGAGTGTCTCATTCTCCCTGAGCTGTGTTTCTAAAGTTTATGCCCCTTCCCCCGGCTCATACGCTGAACCCTTGCGGAAGAGTGTGTGGAAGTGGTAGAGGGTAAAGAGGACAGCTGTTTGGGTCTTGTCCTGCTCTTGCAAGCAGTGGCACCCAGAAGCTGATAAGTGTGGCCTCCATTCTAGGGGAACATTATGGATCTATCTGTATTGATGGAAAGGGGGACACAGAGATATTGTCCAGTTGGTAGTTTGTATGATTTGGGATTTATTTTTCTCGATTTAGAAAAAAAAAAAAAGGAATGTCTGTTGCCATGGAGCAAGCAGATAGAACTTCTACCTCTATTTCAAAGGATGGTATGACTGATTTCTTTATATACTGTCTTACCACATTTGAAACATGTAAATTTCTTTCCTCCTATTCTAAGACCTGGAGGCATTTGTCACAGGCAGTGATCTTATTTATGTGTTTTCATGATTGTTTTCTGTGTCTTGCCATACACAATGAAAGTTCATTTAAGGCCAGGAACCCCCTGTGGACTTGAGATTTATGATATGCTTGTTGCATTTTCCAAGACTTGTGAATAAATATATGGAAGACGGGAGGGGAACATTGGTTTTACTGAGCAGTGGATTCATTCTACTCCTGCTGGCTTCTGTAACCCACCCCTTTTTCTGGTTTCAGTGATCCATTTTAAAACACAACCACATCATTGGCTTGTTTACAGGCATTGCCACAAGGAGGCACTACAGCATTTGAAAAGTAGACAGACATCTATTGCATGGAAAGTCAGACAGCCCATAGTTATTTAGTCCATTTCCCCAGAAAGGGCAAAGTCTGACTAATTTAATGTCAGCAAAGCAGCACACTGAACTCTGCTTGGTAAACCTTGTTGAATTTTGAAACATGAAACAGTCATAGACCTAGAGGAATTGACAAGAGTACATTGACAAGACACTATCTAGAATGTAACTGATCAAGAGTCAGGCTGTCAGACAGTGATATTTGAAGTTATTCGCTTAGTAATGTTGTGTTTGTTGACAGTACTGGGGTCCAACTAATGATGGGACACAGGAGTAATGAGTTACAATCACGTCTTGAAGCAGCAGCTAAAGCTGCCTTTGAAGCTTTCCCTCACAACGTGGCTTGAACAAGATACAGTAGAAATTCTTCAAGGGGTATACTTTAATGAGATTAGAATCATATGAGGTTATGAAAGTGATAGATCATCTGTTCCTATGTAGTTTGAGCAGCCTCCCTCCCTCCTTTTCTGCCTTCTGAGCAGACAGTAGAGCTCAAGACGCTGTGTGTTTTGACTAAATCAAAGCTGAAGTAGGGAGCTGTCTTCTGAAAATAAGGATTTGGGAGGAGGTTCTATTTTGACACTGGTTGGTATGATTCTTTCCCTTTTACCTAAAATGGGACATTAGACTTTAGATCCTTGTTCATAGATTTTTAAAGAGTAATTTGAGAGGGCTGGAGAGATGAATCAGCAGTTAAGACCACTGACGGCTCTTCCAGAGAATCAGAGTCCCATTTCTAGCACCGTTGTGGCAGATCATAAGCATTTGTAACTCTAGTCCATAGCATCTGTCAGTCTTCCAGCCTCTTTGGGCATCAGGCACACCAATACCTGCCATTTGTGCAGAAAAAAAAATATACAAAAAAAATTAAATAAAAATAATTTGAAATTAATTAAAATTGATAGTTTAAATATTATTTCCTCTCCTTCCAGTGCTCTTCATTAAAGTACCACACAGCCTTGGATAGAAAAAGCTATACAGACCCCTCACTTATGCCCTGTTTACTGCTCAAGTTGGCAGTGCATCAGACAATTTGTACTCCAAGGGTTAAGAAGAGCCGCCTGAGTGAGGTGTTCAGTCACAGGTACAAGCCACACGTGGCAAAAACATGTTTTCCCATAGAGACATTTGAGCAACAGCAGCTGAAGTACACTCACTCCTATCTGCTATATCTGGGAGGAGCCCAGAAACACATTCCAAGAACAATTCTGTGGTTTGAAGAAACTGAGGTCACAAAACTCTTGCCTTGTTTCTTGGAGTTTTCTCACAGGCACCCAGAATTCTCACATGGCTGTTCATTCTTGGCCTGTGTTCTGATATGCCTTCAATTAAGAAAAGTTCTAAATCTTCACCTCTTTGACTAGAGTGGTGCTGTGTACTCAGGGCATCAAGTTATTGTAGCAAAAAACGTGTCCACACTCTTAGCCTTTATAGAGTGTTATTGCTAGGCTGACTGTGTAAGTGTTTGACCTAGTAATGCCTTAAGTTCCATCAATGAGATGGAACCCATTATAAAAGTTAATTAAAGTTATTACTATTTTCTAATTCTAGTAGAAAAAATTGCATTATTATTTTTACAAACTTTTGAGGGTTGTACTTTATCAAAGTGCTTTAATTATGTTGAATTTCAATTTCATTATGTCTCGACATAGAAGCCTAGTTTTCATGACGATTCAGTGTTTCCCTCTAATAGTCATTTTATTTTTCACAACTGTTAAAAGCTGTAGCTCTTTTGCCCACAGTTTTTTGAAGTATTCCTGAAGTGTTTTTCCTTATTTCATGTATGCTACCAGAACAATGAACATCTTAAAAGAGTTGAGATTTTTCACTTAGGCATTACTTCCATCAAATCCACTTAAAATTTTTATTACATTTATTTATTGTGCATAAGTATGTATGTACATGTCATGGCCAGATGAAAGCTTGTAATTGCAACTTAGAATATAACAGATTTTTTTCCCAGTTTGGCCATATACATGATGACTATTGTGACAGCCATCTGAATTTTAAAATTTGAAAATAATAAACAAATTTTATTAAATAGACTTCCCTCTCTCTCTCTCTCTCTCTCTCTCTCTCTCTCTCTCTCTCTCACACACACACACACACACACACACACACACACACACACACAAACAAACACACACACTTTCAAAAACTGGAAATTTTAAAATAAATTTTAATTTTTAAATCAAAAACATCTATGGAATAGAAGAAAATTAGAAAAGCAAGTAGGGATGAAAATGATGGTTGAAAGTTAGTTGATCAGCATCATCCTAGGTCTCATCCACCATTAGCCATGTGGCCTTGTGTAAATTAAGCAACCAAGTCCTTCTCCTTCTGTGATACAGAATCACAGTCCCTGTTCCAGAGAAGGTTGTAAAGGTCAGAGGTGACTCCAACTAGAGTGACTTCTGACTTTACCTACACAGCATAGTGTGGGGAGATGTAAAAGGCTAAGAACTTAAACTTAACTTTAGATTCCTCTGTGTTATTATTTTAGCTATGTAAAGATGTGTTTATACTATAGAATATTACTTTAACTGTATAAATGTGTGTTGCTTTTGTTTATGCTGCATTTGTTTAATTATGTAAAGGTGTGTTGCATTTTTTTCACCTTACCTGCCTAAGGCACCTGATTGGTCTAATAAAAAAGCTGAATTGCTAATCACTAGGCAGGAGAGGCATAGGCAGGGCTGCCTGGCATAGAGAATGAATAGGAGAGAGAAAGAAAAGAAGAAGAGGAGGAGAGAACGACGGATACTCCCAGGGCAAGAAGCCAGGCAGAGGCCAGCCAGACTTAGAGAAGCAGTGAAAGTCAGATATACAGAAGTAAGAAAGGTAATAAACCTCGAGGCAAAAGGGTGATAATGAGAAACAGGTTAATTTCAGTTAAAAGAGCTAGCTAGAAAAGAGCTAGGCTAAGGCTGAGCATTCAAAACTAATAATAAATTTCTGTGTCATGATCTGGGAGATGGTTCGTGGCCCACAGAAAGTGGCTGGTCCACCTCTGCCTTGGTTTGATAATTAAGGTTATTAGAAGTAGATAAAGAATGGACAAGCTAAAGAACCTAGAGGGAATTCAGGACTTGACTGAATTCTGACTCGACATCAACATTTTTATGAGCAGGGAAGTTGGTTGTTCACAATGAAATAATGATGCTGACAGTCAGTGGTCATTGACTTTGTAGGATTTGCTGGATGTTGTATGTGCTAAAGAGATGTGTCTTATCTAACCTTTTCTGCAGTATGATGGTGTGGGCATAATAAATGGATTTCCAAGTTGAGGGAACTGTAGTTGAGAAAGGTTCCTGTATCCATAGTGGAAACTGGGCTGAGGCTTTGAGTACACTGACCCTGAGACTGACTCTGGTGGACACGAACACTGGAGCATATAAGGCCACCCATGATCTGATTCGTGGGTGCTCCAGCGTGATGTGAACTTTAGGTACGAATGATTATTTTCACCAATGTGTTTCTTGTGCCTTTCATGTCTCCTCAGCTAAGCAGCCGGGTTCATTGTTTTCTGTTCTAGCAAGAGGGTGAACACAGTTTAATCAGGTTTTGCCATTCTAACAAGGCTCGTTTCTTCACACTTCTGTCTGAGATCTTGTCAGAATGGCCTTTTTGTCAGCATGTCTACTGTCAGTCCTAACTGCATTGTTCATGCATTGTCTCAGAAAATGGAACCCTTCTTCAAAACCCCTCCTTTCCTCCCCAGAGTCACTACAGCCTCATTTCACCGCACTGGCAGCTTTTCCTGGCACACAGACAGTCCCAAAGCCCCTTCCACATGTGTGCTTGTTAAGGCAGCACCCTGTTTCTCCCAGCCAGTTCCTTCCCAGCTGGCCAAGGCTTACATAAACAAGTGCCAACAACTGGTGTTTGGTGCATTCTCGGGAACTCTGAAGTCAGGGTTCTGATGGGCTTGTTCCCAGGGTTCTCATGGGCTTGTTCCCAGGGTTCTAATGGGCTTGTTCCTGAGGTTCTCAGGGGCTTGTTCCTGGGCTTATCAGGGGCTTGTTCCCAGGGATCTCATGGGCCATTTTCCTGGCTTTCAGGAAAACTTCTTACTGGAGGGCAGAGAGAGAGAGGAAGTAAGCTCTCTTGTCTCTTCTTATAAGACTAAGAATCCCCTCAGAGTGTGAACTTCACCCTCCTGTCCTCTGCTAAGGGTGTCATCTCAGTATCATCTGCATTCTGAAGATGTGGAAGTGTCTTATCCATATGGCCTTCTTGTTAATGGAAGGTTGTGAAAACCGGGCAGTGTATCAGGAAGAGGCAAAAACTGCTTAGATTCTCTTAAGTCCTCATAAATATTCATACTTTGTATTATTATTATATATTATTATTGCTTTATCTCCAGTTTGTATTATCTTCCCACATTGCTTATTGCCATATAATGGGATAATAAGGGAGTAGCTACATGGGAGATTGTGGCATGGGTAGTATTTTTGTTCTTGCTGAAAAATAGTGATGGATGAAAATATGTTTAGTGTATACAGTTCTGACTGTGTGACCTATTTCCTAGCTTAGAAATATTGATAACACTTTGTAAGAGAAAAAAACTGGCATGAAAGCCCCTTTAGTTTAAGAATGAATTTATCCCTCTGCTAAAAGGGTTGGCTCTATTATGCTGCCCTGGCGAGATACAGGACCAGCTCTCCCTGGTGTTGCAGCTGATGGAGGCCAGGGATGGCTTTCACACTCTTATGACCACAGGGCCAGCTCTCCCACCTGCCCCAGACATTGATGGGTCGGGCCCTGCCCATGCTGACATGAGATAGATGGGTAATGGGGACAGCTTTCCCATGCTCACAATTTCGGGGCTGGCTCACCCACATAGGCTCAAACAAGGTTGGTTCTCTTATGCTGCCCTGGCAAGGTGCAGAGCCTGCTCTCAAGAGTGTCCCAGCTTGTGGGGCTTGGGGATAGTTCTCTCACACTTATGACCACAGGGCATCTTAACCCCCACCAGCTGCAACACTTTCCAGAACAGGCCCTGTACCTCTCCTGGGCAGCACAACAGAGCCAACCCTGTTAATGCAGGTGTGAGTGAGCCAGCCCTGAAATTGTAAGCATGGGAGAGCTGTCCCAGTTTCCCGTCTGGTGGACCAGCTCTACAGCTGCCCAGGTGAAGACCCAAGGTTATGGCTTGGCGCACCCCATCATCCACCCCATCTCTGATCTGCTGGAGCATGTGAAGGGACCTGACCTGAAGACTGAAAGCTGCAGGGTCTCCACAGCACAGGGAAACAACAGGATATCCAGGAGGAGCCCTAGTGGGGACCCAGCATAGATAGTGCAGTAGAAACCAGAGACCTCAAACCAGACCAATAACTCTTAGCAATGAACACTTGTAAGTAAAGATAAATGGACAAAGGGGTTCAAGGAGTAACTTACTATGTCACACTGCAGCTTCCATGACGAGATTTTTCAGGTTTTCCCTTATTTTATTTTCCTTTTATCTCTTAAATTTGTTTTATTGGGTTGGGGGGACATTGCAAGGGCAGAGGACAGAAGAAAAGGGATGGGGAAATGAATGGGAACAAGATACATGATGTAAAAGACACATAGAAAAAACTGGAAAAAAAAAGAATGAATTTATCCCCAGAGATACTATGCAAGCTCATATAAACAACCCCCTTCCTTCTACCATTAAAAAGGAAAAAAATAGAAACACAACAGCGTACAAACTCAGTGATGAATAGAGCCCCAGTGAGTGGAGAGGATGGGGGAAGATGAGACCCCACAACCCGCATGGGCTCCTTTCCCTGGGGGATGGTAGGGCAAGTTCTAGAGGTGAGGTGAGGAGAGAGTCCATAAGCAAACTCTTATGACATATTCCCAGACACCACCACCACAAGTTTCTGAGAGTGTTCAGTGTCAATGGAGAGCATTCATTCAGTTGTACACAAGGCCACTGATATAGTTCACAAGTTGGCAAGAAGAACCTTGGAGAATTAGAGACTTGTCTAGTAAGATCTTGAAAGAAATACAAACCCATTGTCAACCCTTTCTTTTTAACTCCCTACCAACACATTTCCCCCAAAGAATACTGGTAGCATTTGTGTTTTCTTCTTGAAAACTGACAATTTTTTAAATTTTTTTATTAATTTATTTTTTACATCCAAGTTCCCCCTCCTCCTCTCCTCCCACTTCCCCCCACCTCCCATCTGCTCCTCAGAGAGGGTGAGGCCTTCCCTAGGAAGTCTAGTAAATCTGTCCCATCATCTTGTTGAGGCAGGACCAAGGCCTCTCCACCCCCACACCCCTGTGTCTAGGCTGGGCAAGGTATCTCTCCATATAGAATGAATGGGCTCCACTAAGTCAGTTTGTGCATTAGAGTTAGATCTTGAACCCACTGCCAGTGGCCTCATGTATTGTTCCAGCCACACCATCATAAGTAGAAACCAGACATAAAGCAAAAGATACCCAGCCTACAATCCACAACCCTAGAGAAGATAGAACCTTCTTCCAGAAACAGATGCAGAAATCCACAGCTAACCATTGGGCAAACCTCCTAGGGTACAACTGAAGTGAGGAGGAGTGATAATATGGACCAAAGAGGGGGAAACCCGCAGAATCAGCTGACCCGAGCTAGTGAGAGATCACTGACTCAGCTCTGACAAATGGGGAACCTGCATAAAACTTAACTAGACTCCCTCAATATAGGTGACAAAAACTGACATTTTAAAAGTCATGAGAATAGCCATTTATGAAGGATGACTGTCCAGGCCCCATGTTGAGGGGATGTCTGTTCCATCCAGCAAATGTATCCAGTCCATGCTTGGAAGGAGGAGTGTGGATTGGGGAAAGAAATAGACAAGAAACAAGATAGAGTCAGGAGGGCACCTAGAGGATATTAAGATCAGCCCCAAGTTTACTACTCAAAGCTCTTACATACCCAGTCAAAAGGGGGAGAAGGCAAAAGACTTCCTTACCATGCTACAAAGAACAAGCAAGCAGAATTACCTTCTCAGTACCCCAAACATCAAGTAAGCACACCCTAAATCAATATCCTTGTTGTCAAGGCAAGACACACAATAGCCACACATACTATGGATTTAACCTTGCAGGACCCATAATAGGCTTGAATTCTCTGACCTTAAGTCTAGATGGAATGGAGCCACTTCTCTGGGCCCCAGCAGATGACAAAGGAAAGAAACTACAAAAATGAGAAGGCAGAAATTCCCCACTCCACAGGGCATACTGCCAAGTAGCCTCCTCCCTGATTGCTCCTGGGGAGTAAAGTTGGTTGATTGGCCACATAGTGACCCTGCTGTCAGATATAAACAAATCCACAGCACACTCTTCTCTGCCTGAAAGCAAGGCATGGTTGACTGTGCGGAGCCTTCCTTTCTTGGGATGTTTCCTTCAGGAGAATGGGGAGATTTGTTATTAATATGTGTTTCCAAATACATATTATACTGTGCTACTGATGTTTTTAAATTCTACCCTAGGTAAGTATAGATTTTCCTCAAAAATTAAAAGCGAACAAAATGGAAATATCCAAATAGCGAGAAAGAAAATTAAGGACCACGTTGAGGCTATTTTTACTAAGATGTAATTGTGTATATTTTGCTTTTAAAGGGAGGTGGAATACAACTCCATACTTCAAATGCAGTAAGGTTTGCCCTGGTCTACTCCACTCCCACCTCCTGTCACCATCGTTTAGGCAGCTTCTACGGGCAATGGTGCTTGACTTGGGGACAAGTGGCACAGTTACTTTTGTCTACTTGGTTGTTATTAACATGTTAGTGTGTCTATATACCAAGTTAAAAAACAAAACATAAGCCCAGTTAAATCTGACATTTGGTATCACAAAACTAATTCTTGTAATATTCAACTATTTTAAAAACTGAATTAATCAAACAACGTGAATTATAAATGGAGGAAGAAAACATGCAACAGGTTTAAACAGGATCTGTGCTTGCTGAGTGGTGGTAAAATCGCACAGACACATCACTCTCCCACTGTACCATGGGGAAGCGGCTCCCTCTTTAAACCTCTACTTTCAGGATATCTGTCACCACTGAAGCTAACTTTTCTCTTGCTTCAGACGCACTAAGTCTTTACAGTTACCAATTCCTTCGTGTAGCACTGGTGGTTCGCAGAGGGAAATTGAGTTTCTTGGAGTGGGAAAATCATCACTCCTGTTATGACAGAACCCTTTAATTTGTAAGTCTCCTCTACTGACCTAAACTAATTACCACAAAGCAGGTGAAGGTCTTTTTCATGTAGTAGTGTTACTAGTGGGGGGTGGGGGCTGCCCATTAAGTCCTTACACAAGTGCATCGTTCACTCTGCTACCTGGGCAGAGGCATGCATTCGTGTGTAAGTGTGTGTGTGTGAGTGTGTGTGTGTGTGAGTGTGTGTGTGTGTGTGTGAATGTGTGTGTGTGAATGTGTGTGTGAGTGTGTGTGTGTGAGTGTGTGTGTGAGTGTGTGTGTGTGTGAGTGTGTGTGTGAGTGTGAGAGTGTGTGTGAATGTGTGTGTGAGTGTGTGTGTGTGAGTGTGTAAGTGTGTGTGTGTGAGAGTGTGTGTGTGTGTGTGTGAGTGTGTGTGTGTGTGTGTGTGTGTGTGTGTGTGTGTGAGAGAGAGAGGGGGGGAGAGAGAGAGAGACAGAGAGGGAGGGGGGAGAGGTGTGAGTGTAAGAGGCTGTATGTGTGAGAGAGACCAAGTGTGGGTGTGTCTTATGAATGTGTGTAAGAGAGAGAGAGATCCACTGTGACAGACTGTACAAGAGATGCATGTGGTACACCTTGAATGCCTCTAACAACCATCTTCAAACAAATATGAGATGGGTTTATCAGTCATCGACAAAACACACCCAGCTGAAAACATGGCATAGCTTCCTCTTTAATTTGAGTAGATTGGAACGCACCTCCCCAAATTGAACGGAAATAGTAAAATATAAAAACTTTTATGAGTACCCAGCTCCACCACACCTGGCTGCCCTAATTGCCTTCAACCAAGTCATTACTGGGGAAGCAAGATGTTTAGCCACCAACAGCCCTTATTAATGTATAATAGGGATTTACTTGTAAAACAGAATTACTGGGATGGCATGATGTCATAAAGACAGAGTGCTGACATTTTAGAAGGTTTTATATGGGGATGCTGAATTATAATTTAGGAGTGGAATATTCTTTTGGTAATTAATCACAATTTGGTATAGCCTCAGTGCAGGTTAGGTGAACGGATTTATAAAATTTATTACTCTAATGCAGCGCTATCAAATGCCATACTTGTGCATGATTTTCAGGAATTATCTATGGAAGAGAAAACCTTCTAGTAATCTGCAGATGTGCTAACAGTAACCGCCACAGGTGCAAACAGATGACATGCTGAAGCAGAGCTACTTCCCTAACTTCTGTAAAAGCATTAAAATTGGAAAGTATAGAAATGCCTGCAGTTTCTTCTTGGTATCGGGCACTCAAGAAAGAGGATGTATTTGCTTTATTGGATCTCAAACTCAGACTCTGTTGGTATGGCTTTGTGATTAATGAGTACAGACTGTTTTACCCGCCCCATAAATATAATGGGCCTTGATTAGTGGGTTCAGTTTGCAGAGCAATAGCTAATGTGATGTCAACACTTCCATTAAAAACCTTCTTTTTGGAGGGGTTTATAACTTGGCCATAAAAAATCACTTGGGATGACACTTTGAATATGAACCTTAATCTGGGGGAACAAAGATGTTTTAAGGAGTAGATTTAAGTGATCATTTACCTGTTCTAGGTTTATGAGGATCTAAGCTGCATATAAAAATCCAAGTTTTATATTCTGTAAATACAAAAATTTTAAATAATTGGGTTTCCTACTACTCATTTTGTTAGTTTTTTGAAGGCCATAGTCTATAGATAGACATTTTATTGTCCATTTCAGGCTGAAAGGGATGTCTTTAAACACAACTATACATAGCAGGAGACATTTAGTATTAAATTATTTGGGATTTTGTGACAAGTAACCACATAAAATCATGTTTTAGGTCCTAATCAAGTGCTCCAAGACAAGCAGGGCACAATGGCACATACTGAAGTCCCAGTTACAATGGAGACTGACGCTAAATGTCACTTTAACACAGGAATTCAAGGCTAGCCTGGGCAACTATCTCTTAAACTAAAAAAACAAAAACAAAACCTTTTTTTTTTAAGTTAAAATAATTCCAGGACAAAGCATAGTATAACAAGCTTTAGAAAGTACAAAGTGCGGCACCTTGAGTAAGATGAAAAATCTTCAGGTTTCCTGCAGCCAAAGGAGACTCTGACCCCACCCCCTCCACCCCCCCACACCCCCTCCACCCCCTCCACACACACCCACACCCCCCACACCCCCGCACCCCCACCCCATCCCACCCCCAGTCCTCCTGGGGGAGGGGATTACAGCCATATGCCACCGCTGCCACCACGCCCAGCTCCACCTCTTGTTTTCTAACAAGAGAAAGTTGACAAAGACCTGCTCCAAGGCCGTCTCTAATCCACCCCCTGAGCTTGGAAATTGTGTGGGGCAGTAAATACTGTCTGTCCCACCAGCATCACCCTCTGAAGTTTGGAACTTCTGTTTCTTTTCTAACCAGTCCAGGAAAGGACTGAGGGATGCCTTAATAGGCAATGGTTCTTCAAGTTTATAAGTGCAGAGACAAGAAGCCAGGATTACTGTTGGATTTGTTTGGTTTTTTGAGACAGGGTTTCTCTGTGTAGCTTTGGAGCCTATCCTGGCACTCACTCTGTAACTCAGCCTCTAACTCAGAGATCCGCCTGCCTCTGCCTCCCGAGTGCTGGGATTAAAGGCGTGCACCACCAAATGCCCAGCCTACTGTTGGAATTGAAGCAGATGGATGAGAAGCTGTGGTCAGAACCCAGACTTCTAAAGTGGGTGCCCAACTGCCACAGTTTACTGAACTTACTGAGAACATGAAGAGTTTAAAAGTGGTTCTCTTCCTGTACTTGGTAATGACTCCAAAGCCACCAGTTGGCTGGCTTGAAAGGGGTGGTTTGGATGTTTGTTTTTGACGGGGAGGAGATACTAGGCATTTTATAAAATCAGTGACTAAGACAGTGTTGTTTGACATTGTCTGCTTGATTTCATTTTGTTTGAAACAGGACCTCACTGTAGTCCAAGCTGGTCTCAAACTCTGCATCTTCCCACCTCAGCCTGAAGTGTTGGGCCTCCAGGCATGTGCCTCTCTGCCTAGCAAGACTGTTAAATCCCCCACAAATCTGATAGCTTTAGGCTTTCTTCCCCTCTCACTCCTCCCCTCTCTAGACTCCAGCTTTCCCCTTTCATTAATTAGAAAGTATATCACCTTTAAGGAGCAGTAACAAACTCTTGAAAGGAAAACATTCTCAGCACCCCAGATACGGGAATGCAGGGTGCAGGCTGTGCAGGGGTGCAGGCTGTTCTTCTGCTGTCGTCTTAAGGCAGCAGAAAGTGTTTCAATATGGTGGCAGATCATGACTGCCATGCATTTAGACTGTTCATAATGCAGAATGTAGTGATCAAACTACACCATAACTATTCAAGAAACAAACTGTGTTCTTCATGCTGCTAGACTTGGAATCAGACAATGTATAATGGAGGGCAGTACCCATAATCCTTAGGTTGACCTCCTTAGCAGCAGGGTCCTCGGTGAGCTGTCCAGGAGCCAGTATGTCATTGAATGAACTGTTCACTGAAGAACTTCAGCGTCAGCACAGCCTGTAGGCTTAATGCAACAGGTCACTGAGAGATACAACAACCTATGGGTTTATGGAACTGCGTTTTTGAAAACTATAAATAATCAAGCACACTAGCATGGATAAATGTATTTAGTGTTCACAGCAAGCCTATGAAGTGGATGTTTACGTGGAAACAGAGTCTGAAGAAGTTTCCATCTGTTATAGGATTCCCTAGCTTGGGCACTCTGGAGCTGGCATGGGGACCCAGGGTTATCTTACTCTAAAATCCACAGAGTATCAACCCAGTTTTCATCAATAACTCAAAGTCAGGTATTTCTTAGTCAAGTAGTCATAATTTTTCACTTTATCGAACACCTATCAGTTAGTGGGCCTCACGTAGACGTGGAAGTTAAATTATGCACAAGACGGGCTTAAAGGTTTATGAGTAGGGAAGAGTACCAGAGATGTTTGTCTGTGTGTGAGGACAAAGCAGAAACATGAGCAGGGCCAAGGGGAGCCTGTGACAGGGCTGTCTGATCTCTTCCAGAAGTGGCTCCAGACAGAAGGGGCAGGAGGCGGGGTGGTAAGTGAAGTGGCTTAATCTGCAAGCCTGGCAGAGTGAGAGAGTAAGCCTGAGCACTGGATGGCGGGAACAAGCCTGCCCAGGCCCTATGATTAGGGGTGGAGACCTTTGGTTTTCTCAGGACTGTGGGAGACAGGAGAATGTTGAGCTGGGACTTAAGTCATCAGATCAGTATCTATAGACCTGACCATGGCTGCCCTGTGGGGTGTAAGCATAACCATGACCCTGGAGGCCAAAGCCCAGATGCTGTTGCTGAGGCCAGGGTCAGAAGTAGATTCCATTAGTGCTCAGATGGATGCACAGTCTGTGGGGATTTAGCTGAGAGTAATGTTTCCACGAGGACCAAGGGTAGGTGATCGACCCATGTGTGCCTCTCATCCTAGAGAGGATCGGAGGAGGGGCTGGATACAGGGGAGCTTTGAAACCATCAGGCATGATCAGTCTTGCTAGCCTATAGTCCAGTAGAGCTGGAGGAAGAGTTGAGAGCCATCTCTAAATACAGGAAAGGGGGAGCACAGAACACGCAGGAACAATCCCTTGACTAGGACCCTTAATGGCTGGAGAGAAGGAATGGTCAGAAGCTGGAGAAAAATGGGAAGCCTGGGAAGGACGGTCCTGTGCATAGCACTGTGCTTAACTGTCATATGTGGCAGTGTGCTGGTGAACGATACCAAGTCTTACTTCTCAGCACATGCATGCAGGCACACACACACATGTAATACACACCCATCCATGTGCAGGCACATACACATGTGCTGCCTTCAAGGAGGGGATCCCCGGCATGGTCTGTTTGAAACCGTTGACCAAATCTTACACTTGTCAGGAGGTACCTGCCTGAGGATGCTTTAGCAGTCTTTAAACATTTTAATTCTCCATACACTTTCTCACAATCATCAGACACAATTTACTCTAACATAGCCTGGGGGCTTTTAAGTAATAAACTTATTTCTATCTCAAAATGTGGTATTTTTAGTCTGGGGGAGATTTTGAAGTCAACTTGTCTAGATCCTTAATGTAACTTAAGCTATTGATTTACTCAATAAATTCCTATTACTCTATTATCACCGGGTCTGTACGACCTTTATTCTATTGGCCCTATTAAAAAAAAGTGAAAGAGCAAAATTTTGGTATTATGAGATTACCATCGTATTTGAAGTAATAGAGGTGGAGAAGCTTCAGACTGTGGCTTTGTTTTGTTTTTAATCTTGGAAGATAGGAAGACATAAAGACTTGAATATCAAATTCTCTGGCCTTTATAACTTAGCAAGTTCGTAGCTGTCATTATTGCCTGGGATCCTAGAGGCACATGCACAGCACGACCAAATGAGCAAACATTGCTGGAAGATTCCAGCGCCTGGCGGATCTCTTTTCCGCCCTCCATCCTCTGAGGGAGGAGTCCACACCTCCCGGGGTTTACTCGGAGGTGGAGCTCAGCCCTCATGTTGGTGGCTGTCCTCCACTTAACTGCCCGTCTGCTTGTGCTTTCCTCTCAGGGTGTAACCATCATGGGGACACTGATGCCACATCTCCCTGTCCCCAGACCTTTTCTCCCCTGGATCATGTCCCAGCCAGCTGTTTTTCCTGTTTCCCTCAAGTCAAAGGATATAAAAAATCCCCCCCTCTGCCATCTACTTCTTCCATGTCTCTTCCTCTCCTTCCTTCCCTTTCCCTTCTGTTCTTCCTTCCTCCCATTTGTTATTGCTTTTGACATTTTCATACTTTGATTGGGTTCATCCGCCATTCCTCTTGCTCCTCTCCACCCTCCCACTGGTCCCACAGAATCTCCTCCACTTTCCCACCAAATCCATGCATAAGGAGACACTACTGTCCCGTATCAGTGGCTATTGGCTCCTACAGTTTGTGAGCAATTCCATTGGCTTGGATATGTATGTCTAAAATGGGGGACTCTCACCAGCACTGACAGATCTTTCTTTCTTTCTTTCTTTCTTTCTTTCTTTCTTTCTTTCTTTCTTTCTTTTCTTTCGATGTTTTCACTTTTCAAATGTTTTATCATAGTGCAAGACTCCTACAGGAGTATAGCATCTGGTCACTGTTCATAAACTTGGGATTTTCCCCTCTTAAATTTATTTTTTCTTCCCTTCCCAAATTGCAAGCTCTGGAATAGCATCAAGGAAGACCTATCACACCCTCTACATTGTATGCTTTGAGTCAACTGGCCTTCTCAATTGAGAGCTATTGCAAAATAGTTTGGCCTTTTGAGTAGCATTGCATTCTGTCTACCACAAGAGGGCAGCAGAGACAATTGCAGAAAGCAGATGATTCCTGCTTTCATAATGACTTTCCAGCTTGCCAGCCTTGTCCTCAAGCATGTGCAGTGGTCTCACTGGTGAGGGATAAAGCAGACATAGTTATGGCCACTTTGTGTAGATAGGCTGACACTGAAGGCTTAATGTTGAGTTTCCTATGGTGGCGCAGCCAGTAACTCCCATGCTTGAATCTAGGTCCCTTTCTAGAATTCCACTCTGCCAACAAATGGGACAGTAGCATCACCCTAGTGGCCTCCTGACACATATAATGGTCTGTACAAATGTAGAAAACCTATGTCAGCAGTTCCACTTTTTTTTTTACAAAACATCCTGTGTTCTGTTCCAGAGAGACAAGAAAAGCTGGAACTGCTGACCTCGTACAAACCACTGTGCCCAGTGTCACTGCTCTCTCAGTTGTTCAGAACTAGGCTATATGGTGCATCTTACAAAGTTAAGACAGAGGATAATGAGGGTCAAAGTGAAGAAGAAAGCAGGACCCAGATCTTTGTAACCCAAATACCCCTTGCCCTGGTTCCATGGGGAACTTGGGAGCTTCCTGTGGGCTCTAGAGCTCCAGTTCCTTAAGTAATTTCAAAGCAGATAGAAGAAAATAGTAAAAGAATGGATGATGCTAAGTTAGAACATGAATCACCCTCTTGCACACCCAGCTGAAGGTTCCCTGAGCTCCTCTCTTGTTCTGTGGCCTGGGACACTGGGTGGCCTGCCACATATGGTAACTCACCGAATGTTTCTCAGCTATTCGGGGATGGGGATCACCTATTTTTGTAGTTAGGTGATTCTATTAGGTAATTAATTTTAAGAGCTTTTATTTATTCGTTGATAGAAAGAAAAATGGACTCAAGTAGCATTGCCTAGTTAGGTGTGCTACCCAGGATTCGTGACTTTAAATCTGAGACCAGAGTGGGACCCATCAATATGAGAAAAACATGTGGTGTCTGGTTACCCTTTTAAATCAGCAAAATAATTAAAGCCTCTATAGTATGGCTTATTAATGTACTGCACATCTGCATGGTTGGTTTAATAAGGAAAATGCTTGAGAAAGATAAAATTCCAAAGCCAAAGGCAGCTAATAGCTGGGCAAGGGGTGGGGGGTGCCTTGGAGTGATTAATTGTCCTCTTTTTCTCTTAAGAGACTAAACATTTACTAAACCCTCTGAGCCCACGAAGTCCCCGTTGAGCCAGCATTCCCAGTACAAAGTGCCAGGTCCAGGGTTTTCATTCATCATTTTCTTAGGTTCCAGTATAAGTACCATTGTTGTGTTTAGGGAAAGAACACAAATATTTATTTTAAAAGTTTCTTTAAACAAATTCTTAGAGGAGGGTAGAGCTTGCTAATGCGCTGCAGCTGGGACTCTGGCCTTTAAAATTGGTTGCCATCTGCACTAAGTCCTCTGCAAGTGCTCAGCCGCAGAGAGCACAACTCCAACGGGCGGTCTCTAGATATGGATTTATTTCACAGGGTGCAGGGCTTACTCTGTGTCTGCTGAGACGTACCTGGGAGAATATCCCTATTGTACATTTATTAAAAAGCTCTCTGTGCATATTTGCACAGTGCTTTCTTGTGGAACACTTGTGTAAAGGCTCACTAATATATTTCCATAAGGAAAAAATTTAAAGACAGCAGTTTGTAACAAACCAGAGAAAAAAGAAGGAACATCATACAATTTGGATGCCTTGAATTCTAGGTGAATTTTCTTCCATTCTCATGTGGGTGCATTAAGAAAGAAAGTTGTTATTTTAACCACGATTCAGAGTGCACATCTCAGCCTGATTGTCTGCAGCGTTCTTGGAATTCCATTTATCTTTCTTGGGAAGCCTGTCATGGGAGGGGGGTTAGACTATTGGCTTTTCCCCCCTCCCTTTTCTTGCTGCCTAGCCTGCATTGAACCTCTGGCCTTACCCCAAGTATATGGGTGGTATATGTTTTAAATTGATATATTAATGTTGAGTTTTTATTGTCATGGTTTCTGTTCATGCTCCTTTCAAACCTTCCATTTATTTGTTTCTGAGCCCTGGATATCTCATAAAAGTGTCACCATTGTGGTTGAACATTAAGCACCTTCCCATTTTTCTCTGGGCCGTTGAAATAAATTTGGACCAGGTGCTCTGCTCATAATGGAGCCCCTTGAAGTGCTCTGATAATGAGCCGGGAGCGGAAGCTGTCAGCCTTCAGCTGGCTTGAAGAATGCAATTAGAGCAGTTTAATACTGCAGAGGGACCCCATCCAGTCAAGGCCATTGGACTTGAAACCCACTCTAGAAAACTGTACTTTAGGCATATCAGCTTCTTTGCTGCCCTGAGACTGGGAGAAACAACAGACCCTGGATAAGCCCAGGAGGAGAAAATACTCTAAAGCTGACAGTGTTCTCAACTGTCTCTCCTGTGCTGAGGTCAATGGGATCTTATTTATGATTTATGATCTGATGTCACTGTGATCAAAATTACCAGTGTCAAATTAAGTTTGAAATTAATGAAGGACATAGAAAGCCCGTTTCTAGAACACTACCCTATGAAAATACATTTTAAAGAGTAGAAATTAAGATTCACTTAAATATCCATTAACATTGGGAATGTTCAAATAGAGTATATTCATTGACTATAGGGAATATTATGTCATTATTAAAGATAATAACATTGTCTAATATATGTGTTAAGCAAGTCAAAGAACAGTTTTATATAGTCTGTTATATTTTGAGGAAAAAAAACTAATTTGAAAAATATACATTTATAGAGCAAAAATTTGTGAAGACTAAAACAAAAAAGTGAGAGTGGGGAGGCTGTGTTTATTCTATGCAAGTTTTAAAAATTATTTTCTACATTTATTTAACCAATGACTTCAGTATTGGGATGGTTTGGCCCTCCATCAGACATATGACTTGCTGTGAATAAATAAAGGAGTTTTGACAGCCAGGAGAAACCAGAGGGGGGTGTTGTTGCTCTGGAGAGTGAGTGGGATGAGCTTGAAGAGCTCATTCTAGGAAGCATCTCCCAGTGCTTCCTGGGGTGTCATCGCCTTGCATCTGAGGACACAGGTTTGGAGATGCCCAGAGGCCATCCTTCCACCTCTTCCTCTTCCTGTGGGCATTCTGGGAACCGTTCTAAAGGCATATTTTCTTTCCAGGACCACATCCCTCTGCCTCCTTTCTTTCTCTCCAGAAAATGAGTGCGTAACTCAGCAACCATTGTTATTGTTGTTATAAGCATTTTAATAAACACATGGCTGAAGAATCCTCAGTGGATTCTGCAGTGAGTGAGTTGTCCCAAAATGAGCCATGTAAAACCATGTGAGTTCAGTCTTATTTAAGGTACAACTGAAAAAGAAATAGTTTTACACAGCAGACCAGGCAGGAATGACCTCATTAATGAGAAATGGCATATAACAGTTAAAGCCTCAAACACTTATGAAAGTATTATTTTAAAACCTTCCAAGTGCTGAACACTAGCCTGTTTGAATAGCTTGTTTAACATTTATTATTTATTAAGGAACAGATCTGTTTTGTTCCGTAAAAACAAGAAGCCTACCTGTAAGCTTGAAATGGCCATAGAGAGAGATTTATCTTCACCTATTTTTCATTTTCCTGGATTTTGCCAAGTTTGGATTCCTTTGTGTATTGACTGTTGTATTCCTCTTGCCATTTTAAGATATTATACACAGTATTAAGATCCTGCTTCAGGTTTGCGCTCTGCTTCACAACTCAAATTTTGTACTTGTTCCTATGAATGCGATAGTTACTAATTTTAGCTACAAGTAAGCCTTCTCCTGTGACCTGACCAATGTACTTTCTCCTTCCAACATCCTCACGCTGACTTGTCACTGTGCTCCTATGATCAGATAGGGAAAAGAGCAGCACATGGACCACTAGTGGTGAGGAGTGACTTTCATGTAGCAGGTTAGCTGTATAAATCCACATCAGGAGAACGTGCCAGGAGAAGGCCTCATCTCTGCTGCTTTCAGCGAGCCAGAATCTATTTTCTTTTTGAGCCTCTATACCAGTTCAAAGGATGGAGTGTGTTTGGCATCTGGACTCCCGTTTTTTTCATACCGTTCCTTTCTAATTGTGTTTTTAATTTATTTTTTATCATTGTGTAAGCAGAAGAGTCTCATAGACACCCCCCCCCCCTTACCACAAAGACCAAATCACAAATCCAGGGGCTTCTATGTAGAGAAGGCATTTTTTTTTTAAATTAGTCCTAAGAGTGGCTGTTCCCAGACAGGGAGCACCGTGCAAGCTAAAGTCATTCAGTCAGGCTTGAGGGTTCCTTCTTCCTCTGAAGGGAACATGCATTGGTACTTTGAGTGTGGTTTGTAAAAATTCTTGAGAGGAAAATGCCTGGTGACTTAGTTCAACTAACTGATGCAAAGTGAAAAAATAGAGTAAAATATAGAGAGGTTCTGTCCTGGGCAATCATTTTGGTCAGGGGTGGGCTTGACTGGCTTGGGAACCTTGCATGGTTCCTTTCATAAGAGAATAGGGTGGAGAGCAACTGAAAGTCACTACTCTGCTGAAGGAAGGCTAGGGAGTGAGCCTGTCTCTGAAAGAAATGTAGCAATGAGGGAGCCAGAACAGCCACAGAGAGCCAGCAGGGTGGGAAGTCCTGCACAGGACTACTCAGGTGACGCTTATGTGACCTGCTTTGCTGGCTTAGGCCCTGTATGGTCTCAAGGGCAGCCTCTGGTGAAGTCAGTAGTGCTGTAATTGGAGAGGAAGGTTTTAGCCATACTTATCTGCTGGTTGTTAGTCTCCTTGTTTGTATACCAAAGCAGGCAGCTAGCTTGGAGGAAGGGGACCTGGCAAGAGGCTTTGTATTTTCCCTAAATATGGGTGGTAAAGTGTGTATCTATATACAATTTAACTTAATAAGAAACATAATGAATATACAAAGAAAGATAACGACTCCTGCCTTGTTCCCTTAACTCATTCTAGTTTTATGATGCTTCTATTAAGTGTTTATATTTTTACTTTTAAAATGTTAACTTTTTTGGTGGTAGAAAGGAACTCAATTATGAGGAGCATATGTGTTTTCTTTTTGTGTACCTATTTTCTAACTCCTACATTTGTAGCTTTTTAAAAGTTTTCTACAAGTGTGTTGAGGATACTTGTCTCCAAGTCAATTTGCATTTGAGGTCTGGCTTTGGGCTGTTTGATGTGTTTAAGGTAGGCTCTCAGATAGTTATAATCCACAGCAAATGTGGTAACAATTATTTTCTGTGAACTTCAGCCTTCGGCTTGCCAAGATCCAGTGCTGTGGTGGGCTCCAGCCGCTTCTTGAATTGCGTTAATTATTTGTTACATCTGCCCTTTCACATAGTTCAGGGGTCTGGAGGGAGCTTGATTATTGCAGTTGTTTCAAGTCAGTTTTACACCCTGGGCTGACAACACCATCACACTTTCACACTGTAATGAAAGGGCTGGGATATTCTGTGCACAGTTACTGCAGACACCAGTGAGGAGCAAGGCCTGGCTTTGAAGCCATTCACCCTTGCAGCCTAGATTTATGCAAGCAATGTATGTTTCCTTCATTTACTCACAATTCTTCACTCTGTTGGATTTAGAGCAGAGGACATGGTGAATTCAATAGCTTTGTACTCTGCTAGCCTTCATGCAAAATGTTAATGTAAAGTTACAGTGTCAGGAATTTAGCTCCTACTTGCTGTTAGGAGTTTGTGCCCATATTTTTGGAATGCAAGCCCAAGAACATAGTGACGCTGGGAACAGAACTCTCCTGCAGTACCCAGCAGAGAAATCAAAAGCAGCTTCCCCTCTGCATGTGTGCCTGCTGAGAGCAGCTCCCCTCTGCATGTGTGTCTGCTGAGAGCAGCTCCCCCCTGCATGTGTGCCTGCTGAGAGCAGCTCCCCTCTGCATGTGTGCCTGCTGAGAGCACCTCCCCTCTGCATGTGTGCCTGCTGAGAGCACACATGTGCTCTTCCACGCCACCAAGTGCATTTTGTCATCACCTCCTGGTCCTTTAATCAGCTATAAGAGTTGTCACTACTGGAAAATCTGCCCATGGGTCTGTGTGGGTGGCACATGGTGAGTGAACGGCCCCCCTGACAGCTTGGCAGATTGAGAACTGGGTTAAAAATACTTTTATGGAAAGTATCAACTTTGTATATTAATATATTTATTTTATTTGTTAAAACCCTTTCCAGTAGTTCAATGAGAAAGAAAAGCAAGAGTTCAGTTGTAAAAGTTTGTGAGGAGGATTAAAGATTTTTGAGGTGTGGTTAAGACAGGATTTTTAGAAGAATTCGAATGTAGCCATGAAGGGTTATCTGCTCTAGGTCTGCCTGTGTGTTGGTGGCTGAAAGTGTGCTGCGATCTAAACTTTTTCCGTGCCTGGTGCCTTGGCTGTGACCTGTATCTCTTTTCAGTGTGATGGGTGTCTCCCTTTGCTGCGCATTGAACTCTCTCAGTGGCTCCTCACTGGGTCTCATATCCCAATACACTGCTGCTCAACACACTGCACTGCCTAGCTCACAGATGCAGACCTGCATCCATAGGAGGCAGCTTTGCTGGCCATGTCGGCGTGCATGTTTACCTTGCTATTACCTGGCAGCCAGTTCCAGTTAAGATGCCTGCTGGTCATGGCCCTGTTCCCACGAAGGTACTCAGGGCTTTCATTGCAGTCAATCAAATTTACAGTGTGTCTGCCGCACACTAGTGTTGGAGCTACAAAGAACACATCTGTGTCCTGAGGAGCTCATGTTTTAATGGGTTCTGGAGGACCTTGGTGCCTCAAGACATAGTGAGAACTAAGCTTTGCCCTGGTGGTTGTAGGCTGTGTGGCCAAGTGATGTGCTGAGAATTTGGACTGTTTCTGAGACCTTCACACTCTTCCCTGGACCTCTCCACTGTTGGGATGCCAAGGCCTCTCCCTAGCCGACATCTTGCTGCAGGGCCCCTTTCTCCACCCTTAAGACATGGTATGGGGGAGGGGGAAATCTTCTGCTAAAGTATAGGTAGAGTTAGCTGAGTTCAGAACTTCAGTAGTAGTTTCCCCAGGAGCAGACACTGGGGATTGCTGTGGCTGGCTGGTGGGAATGCTTACAGAAACATCTGCTCTGTCCATAGTCCACATATCTTCAAGAACATTTGCTAAGCTGAAACTTGCATATCATAAAACCTTTGCCAACATCTAGAAGCTTTTTTTTCTTTTCTGTGTGGTGAGGAAAACATGGCCACTCGGGTCTCTCAACTGCTTTCCAAAGTGGTTGCCTTTTTAGGTATGAAAGCCTGGTCACTTTCATGAAGTACATGGTGCCTTTAGATGGTTCTCTCTCTCTGCCATAGAGAGGTGAAGTCTTAACTAAGGAAAGGTTAGTCTAAACAGCATGGAGAGATTACAGTAATGAGATCAAGCTGTAGTTTTAATTGCTTAAAAATAAACGAAGAAAAGGGTTCGCAGCTGTTTGTGAGTGAGGCTGCATCAAGGGCAGAGCAACAGAAAAGTCTCTTTCCTGGGCTGCAGCCAGGATACCTCTCCTCTTCTGAGTAGACTTTCACAAAGTGTACTTTGCAGCCAGAGAAGTCCAGGGTGACTTTTGGGAGGAGCCTGGACTCTGGTCTCATTCCAGGCTCTAGGGCTCTAGGTCAGAGGTGTGGAGCTCACAGGCAGATTGTGACAGTTTCTCCCAAGACTGGTGTATATGTTATAACTTGGACAGACAGTTAACTCCAAGGTTTAAATACTGTGAAGTAAGCCCCAAGTGTCCCAGGAAACCCCCAGAACCAAAACTCTATCAACCCCCTGTCTTATTTGTAAACCAGGTGAGTTTTCCCCTGGTGGTGTCAGGGAGATTCACCAAACGTGAAAACATGACTGGAAAAAGGCCTTGGGGTTTAAGTAGAAATCAACTGAATCACGCCGACTGGTTTATAGGTCACCATATATGCCAAGCTCTGCCTTTACCCCACAGTAATCATCAGATTGCTGTGTCCTCTGTGACACTGATGGAACCACAAGGCCTGCACTGCAGTCTGCTAGAGAACTTTGAATTGGGGACCTGATGCCCAGCACTCTGGGATTTTCTTAGAAATGCATGAATTTGTGGGATTTACTGGTAGAGGATTTACTCATGATATGAGGAATTTGCAGTATTACAGTGGCTGTGTCAAAACTGCACCTAAGGATGACTAGGTCAGTGGTCTGGACCAGCGGAGCAGGGCTTTGGCAGCTCTAGGGAAAATATCAACAGCTGTTAAGACTTTGTATGGTTTTAAAACAGATTGTATGTGAGCCTAGCTTGTGTTTTCTCCTTCAAAATTCCCTGGGCCTGTAATTCCTCTGTGTCACCTATATGAAGGGGCATCTAAAATTTCAATCTATATTTCTGTACTTAGTCTACTCAGGAGACTTTCCATGTAGCTCCAGTAAAGCTTTGTTAATATATTCAAGTTTTATTATTAGAATTCTAGCAACTTGGCACTGGGAGTGAGGCAAGGGCCAGAGGATAGCTTCTGCATAAATTAGATTTTAGTCAAATATTTGGTATAATTAACATGATAAGGGAGCATTTAACTTTCTCTTGGACAGTGCTGAAGAGACCGGCAAACAAATTCAGTAAGGGCTTGTTTAATCCTAGCTGGGCTTTGTTCAAATCCAGCCTTTCCTGCCAGTCATCTGTGGTCTGGTGAATGAGAGCCTGCTTGGTTTGCCAAGTGGACACATCTCTAGCATCCTCTTCTCTGCATAGCTGAGGATGGCAATGGCATGGCAGAGACCACCAGTATGGGTAAGGCCTACACAAGGGGTTACTTGGAAGGAACATCCATCACTTTGAATGGAGCCTGGCCCTGTATACCTGGATTCTCCAAATGCTATCTACCTCTCTTTGGTTCTGATTGAGCCCAGGCCAACTTTGGCTGCATCATATAGAGCTTTTTCAGAAGTTTTTTTAAAAAGACTCTTCATCTCCTTGAAATCATAAAATGAAATCACAAACTGACTGTTCCATTTAGAATCTTAAAACAGCAGTGACACAAAGCCATCAAGGTAGCTGCTGCAGAGGAAGCTGTCCTGCTTTACTATAGACCTACCTGCCCTCTGGTAACAAGCAGGAGATTTCTGAATAGAGATATAGGGCACCACTTAGTTTACTGTTGCTGTCCGACTTGAGGGTTGCCACCATTTGTGATGGATGCTTTCTCTCTTCCAGCCCTGGCCTGCCTTGCCAAGGTCCTGTCAGTGTTCCTTTATAAAGCATCTAGACATTTTTAATTTGTCTGGTGAGATATGTTTCTGTCATTGTCAGAATTCAGTTAATGAAAGGTAATGTGTTATGTAACCAAGGTTGTTCTGCCCAGGGACAGTTTTCTGAACGTTTCTGCTCAATGGGCAATGGCGAGGACTGCCTCTCTTTTCCTTTACTTCTAGCTCGTAGGCAGTTTCCAGAAACGTTGCTTTCTGTTCAGTTCACAAGGTAGGAATAAGAATTGACAATGCATTTGCTCCTGTACGATTCTTACATAGTTCCCTTCTTTTAAATTTTATGTTGGATTCTGGCTCACCAGTTAACAGAAAATGCTGAGCTTTGAAGTATATTTCATTTTCTGTGGAAAATGAGCTTATTTAAAATTAAAAGTTGGAAATAAGGAAATGTGTAGCCAGATTTTTCTGGCCATCAAATAGTGTTAGGTCCATACCTTTTGTGATGCACATAAATTTTGCCTACCTTGGTCATTTGTAGTTTTAAAGAATGATAATTTACAAGGTGCCTCATTTTTCTAACTCTTGACAGTTACTTATCATCAGAGACTGGCTGACCTTTTAGGAGAGCTTTAGGAAGAGCAGAGCACTCTGGGAGTCCAGAGAGGCACGCGCTTCACATGCCACCCTCAGCCAGCATCCCCTGAAGCTTCCCTCATGTCAGAAACACTCATATAAATTGGAAACTATTTACTCAGGGAACCTCAAATGTTACTGAAAATACATTTTTGAAATGTCAAATTATTTGCATAGTGGTGAATCAGATTTCTGGAAAAAATGTAATCCCAGATATTTGCTTTTTTCCATTACCCACGAATTTGAGGAAACACTTCAGATAGAGCACACTGAATGTATTCTTATATTTTTGTGTTGTTAACTGGATGTTAAATGGATGTACTTTGTTTTTATTATTGAAGATACTTGGTTTCTTCCCCGGGCATAGGGGCTCTGTATTGCAAAGCTACTTAATGGTGCTGGCCAGTGATCACAAGGATGACTCCTTGTGAAATTTTTATTGTCTTTTGCTACCAAATCGCCCTCCTCCTTCTTTCTTTTTCCTCCTGTATTCAGGGGTAATATTCTAGGCAGCTAAAGGATGGTGCCTCGTTTGTTTTTGTGTTTTATGCCACAATTCCTACTCTGTTTTCTATCTACTACTGGACTCCAGCATCACTAAATAAATGAGCAAACAATCCATATTTTTAATGTACTTTTACATGTATGTTATGGCTCTTGAACTAATTAGAACCTCAAATTCTTATAAAACAAGACAACTTAGAATAAGACATGGTATATTTTGAAACTACAGACCAGAGATGAGCTCTTCTTTGTAATAGGAAGAAACAGCAAGGTGAGGGAGAGAATTAAGTAATTAAATTAGCTTAAACCCCTTGAGTGGTGAGGTACCCACCTCGGAATCTGTTCATGTAGTAAAAAATAATTAAATAATGTATTCCAGCATCTTTCCCCGTCTCAGGCATGTGGGGATGGTGTCAATTTCATCAAGGAGCTCTGTCCTCGAACCAAAGATGACTTGCTTGTTTTTTTCTTTATCCAAAATGTTTGGAATCTGGCATTTTGAAATATTTGCATATACATAAATAAGATACTTTGGAGACCCAAGTCTAAACACAAGATTCATTGTGTTCATCTGTACTTACACATACAAGCTGCAGAGAATTTTCTGCCATGTTTTTAGTGATCTTACATGTGGGACTTCGTTATGTTACTGCTGAAAAAGTTAAGACGTCTAGAAACTTTTCAGATAAGGGGCCCCATCCCCACAGTCAGAAGAATACTCAAGGAAGAACAGAGCAGATGGTGTCCCTCCTGAAGTCTGGGCTCCGGTTGCTTTGGAGAGGGTATAAATGGAGCTCACCGGAGATAGCAGAAAAGTGCATGGAATTCCTGAGTCACAGCTAGGCTACATTTGCTTGACTCCTAGGAAACAACGCTTGAAGACAGAGGAAAGCCATGGCTGGGGTACACTATGGACACAAAAGCTATGGACAGTCCCTGTCAGCCCTGCGATCCCTGGTGAATGCGGTCATCCCAAGGAACCACGGCCATGTTCCTGCAGCGCCCTCTGCTGACAAAGCCTAACATGGCACTCACTAGAGAGAGCGGTTTAGAGTCCCAACTATTATAAAGCAACTAAGGGCTGAAATTGCAGTTGCGTGGTCATAAATTGATAACTAACATGACCCCCAAACCCTGATTTGGCCAGATATGTTCCTTTCATTGTCAAGAACAGCAAAATGTTGTTACATGCAATTGAATATCATTTCTCCTGTAAGCTATTCACACTGGCAATTTAGATTGAACACTAAGTATTAAAATGTGTTTGTGATAAAGAGAATAATTTTGACACTTTATAAACGTGCACGTATTAACATCTAGAAATACTCAGCTTGCCTTACTAAAGGCAGCTCTCTGACTATACTTGTAGACTATATGACTTTTTACATTGTCTATAGTTATTGGCTCCTCTTTGTAAAGACCGCTCTGGGACTGAAAACATGTTTGCCTCTTATTTGATCTTCTCTGTCTCATACAGCAAGGAACAGTGACCTCAGTCCTTTCCCTTTAACACACCATATAACTTCTCCCTTCACACTTGAAGGTAACTGACTTCCTCTACTAGACACTAGACACTTTTGATTTATTTGATTTGTAACTTCTCACTGTCCGTCTTCTTGGTCCTATGTCAGGAGAGTAAGTAAGAGTGTTTGGTAGGTGTATCTGCCATTCATCATTATACATACATTTATGTGTTTTGTGTTCTTAAATAGAAGCTTCATAAAATGAATGCATTAGCAGAAATGTTAATGTAGAGTGAAATTTTGCAGACCTAAATTTTACAACGCAGTAATGAGGAGAGCAGTACCGTAGAGCAGGAAGTCAGCACTGTAAGGTCTCATCCTGATGCTACCATTGGACACTGAGTGCTGGCCTGCCTTACATGTATCATTTGTCCTCACACTGCCCGTAAATGATGCAGGGACTTTCCTGTTTCCCCCTTCAAGTAGAAACCCTGAAGCAAAGTTTAGTTTCCCATGTCTATGAAAGAATGTGTAGGCACTAGAATAAAGCGCACTGCCTTACGGACCAATGGACCCAGGCTTCTCTTTTACTGCAGTGCCATCAGACAAGACAGAATGAAACAGCAAGTACCAGAGAGGTAAGCTGAGGGCAGGAGGCCGTCCTTCACCCGAACTTGCTTAGGTTTTACAGCCTCCAGAGCCCCAGAAGGGGACAGCCTCCAGCCCACCCAAGATGGACTGTATAATCAGCAGACACACCTCCTACCAGGGAGCTGGAGTTCCGAGCCACATTCTCTTGGTAATGGCAAGTGAGTCCAAAATGACTGCGGCTCCTCCAAGGAAAATTTTCTGTCTTGAACCTAAAAATGTGTGGAGGAGAAAAAAATAATAATCTCCTTAGAAAATGTGTAAGCACAGAGCAGCTGATGGATTTACAGCAGGAATTTGCACTAGCTGAATTGAGTGGTCAGGAAAACATTCAGTTCAGCCAAGAATCTGGGCATCTAGCAGAAGCCAGGGCAGATCCTTTGTGTGGGAGTCTCCCTTAATCCGAGCATTAAAAACCCTCACAGAGACTTTCTCAGTTAGCTTCCAGTCAAACTCTCAAAGCCTAAGAAAACAAGTCACCATAAAAGGCAGTCTGCAGAGCCAGTCTCCTAAGTCCACAGATATGGAGCCATCAGACACAAAGACATTGACTGTCAGGGAAGGAGAAGAGGAGGCCAGATGTGTGCCTATGGAACAAAACTACTAAAATAGCAATGAGCATTGGCAAAAGACAATATTAACATATAAATAAAAATAAATTAAAACCCCTATACATAACTACTTGTACATTAGACAGAACCAGAGAAAGGGCTGAACTAGAAGCTAAAATTAAACTATTAAGAATGTAATGCTGCAGAACAAAAACATATGTAAAATATGTGAAAGCTAAGACATGGGGAACAGTGAAATCTGCAGAAGTGACTAAAGATCCTGTCCTCAGACTAAGAATATCACGTGTGTGTGTGTGTGTGTGTGTGTGTGTGTGTGTGTGTGTGTGTGTTGTGTATAGGTGGAAACCAGAGGCCAAAGTTAGGTGTCTTCTCTATTGCTGTCAACCTTATGTTTGAGGCAAGGTATTTCACTGAACCTGGAGCTCACCTTCTCAGCAGGCTGGCCAGTGAGACCCTGGGATCCACCTGTATCTGCATGCCCCCTTCAAAACTGCTACACCCGGCAGTTACATGGATCCTGTGGATCCCAGCTCAGTCCTCATACTTGCACAGCAATCACTTTATCCCCTGAGCCATCTCTCCAGGCTCTAGGTGAAAATTTAAAACCATCTATACCCTGTGTACACAGAAGAGCTGCAGAACCTGGTGATGAGAAGACTTGGCAAAGTGCTCAGAGACAGGTGGCAGCAAAAAGAGCTGCTTGGCTAACAGTCATGATCATAGAAGTATGAGTAGCTTCTTTTGAGGCAGGGTCTCTTACTGAACCTGGGGTTCACCCATTTGCCTTGACTGACCATCCAGTGAGCTCCAGAGATCTGACTGCCTCTGCCTCCCCAGCACTGGAGTTCCAGATGTATGCAGCTGTGCACCTGACTTTTTACATGCATCCTAGGGATCTGACTCGGTTCCTCATCCTTGCACAGGTGGTATCTCTTCAGATCCAGGCCTACATTTTTAATACATAGAATGGTTGATGCTTAGATGAAGTACATACTAAGTACTTACGTTGTGTTTGGCATGTAATTAGTGCTCAGTAAATTGTAGCTGCTGTGATCAGACCTTGGACTATATTGGTATCTAAAAGTAGAATTTAGAGTAGAAAACCCTTAAAAATGGCAAAAAGGTGAACACATTGGGGTCATGAAAACATTTATTTTGTGTGCTGATACAATAATTGTGCTGAATTCTTCATTATGCAACCAGTTCATTTATTTAGCAAATTGTTCACCATGACCTGGGTCAAGAATGCTGTTCAGCCTATCTCTGTCTTGGAGAACCGGCCATTCATGAACCACTTCTGTTTTTTCAGGTTACTCAGTGGGAGGCTCTCAGAGTGTGATGACTCCATAGGCATTTGCTTTACTTTTACTTTCTGTTGTTTAGAAATTGAGGGAAAAAAAAAGCCAAATTGCTGTCATCATTTTTCACATGTTCCAGAAAGAACTTAGTGGATTTCCATTTCAACATGCTCTAGGACAGCTCAAAATCTTACCCTCTGAAAGGGCAGCAAATGCCCTGACGTGCTCCTGTTAGTAAAGAGTTGAGGAGGTGGGTGGTTGACTGTGAACAAAGAATAGTGACATGGAAGTATCAAAATGTCACAAGAAAACCCATTTCTCTGTATGCTAACCAAAAATACAATAAAATAAAGAACAGTAGAGGTAGTTTCCAACTTAGAAATGGTTTCATTTGGAATTGTCATTGTACAACTCACTCTTGAGTCATGGGACCTGGAACAAGGAATGTGAGCAAGGAACAAGGGTGCATTTGTAGTCATTTTGACAGTGAAAACAGGGGGAGTAGGGCCAAACAGTAACTGAGACTCATCCAAGTATATACAAGAGAACTTCCCAGACTTAAAGGAGCTGTGTGTACTTTGAGTTTAACCCACTACTTTGGCACTTGTGTTCCTTGGGCACAAAAATGTTTACAATGCCTTCTGTGAAATTTCTTGCTCATGCATTCATTTTCTTTTCTGAATAGTTCCAGAATATGTTAAAGAGCTGCCCTCCCAGGACAGCTCCTTGCTACTGCCGTGCATATGTGCCATGAACCACTCGCTTTTACCAATTAACCTCATATTAAATACTGTCTGCTCATGCTTTGATCTATTGCATGACCAGGTTGTATTTTTAAAGAGAAATTTCCCAGGTTGCACCTGCATTCTCTTCTCACCTACTTCCAGTGACTCCCTACATATTACAGAGACTCTACTTAGAAGCTCCAGCTAGGGACTTCAGAAGATGCTGTGATGAGGAAACTCTTTTTTCTGTTCACAAAGAGTAGAAACAAGTAGCAGGTTTGAGTATAACTGCAACATCTAATAGGAAATAGCCTGTTGTGATGGGACATTCTCTGAGAACCCAAGGAAGAGCAGGCAGCAAAATGACCACCATGAGCTATGGGTCTTTACACAAGTCACTTAGTATTTCTGAGCTGTACTTGCGTCTACAATGTTTGGCCTACATTGTATGTATTATAATAACAGTTTCAGGAATAAAGATTATTTGTTCCTCTGGGTATATAGTAAAGCCTACCTGTAATCCCAGCTCTCAGGAAGTCTGAGGCAGGAGGGTTGTGAGTTTTCAATACCCTGTGCTGAAAAGAAAAGAAAAAAATATCAAAAATATATTTGTGAGCAAAACAAGCTTTTACTCTTATTTCCATAAACATTGCCATTGAGTCCACCATGCATTCTTAAGGCAAACAGCTTTCCCTCTGTGGCTTGCGATCTGTGTAATAAATAATAAATTTAATTTGCAGCAAGCAAGTATTTGCTGCTACTGCTGCCACCACGTTAATCCATTTGGAGGCCTTGGGAAAGGAGATGTTTCAGAGGCCTGATGGGAAAATTCAAGAATTGTTGGAGAGAGGAGAGAAGCACTAATAGAGGCTGAGTGGGAGAGCGTTTTCCACTAGACTTAGCAATGCTTCCAGAGGATGCATGGGAGCAGGGTGCGTGGCTGGCCCTGTAGGGGCCCGAGTTAGCGCCAGGTAGGGAAGGCCAGAGGCGATGGCAAACCATGGAAAGCAATTGGAGGTTTTAAGCAGTGAACCAAGTTGATGAGAGAAAGCTTGAGGGATGCTAATGTGTCAGTGATGCAAAATGAGTGCAACAGAGTGGGAGGGATGCTGAAGGAGGCCATTGCCAAAGATAAGTGAAGAAAAGCCTCCAGGGAGAAACTGAAAGCATCTTCCGTTTAGTAAATGTATCATGGGAACTTTAAAAGTAAATTCCCCAAGTCTTGACATAGAAGACACAAATTCTACGGGTACTCAACTAATTTTTAAAATTGTTGTTTCACATTTAGCCCTTAGATAAACACCATGTAACATACTTGACAGCACTGGTATTGGGGACTTGGACAGAAAATGCAGTGAGCCTGCAGCTCACACAGTCCCCTGGGGGAAGGATGCACCCAGTGCCTAGGGTGAACCACAGTGCCAACCCTTTCCCCTCCAGCTTGGCTCCTAGGCCCTCACCCCCCTCTCCCTCCCAACAGCCTTGCTACATTAACCAGATGGCAGGAAGAGAGGCAGACTGTGTCTAGAGTCTGCCTGTCTTCCTGCCTTCTCTCTTTAAGTGGGGATACACCAGCATTTACTCTAATGGCCTCAAGCATGAGGGAACCACATTTTATATCAAGCCTGGGCTTCCTAAAAGGAAACAGTAGAAATATTTACAAGTGACTTTAGTGTGGCCAGAACATACTTGCACAAACCACAAGGAGCAGTCCTGCAGCTGGTGTCCAAGAGTCATTCTGGGTGTGGGTGGCACAGGCCCTGCCGCAGGGGGCCACTGGGCAGTGCATTCACCTTTTCCTCTGCAATTCAGCCCTTTTAACCAGCCAGCTTGCCTGCAACTAGGGATGGCTCCTGCTGAGGAAGGTCCTGTAGAGTGGGAGGTGCTTGTTCTTCATCTTTGCTTTTACCGTGTTGTAATCCCCAGAATCGAAGCACTTTCAGCAATTGTTTCAACAATAAAAAATAAAAAACCACTGGGCTTTTGTTCCAAGTGAGGAAACGTTGCTTTTAATTTTGCTTCTTCAGCTTCCCCTGGACTAGTCTCCCTATCTTTCATTTCCCTTTGCTCCTCCAGCACTCCCTTGGGGACACCCACAGACATGGTGCTTCTTCTGTCCTTGTGTCTCCTGCCACGGGTGACCACATCTTTACTTTTCAAAATGAAGATGGGAATGAAAGGCAGGCTGGGGGGGGGGGGCTTTGATCCCATCTACTTGAGAAGCTGAGATAGGAGGATTGTGAGTACCAGGACACCCTGTGCAGCTGTCTCAAAAGTAAACAGAGCTGAGAGGGTAGTTCAGTGCCAGTGCCTGCTGAGCATGCATGAGGCCCAGCACACACATGTGTTTGTGTGCATACACACACAGAGACAGACAGACAGACAGACAGACACACACACACACACACACACACACACACACACACACACACACACACACACACAAATACATGCACACGAAGATGAGAGGGAAGACACAGAAGACAGAATTATATTGATTCCCATTCTATTTGAAGAAAGTTTAATCCTGAGGTGGGATTAAAGGCTGGCTCTCCTTTTTACTTTTGATTACCAACATTTTTTAAAAAGAGGAGTGTTGAGCTGCTGGAGGTATGGAGGGGCCCATGGGTGTCTTCTCACTGTGAATGTATCAGCCTATGTCTTTTCTTCCCTTTCCATCCCATCTTTTTGCTTAAAATCCAGTGGTTGGTGGAATGAAAATATGAACACTGTTTCATTTTAGGCTATACTTGATTGAAATCAGTCTTGGAGATTACAACAATTTGAGGATCTTTGGTGTATTTTCCCCACTTATAGGAAATATGAAAACACTGTTTTGTGTGTTATTTTCTTTTGCTAATATTATCAATTATTTCCCGAATGCACCCCTGAAAAATGACTTTCTCTTGTGTAATTATCCTAGTCTTACCCAAATCACTAAATTTAGAAACAAGGGTTGAGAGTGTGAATGTCAAAAGTCGTGAATCAACTCTCTTAGCAAGTATTCTGACAGTGGACAGATCACTTTCAGTTTTTGGAATACCAGTTTTCCATAATTTTCTGTCCATATTTAAAAACAACTCAAGGGCTGAGGCTTTAGTGCATTGATAGAGAGATGCCTAGCAAATGTGATGCCCTGTGTGTAATACCCAGCAAAACAGTGAGTAAATAAGCAAAAAGTCACAGCAGACTAAGATTAAAACTCCTAAGATGAATAAAGACATAAACATGGAAAGTTCTAAGGTATTGGGTTTGAATTACTTCTTGGAGATGACATCAAATGCACGAACAACAAAAGAAAATTAGATAAAGTTTGAAAAGTAATGCACAACAAAGGAAAGATCCAGTGACAGGGCTGCATGCAGACTGGGGAGACACTTCAGCCCCTACCAAAGACTTTGATAGCCAGTTCTCCAGAGGAGGGGAATATATGACTTGCATGCTCATAAAAGACATTCACCTGCCATATCTGTAACAAACTGCAAATGAAATCCCTTAACCATCACTTCACATCCATGAAGATCACCAAAAATAGGCACAAATGCAAAAAAGTGGGAACCCTTGCTCACAATTGGAGGGATGAAGAGTGGTCCAGCTACTTTGAAAAACAGTTTTTCTAAAACAGAAACACAGCATTGTGGAAAACAGGTTCTTCAACAAAACAAAATTAGAATTGTAATGTTGTCTGTGAGAGTGGCTTCATGTCTGGGTGTATATCCAAAAGATTCAAGACAGCTCTGAAAACATTTGCACCCATATTCTTTGCAGCAGTATCGCAATAGCCAAGAAGAGGAAACAACACAAATATATCCATGAAGATGAGTAAACAAAGAAAATGGTATGTAAACAGCTTAGAAAAGAGCCGAGTGAAACAAGCCAGCCACAGAAGAGCACATGCTGAATGATGCTACCCCAGTGCAGTCATCAGAGAACAGGGAACCTCGGCTGGCCTATCTGCGCCCATGTCTGGGAGGCATTTTTCTTAATTACTAGTTGCTGTAGGAAGTCCCAGCCCACTGTGGACGGTGTCATCCCTAGGCAGGTGAGTCTGGGCATAGTACAAGGTAGCTGAGCAAGCCAATAAACAGTCCTTCTCCATGGTCTCTGCTTTATTTGTATCTCCAGCTCCCAGCCTTGAATTCCTGCCCTGGCTTCCAGTGATGATGGATTGTGACCTGTGAGCCAAATAACCCATTTCTTTCCCAAGTTGCTTTTGGTCATGGTTTATTATAGCAACAGAAAGCAAATTAGGACAGTGGGCATACATGACATTGCTGGATTCTACACTCAGAATGGCTGAGGTCTCAAGTCCAGTGCTGTGATAACTTTTGAAAAAGCCAATAACCACACCTGTCACTGTCTCTTTGCATTAAAATGATCCCTTGCTGTTGTATCTCATATTCTGTCTCAGCGTGATTTTTGCAGGATTGATTTAGCATCCTGGCTAAGCGTGTTTTGATCTACTACTGGCGAAAGACAAGGGATGAAAGGAGGGACTTTTTGTTTTGTTTTGTTTAATTTGTGAAATGCACCTACCCTTTCTTGTCTCTTTGGCTTCACCTTTTGTATAGATAGCTTGAGAACCTGCAGGTGAGAACTGGCTGGCAGAGAAGACTATAGACTTGTGGGGCACCCATACCTCCTTTGCGCTAGTCAAAAACAAGGCTCATAGATGTTGGTCCCAGAGGTTTTTATAGGTTGGGGAGAGATCCTGTGGGTAAAGTAGTTGTCGCTGGTTATCAAATCAAGTCAAATGAAGTGTCTGTGAAGCAGAGACCAAAGACATGCCATTTCCTTGGTGCTGATCAGCTCAGGGTTCAGAGCATCTAGTTTTCAATACAAGCAGTTCACTGCCACTCTCAGTTAATGCTTTACAGGCATGGGGGTGGGGTAGGGAGAGGTAAGAAAAAGTGGTCCAGTTACCAAGAGGAGAGAATAATATATCCAGTTTATTTGCAGTGCATGGCTCACTTAAAATATGATCCTGTTAACCATACAAAAATTTCAGAAAGCAGAAACATCAGAACAAATTAAACACTTTGGCTTTTCTTTACTGGTCATGAATATAGGAAGTGTGCACAAGGATGGTTTTCTCCTCTTTGAACATCATGTGAGGCCTGCCCCCAGAGTAGCCCTGCAGTTTCAATTTGTTACAGATTCAGTGCATCCACTTCTAAACAGGAAAATAAACCTTTTTTTTTTTCTACTGTTCCACTCAAGAGTGATGAGTTTCTGTCAGTAAATCACATGGCAGGGTTTCAAAGGCCAGTCTAAATCAACTTAAGATGTCATTGATTTCTTTGTGATTTTTGCTATATTTTGAGTTACTAGTTGATTTTAATTGTTCTTATTTGCAGGCCTTAGATGAACTGTGTCATTTACAGCACCCTGGTGGTGTCCACTGTTGCAGCAAGTTTATCTAAGAACTCTAGTGCATTTCGGGAGGTGAACTTCTCAGAGAGGCTGGAAAACAGACTGCAGAAGCCAGTGTGCATTGCAGTAGGTCAGTGGTATTGTCTATTAGGGTAGCATATCACAGAAAAGACCTCTGGTAGGCATTCTCATTTCGCTCAAAAAGAACCAATAGCAAACAACAAAAAACTAACAAACATGACTAAATGAGTTATGTCTGGAATTCCTTTTTTACCCAACAATTAAAGAACACATATTCTTTTGAAGTACCCATTTGATAACTTAAAAACTAAGTTATGGACCAGGCCACATTAAAATTTTCTGTACATTCCCTGACCTGAACATCGGGGAACTCTTGCTCCCCAGACTGATAGCTGGGATACCAGCATGGGACTGATCCAGACCCCAGGAACATGGGTTTCAGTGAGGAAGCCTTGGAAATCTACAGGACCTCCTGTAATAGTTCAGTACTTATCCCTAGCATAGGTGTGGACTTTGGGAGCCCATTCCACGTAGAGGAATACTCCTTGAGCCAAGACACACAGGGGTGGGCTTAGACCCTATCCCCAAGGATACTATAGACTCTGATGACACCCTATGGAAGGCCTCACCATCCAGGGGGAGCAGAAAGGACATGTGATAGGTAGGGTTTTAGTTGAAGAGGGGGGTGGTAGGGGAGGAGGGGAGGGAGAGGGAACTGGGATTGTCATGTAAAACAATCTTGTTTCTAATTCAAATTAAAAATCTGCAAAAATAAAAAATAAAATCTGTACATTCTAAAAGCACCACACCAGGCAACAGTCCACATTTTTCACTTACGAAACAGTAATAATGGTTATGGACAGCCCTCCTATGTCTAATTACTTGAAAGAGATGTTTAGAATACACTGTTGTTGCTAGGGTTACCTGATATCCAATTCAAATAAAATAGCATTTGCCCATCTGAAGCATGCAATTGGGTGGCTTTGGTGTATCCATTGAGTTATACAACCATCAACACTAATGTGAGGTCACGTTCACTCCCCATTTCTCTCCCCACATAACCTGGCAACTATTAAACCCATTTTCTGTCTCCAGGACAGAGTGTGTCACCTGGAGATCAAGCCATGATTAGAAGTCTGGGGCATGTAGCCTCAGCATCTGTTTCTGAGAAGCTGGAGACTCCCTTAGTGACTGGGGATGGCCTCCCCACCCCCAGGGAACTGTGGGAGCATGGCAGCTCCTGGTGTGGTAAACTGGAGCTGCTGTGAGAGCTGTGCCAAGGGACCCAGAAGCTCTACTCCTTTCACAGGCTCACTGCCCCTTCCATCAGCCTTTCCTGAGATATAGCCTTTGTAGTAAAAGGGTAAATTAAGAGACTTTTCTAGATCAGCCTAACAAACACTCAAAGCATAGAAAGGTCATAAGAACCTCTAGTTTAGATCAACCAATCCTAACCCACTCCATGGAGTATGAAATGGGGGCACTCTTGGGGTCAGAGCCCTTTCCCGTGGAACTGGCTGATTTTGACCATTTATAACAGAGTGGAACAGCAGCACACAGCTGAGAACAGGACAGTTGTTTGGTGTGCAGGGGAGAACATCTGTAAGGTCAGAAGTGAAACGTGGAGAAATACTGTGACAGGAACAGGATCTCTTTGTGATGACTCTAGGCTTTCTATAACCTGGACTACTCAGTGTGTCACCTCTTAGGTGGAGCTTCTTCTGTTTGCTGTGTTGTCAGGATCCAGCCCACTGCAGCATGCATGAACAGACTTCCTCTATGGCCCACTGTGCAGTGAAATAGATTTTGTTTCCGCCTCCACCCGAGAGGAGGCATGTGGACTGCTTCTCCCTTTTGACCATCGTGAATAACACGGATTTATAGGGTTTTCTGTAAACATGGTTTCATGATTCAAGTTAAAGAGGAGGTTGTGTGGCACTGCATAGAGAAGCCAGACGTATCCCAGGACACAAAATGTAGCCCAAATTGTCCATTAGACAACTAATCCATCTGATGCCAGCAGTTCTGGGCATTCAAGTCAATGTGTAAGAAAAAGTGCAACAAAATAGCCAAGAATGACAGGTGGCATAAGAAGCAGATTCTCTGAAGGGCTAGAAAAGAAAGGGAGGACAAAGCCCAACACCGAATTAAACAAAAGATTAAAACATTTCTTTGGGGCTATAGCTCCATGCTAGGAAGCTCTTCAAGTACCATGCAAGGAAAGGAGAGCCAGCAAGAGGTTAATGTGAATTAACCTCTACACATCTATCATCTTGGTAATGAACATGAATATTTAAACAAGTACAGCTTACCGAAATTTACTCAGGCTGGGTCACATGATTAGAAAAATAACCTCAGAATTAAGGTACTTCTCCAACTCCCACCCCACCATCTAATTCTTGAAAAGTACTTCCCTCCTAAGGAGCAGATTTTGCTACTGGCAATTTGAATGTCTCCAAAGCAAAGAGAAAGCTAGGAACCATCTAGGTCTAGTAAGAGGCAAGATTAACTATTATAACCTAAGTCAGGCAGGAAAGCAACTAAAACAGCATAGAACTGTCTCACCTCTTAACAGAGATGAAACCAAGTATAGCAAAGTACCAAAGGAACAGTGTTCTGTGTTACAGTAAGTTTATTCCATGGCAAGAAGGGTAGTGCAATAGTAGGAAATCAGTACAGCTCATTAAGTTAGAACAGAGAAGCTAAACACCATCTGTCCATCTCCATCTATGCTATGTCAGGACCAATAGTGTGTTGCTGGAGCAAAATATCCAAGGCGGGTACCTTATAAAGAAGGGAGGGTTGCCTAGTTCCCAGCTTTACAGACTGGGTGTCTAAGGTTGGTTAGCTTGTATGGCCTCTGGTGAGGGCAGGAGAGATCACACCAAGAGGCAGAAAACTGGGGATTTGGGGGCTGGACTTTCTCTTTTTATATTGACTTACCACTTCTCTTGGAACTAACTCGAGTCTTAGGAGAACTAGACCAGTCCCTTATGTAGACCCAATAAGCTAATTATATTATAGCACCTTCTGTGTATATTAGTCCAATATAGTGGGTCCTCTGAAAACTACAATTAGGGCTGCCATGTACCCAAAGAAATCTAAGTGTGTATACAGTAAAGATGGCTGTGCCCCTGTATTCACTGCTCCTATTCAAGAACCAAGTTATGGGGTTAGCCTAGGTGCCCATCAGTTGGATGAATGGAGGGAGAAATTGTGTGTGTGTGTGTGTGTGTGTGTGTATTTGTGTGTGTATTTGTGTGTGTGCGTGTGTGTGTGTCCACAGGAGTATTAATACACCATAAAGAGAAGGAAGTTACGTCATTTGCAGGGAAATAGATGGAACTAGAGATGATGGTAAGTGCAGTAAGTCAGATTCAGAGGGCAAATATTACATGTATTGTCACATCCACAGAACCTACAATTTTAATAAAAGGCATGCAAGTAGGGAAAAGACAGTTTGGTGGGGAGGATAAGAATAGAAAATGGGGGATATTATCTGATACCTTATATAGGTATATGAATCTATCACAGTGGTGTTCAGTGACTTGCATAATTATTATATGCTAATAATAACAAAAAAGTTTTACCACCCAACACTATAGCACTGAGAACCAGGCTTCCTACACATGAACTTTGGGGGAACACTTTCAAGCCATACCCAGTAAGAGACCTTTAGTAAAGTCGAACTGTCATTAGCATATGAAGCAACAAATAGAGTATTTCCCTCCATATAACAGCTCCAGTCAAATATATGATTATACACAAAAATACCTTTTATTTTTATAGATTGTATCACCATCTATAAAGCACAAAATAAAAATAAACAAAAACTACATGAGGCAAGTGATGGAGCTTTACTGAGGAACACAGTGATAAGAAGGACTTGATATCATAACAAAAATTCTCTTCAAATTAATGTTACACTTCCCTGCAATCCCAATAAAGTCCCGAGAGAACTGTTTAAAGCTGGAAAAGTTGTTTCTGAAGTCTGCACAGAGATGTGAATTAGCAGAGTGGCAAAGAAATATTTTTAAGAAGAGAAATAGTTAGGAATGCTAGCCCTGGCAGATCTGCAGACATGTTAGGGAAAGTGCATGCCGGAGCCACACGCAGAGGGGAATCTAAGTGACAAAAGCAGCGTGCGCTCAGATCGGGAGGAGCAGATGGGCTGTGCGAGATGGAGACGTGAGTTAATATATTTAGATCCCTAATTTATACCACACACTGCATTGCGATCTTTAAAATGGTAGAAGAAAATAAAGGAATATATTTTTATAGTCCTGGAGAAGGTCTTTAAAAACATGACAAGGAGCCCTGAAGTCTTAAAATGTTTAACAAATTCAGTTTCATGAACTCATGCTGGAAGAGACTATAAACAAAATTAAAGTATAGACAGCCAACTGGAGAGAGTATGTGAAACACATGTGACTGCTAAAGGGTTAATACCCAAGCAGTGTGGTGTTCCCTCAAATCCGTAGGGAAGGGCTCTACAGCGGAAAACTGTCAGAGTAACCTACCATAAAAGAAACACAAATGGCTGCTATGGGTATCAAAATACCTTGCATTTCTATCAAGGAAATGAGTATTCAAGTAAATTTTATATATTGGATTATCAATATGAAACTGCTTGATGATGCCCATTACTTGGGAGGGTAAGGTGTGGAGCCCGGGGCTTCTCAGGTGCTCTAGCTAGAAGGTAGATGCGGAAACTGCTGGGGGCGGGGGCACCTCTTCCAACTAGACCTCACTGCACATGACCGAACAGTTTTGCTCTGTCCTGTGGAAATTAGTTATAGCAGCATTTATACCAGTGATAAGCAAGTGGGCAAGTATTCTTCAGAAAGTGAAGGGTTTAAATGAAATTTGGAGTGTATGTTGAATGTAATGTCCCACAGTCATGGGAAGGAACCATTTTCATGATTTGTCTCAGGCCATTGCTATATGTCAGCCTAGAAGCTCAAGAGTTGGCCATGTGTTAAAATGGTGGCCATGACCTTCTCCTGAGGAGTGTGTGGCAACCAGTCAGATAATTCCAGCATCATATTAGGCACAGTGTGGAGCCAATTCCAAGAAACAGAAGCAAAAACCAGTACCACTAGCTCTGGGTTTGATTGTGCTTTGAGAAGATTCTAGAAGGACACCTATCCCAGCACTTACAGCAGTTCACCTAAGGAAAGAACTGAGTGCTGAGCTTCTTTTTTAGGGTGATTTTATTAAGCTGTTTACTGGCTCTCTACTTAAAACAAAAAAAGCAACAAATGCTGCTTTGTGCTTTTAACAGGATTCTTTCTTTTAAAAAGTGACCAAAAACCGCCTATGAAGTGGCCTGCTGAGGGTGGGAGCCCACACCATCCTCACTCACATTCTGCCTTTAGCAATGGCTTCTACGGCACTCAACTCAGAGTTGTTTCTGACCATAACTAGAATGACCCAGAACCCAGGAAGAACTTGGGGAAATAGCTTTGTCTGTGCTTGCATGCCCTTTCCTGGCTCTCCCTTAGAAGGTTTCCCTGCCTGCACCATCCCCTCCCAGCTGAGGTGGGAGGGAGATAGGAACAGCCAGGCTGCCTGGGGAGTTGATTTGGGGGCTGCAGACATATATCCATCCCCCCACTGCCCTTGCCTTCTTTGAAGAGGCAAAACAAATGAGCTTCATTTATGTAGCCTAATTTTCACCCTCCTCCAAGCCTTCCTCTTTCCTTCCTGCCCCTCAGGCCAGGGACTGGTCTCACCTCATTCAAGGCTGGTGACCCCTGTGTCAGAATTTCATTTCTTTAGGGTTGAACTCATTCGCACTTGCTTTTCCGGTTGCTAAGAGCTTTAAAGGAAAAACAGATTAAATTGCTCGGTTCTGGTACCCTGCCTCAGATGGGCTTAAGAAGGGAGGTCAGCCCTTTGCACTAGAGTGATTATAATGTCTGTTCATCTATGCACCACCACCACCCCTCCCCAGCAATTAAGTGACATGTTGAGACCTTGGAATTCTGTGTTGGTTCTCACCCTCTGCATTGTCCTGTCACACTGTTAGTGTCACCATAAATGAAATCATTTTTCATTACTATAGCTGCCTCCAGACTTAGATTCAAAAAGGACAGTCTTAATTAAAAAATGAAAAAAAAATACATTTTGAGGTTTTGGTTTTTTTTTTTTTTCTCAGAAGAATAGCATATTAGCTTTCTTTATAACTCCTGGCTGAACCCTGGGAGAATAAGGACAGACAAAATCCTTTAGTGCTTCACTTCCTCAGAGTCAGCAAGGTTAGTACAGACCTGGAGGGGACGCTCACCTCTGTTCGCCATTCTACTCCCTGCAGTGGGGCATCCTGTCCCTAGGGCCTAACTATCATTCCTCAGAGCAGCAATAGTCAAGGTGGCCATCCTCCTGAAACTCCTATATTCAGGTTAAAAGGTGGGACTGAAGGTTTTGCCTGATGATTGGCCTTAAGTTTCTAGAAAGTTGTGAGGAGGAGGAGGAGGAGGAGGAAGGAGGAATTTGATAGAAATGAAAGCAGGACGCTGGACTCCACGAATGGCTAAGCTTTGCTCCCTTCAGCTTTCAGTGAGATTGGGCTTTAAAAATGCATTGTTTTATTGAGGTAAATTTTGCAGTTTCAGTTTGGAAATGAATTTCGCCGTTTGATCACTGTAAAGAGTGCAGTTCAGTTGTTCTCGGTGTTAGCTCAGTGCTGAGCAGCCACACCGTATTCCCCAGCTCCTGCCGAGCACACCACTCATGTGCTCAGTCTGGATATCTCATGTCAGTGCAATCCCACTATATATTCTGTCTTGTGCCTTTAACTTCACATGTTTTCTAAGTCTGCCTATGTTGTAGCTGTATTAGTATGTCGCATGTTTATGTGGTTACATGTCATTCCATTGTATGAATGTGTCATGTTTTGTTTATCCATCAGCCTTGGGTTGTCTTGGCTCTTATCATTTTTCATCTACTCTAGATAGCACTGCTCTGAAATTTGTGTGCAAATCTTTAACAACTGTTTTGAGTTTGCTTGGGTAAGTGACTAGAACTAGAATTGCTAGGCACACTGTAATTGTCTGTTTAACTCTTTGAGAATCTGCTAGACAATTTTCCATGATGGTTGTTTACATTTTTTTTTTTGAGATAGGTCTTGTGTAGCCCAGGCTGGCCTCAGACTCATTATCCTTTCCCCTGTATCCCAAGTGCTAGGATCACTGATGGTGCCACCACGTCCCACAAAGCAGAAATCGACAACATAGTATGTTTAAGGTTCTAGCAAGCAGTTCTAGGATGAATATGGCTTTGGGAGGGCAGAGGACATGCACGCCCTGGTCCTCAGAAGAGGCAGTGCTTAGTCACTGGGTAGTAGAGAACAGGTCACATGACAAGGGGAAGACCCACACTTGAAGCACTGCATCCAAGGAGTGCAGATCCTGGGCCACATTGCATCCCAAGAGCCACCAACCTGGCTGTTTGCTGGTTGTGCTATTCCTCCTCCTCATGGCATTAGTCGCCTTCAGTATTGCAACAAGCTTTCTAGCGATGCTCAGGTCTTTACATAGGCTACAGTTCTCTCAGTACCCTGTTTCTACAGGATGCTAACACCACAGGAGGCCAAGCACATGCACTTAATAGAACACATCCCAGTGCATGGGAAGTAGCCCAGACAGCAGCGTTTGTTAGAAAAACAACTCCTCCTATCAAGTAGTAGTTGAAAATATGGTATTTATCTGTGTGTGCATATGTGAACAAATGTACATTTTTGTGGGGTATGTGGGTATGGAAAGGGTGACACATACATGTGTGTGTGCATGCATGTGTAGGCCAGGGGACAACCTTACCTGTCATTCATTCCTCAGGCACTGTCTTCCTTGTTTCTTGAGACAGGATCTTACTGGCCTTCAGCTTGCCAAGTAGGCTAACCTGTTTGGCCAGTGAGGATCCACCTGCCTCCCTAGCATCACTACTTGTGAGTTCTGGGGACTGAAAGCCTGGGGTCCTGTGTCAAGAACTCCAGTGGCTGAGGCATTTTCCCTTCCTTTGGTTGACTTTTCACTTCTAGTCTTGGAATCTCATGGTCCTGTCAGTTGCTGCCACGCAAAGTCCTCCTTCAGACATGCTCCCACCCTGTCCCATGCTCCAGTGCTTCTTGGATGCCCCAGGTCAGTTGGGGTGGTTGTTACGCTCCTCCACAGCTCTTGCTCCCCTCCTTGCACTATGACAGACACAGATGCTTGTCCTCCAGTGATGGCACTCAGCCTTGCCTCTTGCATCACACAGTTGGCTTCTTCTCCCAAGCCTCTTAACACCCGTTCACCCTTTAAAGTCCACTTTGTGTGTTTTTAGAGCAGGCTTCCTTTTGGTTTATGATAATTTCTTTTATTCTCCTCCAGGGGGACTGTCTCTAACCCAGACTTTTATTCTTTTGTGTTGACTCCACCGCCTTGGACTGGGCTAGAGGACATTTGAGGATAGAGCTTCCCAGGGTGGTCTTGAAACTTGGTGCACAATTTGAACAGACTTACCTCCTCTCCCCCTCCTCCTCCTCTGAGAGGAACCATTCTTTAGAAGTCAAATGTGTGCTAAAACAACTCCTTCCCAACTTTCATAAAACAGAGGCAATAGTCTCTCTTTGTGTATAACAAATAATATGTATCAGAGGTATGTGAGATGACCCTCTTGGACATATCTGTTGGCAGACAGCTGTGTTCCTGAGGAATCCTTTCCCTGAGGACTGTTAATAAGGAGTATTAAGGCACTTCTTTCCTAAATGCTGGCAAGAAAACTTAGAAAGAAAACTCCAGACCCTGGTGGTATTATGGTCACAATCCCAAATCAGATAATGCAAAGCATGCTTGTCTGTCCAGATTCATGAGTGCTGACACAAACCTGATGGATATCTGGGCAGCTGTGGAGCTTGGTCTTTCTGAAAGCCTCAGCTCAGGAGATGCTGATTGGTTTCTGGGGTGCCCCATAACTTTCACACTAGGAAAATGTTTAGTTTCATTTTTCTACATCTATGTCATCTTAAAACAAAACAAAACTGGGCAGTGGTGGTGCACACCTTTAATCCCAGTGCTCGGGAGGCAGAGGCAAGTAGATCTCTGATTTCAAGGCCAGCCTGTTTTGCAAAGTGAGTTCCATGACAGCCAGAACTACACAGAGAATTCTGTCTCAAAAAAAAAAAAAAAAAACAAACAAACAAAAAAAACCTTATTAAGCCCATTTAAATTCAGGTAAAGAACTCTACGCATTTGGGGCAGTAGGGAGAAGGTGGTAAGCTCCCCTCCCCTCCCCTCCAGCTAGCTAGCATCCTCTCTTGCACCAATGCAGCCATAAGCAAATGCCTAAGTGATTCCAACAGGCACATGTGTACATATATATACACAATGTTTTCTGCCCACACACAGCTTTACCAGCTACAAAGTAACCTTTTGAGCTGTAAGACACTGGTTTTTTGTTTTGTTTTTAATTTTTTTATTTAAAAATTTTTCATTTTACACACCAACCACAGTTCCCTCTCCCTCCCCCCTCCCACTCTTCAGCCACCTTCCCCCACCCAGCCCTCCATCCACTCCTCAGTAAGGGTAAGGCCTCCCATGGGGAGTCAACAAAGTCTGGCATATCAAGTTGAAGCAGGACCAAGCCCCCCCCTGCCCCCCCACCCTCACCCCCATCTAGGATGAGCAAGGCATCCCACCATAGGGAATGGGCTTAACAAAGCCATTTCATGCAGTAGGGATAAATCCTGGTCCCACTGCCAGTGGCCCCACAGACTGCCTAAACCACAGAACTATCACCTCCATTCCGAGGGCCTAGTTCAGTCCCGTGCTGGTTCCCCAGCTGTCAGTCCCGAGTCAGTGAGCTCCCACCAGCTCTGGTCAGCTGTCTTCTCTGTCTGAGGGTTTCCCCATCATGGACTTGACTCCTTTTCTCATATAATCCCTCCTCCCTCTCTTTAACACTGTTTCAGCTTTTAATTTCTCTTTGTATTACATGCGTTTTTATTTTAAGATATTTAGCCATTAATCTGCAACTTATGAAAGAAGTCATGTATCTGATAACCCACTGTGTTAGCTACACAATAGAACACAATGGTGTGGTTCCCACAAGGATTTTCTTTCTTACAATACTGTTGTGTCTATGGCTGTACCACCCTGAACATGTCTGATCTCTTCTGATAGATTGTTTTAAAGCACATTAACTATACATGTATGTTTGTTAATTTATATTTAATAATTAAGTATTCCTTGTCTTTGGTATCTAAAAAGGCTCATGAAATCAAGCTAGTAGAGAACTATGTAGCATCCTCTTCTGCATTCTATCCTGCATTCCTCCCTTGACTCCAGGTCCTGTATTGCTGTCATTTATTACTTTATCAAACTATTCTTTGTAGTTGGCATCTAAATGCCACATGTCTACAACTCAACTCTGACCCTCAGAGGCACAGCATGACTGCTGCCTTCCAAAGCAATGACAGTGACACCACCGCCTGACTATAACTCAGCTCAGACTGCCTAGCCAGCTCCTGCTTGTCTCAGCGTGGAGACACCAGGTGTCTACTGCAACCCTTCCTGTGGCCGAATTCTTGCCACTTCGTTCTTGGCCAAAACACTTCTTTCTCATGGAGTGCCCACACACACACACACACACACACACACACACACACACTCATACACACACACTAATATACACATATACACTCATACACACACACTCACACAAACACACTCACTCTCACACACACAAACTCATACACGCACAGTCTCTCACACACACATTCATATACACACTCACTCACATACTCTCACACACACACTCATAAACACACATACACACTCACACACCCATACACACACACTCATACACACACTCTCACACACACACCCATACACACACTCATACACACACTCTTACACACACTCACAACACACTCACACACTCACACTCACACACATACTCACACACACACACACATACTCTCATACACACACACACACACACACACTCCCTCTCATACACACACACTCACACACACACACACTCCCTCTCTCTCTCTCTCTCACACACACACATACACACTTTCTGTGAATACATATGACTCATTCTCCCTTCTAGACTGATCTCTTCACAAGGATAGAGCATGCCCTGGTAAACAATTAGCACTCAGTAGATTCTGAAACTAGTTACTAAATGAATTAAATAAAGCAGCAAGCTCCAGCTCATGTTCTTTAAGTGGACTTTGAGAAATACCAATATTCCTTAAGATTGAAGCCATCTTTGCAAAAGTTGGGTTTGTTTATAATGAAATTAAGAATTTCCTTTAATGTAAAGAATACCCTTTAATAATACTTTTGATTTGCATTATCTGGACTCTCAGCATTTTTTAAATGTGTTGGAGTCTTCAGTTGGAGGACTTTCTGAAAGGCTAACTTTAATAACGTAAGACCTGCCATTTCCATAGGGCCTGGAATAGATTCCAAAATGCCAGAGAAAATTAAATGCAAAAAAACTCCAGTTAATTAGTGTTTGAGAATAAATTAATGTTTTAGGTTTGACTTTAACTGACAAGAATAGTGAATTTCCAAGTTAAAAGTGCCACCTTTCCGTGTCTGTATTTTGTCCTGTATTCAGTTATTCCATTATTTATCTCCTGAGTGGGGGGACAGGAACATACACATAACGGATGTTAAAATACAAAGCACAATTGCAGTGATTATTTTTAGAGTAGATTTTTAGCAATCATTTCAATCACATGATAATCCATAAACTTTCATAGGTGAAAAGCCATCCTGAATCTCTTTGTTCCCAAGCTGCAGGAAAGATCAGAAGGTAGCTTTTCTGTCTGAGCCATGTTCCAGGAGCTCTCCTGACCCACTGCCGACATCTTAGTCAGTCTGTATGGAACCCCTGCCATAGGAGAGGAGAGGCACATCTTCATCCTATCTTATATACTCTACTCAACTCAAGAAAAGAGTTTGCAAAAATCGCAACCATTCTTTTTTATTTTGTCTTCTCATCTTTCTTCTGTGACTTCCTTAACCACAGTTACTGAGCTGAGAGGCTATTATGTCCTTTGTGAAGAACGATTGCAAGATAATGAGATGAATGTGTGTTCCCAGTCAGAAACCTGTTAAAACACCTCCTATGTTCCTGGGGGATTCTTGTTCTAAGAAGGACGAGATAAAGGATAAGAAGTCCTTTTAAACCTTACGATTCTGTGATCTTGAGCTGGGTCATGTGGCCCACCTCTTTAATCCCAGCACTCGGCAGGCAGAAGCAGGAGTATCTCTTAGTGAGTTTGAAGCCAGCCTGGTCTACAGGGTGAGTTCTAAGACGGTGAGAGCTACATAGTAAGACCTTGGCTCCAGAAAAACAAACAAACAAACAAAACACAAAAGCAAAACTAGGGGCTGAGAGTGAGCTTCGTGGTAGGGTGCTTGCCTAACATTTATGGGGCTCCAGCTTCAATACCCAGCAAAACATACTAAAAAAGGTATTTTGTGATATGATGTGACACATACTGAGCAATAATAAAATTTTGTATCTTCTTAGGTCTTAGCGCAATTTATTTTCTCAATATTAATTATTAATTCATAGCAAGTATTTCAGTGTGGATTTCCAATCAGTCCACTAAGCTGACAAAAGACATGTGTACTGCTTCATGTGTAACACGTGTTTACAGTCAGGCTGAACAGACACTGCCCTGCTTCAAATTCATGTTTGTAACCTCTTTTGCTCTTACAAAAGTTGCATGTAGGGCTGCCTGCAGGCAGTCTGGAACCCAGACTGAGTTCTGGCTTTTGGTTAGCCATGCATTTGCTGGAGCTGTGGATATGTGTGGCTCCTTTGGGAATTCGGATCATATAATGTGCAATTCTCAGGAACTTGGGTTTTAAACACTGAATGTTATTAAGAAGTAACCATATTATTTTTTTAAAATCTGTTAAACAGTTTTGGTTTTTATAGTTAAAGGAAATATCATCTCCCTTATTTATAAATCCCCAAATGAAATCAAACTCAATACCAGCATTTTATCTTCTCCTTTCTTTTATGTAGTCCAATATGTAAACAAAATTACATGAATCATTTGCTTGACAAGTTTATTTCTACATTAGACTTATAATGTCTGAACCATAAAACTCTGAAAAATGAGCTTCTATATCTACTAGGTATAGGAATACTAGCACAGAGCTGTTTGCAGGGCTTTGTGGAGCTGGGCTTCCTACTTGGCTGGGCATGCTGAACTGATCCTTGGAAGGACAGCTGCAGAATTCTTTGTGAGCCTGTTTTTGGCTAAGTAAATGAAGCATGGACCCAAACAATATTAGTACTTAATTGAAGGAAACCTAGAGACTTGAGGGTGATCATGACCTTGAGCTGTGCACATGCATGGACTCTGTAAGGAAAACTCCCTTCTCCCTTATTCTTTTGCTGTTTTACTATCATTTGTTGGGGTATTTTCTTGTTTATTTGTTTATGGTAACTAGATATTGAAACCAGGGCCTCCCTCATTCATGCCAAGTACACCCTCTACCCCAGAACTGTAGACTCCTATCCTAAGTCCTTGGTGAGGCAGGGTCCCACTAAGTTTACTAGGCTGTTTTTGAACTCACTGAATAGCTCAGGGAGGCCTTGCATTTGTGATCCTCCTGCCTCAGCTGTGGCAGCACTTGGGATTGTAGGCCTATGCCACCAGGCTGGCTGTAGGGGATTATAGTGGCATATTTGCATTTTTAACTACTCTGCTTTGTAACATTTGTAAGAATTTCCAGCTGATTGTCCTGCTTTTCTATTGAAAGAATAATGCTTCTCATTTTCCCTATTTAAATAATAAGCTGTTGGAAGGGAAAGTTTCCAATTCTCTCTGCCCATTCCTATCAAAGCAGCGTGTGTGTCTAGAGGGAGAGTGAGTTCTGTGGAAGCTAGGAGGAGGCACGCTGTCACTGTCAGAAGACACTGTGACTGTGTGTGCAGTCCAGAAATGGGGGACCTGCCTCAGCAGAGCGTGCTCATAGCTTCAGGGCCTCATAGAGTCTAGAGTTCATTGCTAAAGTTTGAATTAGGAAACTTCACCATTCTACCAACTCAGGAAAGAGGAGTCCTGTGGAGTGGAATTTCAAGATTTGTTTTTCACTCATTATGTTGTGCCCAGTTTGCAGTGGATTGAGATAAAAGAAGAGATATACAGCTACGTTGGAAGATCCCTTCCCCTTCTTTCAGGAGAGGGAACTGAAGCTCTGAGAAAGTGAAGTGCCCCTTCCAGAACCACAAGGGTGTTTCTGGAATTTGACCTCTGGCCTCTGGCCCACACCCATTTCTTTCCTTCCCTAAGCTATGTTCTGTGTTTCTTTTTAAATTTGCTTGTTATTGTTTTTTATTTAAAGTGGATGAGGATGTTTTGTCTACATGTGTGCCTGGTACCCTAGGAGGCCGTAAGAGGGCATCAGATCCCTTGGAACTGGCGTTACAGCTGGGTGTGGGCCACCATGGGAGTGCTAGGAATTAAACTGGACACTCTGGAAGAGCAGCAACAACTCTTAACCACTAAGCTATCTCTCCAGCCCCTCAAATATTTCTTTTGACGCATGAAACTAGACCAAGACTACATCCAGAACAACCTCTATAGGCTATCTGAGAATTGTACTAAAATAGGTATTATTTGGACATCCCAGAAAACTGAAAAAGCAAAAAGTAACCACTTTATGACTGCATCTCTGGGGTGTGATCTCCCAGTTCATCTGCTCTGTACCTCATTGTTGAGACATGTGCAGGAAGACATAACTTAAAGTATCTGGAGATACGGAGACTGTGGATGGTCTAAGTATGGTCTTCATGAACTAAGTAGGCTTCAAACAGATGGTCGGCTCTCACTACATGGTAAGGATTTCTCAGCCATCTGTTTAGGCCCCAGGCTAAAAATCTCCTAATGTCCCCAGGCCGGTGGACCTATGCCCACTGGGGATTTTGAACCTAGATTTCAAATGTGTGTTGTCATCAGCCATGTGGAAAGGGAGTTTATCCTGAAGCTGCAGATATTGCTGTCTGTTGTCTACTGTCCACATATGTATATTCTCCCCAGGTGCTTCTCTCCATCCCCACATATTTCTCTCCTCTTCGGGAGCCCAGTGTCACCCCAGCATTCTACACGCCCCCTCAGAGAACCAAGGCAGGGTTGTAATTTCTAGGCATCAAATGGGAGTGGGGGTAAAAGTCAATGGTGATATTGGTAAGGCAGCTTCCCCTCCTTTCCTGTTTGGCACGGGTGTTGGGGTATTTTGAGCAAGCTCTTGAACACTCTATGTTCCACAAGCAAGTCCCAGGCTCCTTCACAAATGAGCCACACTCTGAATAGCATCAGGGTACTCCTATTTGTCCAAAACCATCTGTAGAAATCACCCGGAATGGCCACTTGCATTCTGGTGGTTTCTAAAAAATGAATGGTATTTGTGGTGCTGCACAGACCTTCACGCTACTGGCATGCTTGGCTACTGTGAATGACCCTGGCAGCAACAGAAAACCTCAGAAAACCTCACTGCAGAAGTCGGGTAAGCTTTAGTTTGTCCATATATTGATGTCCTCTTGCTAAATCCATCAGACTCTGGCTGAAGTTCACCGCAGCAGAGGACAAGGCTGCTGTTTGGCAGACATTAGTGTGTAGCAAGCTTTCTTGTCAGACTTTCTTTTGGGGGACTGCCAGCTCCCCAATAATGACACCAAGACCTATTATTAATTATGAAAGCTTGGCCTTTAGCTTAGATTTGTTCCCAACTAGCTCTTATAACTTAAATTAACATGATTTTTATTAATCTACAATCTGGCACATGGCTTTTACCTCTCTCCCATTCTGTGTGTCCAACTTGTTCTGAATCTTGTTGGCATCTCTCCACCATTAAACCAATCACAACAACACATTTTCACACAGTGTAAACAAGTATCCTGCAACATCAGCGTATGATGGAGGTGTAACCATGGTGAAGAGCCATTTGTTAAACGACTGGCTTTACAGACAGGTTTAATTTTGCTTCCTTTCACGTTGATACGGGGATGTCGGACATGTATTCACTCTTTCTTTTCCTCTGTCCCTTATTTTAATGAGTTTATTGTTGCATAGTCTGTGGTCTGATCTCAGGCTTTAAGTTGCTGCTCTGTTGAAGAATGGTTCAGGGTTATAGTTTAAAAGTTAGATTGGTTTTCAAAGCCCTGAAGGAAACTACCAAGTATACTATTTCCATTCTGTGCTTACTCGTGACTACATGGTAATACTTTTTAAGCACATTCTAATTTTTCTATCTGTACTTAATTCTCCCATCTAAACTGCCTGTTCTCCCTATTTCAGAAATAAAGCAAAGGACAGAATGACTCTCTCCTGCAGTCAACACTGAGAGGAAAATCATCATGTCTTAACTGAGTGGCTCATTCGTCTTTATGAGTTTGCGTTCTCTGAAAATAATTTCTTCTGAAAAAGTAATTTTGATGATGCTTGTTTTAATCCCTTGAAGCTCTTACATTTCTCATTTTCTCTGCTTTTTTTAATTGCTTGAAAGTAAACTGCCCCCCATATCTCTTTCAACTTCTTGTTTACAAGTGGGGCATTTCTCTTTAAATGGACATACATTTCAGAAACGGTGGTGGTCCTGCCCCCACAACCCCAGCCTCTCATCAGACCCCCTGCATTCCGTCCTGAGATGATGTTTCTCATGTGCCAGCTGCTGGTGTGTGTGAGCAACCACACTGCAGAAGCTGTGGCATGTTTACCATTTGTTCCATCACAGGTTCTTTCCTGTGCAAGTAAGAACTGTTTTGATACATTGCCCCGTGAGGAGGAAGATAGTGTCACTGTGTGTGTTGTAGGAAAGTCAGGCTTTGGGTTTACCTAACCATAAGTCAGGATGTCACAAGCCTAGACTGGCTTCTCTGTGCTCATCTCTGAACTAAACACAAGTCTGTGTCTTTCGTCAATCCTTTCTGGAAGGAGACAGGGTTAGATATAAGGAGACTGTCCTCTGTATGGGTATTATGAGTGTGTGACACTGTGGATAGTAAATGCTGTGCTGTGGAGCTACAGTGTCCATTATCTAGTCAGGTGTCCCATTTCCTTTGTGACTGACCACCTCAAAGCTGCCTACAACATTAAAAATAAGTTGCAGGACATACGTACAGTACCAGAGAAACAGAAAGGGGCCTGTGTTTTAGAATATTCTTTACCCTGATATTTGTCTTAAAGTGGTGGTAACCCCAGACTTTTTAGGGGTTGGAAGAAGGGAGCAAAGCCTATCCTAACCTTGAAGATTCTCAAGTTCATAGACTCTAGTCATTTGAATAAGATTCTATGTAAACCTCATTGTGAAATGCACTATTTCAAAAAGCCAAGTCAAAGGTAATCTTTTGGGGGTGAGGTTTAGTATTCTTTATGTGCCAGGACTAGTTGATTTGAAAAAGAATTAAAAGGTCCCATAGAATGTCATAGTTCTACATTCAGAAATCAGGGCCCTTTCAAAATCAGGAGTTGGGGTAGGGGGATTATTGCAATATGGCTTCTTTGGGAGGAGTTTCTGTCAAGCCCTCAGGAAAGTATTGACATGTGGAGCTGATCTACTGGGTCTTCGCTAGCTGGGGTGCCATGTGGCCATTTGGGAATACTGCCTCAAAGTGCAAACCCTGCGCCCTCCCTTCCCTGGGCTCCACCTCAGACCCTGACAACCTCCAACATCCCCTCCACCTGACTAGTTCAGGGCCTGGAACGTCTCTGAACATATCTACCCACTCAGCTCTGCCAGGCCTGCTGTCATTGTCCTCTGCCACTCTGCTAGTCCCACACACCAGGTTCCCTATCAAGCCTTCCTTTTTAATCTCTGGGAATGTCTTTTCCTTCTGGACCAATCAGTGACCACACAGTCTCCTCATGTTGACATGGGTCAGCATTTCTTTTGCTAATTACCAGGTATTTTGCTATATCCTTTTGGGAAAGATGAAGAAAGAGGCTCTCCCTATGGGGACTGCTCACTAAGACAGCCCACAGTTTGTTAACTTATGTTTGGGAAGTGCAGTAAGACAGAAAAGAAAAGCAGTCAGTGGTCAAGAAAAAAGGATAGACATCTTTGTGTCAGACGAGCTGAGGCGTGAAGGGCTGGGCCTGAGGTGGAGCATAGAGGCACACCAAGAGAGACGTGGGATACATTTTCAGGTTGCAGGGTTGGGTCACAGAACAGACCTTTTGTGATAATGTTACATCCAGCCTGCCCTGACCCCTGCCTGTCCTTTTCCCAGGCAGCCTTCCCTCAGCCCCAGCATGCAAAGCCTCCAGCCGCCTTGTGTGACTCACAGACCTAGCTTGAAAGGCAGGAAGCACAGAGACAGTTCAGCTGCTTCAGAAATGGCCCTACCCGGATTCTAAACATATGGGACAAATCGTTGTTAAAGTGAAGATAAGGTTTCACCTATCACAAACACGAAAGGCAATTTGATCTAGCGAGTGAGGTGATGGCCTGACTCTCTTAAACTGTCACTCCCAGGAGCAGAGTGAAATATGCTGTTTACCCACATGCCGGAGCAGGGAAGGGCTCCAGACAGGCATAGCCAGGCATCTCTGGTTCTTGGCCTCCCAAACTATAAGACATACTTACTGTCTGTGCTTCTTACGAAGCATGCCCAGGATGTTTTTTTTTTTTTTTTTAATTTTAAAAACATTTCCAAACTGTTGGCCTATTTAGTAAGTCCTTAGTCTGGTCCTTTCAGATGAAACGTATTTCTTTGGCTTATATATAAAGGTGGATGATCTGTATTCCTCTGTGTGTGTGTGTGTGTGTGTGTAGGTTTGCATGTGGAAACCAGAGGTCAGCATCAAGTGGCATTCTCTATTTCTCTCAACCCTGTTTTTTGAGACAAGGGCTTAACCTGGACCTGGAGCTGTAAGTTCTGGCTGCTGAGCAAGCCCCTTCCATCTACCTTTCTCCACAACCCAGCCCTGGGGTTGACAACATGTAACATGTTTTTATGTGGGTGCTAGAAATGTGAATTCAGATCCCCATGTGTATGTGCCAGGGGCTTTACCCACTGCTCCATTTCCCCTGCCCTCAGTCTGTATGTATTCTTACAGGGAATTCACAGTGCCCTTTTGTACATTACAGAGAGGGAAAAGAGAAGTGAAGCATGAAAGCAAAGGGGAGACTGTGTTGTAACTGCTTTGCTTTGTGCATAGTCTTTGCAAACCCTGGAGAAGCTATTACAAACAGACCATACTGCCTTAGAACTTTTTGTGGATTTCCAGTACAGATTGGAAAGAGAAGCAGCCCCTTGTCTTTCCTGACTGTGTGAGGTGAGGCCTTTCAACATATTCTCAGAAAAAGCAGAGCTCCCTACATGCAGAAAGAACAGGGTCCAGACTGGACTTGGAGCATGGCTGTAACCCTGTCACTGGGAACATGCAGGCAGGAGGCTAATGGGTTCAAGGCCAGATTGGTCTATGTAGTAAATTCCAGGGTAGCCAAGGCTACGTAGCAAGTCAGTTTCTGTCTTTTTGTCTCTAAATTAATAAATATTCTCCCCCTCATTCTGTCCCACTGTAAATCCCATATGATAAACCATTGGCATCTGCCTTGCTTCATGGTCTTTATCAGAGTATAGATGCCTCTATTTTAAGTGGAAAATTACACAGCATGAATACATGTAACTATTTAAAACTGTTGGTCTCTACAGGAAAGTTCAAGTTCCTAGAGAAAGTTTTTCACTGTGTTACATCTCCTAGCCTCTGCTTCCCATGCTTAGAAGCAGTCAGGGCAGAGGGCAAGGGGCTGGAGGTTAGGGAGTGGGGTGTCTTCCCTCCCACAAAATACTTCTCTTAGTCACCTCATCTTTTCTTCAGGACCCAGCCACCCCCGTTTGCCAGTGCTTGCTTTTTGTGAATAGCTAGTGTGTGGCCTCTCTGGCAGAAATGGCCATCAAGAAGACACCGCCTACCCTCTCTTTCCCATATCCACTTCACAAGACTCCTCTTTCCTAAGGTGATTTCTTTTCCAGGGCCTGATGAAGGCAGGTGACCACAGGAGAGGAGGGTGGAAAAAGTATGCCTAGGCTGGGCATCCCCATATCTCTGGAGGGTTCAACATTCAACCCCACTGCAGGAGTTTTAGGAGATGTTTATATGAAGTTGATACAAACATGTTTCATGTGTAGTAACCAAGCTTTGCCAAGAATAGGTAGTTCAGGTTATTGATGAGGTGCCTGTGGACTCTGGTTACTTTTAATGACAACTATGCCCTTGTCGGTATAAATCATAACACAAGAATGAAAATGATGGATATATTCGTCTGACTAGATCACGAGAATGTTTGCATCTTCTCTGTTGCAAGTGCGGTTAGGTCATGCTTGACAATCTTCTTAGTAAATGTTTATGAACTACTTTTGGTGGAGACCAAAATAAAAATCAAAACTTTTATTATCTTTACCCCCAAACCAAAAGACAGACATTATTTAAAGTTAAAGTGCTGAACCAACACAAAAATAAATAAAAACTATTTTAAAGTAAGATGATAATTGACAACCTGGACTTTACATTATAAATAGAAGAAAGGGTCATAGTAACTCACACACTTTTTTAGTGGTACAAGTCTCAGTCTGACAAATAGATAAAGTGAGGTTTACAAGATCTTCCCTCCAAGGGAATGCAGCCAGCACTCGCTTGCAAGGGCCAGCAGCTGGCTTCTGCAGAGCCTGCCACAGCCAGTCACTCACCTCAGAGCTTTACCTGCACAGGCCTTGGTGCTTCTCTCAGGAATGCACTGTTGTATCTTAGATAGTTTCAGAAAGTTCTACAATTGCAATGGCCAGGCCAAAAGTTTCCAGACCTCCCCTCTTGAACCTGGCTCCAGGAACAGTTTTTGTAAAGGACAGTGAAAACTGTTTATCTCTTACTCCTGTCCACATTGATTTGTTTGTATTCCACGTCTGCCTTCTGTAAGAGTATAAAACTCAGCTGCACCACAATCAAAGCCGAGGCCACCTCCTGTATGTTTAAACTAGGTACTCCTTCAGTCTCGAAAACCACACTCACCCAGCACAGCCCCTCCAGGACTCTGTCACCTTCTGACTGGCTCAGGTCACTGTCCGAGGTGTACCGAGGTGTGCCACCTGTGGAGTCATGGGTCTCATGCTTTTGTTTGTAGATAAACAGGCCACAGTGCTGACTCACTACTTTTTGGACTTTGAAAATAAAGATGCTTTAAATGAATACTCCCGAGGCCCAGCTGCAGTAAGTACTCCGTCCCGCACACCCATGGACTTAGCACTGCATGGTCTAACCCTTCTGCCTTACTCCTGTCATCTGCTTCCTTCTAGAAACGAACCTGGTACTGACTGTACCTTTCCAGCAAATCTGATTCTGATTATTCCAGATGGATGTAGCAAACTGAATGTGGTGGCACATGCTTGTAATCCCAGCTGAGCTACATGGCAAAACCTTTCTCAAAGATAAATAAATAAATAAATATCTGAAAAATGTAAAAGGCTTGCTCAAATTAAAATAACCAAAGCAGCAATGCTTCCTTTTAAAAAAATCTTACTAAAAATATAAAGTATAAGAAAAGATCTAAACATGAGTTAAAATTTTTCACATATTTCATTTGTCTGAAATATTTAAAATAGTCTTCATTTTATGTAGTACATGATTTCCTGGGAATTCCATAGCCTTTCCCATTGTCATATGTCTTTCTTCTCTACTTGGGTCTCTCTGTCTTCTGCAGACATTTTTATCCCCCATACATCTGCTTAGGATAATAAATGCTATGGATCGCCTCATAGAAACTCTCCTACAATTCCACTGTGTTCTGCAAGCATGTATTTGATAGCTGCTTGTTCAAGTGTTTTTTTTAGGACTTTCTTTTCACCTGTTAGCAATTCCTTTCAAGAACGAAGAGTGATGTGTCAGCTAATTGCTCCTATGTCTCATCCTCATTCTTGCTTTCATTTTAAAGTAGTCAAAGACTTCTGGAGCTTGCAGAGTGAAACACTGCCCTGCCCAGTTACTTAATGAACCCTTGGTGTTTGAGGAAGTAACTGACTTGGCAGAGCACAGAAGAGTGGATACTGAGCTGGGAACCATTTTCTTCCCTGGAGATGTCTTCTAAAATGAACTTAGAATAATCCTTTTAATTACTTTAGCCCTTGGAAAAAATGCAAAGAAGCCATGTCTGGAACTTGGGTATTAACAAAAAGTGGGGCATGTTGATTGTGTTAAATCTTTTACAAAATGACTTTTTTTTTTAAGTAGGAAGAAATAAATTTAAGTAACTCGGGAGTTTCTTTTGCCAAGTGGGAAAATTATTCTTTATAATTTATACTTTTGCGGCTTGATTTAAGTAACTTGGGATTTTTTTGTTTATTATCAGTCTATTCCCAAACAGAGGGAAGAGTCCACAGTGTCAACAATTTGTATCTGTATTTTAAATTCACTTCTGTGAACCTACAACCTGAGGACAATGACTAATGTTTTAATAGATGCTTGGTACTTACTTGTTGAGAGATGAATGAATGAATGAATGAATGAATGAATGAATGAATGTTTGATATTATTCACCAGTGCTAGTGGTATTACTAAGACAATGAAGATATTCTGAAGATGCCAGATTCAACTATCATTATAGTAATACTTGTTTTTTTTTAAACCTTTATTTGCATAGGCTAATGAGTGGATACTTGTTGCTACGTGCCTCAGGCAGAGTACTTACAGTATATCTAGAAGCTGAAATAAATAGAATGGGAAGGTGGTAAGAAGAACTTCACAGCATATCATTGTATTTAGTCAATTACATGAATACAAAAGGCTAGATTTACTATTGGATGTTGTATGCCTTTAAGAATACAGCCACAGGGCTAGGCATATGCCCTTAATTCTAATACTCTGGAGGCAGAGGCACCCATAGCTTTACTAGTTTGATACTGGCCTGATCCATATAGTGAGTTCCAGGCTAGCCAGGAACCCTGAGACCATGCCTCAAAATAAATACGTACACACATACACATACATACATACATACATACATACAGTCATACTGTGGTTTGTCCCTTTTTGAAAAGTAGCAACTTGTAGTTAAACTAAATCTATAAACTGAAGTCACTCAAATTCCTCAATCTTGGTATTTTTCACGATTCTCCCACTTAGTAAGAATGAGAATGGCCCCCATAGGTGCATTTATTTGAAGGCTTGGTCTCTAGTTAGTGGAACTGTTTGGGAAGGATTAAGAGGCGTGGCCTTGTTGGAGGAGGTGTGTCACCGGAGGTGGGCGTTGAGGTTTAAACAGCACATGCCAGTCTCATTCCCACTCTCTCTGCCTCTATCTTGTGGATCAAGTTTTGAGTTCTCCAGAGCCATATGTGCCTGTCTGTCGACATGTTTCCTGCCATGCTGATCAAGGACTAACTGTCTGAAGCTGTAAGCCAGCCCCCAATTAAATGCTTTGTTTTATGTTGCCTTGGTCATGGTGTCTCCTCACAGTAATAAGATGGTTATTTGATAGTTAACACCTACTTCTTTGGTGTAGTTGTCACAAGCAACAGAATAGCAGAGTTCTTGGAGTAAAAGGGCATCCTGACTACTTGGGTACTCTTGATTCTCTTGAATAGTACTGTTTTGAAGAGGGTAGATTTTTACTTCACATTGAATGTGGCCCCATTTTGGTAAAAAGCACTTCAGAAACTCTGCAGTTCTGAAAAACACATTTTCAAGTAAAATAACTGGAAATGCAGAGATAGATGAAATTGCATTGTAATGTCTCTATGATTACCTGAGTTTAGAAGTAAGTCCCTGTGCAACTGGCTGATCCATTTAGAAGCTTCAAGGTACTGGATCAATGAAAGGCAGAATCCCAGTCTCCCTGGTTCCACTGCATAAACAAGGAAAGAAATGAGGCCCAGGCCTGAAGCTCAGGTCAGTGGCATTTCCCCTGATGACCCCTTTGCATCCATGTAATCCAATTTTCTTAGTTCTCCATGCAGGGCGGTCACAAGGCTGAACTTAGGTGAGTCTGAAGCCTAATGAAGACCAATCCCTAAGGACATCTTTACTTTCTCTTTATTTACTTGATATCTGGTGTTTTGGCAGATATCAAGTAAATAAGTGAGCTGTGCTGCCTATGCTCCAAGTACATTCCCCTCTCTGCTTTTCAGAGGCCTGGGCCAGGAATTTAGTGAACTTTGTCATTTCAGAGATAGTCAAATGTTTATGACATTGGTGTGTTGTATCAACTCAGTAGTGTTTTTATTTTTGCTAATGGAAAACTAAAAAAAAAAAAAAAAAAAAAAAACTCCTGTCAAGCATCCTGACACAAAAGGAAGGCTATTTCCATACCTGAAAGAGAATGTGGCCTGCACATAAACAACATCCTAGTTCAATGTCTCATCTGCTGTCGGGTGTCAGAAGAAGGCTGGGTTGGTGCTGAGGAGACGTGCTTCCCTAATGAAGAAATATAGTTCCCTCCTTTGTAAGGGGAGCAATACCATCCTATTCCCAAGGGAGCCCCTTCTCTCAGGGCAGCCCCCAAGACAGGCACACGTTGAGGCCAAGCATGTGTCCTGCCTGTTCCTCCAGGGACAGAGAGGGACCTCAACCCTTCTAAGAAGCTGCTAGCTCAGCTGTTACCATTTAGGGGCCTCGTCTGTGCTGAGCCCAGAGCATGCAGTCCTAAATGCCCATAAATTAGAGAGTCTGTTTTTAAACATGGGTAATGGAAAAAGACACACTGGAGACTAGGAGGGAAGGTGTGAAGGCCACTCAGCACTGCAAATCAAATCAGCTTCTGCCCTGACGCAGTGGAAACCCGAGGTAAGGAGCCAGTGAGCGATAGGGCTTATGCAGGTCTACTAAGAACCTCACCTGGCTGTTAGCCAGCCCAAGGAGTGGCTTACTCTCCTCTCCAGCCCTGGTGACTCCAGGAATACTTAGTTTGGGTTCTATTCAGTTAAGAACCTTTAGTAAAAAAACAACTGGGCCTGGGGTTCTGGATTAGAGGACAATATTGTCTTTAAACTCTGGCCAGTCTCCATGAGAAATACTCTTTTTGCAAATCCCCAAAAGGTAAAGTACAAATGCTTCTTGACTGCTAGGATAAAGTACAGCTTTGTGTTTGCAAACTTGAAAAGAACAAAAGCAGCCTTTGCAAGGTATTTCAAATAGTCACACTAGTGCTGTCCTCACTGACTTAGTGCAAGGCTCCTTTGTCTGAGGAATTCACAGACAGTTCAAATGCACATGTCAGGGGTGGCTTTGGGTCCCTAAGTGGAGCCTGGGGTTTTGGTAAAAAGGACCCAATAGAGGCTCACACAGTAGGGTGTTTCCAGCTTCCAGAACCAGGGGATTGTCTTTGTGAAACCCATACAGTTTTCTAAGAATTCAAGCAGCTGCAGTGGGTTCTCTGTCTCCTACTCTATGTTCCTTTTTGGAGACTTCTCCGGGCCCTAGGCTTAGAAGTGGTATGAAAGAAAGTTGGGCTGCTTGGTCTAGCATGCTCACTCTGGAGTTAGAGCAGGGCTAATGGCTTGGCATCATCAGGGCTGGAGAGGGAAGCAAGCCACTCTTTGCTGTTAGCACTGAGAGAAGGTTATAAGCCTGGGGTCAGACCCAGCAAGGCCTCTAGGGTGCAGCAATCTATGCCCCAAACAGGGTAAGCAGGCTTCATGACTGTGGTGACCATGAGTTGACTGGTCCCAACTCAGTCAGGACTGCACATCTGTCTTAATGTAATTATTACCAGCACCCCTTTCCAGCCTTAGAGACACTCTTAAGAGTTTGGATGCTGAAGTGCATGGCTAATCTACTCAAGTCTGACTTACATACAACCCCTACACTTTACCCCACCATGATGGAGTTTGATGCCCAGTCTCAGAATAACAACAGTGTGCACTTGAATAATATATCTCTTCTATATCAGAGGCCAGCACAGAAGTTGTTCTAGAACTTGGAGCTTCTGAAACCTGGCCAAAGATTCATCCATTTTAAAGCAGTCTAGTATCTAGTGCCACAAGGAACATAATTGACAAGACCGAACACATTGCCATGCCAGAAATGCAGGTTTGAGGTTGAAGATATGGTTTTAGAGTCAGAATGCTGTTGACTAGTGATGTAGAGTGATTAACCCTTTGTGATACTAGAAGCTATGGTTCATCACAGGACTGTGTTGTATGTCACTAAGATTGCATTCAAAACTCATCATTGGGTTTCTACTGAATGTTTATTGCTATCATACCATCTGAAAGTTAAACCACTGTAAGTTGTAGACCATCTGCAGAATTTTAAACTCCTGATTGTTCTCTTCATTTAATATTTATTTTTAAGTTGTGTATTGGGTGTTCTGCCTGCATGTATATTTACATACCACATGGGTGCCTAGTGCCCACAGAAGCCAGAAGATGCTGGATCTGCTAGAACTAGAGGTACATACAGTTATTAACCACCATGTGAGTACTGGGGACTGAACCTGGGTCCTCTGGAATAGCAGCCACTCCTATTAACCTCTCAGCCAACTCTCTAGCCACCACCCATTTTTAAATTTATGCATATGTCTAGGTGTATACATGAACAAGTGTGTGAGAATACCCATGAAATCCAAAAGAGAGTGTTGGATCCCCTTGAACTGGTCCTCAAGGCAGCTGTGAGCCTCCTAATGTGGGTGCTGGGAACCAAAGTCAGGCCTTCTGCAAATGCTCTTAGCTATTGAGCCGTGTCTGTACCCTGTCCCCCCCCCCACATTGGTGTCTTAATCAGTCTTTGGCAAACATGTGGTCTTTCAGTCTGAGCAAGTTGGTTTTCAAATAGCATGTGTTTCTTTCTGGACTGTGCACTGAGAAAGTACAAGCCTGAACTTAAAATCAGACTTGGGTTTGAAACCTAGCCATGCAGGGCAAGACAAGCCAGTGGAGCTTTTCCAGAATTCTTGTTTGATTATTGAGGACCAACATATCTTTTTCTTGTGGTGATTCTTGTAAAGATTTTGGTATAGTATTGCTGGACAAAACCAGTTAGATTAGACTACAAAGTTTGATTTAGTTTCTGTTCCTTACTTAGAGCTTTAAGGGGAAAAGAATGTTAAGCGCATTAAGAATGAGAACTATTGTTTTTGAACAGTGTCAGTAATAAGTGGCATTTCTTCAGCAAAGAGACAATGAGGTCAAAGCAAAGCATCCCTAGGCAGTTGAAGTATCAGGTAGACATGGTTCTTGAGAGCTGAAGTCAAGATAGTGACTATAGGAAGGTAATACGGGTCACCCTGGCACTGTCCTGTTTTTCTGGCCCAGATAATTATTGGGATGGTTGCTATGGTCACCGGTTCCCTGTGGTCAGGCTTTCTCAGGAGCACCTTAGCTGTCTTACAAAAAAGGAAGCCGGTCCCATAGTTCAAGTAAATGCTTTAGGGAACAGTTGTTTGGGAGATGATTTGACTGTTAGCTCTTAATTCTGTCTTTCCTCTGACCCTGTTAGATCATCTCTACACTGTATCAACAATGTTTCTCCAATAATGCAAAATCCATCATGCCCTATTAAGAATTCTAGGCTAGGCCAGGTGGTGGCACACACCTTTAATACCAGTCAGCACTGGGGAGGCAGAGGCAGGCAGATCTCTGTGAGTTTGAGACCAGCCTGATCTACAAGAGGGAATTCCAGGACAGTCTCCAAAGCCACAGAGAAACCCTGTCTCAAAAAGTAAAAAAAAAAAGAAAAAAAAAGAATTTTAGACTAGTTTATCACCAGCTCATATCCTCTCAGGCCATCATAAAATTGCTGTTAGGTTTGCGGTCTAAACAAACACATTTGTGTAACATAGGTATGTTTATGAACAGCTATTCTTTCACCAACCCCCCTTCTTCTCCTCTGACCTAGCTGTCCTGTGTGTCTTTTTGTCATTTCTTCACTGTTTCTCCTCTGCTCTAGAATTCCTGAACATGCTATTCACTCTTTTTAGACTCCTCTTTTATGGTCTTGCCTGACTTCACCTTTCAACCTAAATGCCGTCTCTTTGAAAAGACTTTACTAATTCTCCAGATCTTGGTAAACATAGTACTCATTCTTAGTGTTCATTCCTTAATATGGCATTTGTCTGAAGTGTCTGTCATTCCTTCCTGTATCTGATTGGTCTGAACATTAATCGTATAGGATTGTAATTGTTATTTATCAGCCTCACCCCTACTAAACTGTTCGCAGAGCATGGAAACCACCTGGTTCACTTTGCTTTTCGTCTCCAGCACCAGATCTATAACACCCACGTCATAATGTTTATCCAGTATTTGCTAAATAAATGTGTGCATGAACACAAGCCTTCATTTTCTACTTCTTAAACATAATATCTGAAGATGGGACTTTATAAAAAGTTTAGCTTTTCTTTGAGAACTGAAAGTCCAACATTGAGCAATGCTGTGTGTTCAGCCTCTGTCAGTAGCCCTCTTGGCTCTCATAACATGGCAAGGAAGAGGACCATACAGAAAACACCAAGTTCATAGGATGCCTTGCTTTGTCAAAGGCCACTCTCTTGAGCTGAGGACCTATGAAAACTAATTAATCTTTCCCCTGTGACCTAATACCTATAAGCCCCACCTCCTGAAGGTCCCAACTTCACATTACCATGCTGAGAACTAGGCCCCAGCTCATGACCCTTTGAGGAAAACTACTTCCAACCCATAGCAGAGGCTAATCAGCAAATGCTTTCCCCAGGAAAAGGTGGTTCCAGCCTTCACAGTCATGGAATATGTTCTTACTAAGTTTCACATTAGGTATTATTAGTACTCCAGGAATGTGGAATCTCAGAATTCACTTCCAATTATAAAGATTAGTTTTTAGATTTTCACATAAAGCGTAAGTTTTTCATGACCTAAAACATAATGGGAAATTGTCTCTGTATTTCCTATGCTTATTTATGATATTTTGAAAAGAACCTTCATAGGAACTCAGTTTGGTCCATAATTGCACAGGTATGGTCAGTAACCACAGCGTCAGTGACCACTACGGGCCTGCCATTCTGTACCCTGGGAAAGAGTTGATTCTGACTACTGATGTGGCCCTACAGAATTACAGTGCTTTGTAGCTGGACTCTAGGTCCTCTCAGACGGCCTGGGGCTGTGGGTATCTTGTCTAAGGTGCGCCCCCTGAGGACATCTTTGCATGAACTGCCTCTGTCTCACTCTATCATGTGCCGTCATATGTCAGTAGCTAAATTGCGGGCTTCTGAACAGGAACTTCATCTCACATGTCTCTTAAATCCTCCAAAGTGCCAGACATTGCTTTGTACTCACCAAGTAGGAAGTATTTTGTGAATAATAAATATGGAATAAAATCTTCAGGTTATAACTGGTTATGGCATAAAGCCCGGTCCATTTTTAAATATGCAGAGAAGACTAGAAAGAAACACAGCAAAATATACAAGCTGAATTTTCAGACCACTGATTAGAGGTTCCTTATTTCCCATAGTTTTCTAGATTCCATGCTCTTTAAGTAGATCTTTTTTAAGCAACAAAATAAACATAACAGTTTAAAACAGAAAACAACAATAACAAACTAGTCTGTTGGTGGTAGCAGGTTTGGGGTTTTGAGGCCATATAGGAGAAAGATAAGTTTGGGCTGTAGGAGCACAAGGGGTGGCTAGGCAAACCGGATGTTCTCCACACACTCTTCAGGTACCCCCCACGTGCTCCACGTACTCCTCAGGTACCCCCCCACGTGCTCCATGTACTCTTCAGGTACCCCCATGTGCTCCGCGTACTCTTCAGGTACCCCCCCATGTGCTCCATGTACTCTTCAGGTACCCCCCCACGTGCTCCGCGTACTCTTCAGGTACCCCCCCACGTGCTCCGCGTACTCTTCAGGTACCCCCCCCCATGTGTCTTTGATTGCTAAGTCTACTACGCAGACTCCTGATGGCATCAGAGGCAGTGGCCTTTCCTATGTGGCACTGCGCCGCCCCCGCTCTCTGCTAATAGCTACTGTCACTACCATCCATCTGTGTGTTCCTAATGCGTGCTGACTCTTCAGCAACTTCATTCATTCCTTACAACCGCAATAGATGCGAGCTATCAGCCCTACTTTCAGATGAGACAGGGGTTGAAGATTCAGGGAACGCTCAGATGGACATTCCGGAAGTTACGGTCCTAGAAATGAAAACCTGTTTTATCTGACTCCAAAGGTAGGAAGCTTTGCCTCCACAGGCCCCAAACTATAGTACTAAAGACCAACTTTTACCCACTCCATTGGAACCTTTTCTGTGTCCCTACTCGAGTCAGCCCCTCTCCACTTCTCCGCTTTGTGGTGCTGGGCCCTGTTCACTCCTATTGTCATGAGCCCTCCGGGGTACAGCAGGATTCCACAGGTGCTTTGAAGGGCAGTCAACACTCACCATATGGTATCCTGCAGGATGGATGATTGCTGGCCTGCTTCCATCATGCATAGGCCTGGGGTATGGCTGTACAAAGAAATTTAATTTTGAAATTCCAAAGAAGCAAGTTAGTTTTTTCCTCCTTGCGCTCTCAGAATTCATGAGGGTGGCATTGGTTGGTACTTGGTAGCCCCAGGTGCGGTTTTCATTTCACTTTTTAAACAACCCACGAGCTTTAGTAACTCTCGATCAAGTCTCAGCTGACAGGTAAGTGCTCAGCTGATAGCTGCAACTGCTTGAAAATTGGTGCCTAGAGGCCCTGTGAGGCGGCTGGAGTAAGTGTCACCAGCAAGCTGGGGCCAGCCTCTCTCACCTCTGATTTCCTACTGGGAAACCGTGGTTAAGAAAACGTTTGCATTCCTGTGCCATAAAGTCAATAGTCATACAGGCATGTCAGGGTCTGCCTTGGGGCTGCCCACGTGTCATGAAGCTTGTGACCACAAGATGTCACTATGGCACCAGTCCTGGTGTGAGAATTAAAATTGTGCCTCTGGTTTCTAGTTCCTGAGAAGCCAGGTTTCTGGGTTTCCTGCCTGTTTTCTTCTTATTACAGAGTCAGCTATGAGGCACATTTCCTGCACACTTGTCCCTTGTCTTATACCTCTTCCGAGGCTTTTCCTGCTCTCTCCAAATTCTTTCCCCAATTCTTACACCACAAATAACCTCGAGTCCCTCCATGATGGTACGATATCAGTGTATGTATTCAAATTTCCACAAAGAGATATGAATTATAGCATGGTTTAATCTCTTATCCAAGGAAGGTTTTGATAGGATAGGGAAAATTATATCTGCTAAGAATATGACTAGCCTTGCCACATCCCCATGGTGCCCTACTCCCCCTCCCCTTCCTTCTTCCTTCTTAGCTTAACCCATAGGAAAAGAAACCTGAAACTCATACCATCCAAGCAAAGTGGGGCATGGCACTTGAGGGAAAGAGGAGGTATTTGCAGAGGCTTCATGGGGAACATCCACAAAGTCATTTTACACTCTGAGATGTAGGTCAATTAGAACCACTTTTCCATTGTAGAAGGATGAATCATCTTCCCACATTAATTAATAAAGTAGTGTCCGTGCCTGGATTTGGACTTGTCTGTTTTCAAAAAGCTGATGGTAACCTATCAAACCCTGGCCATGTTATTGTTGTTCAGATATCCAAATTACAAACAAACCACAGGGAGCCCTAAGAATCCACCCCAAACCTGGGCTCATGCCTGTTATTCCAGCACTCACCCAGATTGCTGCAAGTTCAGGGCCAACCTGGTCTACTTGTAAGTTCTAGACCAACCTTTATTACAGAGTAAGAATGTGCCTCAAACTAAGAGACAACAATAAAACAAAATCTAATCAGGCATTTGTTCAACACGTTTGTTAAACAATAGTTCTGGTTATAGCGGAGGTACCATGTCATGAATAATGCATTGATCTATGTATTCTCTTCCATCAAGAGACTAAAACCCTTGGTGGAGGGGTGGAGGATGGGGGTGTCAGGACAGTCACATACAGGTAGATGGGTGGAGAGGCAGCTCTGTGGGAGCTCTAGCTCCAGCTTTTCTGGAGCTGTTGGTCAGATTGGCCTGTACATCTACTGACTGTATGCTGTTAGCTCACTTCTCCCTGGCATTCCATGGCTCTGACATGAAATATGAGGAGGAGGGTATCATCCATGCCCCCATTTTGCCTGCGAAGCACAGTGATGCTAAGATTATGGCAGTCCTGTCTTAAATGGCCTGACCAAGGGGACAGGAGGTAGACCCAGGTTTGTCTGATCCTTTGTGGTTGTCCATTGCCTGGCAAGAGGCAGAGAGCAGATTGAAGCTTCTGAAAAGCTGTGGGAGGGAACATAGCAGAGGCTTCTGGAATATAACTTTAGGAGAACTGTGTCTGTGTGAGGAACTTGGCAGACATCTACAGAGGAGCCACAAGGATGACTGCACATTGGAAAAACAGGGCAGGAAGAGAGGTTAGGGAAACAGGGTTATGTAACCTGGAGCCCTGCCAAGGGAACTCGGGCAAGCTTCTTTGAGAATAAGACTCTCAGCATCTCAGTACCAACAGCCATAACTTTTTATCCCTATCAAGAGAGGGCAGATTCCAACAGGACAATGGTGGGATCACCTTCACTGTGTGAAACAGAGGAGACATCATGGAGAGAAATTTATTGAATTTCCTCCTCGTCCTTACTAGAACTTTACTGTAATTAAGACTCAGGGAAGCAGCCGGGTGATGGTGGCACACACCTTTAATCCCAGCACTTGGGAGGCAGTTGCAGGCAGATCTCTGTGAGTTCGAGACCAGCCTGGTCTACAAGAGCTAGTTCCAGGACAGCCTCCAAAGCCACAGAGAAACCCTGTCTCGAGAAAAAAAAAAAAAAAAAGACTCAGGAAGCCTTAGTTGTACCCTGTAGGATATATTAATCCAGCCTTTACTGTGTATGGTTTAGAGAGTTTAGAGAGAGACTTATCAATGGTTATAGAACTTGAGTCCCAGTAGTTATAATGGGTTACCCATAGGTGTCTATGGTTTTTAATCCTTGTGCTAGGGCAGCAGGTCTCACTGCAGCATGTGGTCATTGACTCTGGAGCTGTCTTGTTAGAGTGATCTTGAAATGTAAATCTCCTTCTCTCCTGCTTAGTAGCAGCCACGGTTTCCATTGCCTCAGAGTAAGAGTCACTCCCTAGCCACAGAGCCTGTGAGAACCAGCTCCCACTTCTCTCAGCCTTAGCAGAGCCACAGAGCCTGTGAGAACCAGCTCCCACTTACTTCTCTCGGCCTTAGCAGAGCATGGTTCTTGGCACACTCAGCACATTTTCACCCCCAGGTGTTTGCCTTGCTCTCTACCCAACCCACTCCTTTCTCACCTTTGCCCAACTGGCTCCTTCTTGGTTTCTAGGTTATGGCTGGAACATTGCCTTCTCAGAAGGGTCTTTCCCAGCCCAACCTCCTCCTCCCAACCACTTAGCCCAATCTCCTTTTCATCACTTAACTTGTTTCTCACAAAGAAATGATCACATATCCTGTGGTGGGCATTTTACCAAGATGCTCATGTCATGCATGTAGCATTTCACTGTCTATATTAACTGCCTTTCTGTCCCTATAAAGAAATTGTTCAAGGCTGGCTAACTCTACAAGGAAAGAGGTTTCTTGAATGCATAGCTCTGGGTGTCCAAGGGCGTGGTGCCAACCAGCATTAGCAGCCTTCTGGTGAGATAGTGAAGGTGGGTGGCATGTGCCTGGGGGGGGGGGAGGTGGGAAAGGAAGATATTGACTCTCAAGACACAAAACCAAAGAACATTTCGAGTCAGCTGACTTAAATATCACCTCAGTCTTTGTAGAACTGACTCAAGGATGAAGAATGATCTTCATCCCTGGGGTAGATAATACCACAATGACCAAATGACCTTCCACCAGCCTCCACCTTTTACAAGCATACAAGGCTTCCCAGTGTTTCCATCCAAGGACCATGCATCCCTTAGGGACACACTCAGGCAATATCCATGCCTCAGCACTGGCTCCTTCCCCGAGTCTGGTCAGTGCTACGCCCGATGCCTAGGACACAGCTCTGTGATAAACTGATGTGGAATGGAACTGGAACAGCTCACCAAGCATGACCTCCATGTAGATTGATCCATCTCTCCTGTCCTCCAGAGGTCCAAGGTTCTAAACTGTGAGTCGGCTGCAATAATTATGTAAGTTCTTTCATACAGCAGAACTGGTAGATCACCTAATGTGTTCACAAGTCTGCTGAAAGAATTCTAAAACACCCCTGTCCTCTGCAGCTTAAGAGGCAGCAGGGAAACATTAACTGGATCAGTGTATGATGCCAGGTGCCATGAGTAGAGCATCTGTCTCCATATCCCCTCCTTGTGTTCTCTTTTCTTCTGAGAAGGTAGCACCTGACATACCACATGCAATGGGATGTATGCACATTCGTCCCCATGGACTTTCCCTACCCAGCATAAAAGCTCCCAAAAGAAGGGATTTTTCTCCTTTCACTTCACTATTGTGTTGCCAGTGCTTGGAAGAATATGTGGCACATAGTAAATGTTCAATAAATTGTGTTTGAATGAGGAAATGAACAATGCAGAAGAAAATATATCCCCCTGTGGGGCTTCATTTAAGACCCCAATGGGTTTGTCAAGGAAGGGGTAGGTTTGAGTCCATTGAAGGCAAAGGGAGAACAGTAAAAAATGAGGTAATGATAGGTGCAGGAGCAAAAGCAACAACCAAACACGTGAGGTGGGTGTGTTTGGCGCAGAAAGCAAACCAGTAACTTTTGGAGTTTGTGTCCTGAACTTCAAAATACTCCATTGGCTTCTCTCTGTGGCCTTCTTTCCTTTGGTCTAGGTGAGTGCCAGGGTAGAGGTGTTGGGGGAAGACTGCCCTCCATACACATTCCTTGGAATTGGCATTAAAACAGCAGAGCAAAACAGCCAACCTCAGGAGCATGTGGGCAGCTATGAATGCCCCGTTATTCCAGAGATTTCAATTCAGTTTATTGATTATCCTGGCCTCTGAGCCCTCCTCCTCCCCTCCCCCAGAATCTCCAGGCTCCTGCATATTTTTAACTCCTGGAAAAGTTGGAAAATGTAAGAAAGCAATATGCAAATGATGTGAGCGCCTGCTAGCCTCTGAGCTGCTAGGGAGGATGAAAGGTTGGCTAGCTTGCTTGCTTCCAAGGGGGTCTCCTGTAGCTGAGGCTGGTCTTGAACTCTTGATCCTCCTGCCTCCACCTCCCAAAGGCTGGAATTATGGCTGTGAGTCACTACTCCTAAATGAAAGATTGGGGGAATTTACCACTGATTTAAGGCCATCTTCAGCAAAAGACAGATATAGGTAGAGGGCTAAATGTCTTGGCTTTAAGTCTGGAGTCACTTTTCACTGTGCAGTTCATGGGTGTAGAACTCAGACTCTGTGATCCTCATTCAGAGCCATGGGTATGTGAGGGGCAAATGTTCCCTATACTGTTGCCCACCATTGGAGGACACCTGTTGGGATGCAGGCTTCACAGAACAGAAGTCCTCACAGGAGAATGTGGAGACCTCAGAGTGTGTCAGGGAGAGGCAGGCATGGGTTCTTAGAGGTAAGTGGGCCAAGTCCATTTTGTTCATGGATCCTCTGTCAAGAGCAGTGGCTCCTATAGAAAGGATCTCTAGCAGCAGATTGCTGAGGTACATTTCAGGCCTTTTATGAGCATAGCATTTTTCTCCACACAAACCCTCACCTCCTGGAAAAAGGAGTTCTTGAGGGGGTGGGGGTGAGGAGGGAAGGAAGGAGAGAGAGAGAGAGAGAGAGAGAGAGAGAGAGAGAGAGAGAGAGAGAGAGAGATGTATATGTGTATGTGTGTGGTGTATTTTTATAGCTTCAAATCCTAAAATATGTTTCGATTACAAACACTTCTAAAAAATACCTTTAACATAGAAAAAGCAATGCATCTTTGCTTTTTCTTCCCTCTTTTATTGTCTCTAAGCATTGTCTGCTCCCTAATTTTTTAAACAACCTTTTTGTTTTAGTTTTAAGTTTACAGGAAAAAATACAAACTACTTAGTATTCCCAGCCCCAGTTTCCATATTACTAACATCTTGATTGTATGACTGTATTAATACATTCTTAACTTAGAGTTCATGCTTTATCTGGATTCCCTCAGTTTTGACCTGATGTTCCTTTTTGGATGCCCTGTTACATTTAGCCAGTTTCCCCTTTGGCTTCTTGGCTGTGTAAATTCAGTTTTTTTAATTTTCAAAATGAAAAAACAAAACCAAAAAACTATCCTTTTCCCCACATGGTTCCTGGAATTCCCCAAAAGAATCTGTGCTAAAGTGCTCTGAGGACTCTGAAACTCCATCAGTAACTCTCAGAACTCTAAATGTGGAATTAACCAAAGCTATAGATTGCAATGCCCCGGCCCTGTCACATGCATGCGTGCTTATGAGAGCTCTAGGATAGGTGTGGCTGGGAACCCAACAAGTGTGAGGCTCTGTGTCTACAGGTGAGGTGTGTGACTGTCCTGTGGGTGCCCTCACCATCTTCGTGCTCCTGCCTTCCTAGGAACACAGGACCTTTTCAGAGGACACAATTTCCTGTTTACTTCTCTTCCAGAAACTCCTCAAAGATTAACCATCAGACAATCTAGAAGTATTAAGTTTTCTGACACCTATATTTGTCACAGCTGGCTGGAGTCGATGGGACAGATCTCCAGTAGTGGAGAGAGAAGCACTGCCCAGGTCATGACTCCATGTGGCTTATGTGGTTACTGGGAGCCAGCAGCCAGTGTCCTCTTGAGAAAAGCTTATGCCCCTGACTTTATTCCTTTCCTATGTCTCCTAGCTGACAGTAATTGAAGAATGTGTGCATCTAAAATGTAAGTATAGCATCTATCTGGGTGGCTGTTAGCAGCTTGAATTTTAAACCACTGTTTTTACAGCTGTAGGATCTACTGCTTGAGTTGAATTAACAAGCAGCCGTGGGTTGGTTTCCAGCCCAGGTCTGCCACTCGTTGCTTTCAGAAAAATTGATCTTGGGCCCTTTGCTAGGAAAGTTTGCTGTGATTTTTTTATTATTATTAAAAATAGTAGTGACAGTTTGTTGTTCTTGCTAGCCACACCCTGAGTCTCTAAAGTAAAGAATACCCAATTGGTGATTCAGATATGAGTGCAATGAAAATTATGGGTTGCTGGCTGGCTTGGAGTCCCATAGGAGGAGTTTCCTCGGTCCGTGTCCTGCTGTGACCCTCATTCGGATAGACTTAAAGACCGATGACATGGTCCCTCCCTGATGTTCCTGATAGTATAACTGTCTTTGGCCACTGCATCAATAACACTGCTACCTAATCCAAGATCATCAGGCTGCGTTAGTCATTAAGTGCGTTGGTTCTGGAAGATGCTCCACAGATGAGCAGGGTCAGAGTCATGATCCTGACTGTAGATGAAATGAAGATGCCTACTGCACCCAGACCTGCACAGCAGAAATCCTAGGGTGCCCTCCCCCACACACACCCCCCAGCTGGACCAGGCTTGAGAAGCTCTTCAGTGTTCTAGCACTGAATGGCCTTCTGTTTATGTAGAAGGCTTGATGCTGAGTGCTGGTTCAGCAGAGAGTAGCCATGGGGCTTATCCTGACCACACTGCAAAGTCTCTCAGACCTGGCCCGCATTAAAATCACTGGGGTGAACTGCATGCAGGTGCTTCACTTGGTGGGCCTTTCCTCCCTGTTCAATTAGAGTAGCTGGGCTGTGCTGAAGTGAGAGAATATTACCAAGCTCTGGGATGGGGCCTCACTCACTGGTAGCATGGGAGCCATAGTGGATTGTAATTTTCATGGGCACACTGGGGGATAGTCACTCTATGGAGACTGGGTTGAGATAAAAGAAAGGAAGCGCCTACAAAGCTTTTCTCCATGTTTCATTTAAGGAAAGACTAACAGGGAGATAAAAATGTGATTTACATGTGGATTCCTGTATAGTTTCAAAACAAGAGGTAGGGAGAATACCAGATGTGCTTGCTTCCACATATGCTATTCAGCCCCTCTCCCTGAGTCTTACCTCTCAAAGGCACACCCAAGTACCTGGCAATGCCCTTCAGCCCCACCGCTCTCCACTGAAAGCACTGGCGGGAACTTGCTTGTCCCTTCAGACCGCAGAGCCACCTGGGGAAGCCACTGCTTCCTTTGCATCTATGCTGCCCACACCTTGTAAATGTAGTACCAATAGTACCTTTCCTTCCCAAGCAAGTGAGACCTTTCCATGTTTTGACTAAGATGGGTTTTCTTTGTGTGTGTGTGTGTGTGTGTGTGTGTGAGAGAGAGAGAGAGAGAGAGAGAGAGAGAGAGAGAGAGAGAGAGAGAGAGAGAGAGAGAGAAGAGAGAGAGAGAGAGAGAGAGATTTTTCAAAGAAAAGAACTGTTTATGTAACAAATAATTCCTTATTCATGAGTCTCTCCATCTTGGGCTCTTAAGGTCAGGTGGGGAGATTTAATGTGAAATATTAGCTGTCTTTGCCAATTGCTATACCCTGTTGTCATGGCATATGCCAGAAATAGAAGTGACTATTTTTAACGACAGATCAAAATTTAGTGCTATGCTGATGGTCCAGAATGAAGGCTTCTTCTTCTTCTTCTTTTTTTTTTTTTTTGGCACATGAATGAAATACATACCCATGCATTTCTGGTTGTGATTTAGCTGACCAAGTCATTCAGTTATAATTATATTATTTTTATTCCTGGAGATCATTACTCTGAGTGAAAAGTATTTCAGCATCTAGACCACTAAGATGTGGATGCTGAGCAGTATTTAAAACATTTTTTTTTCTGGACTGTGAAACAGCTTTATGGGCAAGTAGAAGCTAGAATATGGTTATTAGCATTTCAAATTAAAAGAAAACATGGAATTTGGGGGGGGTTAAGTTGACTGTCAGTTATTATATGCGCCGTTGTGTGGCCTGTCTCCTGTCCTTAAGTCCATATAATGTGGCAGAGAGCTGTGTGAAACTAATGAGGGTATGGATATTATAAAAGGGCTATGGGGGAACAGGCCAGAGTAGGTTTGGTTTATGGGTTTTGTTTGAGACGCAGTGCTCTTTAGGACCAATATACCTTTAATTAGTAAGTGTGGGCTTAATCGTATCTCTGGAGCATCTTTGTTTTTAATGTTCCATATTTCCCAGATTCAGATTACCAAGGTGCTAGAGAGCATCTTCCCTTGGATTTAAAAAGCTGGGTGTTTATAAGGCACAATGGACGACCTGAGTTGGTCTTACAACTGTTTTCTTCTCCCTGCCTTTAGTGTTAGAGAACAGATGTCTGTGACCTTCAGAAGTCCTTGAGTGATTAAGCATTTTAAAAGAGACCAACTATGAGAACAGTGTTGTCTGCTTGTGATCACTTCATGTTTTTGTTTAATATTATTAAGTAGGACTAGGGAGATAGTTTAATTCATAAGCTATTTGCCTTACAAGCAGGAGATCCTGGGTTGGTCCCCAGAACCCACATAAAGGAAGCTAGGCATGATAGTGGGTGTTCATTATCCCAGAGATGGGAAGGTATCGACCCACAGGTTCCCTAGAGCATGCTGGCCGGTCACCCTAGGCTAGCTAATTGATGAGGTCTGGGCCAGTAAGAGATCCTATCTCAAAAAAGGTTTTTCTGATAGCTGAAGAATGATACTCTAGGCTGACATTTGGCTCCACACACATCCAAACATGTTCATTCTTACATACAATGTTTTAAAATAAATAATCCTGTTGTACAATGTAACTTGAAGCTCAGATGTTTAGACCTAGACTTCTTTAAGAGTCACAGAACTGATCTGAAGTGTCAACTTTCAAGAGGCTGTAATTGAATAGATTTAACCCACATTTATGGAAGGGAGAACCCTCTAGGTGATAATCTTTTTTTCTCCTCTCTAAGGACCTCCCCCAAACTCCGTAGGTCTCTTGTCTATTGACTTGATTAATGAATATTTTGCCCACTAAAGTTGGCCATTAATTATTTCCTTGGGTTGCAGCAATAATTACATCTTTCAACTAAAATCTAATTAGCATAATAAGCAGAAAACACCCTGCCAGGTGATATGGGATTGTGGAGAACTAGTTAGGAAAGGCCTACCTAGCTGGTTCACTGCGCAGTAATGAGTGTTTGTCTCCAGCAGGATCCCAGCAGCTGCATTTAGACAAAATCATCCCCGAGTGGGGGCACAGTAAAGTAGCTTTGTGAACAACCATGTCAGAAAACACTACTTAACGGCAGATTAACTGTGCTGCATTCAAAAGTTAAGTCCTATTACCATTCATTCATTTATTGGCTTGTTCTGTAATCATAATTACTTGACACCTGTGTGATAAGTGCTAGGGACAGAAGGGAAGCAGGAGCTGGGTTTTTGTTTTTAGTTTTGATTTTGTTTTGGAGAAGCTGAATCTGTTGGTCTGTTGGGAACAGTACCACTACAATGTAGTTTATTCTTGTCCTAGATGGGTGCACTAAGACAGGCTCTACCCTGTACTGGAGAATGCACTGGAGAGACGGGACCTCTGCAGTGGACCCTAGAAGAAGAATCTAGGGATTATCATAGAGAAATAGGTGAGGTCTTTCAAATAGTGAAGCAGTGTGTGTCACAAAGGTGTGTTAGCAGCAGGAGAGAGTTAAATAAGGGCAGGTGGGAGGCAAAAGGAGCCTGAGGTACCCAGGACCAAGCAAGTGCAGGATGTTGAAGGAACAGAAGTGACACTGTTGCCAAAGCCTGGGGAAGATGGCAGCTCAGAAGAGTCACTGCCATAGCTGTGACTCCAAGTAGACAGTTAGTAGCCAGTATCCCAAACCACAGCTGGTTGGGCTGGGGTAGCACAGAAACCTGCCTGCCCACCCCCTTCTTACTGTCATTCCATCCGGGTGCCTCTAATGGAGAACTAGCCACAGGAGCACCCCAGGACAGAGCATGGGGTTCAGAACAAGGCAAACAAGAATAGGCAGGCTAGTGTGAACAGGAAGTTTAATGAGCAAGCAAGATGTGTACAGAAGACAGGGACATTAAGAGCTGCTGGAGTGTAGGCACTGAAGGGGAAACAATTGAGGGACATGTTTGGAGTGTTTGATTGGTGCAGCCAAATTGTGAGTATTTTGTATTCTACAGAAGATAATGTTCTCATGTAAATAATAAAGAAGGGCTTAATATTTGACATCATTGATTGGTAATTTAGCAAGATTCATAAACTTAAACATATCCAATTAGGACTTATTAGTAAGTCATGAGATCAATTTAATGACGTGTCCTAATATGTTAAGAAATGAAATTTATTAATTAAGGTACATTACATGTTAGTAAATGAAATAATGTTTTCTAAAATTTACATTTGCATCTGGGAGATTAGTGTGCTAGTTAGAATTTAAACTGTAGAATCTGGTTGTAGCTTGCAGTGAAATGTTGAAAACTAGAGTTGGCTCATTGGATGAAGGAAGGAGGGAGAGGCCAGTGCTGGCAGAGAGTTTACAGACATTCTGCTGCTAACATTTTTTCCATTTTTTATTTAAATTAGAAACAAGATTGTTTTACATGTCAATCCCAGTTCCCTCTCCCTCCCCTCCTCCCCTGTCCCCCACTAACACCCTACCTATCCCAGATCCTTTCTCCCCCGCCCCAGGGTGAGGCCTTCCATGGAGGATCTTCAGAGTCAGTCATATCCTTTGGGATAGGGCCTAGGAGCTCCCCCTTGTGTCTAGGCTGAGGGAGTATCCCTCTATGTGGAATGGGCTCCCAAAGTCCATTCCTATGCTAGGGATAAGTACTGATCTACTACAAGAGGCCCCATAGATTTCTGAGGCCTCCTCACTGACACCCACATTCATGGGGTCTGGATCAGTCCTATGCTGGTTTCCCAGCTGTCAGTCTGGAGACCATGAGCTCCCCCTTGTTCAGATCAGCTGTTCCTGTGGGTGTCACCAGCCTGGTCTTGACCCTTTGCTCATTGCTCCTCCCTCTCTGCAACTGGATACCAGTTCAGATCGGTGTTTAGCTGTGGATGTCTGCTTCTACTTCCACCAGCTGCTGGATGAAGGTTCTAGGATGGCTTATAAGTCAGTCATCAATCTCATTATCAGGGGAGGGCATTTAAGGTAGCCTCTCCTCTGTTGCTTAGATTGTTAGTTGGTGTCATCCTTGTAGATCTCTGAACATTTCCCTAATGCCTGATTTCTCTTTAAACCTATAATGGTTCCCTCTATGATGGTGTCTCTTATCTTGCTCTCCTCTATTCTTCCCCCGACTCAACCTTCCTGCTCCCTCATGTTCTCCTCACCCCTCCTCTTCTCCCCTTCTCATTCTCCTAGCTCCCCCTCCCCACCCCACATTGCTGCTAACATTTTTAAAGCCTATTCCATCTCTACTTCCTTTTAAAACCACCCCCCACACACACAAGATGATTCAATACTTATGATATTGAGGCCATGTCTAGAGTATTAAACCTCATCTTAGAAAGCATAGAAAATCTGTTAGCATCTCCACCTTCCATTTTCTGAACTCTACTGTTAGTAAAGTTTACCAAATCCCCAAAGTCGTGTGAGCCCCACTGAGGAACCGAGGTCTTGTGATCACTTTGATAATGTCCATTTTACTCGAACAGAACCTTCCCATTTGTTTACTTGTGTGAGCCTTGGTTTATAAACTGAATGGCTTCCCTTTTATGTAGGAGCATGTTAGTTGATGGCACCGTGTCTTGCGAGACAGAAAGCTAACCTCAGCTGCAGCTAGCGGGGAAGTTGTCTGCAGTCTCTGAGGAAGGTGTGTATGTGTGTTCTACATAAGCTCCACGGATGCCAAGGGAAATGAAATCTAAGTCCTTCTGGTGGTTAGTTCTGGTCTGCACACTTGTATGTAGGGAAGGCTTTCTCTTTCCACAGATGACTTGTCAGAAAGTCTTTCAAGTGACCACATGGCAGCACAGGTTATTCTTATTGGAGGATAAAAATCTGGGAGATCACCTTATCTTGGCAGCAAGAGGTAGGACTGTAAAGTTTACAGTGGAATGCTGTTTGTCTGAGATTCTGGCCTCCATCTTGTGAGAAGGAGATGGCATTTGTCACCTCTCACTTTCACAGGTAAGGCGATTAACTTGCTAAAACCAGAGCCAGGACTAGAAGCTCTGGTGCTGAAGCCCCTTCACTGGCAGCAGAGATCTGTCTGTAGGAGACAGGGTGCTCAGGATCTGTAAGCCTCTGTCATGGGTCCTGATATATCTCATGTTTTATCTCTTCCAAAGAATTCCATAAAGCACTTTTTTAGTGGCAAAACCAACCTAGTGGGGAAAATGTCAATGGTGGCTGTCCGTGTCAGGGAGAGGGGGTGGGGATATGATCGATCTCTGTTCCTTTCTATCAATTTTGCTAGGAACCTAAAACTGCTATGGGAGCGGGGGTGACTTTATTTTTTAAGGAAAGAAATGGTTTACCCCAATGTATATTTCCCATTCTGTTGGTCATCTGATGCAGTTCTACTCATTCCCAACACTGGTGATAAAACCAAAGCCAGCCAGCCCCCATGAGCAATTCACCTTCCTACACAGACATGGGCAGCCAGCAACATAGTGTGCTAGAAAGATGGGGAGTTCCATGCTTGTTATGAAGCCACCAATCCTCCGATTCTAGTAGCCATGGTTGGGTAACACTCAATGGACTAATACTAGGCAGAAAAATGCCTAGAGAATGCTCATGGGGCTCTGAAATGCATGCAGTGATGTTGAGCCATTGGAGAAGAAGAACGACTTTTACATATTAATGGTTATCTGCTGTTTATTTTAATGTGGCTATAAGAATTAATTTTCATTTGTACAAGAGATAAAATCACCTTTACAAGCTGGCAAGGAAAAACCACTTGGCAGGTGAGTTTGAGAGCATTAATACTGAGTGGTGACATAGGACCCAGTGTTGTGCTGGGCACGGTAACACGGCCTGTAATTGCTAATCCTGAGTTTCTCAAGAGGAAAACCAGTTCCACAAATCTAAGACAAATCGGAAGCAAGCTTTAATTAAATACTGGTCAGTATGACAGACTCTGGCCAGGTCCACTCCTGGGTCCCCAGGAAATAGCCAGGAGTCCAGTTCTGCAGGGGCTTAAAAGGCAAAACCACATGGCCGTGTTATTTCCCATCAGATCCAATCAGGAGCGAGCATATATCCTGACATGTTTCCTGCCTGTGTACCTCCCACCCACCTGTGATCAAGCACTTCCAGTGCAGATGGGTCAAACATACAGGACAAACAAGAACTTATTCTTAACTGTCTTAACTGCAAATGGAAGTCAACCTGCAAAGTATATATTTCCTGCTTTGGTCTCCCATTAACTTGCAAGGTGCATTGTTCTTATTCCTGCTTTGGTCTCCCATAATCCCAGAGTTTGGGAGGCAGAAGCAGGAGGATCCAAAGTTTAAAGTCATCCTTGTCCGAGGCCAGCCAGAGCTGTATGGAAGCCTGTTAAAAGAAAACAATAGCAATTGGAGAAGGGTTTAGTGCCATGACTCAAGTCATTTCTACTTGAGGGAAGCAGAGTGGCAAAGGAACATGCCCTTGGAAGTCAGATGAATACACTTGAGATCTAAATTAGGACCTTTTCTGATCAGTGTGTTTCCTTTGGGAAAGGGCAGCAAACAGTTGTGGGTCTGCCCATCTCTGCTCTTCCAAAGGAGCATTTCTGCTGTGAGGACTGCCTTTGGAAAGCAACTGGTGATTCTGTCTTCACCCATACATGGTAGGCCCCAGGGTAAGAAACTTTCATCTAGGTGGCTGTTATTGCCACTTAGGAATGATTGATTGTTCGCCAGTGTAATCCTACAATATGAAACAGCCTGAAATGATACTAATAGATAAGATTTATTAAGTTTACCATGCACTACCCTCTGTACTCTGTTCAGTATACAGCTTATCTCTCTTAAATTTCCTTAACAATCTTATAACAACTTCATAAGCTCTAAGTCACTGACTTCTGTAACAGAAAATCAAAGCTCAACCTGATTCATGAAGTTATGAAGTTAGCACACATTAAAACAAACCAGTAACTTCCATAATATGTTGTCTATCCAAGGGAAAAACTTCATAAAAAAAGAAGTATTCGAAAGACTAGAGTTGCCTCGTCCTTCTACAGAAGCCAAGCTAGCCAGGAGCCATATATCAAGTTCCAGATAAGTGAGAGGGTCAAGGACTTACCAGTTGTCAGCAAGATTGCTCAGCATGTGTGCCTACTTATTAGCAAGTAGAATAGATGTAATCTGTTCAGAATCCAGAGCCATACATCCCAAACTGTGTGTCATCTCTGAGGCCCTTGAGCCTAACACTGGCCCAATCTGGGCACAGAGAAAACATGCATGTGATCCCATAAGAGGCCAGCCAGAGCTATTCAGATCAAGCTGTAACCAATACGCACTTATAGGTCTAATGACTCTGAGGTAGAGCTATTGTGTAATCCTGAATCCATCGGCTCTTTCTCCTGTGGCTGGGTTTTTTGTTTCCTTTTGTTTATTTATTTGGTTTGGTTTTATTACAATTCTTTGGCTTCCCTGGAAGATTGGAGGCAGGGTTTTATTGTTATTTGCCAAATCCTAGATAAAACGGGCTTCCAGAGTGCAAAACGAAATTGCTTCATAATGACCTGACTTGTTATTGAGGTGAAGAAGGCCAGCACAAGGAAAACACATCGGTCTGAATCGGTCTTTTTGTTTTGTTTTGTTTTTTGAGAGAGGGTTTCTCTTTCAAACAGTCCTGGCTGTCCTAGAACTTACTCCGTAGACCAGGCTGGCCTCAAACTCACAGAGATCTACCTGCCTCTGCCTCCCAAGTGCTGGGATCAAAGGTGTGTGCTGCCACCACCCAGCACTGAATCAGTCTTAACAGAAAATCCCAAGTCCCCAAATTCAAGTGCTGGAGCCTTTTAGTTTTAGGAGTACACCATCCATGATGCTCCCTCCAAAAAAATCCCTAGTCATCAGAATACATGAAGATTGCTTCCCATTCAAGGTTTGTGAATTAATTTGAAAATACATGGAGACACAAGTTGATCACATGGTTACTAAGCTTGGCCCTTCAGAGAAAGTGAAATGTGAAAAACTAACCAGAGCTTCGGGTGAAGCCTGACTTTAAAAGATTTCACTAGGGCATGGAAAAGGGTTCAGTCAGTGAAGCACTCGCTATATAAATACGAGACCTGAGTTTGGTTCCCAGCACCAACATAAAAGCTGAGTGTCAACAAGGGCTTGTTATCCCCATGTGGAGGGCCAAAGACCAAGAGGATCGCTGGGACTTGGTAGTCAGCCAGTCTGGTTGAACTGGGGAGCTCCAGGTTCAGTGAGAGACACCATCTCAAAATAATACTTACAACAAGGTGGAGAGAGATCTGAGGAAACCCCTACAGCTACATCAACTTCTGGCCTCTCCATGCAGTCCACACACACACACACACACACACACACGCCTCCACACACACACACACACACACACACACACAAACAAAAGATTTTGCCACACTGGATTTATCTGTAAGACTTTTGCAGCATGTTCAATCATTTGTTTCCAGTTTCATAATTGCTTTTTGGGTTTGGGAAAAAAAAAAAAACAACTCAAATTCGTTCATTGGATAACTTTCCCAAGCAGAGCAGTTATTTTGAGGTTTGGGGAGTTTTGTTTTGTTTTGCTTTGCATTTTAAAGTGTGTGTGTGTGTGTGTGTGTGTGTGTGTGTGTGTGTGTGTGTGTGTGACAGAGAGAGAGAAAGAGAGAGAGAGATTATATGTGTCTCTGTGTCTTTCTGTGATGTGTGTTGGGGACATGCATATGGAAATCAGAGGACAACCTTTCACCTTTTTTGGGTTCCATAAATCAGCCCAGCTGCTAGACTCCCAGAGCTAGCCCCTTTACCGCTGGGCTACTTCCACTTTCTGATTTCCAAGCCTCCGCAGTTGTTAGTGGTAACTGTCTCTTCTTGGTTCACACTAGACTCTTAGGAGGGGCCAGGCCCTTAGAGTCCTTGGAGTTCCCCAGGAGATGCTGGTGTGCAGTTCCAGTGAGAACCACTGGTCTCTAGGAACTTGGTGGACTATCAATAACTGAAACAAACAGCTTGATGATAGGATGCTCAGGTTCTTCACAGAGTAATTCCATCCTGTTTGGGAGCTCCATTCTATCAGGCAGCTCCCTCTGCATTTCACTGCAGTTCTTACAGGTATTTAAACCAGGAGATATTCATGCAGTAAACAATTCCTACATGTTATCAGAAAAGCAAGTCTTTTAATTCTTTTCTTTCTTTCTTTTTTTAAAAGATTTTATTTATTTATTATGTATACAACATTCTGCTTCCATGTATATCTGCACACCAGAAGAGGGCACCAGATCTCATAACGGATGGTTATGAGCCACTATGTGGTTGCTGGGAATTGAACTCAGGACCTCTGGAAGAGCAGTCAGTGCTCTTAACCTCTGAGCCATCTCTCCAGCCTCCCTTTTCTTTCTTTTTTTTTTAAAAATAGATTTTATGTGCATTGGTGTTTTGCCATGGGTGTCAGGTCCCCTGAAACTGAAATTACAGACAGCTTTGAGCTGCCATGTGGGTGCTGAGAATTGAACCTGGGTCCTCTGGAAGAACAGTCAGTGCTCTTAACTACTGAGCCATCTCTCCAGCCCACAGCAAGTGTTTTCAGAATAGCTTGTTGTGATTTTATTAAAAATCAGTTTGAGGTATTTCCCCTCTCAAGTGCACCCAACCTGTGGCCAATGACATGTGTACCTTGGATAAATATGAATGGCACACAACACAAAACTGTAAACTGACTTAAAACATACTTACACGTTTTTGTTTTTGTTTTTTAATTGTGTAACTTGATTGCCTGGTTCTCTAGTATGATGACATACTAGAGATGACAACACAGATGTCATCATCTATGACATTTTATAGATGACAACATCTGTTGCAAGGAGTCTGGTCTGCTGGAGAGCTGGGATTTTTTTTTCTTTTTGGATGAGGAGAGTTCTTCAATGGCTGCACACAGTGCTTGACACACACACACACACACACACACACACACACACACACACACACATATATATATATATATATATATATATATATATATATCTGACTTTCCATAAACACCAGTTATTCTTAGTTATTTTCAGCCTGGTTATTTAGTGCTTTTCTGGTTAGGATTACTTCACTCTGAACTTCTTTCTCCTTTGAAATCGAAGCTCATCCTAAACTTATATTTCCTGAAGGGGAAAGGGAAAGAAAGTTTATTTTAATGCGGCTAGGAAAGATGTCACAGTGTATGTAAGTTTCAGACAAATGTGATTCATAGTGTCAGAGTTGACCTTTAAAGAAAAAAAAATCCTTTTTTTGGCAGGTGAGGGTAGCTTGGGTTACAAGAAAAGAAGAAGAACAAATGGGAACAGATCTGCATTAATAAATATTCAGACTGAGCGCACTGCAGTGTCAGTGTTAGTAGGTGCTGTTGGTACATGCAGGGTCGGGTGATGGAAGTTGTGCACACTCTCATTTTTCACTTTAATTGCCTGCCTGAGAAGATCCTGACAGCTTCAAAGGTTACTGCTCATTGCATTGTTGATAACTCAGGAGCAATATGCACGTGCAATTTGCTTCATTATTGCCCACTAATAACCAATACTGGAAAAAGGCTTGAGCAACCAAAGCAGCCATAATTTGACATAATGGTTCTCTCTTCTTTCTCCCTTCCTTAACCATCCCACTGTAGAGTTAGCCATACTTGATTTGGCAGTGTGGGCATTACTTTACTGTGCTGTTGTTGTTGTTCCATAAATTTAGTATGATAAAATCAAATGTATTTTTTTTAATTCAGAAAAATAAAGACACAAAAGATTTCATGGTTCTCAGAACTTTGAGCTAGCATTCTGATTGTTTAGAGTATTGGTTTTTATTGATGTTTGTATGAAGATTTGGTTTGGCTTTATTTACTGAGAAGCCATTGAGTAGCAGTCTCTGAGTGGAAGAGAATTTTTTTTCTCTCAGTTTCAGAAGCACTGGAGGTGGTCAGTTCAGGAGAGAGATGGGGCTTCACCTGCTCAGGCACACACACTCCTGCTTTACTTTGCCTAGGATGACTTCCATCCACAAGATTAACTCATGTTAAAGCAGATCCAGGAGTGGCAGTCATTCTTTCAATCGCCCTAGAGGAAAACTACTGCAAAGCCCTGTATCTTACTAACCAGAATGTAGACTCAGTGTTTCAAAGAATGCAGGGAAATGTAGTCCTTACACTAGGCATCCATGTCCCAGAGCATCATGGTAGAAAAAGAGGGAAATGTACTTTGTGCAGCATCTTGCAGCTCTCATTTGTAGAATGAGTTTTAAATTTTCTGTGCATCATTATGCTGCTGACTATCAGAGACCATTTACAATAGTGCAAGTGTTAATTTCAAAATACTTCCTGGGCTAAAGCTCTGAGCAGCATGCTCCATCTCACACTAGAGACTTACTCCTCGTTTCCACTCTAGGCTGAAAGGACTCTTTTTAGAATCCAACGGCATATACAGAGCAGAGGCAGCAGGATTTGTGAAGAGTGGCACATTGTCTTAACACCAAGAAGTAAAACAGGGCTCAGCTATGCCAGGTAGGCTCACAACCAAAAATATAATAAGAACAAAGATTGGAACAAGAGTGTGATTATTTTAATAAGCATTGGAGATTCACATGCTGGGTCCACTAAACACTGAATTAGGGACCCCAGTTTGACTGTCCCACCCCACCCCAGCCTTTTATCCTCAGCTGTGAAATGTACCAGCCACTTGGCTTCAAATGCAGTGGGCCCCAGGCCTTTCCTTATCCCTGCTGAGCTGACTGTTGGCTGGGTTTCCTGACAGCATCTTTAATCAGTGCTTGTTACTGTGTGTCACTGTCTTGAGGGCATAAGGTAGCTCTGCTGCCTTTTGGAATGTGTGGTGGTATGAGGAGACTCTTAAGTACTTCCGTTCCTCTCTGCATCAGGAGCCCCTTAGCCCTCCAGTCTCTGAAGCTCCAATTTTCTGGTTCTGCACAGCATCTTTCACACATGAGAAGCAGTGCTCACTTGGAATATCAAATGTTTTTCCCAGTTTGGGGTTCTTTATTGTTGATAATAAGACACTCACTCCACATAAGAAAAATCTTGTATTTCTGTTTCTTCTTTGACCAAATCTTGTCTTTTGTATCAGTTTCCCCCTTCTTCTCTATCCTGTTCACGATTTTCTAACTCATGGACCGTCTTAGCTAATTCCCCCAGTGGTTCTGCTTCGCATGTGAAATTAAGGCTGAGTCTAGAGAGCCTTTTTCAGCCCTTCCAAGAGGAAGCTAGCTCTGCACGCCATGCCCCTTTCACACGAACCACTCTTGACCTTCTTCATAGTCCATTTGCTTTCTCCCTCCCTTCACCTCCTCAAGCTATTCTCTGTTCAGACTCTTAGAAACTTTTCTTTCAAAAAGTTGCCCTGAGCCTCACAAAGAGTCATGCCACATTTCTGAAGCAGTTAGTATACTGGCTGGTTTGTCTTGAAGTATTGGGGGCTGTGTGTGTATGTAAACACCAACTTGTTTATAGGTGGGTGATGTACACATGCCTGTGGAGGTCAGTGGTCGACCTTGGGTATCAGCTACCTCCTTTGACACAGGCCTGTCATTGTCCTGGAGCTCTCCAGTGTTAGACTGGCTGACCAGTGTGCCCCTGGATTCTTACTATCTCTGCTTCCCCAGCACTAGGGTTTCAAGTGGTGCCATCACACCCAGCATTTTTATGTGGGTGGTTCTTGCACGGAAAGCTCTTTATCAACTGAGCTGTTTTCCCAGCCTTTGGGTTATCATTAACTGGCTATTGCAATCATCTTTCTTGCTCAGTTGTGAGCCACTGACTTAGAATTTCATGTAAGTAAGGAACACATGACAAAAATTCAGGATATCTTTCAGGAAATGATTTCAATTTTTTTTTTATTCCATTAAGAAAGCCAGGGCTCCTGAAATCTAGGTCCCAACTACCTTTGTGTCACTGCCCTGCTGTCTGCTGACTAGGCTTCTAGCCTCTCGATTTAGACCATAGGAAAACCCAACACTTATGTACATGCAGTAGCTCTATTCTTCCTAACCATCCCGTGGGGCTCCTGCGAGGTTTCTTGGTCTGGCACTGACATTGAGGTCAGGCGGGTTTTGTGGTGGTGAGGTTGTCTGATTTTGTCACTGTGGGCTATCCTGCGGGATCCGCTAGCACACTCCCTCCAGTGTCTCTAGACGTTGTCTAGGCAGAGGATTGCCCACAGTTCAGAACCACCCTGTCAAGTGTCTCTATCTTAACACTATAATTCATGAGTATTGTCTGGCTAGTCCTGCTGCCCTTCTGCAGTGCCCACAGATTTCACCTCAGTGCCTGCTGCCTTGAACTTAGAGCCATACTAGCTTCCCACCCCCACCTGTGAGTGACTCACTCTGGGCTCCACCAGTGAAACCTCCCAAATGAGTCTCCCTCTCTCTTTGTTTCGTCTCCTTTTGTAGAGCTCTGAGTGTGTGATCTTGCTCTCCTCTCTCTGTGCAGGGATGCCGTGGCTTACACTGGGTCTGTGCTGGCCCCTTTGGTCTAGAGCTCCCTGTATGACACTTATCTCTGAGTCCTGTGCTTTACTTCTCAACCCTGCTACTCATTCAGTTATTGAGCCTCCATCATGGTGGCCACCAATTATTGACTGAGCCATTGGCTTAGATTTGACTTCAAAGACCAAGTTGCCTAACTAGTTACTATCTTAGTGGGTGATGCTAGGAACCTGAAGGATTGATAAAGAATTAGAAGCAGAACTTCAGCCCTCTGGCCATGCTAGTCACAGGGCATGGGGCAGCTGCAATGTTTGCATAAGTCAGCCACCTGAGCACTATCCAGAGTTCCTGGTTCAGTCATGTTTAGTCATTCATGGCAGGAAAACTCAGGCTCTACATGTAAGCATGAATGCTTTTTAATGCATGCTGTTATTGTGTCACATAGAATCCCTGACTTCTAGATATTAAACTCATAAAGTTTACAGCAACACTTAGCTGCATCTGGATTTCACAGTGAGCTGGGGAAGGCAAAGGCCTCAGTATAATTTGCACTAACTTTCCTGTAATGGAAATTATGGCCTGGGAAAAGGTTCAAATGACGTGTCTATAAACTAAGGAAAAGTTGGCCCATTCAGAGGCTGGTTGTTACATACACTCATATGGCTTTTTAAAGCCCAGTGCCAACAAGAAATATTTATTTCAGCAACTGAAGTAAACCAGCAATGAATTTTAAAAGTCAGTCTTTGTAAATTGTTGGTTCAACACATTTAGTCTTAAAAATGGAGTAACAGTTGCAACAAAAAATGTACTAGTCTTGTAAGACAACTGTAAAGTTTGTGTGGAGTCCACTATTACAACTGGGTGGAGCAGCAAATTGACTTTACCTGCCGGTGACCAGAATCCTGGCTCAGTAAGACTCAGAACATGGAGCTTCTGCTTCTAGCCCTGATGGTCCCAGCTTGGTTTAAGGAAGCATGTCACAGAGACTTGCATGCTTTCATGGCTTGTGCTTTCATTCCCTCATACCTACCCCTTTCTTCTTTCCTGGCTCCCTCTCTTCCCTTGCTCCTTACCTTGTCTTGTGTTTGTGTTGGTGGCTTTGACTCAGGTCAAGCCTTGGCCTGCGGTGCTTACTCATCATTCCTTGGGTGTCACTGGCTTAACCTTAGCACCACAGTGGTGAAAAGCTGATAGAAGCCTGTGGGGAGGCACAGGTGGAGCTTATTGGCTGTGGTTGTAACTGCAGGGTGATCATTTAATTAAGGAATCACAGGATGTCAACATCTGGGCTCCTTTTCTCTACACCTGCTTAATGGAATCAGAGAAAGAGTCCTGGCTGGCTGCCAGTGCTCTGCAATACTGTTTCTTGCCTTGCCTTCTCCCCTTTTCTGTCCCTCCATCCACAGGCACTTGGTGACCTGTTAGTTTGTCTTCATAACCTCTTAAAGAGTTCTCTGTTTTAAGCTCTGTGCTGTCTGCATGCTGTAGCTGGCATCTTTGAGTGCTTCGTCTCCCAGGGCTCCTGAAAGGCTTAGTTCCTGTCTCTTGTGTCCCCACTGTAGGCTTAAGAGTTTGTAACTTTATATGCAAGCCTCTTTATGTTCTCATATTCCTTTGTTATGTCTCAAAACACTGTTTGAAATAACTTCTCTCCTATCTCTGACTCCTGTTCACTCTACCTCCCCGGTTTTTCCTATCCGCCACTACATTTTAACGGGGCCCTGAATGGTAAAGGAAACAAATGTGCTTGGTGGATCTACCATGTTTAACTCAAAGTCTTCAATATTCTCACTGTCCGCCCCTGTATGTATGTGTGGGCACTGAAGAGCAAGGTGCTACAGTGATGGAAGAGTTGAGAAAAGTGAAGTACTCCTGGATGTTATCATGGTGTTAGCAGGAGGTCCTGAGAGCCCAGAGGAGGCTTTGGCAAGCCCCACCCAGAATGCTGGGAGAGTGTGCCAAACCAACTGTCTCTGTCTTTGCAAGTTTACCCGCTGAGGGCAAGGATGAAAGCCAGCTGCACCCATTAATTAATATCAGAATCACCGAATGATTACAAAGAAAAGTGAAGGTTCCCGGCCAACTCTTCAAAATCACTTATCCAGCTGGGTGGGCACTTGGCTCTCTGGGGTCTGCTACTGCTGCAACCTTTAGCCCTTCCACCCACATCATTTTACCCCCCCCCACCCCCGCACACACATAGTTTCGATGCACTCAAGCAGGAAGTAGTGTTTGGAAACATAGAATGTGAAGGAGATCTCCCTCCAGACCAAGAGTACATCCTCTGCTCTCAGTGTTTCCCACACCAACAGATCACCAGGGAGGTTTGTTGTGTTTGAGAAACAGCAGAGCTGTTTTCTGACTTTATTAAATTATAAGCAATTCTAAGTATATAAAGTCCCAGCAATGTACAGTAACTAAGTCATAGCCAAAGTTTGAGTTCATTACTGAGTGTTGGCTGACCCACCAAATAACACCAGCAGAGGTGTTTTTTTTTTTTTTTTTTTTTTTTTGTGAGCTTGAAGATGGCACTCGGAATGATTGTTAAAAATAGCACATAGCTGGGCAGTGGTGGCTCACGGCTTTAATCCCAGCACTCCAGAGGCAGAGGCAGGCGGATCTCTGTGAGTTCGAGACCAGCCTGATCAACAAGAGATAGTTCCAGGACAGACTCCAAAGCCACAGAGAAACCCTGTCTCAAAAAACATAAATAAATAAATAAATAAATAAATAAATAATGCACACAACAAAACCAAAACACACAGTGTGGTGGTACATGCCTGTAGTCCCTGCATAAAACTCTGGAGGTGGAGGCAGGAGTTCAAGGTCGTTCAGTGCTCCGTAACACGTTGACTACAGTCTAGACTACATGAGACTTCCCTGGGGGCAGGAGGAGAAAAGTTATAAGTCCCAACCATTGGGATAACAAAAAGAAAACCATGTGCCCTTGAGAAGTGCCTTCCTTGTATCTTGACAGCTCTTGAGTTTATCCCTAAACCAGTGATCAGGCTGCAGCCTCAGCTGTGTTAGTAACTGGGGGTAAGAAGGGGAGGAAGTGTGAGTTACTGATCTGCTCTCATCTGCTCTGCCAGAGCCTTGAGTCTGGGCTTGACGAAGCCTTCCATAGACATTTTATCTCTTGTTCCTAATTCAGCTTTCAAGGACATACAGTGGCAGGGACCCAAGGAAGGAAGATCTCTGAATAGAGCTCCCTGGGATTCTTGGCACAGGGAAAACCATAGAGGGAACATGAGACTCTTAACTTGGACGTAATGAATAAAGCTGGCACTGCTGCTGCCCAGGTGTATGCTCTCAAGGTCAAAAGCAATGTCAACCTGATTTTTTTTCGCCACCCATGTTCTCTGGCACCGAGTCGCTCTCTTCCTCGTCACCTGTTAATTCATGTTGGCGTTAGTGTGCCTCACACCCACCACATGTGTAAACACTGTCTTGAAAAGGTGTTTGAAGCAATGCTTGTCATGACATCAGAGGAGTTTCTGCCACCTGCAGCTGAGAGAATTCAGTCATATGATGGTGTGGATGAGGTCTTAATGCAAAGAAATTAGTGTGAAATCCTTTAACCTTCCCTCATGAAAACAATACACAGTGACTCCGGTGCCCCATGTACTGTTATATAATCATTTCTTTTGCGTGTATTTAGAAAGTGAGAATATGCTCCTGGTTGTGAGCACATACGTTACTGGCCTATACTGGAGAAGCGCCGTTGTGAGGTGTAGCTGTGGTGTGGCATTCTGCCTCTGGAGAGGAAAACCCCAGGGTGTGCTGTTTGTTGACTCTGAAGCACTAAGAGAAGAGTCTAAAATAGCTATAATCAATTCATTACACATTCAAAGGAGAAGAGCCCTTCAGAATAGGAATCTGGACTCAGAAGTGTTCAGTTAGGAAGAACAATACTCCATAGATTTTCAAATTGATGGAGCTTTTCAATGTAAACTAATTTGTTCCAGTATTGAAGTGAGCATAATTAACAGAACCTTGCTTTCTTAGGCCGATTAACCACGAAAACCAGGCCAGCATTGGAACTGTATGCAGTGAAAACCAGTATTTATGAGGGGGTTGTTCAAGAGCTTGTGTGACAGATGGGTGTTTTATCACTGTTGATGTTTGGAATTTCTTGAAAAGCAATGTAATATCTTGTATTTATGAATGAATGAACAAATCATTATGCACTGTTTGGAGACTGGGTTTTCCTATTCTAACTTAATCTTTTTTCTCTCTTTAACCTCTGTTACTTTTTGTTAGGGAGCCTCATATATTCTGATGTAAAAAAAATTGTAATTGTGTTTTGTTGCAGATACAGATCCACGTGTTTTAGAAAAGCAAGAATTGCAGCAGCCAACCTATGTGGCCCTCAGTTACATTAATAGGTAAGTCATTCCAGAAGGACAGCTGCTGTTTGCTGCTGCACTGCTCATTGGATGTATCTGTTTACCAGCAAATGTTTTCAGTTTTAAAATGTGCTGATTAGATGGTTTCAGAGCAACCTCTATGTGGAGATCTCTCGTTCCTGTGTTGAGGGATCTAGATTGCAGCCCACTGTGCATGTGTCTGAATACACAGCTGATTTACAAGCTCATTTTGCAAGTATTTTGTATGCAGAGTTGGAGCATGTACTTTTGACTTCGTGGGGCAGTGTGGGAGATTAGTGGATTTATGTTTGAGTGAACCTTTAAATCTTGGGGTGAAAGGTCCTTTTTTATGAATTCAAAACATAGTTGGAATATCAGAATATATTGGACTCTAACAAACTGAAATCATTTCATTTCAGAAAGTCATTTTGTAGCAGCTCATCTTTTAGTAGAAATACTGTCAGCAGCTGCCCCCATATGTGTAGAGTACATGAGTTTTCACTTAAATTGATTCTGAGCCTAACTTTAGAAAACTGTTTTGTGCTTGAATATCAAACCTAAAAGAAGACTTAGTGTTTTCAGCCAACTCAAATAATTAAGGAGACAGTAATTTGGGGGCAAGAACTCAGAGTCACCTTTGGGTTAAGAAAACACACACTCTCAAAGCAAAGTGGAGAGAGTAAGAGCAAAATTAGTTTTTAATGAGAATGAGAACTCTCTGCCCATAATTCAGTGGATGTATTTCTATTGGCTATCCCTTTCCCATAAGGCAAAGATCTTTTTTAGTCTCTTGGTGCCAGAGTGTGGACCAAGGTCTGGAGAGGAAATTTGCCAATGAATTATCTGCACTTTTCATTTTGGTTTGTTTTAGGAAACGTAGTTAATTCCTGCTGGGACATAGTCACCTGTGCTCAGCTTCGAGTACTTGTAATGAAGCATGTTTTCAAAGGAATGTATTAATGAAAGCATCTAAGTGCATGACATTTTTTTATTTCCTGCTCATTGGGCTTTCCAAATAACATCCATAGTTTTGACATATGTTGTTAGAATACCTTAATAATTGCATCAGATTACATAAAGATGTCTAAGATTTTCACAGATGCTGTGCTATTTCCAATACTTAGCAAGACAGCCGAAAATCTTTAGTCGTCATATAGTCATAGAACGGTACCAGTCTAGCCTACAGATGTTGATGGATCTAGTCTAAAGGAGCAGACATCTCCAGTAGACTAGCAAGCTTACTAGCTACCTTTCTATAAAGAAAGTATGTGTAAGCTTGACAGGTTATCAGTGCTGAACAATAGACGCTTTTGTGGGAGATGTGCTGTGCTGGGGACTTAGTACTCCTCGTGTGGTAGACACTCTCAATATTTGTTTGTTGGGAGCAAACAAAAACCTAGTGAGGGTTTTATTTATGCAAACCTGGCCATAATACAAACAAGAGTAATTTAAGTCTTTGGGACCTTGAGGAGAGAAGAGAAGCTTAGTGCCAACATTAGACAAAACTACCGCTGATGAGGAAGAGAGCTCTAAGGCTGGAGAAACACCTGCTTAACAGTACCTTGACTATGACAAAACCATACGTCTCTGCTTCTTTCTTTGGTTTTGCTACTTTGATTTGGGGTTTTATTTTGTTTTTCTGGCTTTGTTTTTGAAGTAGAATCTTGTTATTCAGCCCCTGGAGCTATAAATCTAAGCCAAACTGGCCTTGAACTTGAAGTAGTCTTCCTACCTCTGTCCTGGAAAGCTGGAATTACATGCATACTACCATGCCTAGTGCAAGAGAGGACTGTTCTTTTTTTTTTTTTAATGGTGAAGGTGAAGGTTATAGAGATGGCCCAATCAGTAAATGCCTGCCTTGCAAACACAAGGACCTAAGTTCAGTTCCTAGAACCCACTTAAAGAAGCAGGCATGGTCAGGTTATTGTCTGAGCAATTCAGGTAGCTGCTTAAGGAGACAAGGTAACTTTTGGGCTTTTTCAAGACAGGATCTCACTATGTAGCTCTAGTTGTCCCGGAACTCTGTAGACCAGAATGGCCTTGAACTCACAGAGATCTGCCTGCCTCTGCTTCCTGAGTGCTGGGATTAAAGGTGTGCACCACCACTCTTGGCTACAAGGTAACTTTTTAATCACTTGTGACTATCCAGAAATAGGTGTTGGAGATAGCATTAAAGATGCAATATCATACATGGCCAATGTTGTTAATTATTCTGTGTTCCCTCCAGAATATTTTTACAATTACAAAAATTGTAATTTCCAGATCCATTTAATTTTCAAATACATACAGCATTTGGTATAAACTGTGAAGATTCATTGTGTGTGAGCACAAATTAGTGCTCTCTTGTGCTTCATTCTCATCATTTGCTGCTGGATACAAATTTTATATCTAACTCTATTACAGCCCTGACCCTCTTTGTAAGATTCCCCTGCACTGCTTGGTGCAGTGAACTGGAGATTTGACCTCTAAGAATGATTTTAATTTGGTTTAACGTTCACTCTGAAAGCTGAATCACAGTTTTTCCTATAACATTAATTCAAGTGGTTCAAGAGCACTCCCACGTGACTGTTTACTCACAGGAGGAGACAATGGGCTTTAATGTTGGGGAGCTTGAGTTAAGTGAAATAGATTTCTAAGCTGGGTATGATGTTGCACACCTGTGACCCCAGCAACTGGGACGCTGAGGCAGGAGGATCACAGGTTCAAGGCCAGATAGCTGCAAATGATTCCCTATCTCAATTCAAACTTTTCTGCATAACAGGGCATATCATATCCTCTTCCTCTATGCTTGATACCCATTTTCAGGCTCTAAACCGGATTATCTAATTCTGATGTGGTTCTTGCTTGAGGCACCTGATGGGACTAGTGTTCTGAAAACATCATTTGAGATTGCTAAAATAGCATCTCACTTCACCTCTCTCCTAAGCTTCCCCAAGGAATGAGGTTTATACAGAATGGCTTTTGGTTCTGTTTTCTAATTCTCATGATCAGCTAGAGAAAAGGAAGACAAAATTGTGCCCAAACATGATCACTTGATCACCTTCTAATTTTTATGCTCTAGAATTACCAGTGTTTTCCCTAGGAGGTATTTCTTCCCTTTCTCTTATTTAGACATGATGCAGAGTCAGGCTGTTCATCTTGGAGTCCTGTTTGCTATTAGCGAGCTGTGTGGCAGATGGCACACCCTTCCTGCCTGTTCCCCTCATCTCAAGTCATTCCGTCATTGCTCTGTTGAGATGATTGATTCACATAAAACAAATGTCAGCAACCATGACTTAGCGATGCTATGTAAGCAAAAGACGATAATGAGAGAGATGGTAGCAGAGGGTGTGTTGCTTTGGAGGAGGCCAGAATAATTTACACCGTGAAATAAGCCTCATGAATGCAGGGACATTTTCATTTCCCAACATCCAGGACAATGCTGAACCCATTGTTGACCCTCAGTGATTTTTACTGAAGGAATGTATATATTATAAGTAATAAGTAAGTGAATAAATGATTCTGAGAACTGTAAGAATTCTTCTATAAAAACTGCCCATGTTCACAGGAGAATCTTTGGGGGAAAATTTAAAATTGTACTCTTCCACTCAGCATTCATCCAACTTACAACATAAAAATGTACTAAGCAATGGCTATCATTAAGTGTCTCACCATAGCTAGAGAAATTATATGAGATAATGGTTTTTAAGCACTAGACATTCTCGATATATATATATATATATATATATATATATATATATATCCATATCCCAGCCTGATCAGCATGGAAACATGTAAATACTCTATAACCATGTTACTGATACCAGAAAGAAAGGTCTCAGATGAGAAATCAATACTTTGTTCTAGGAGTAATAGGGCTTGAAGTCAAGATCCCATAAGACCCCCAGAGGAGGCAAACTAAGATAGATGGTCTTCAGATACAGCTGGGGTCCTACAAATGTGGTATAATCAAATATAAAATCTGTATGAGTTCAGATTGATCACCCTAAAGTTGAACTAGCTGCTTCAGGAAAACTCAGAAGTCTTCATGGTACCATCTAGTATCGCAGCATCTGGGTACGCTAAGAACCCGCTAGACATGCAGTTTTCCCTGAGATAAAGGGAGCAGAGCTCAGTAGAGGCCCAGTCTGAGAGGACTAAATGGTGCTTGTATGAAAGGATTTGAAAGCAACATCACGGTGTTCAAGGATTCAGAGTGAAATTACACTGAATAAGAGCTTGTTTTGAAGAAAAATAAAACGAGTCTGGATTCTTTGTTTTGATTTCTCCTTCTACTAGAATATAAACTGTTTAATGAAAGCTTTTTCTCTTTTTGCCCCCTTTCTTCTCACTCCAAAACCTCACCTAATCCTCCCACCTCTTGCTCTTGCTTTTTCAGTTGAACTAATTTTTTGCCAGGTTATAATCAGTCATAGCCTCGTAGAACATGCTGTAATTAACGAAGCTTGCACTAGCCTCCTCTTATTTATACAAACAAGACTGAACCATTTGATTTTTAAATCTAAGAACACAGGGTTTTTTTTTTTCTTCATAAAACCACCTGTTTATGGTCTTCTAAGAGCAGTCATGTTTATTGCAGTACAAACCATGCTTTCCTAGCCCCCTCCTTTGTCTACCAGATCTGAAGTCTCTGCTATGTGCCCCAGTCCCAGACTGAAGTTTGTGGCCTAATGCATGCCATAAACATGTTACATGCTGTTAGGTCTCAAATGCCAGGCATAGAGCTACCATTTTCTTAGCCCATGTTTTATGGACATCCACTGAAACAAAGCTGAGATGGCTGCTTGCCAAATTTGCCTTGTAATGTTTCTCTCCCAGCCTGGCCTGTTCACTATTCTGTGCAAGGACCATGTGTTCTTGGGGGACACTGGGAAGCTGAAAAAGAGAGCCCTCTCCAGTGTTGTGGCTTGCTCCAACAAAATTTGGTTGTGTTGCTGGCAGAAAACATACTGTAGGAAAGGTGAGTTGGCAGGGCTTTTCAGATGGTACACACACTAGGTCTGGGTCTCTAGCCCCCAGAGCTGACAGCACATGCCCGGGGCAGTCAGTGCTCTCCACTGGTTTACTCACACATTTGCCTTGCTTCAGGCCACTTTGTTTTTAGTCTCTGTCGTGTTTACTCATCAGTATTTCTGACTACTCCTACAAATCTTTGAGTCCAGTTCTAAGTTGTGTGGCTTTTTCCCCTATTTTTAATATTTTTTGAGATTGGATTTTTTTCTTCTCAAAACAATTCACTAATGCTAAAAAAACCACCTAGAAGCAGGCATTGATTTCCTTTTTGCTTTCCTTGTCATTTCCAGGACTCTGTCCTAAGCAATTTCCCCATTGACAATCCCTCGTGCTGCTCCTTCATGTGGACTCCCTGGCGCTACATTGGTCTCAGAATTCTAATCCCAGCCTTCCTGCCTCGAGATGCCTCCAAAGTCAGATGGGGTGCTTGGTAGCAGTTGTGAATTTACCATTTAGATGCACCCTCTTGTCCCCATGATCTTGCCCCTCACTGTCTTCAATCCTTAGCCTCAGATAAAACTCCCATGTATCTCTCTACCCTGCAGCTACTGGGCCTCACTGCAGAAAAGCCCAGGCATTGTGACTCACCCCATGGCGAACACAGGCTGCCCACCTCACTGCACCTTCTGCATTGTTCACCATCATTTCCTTGTTATCAAAATGTACTCAGTTGAACACAGCTCAATTTCTAATGTTTCTCAGCGAAGGTGGGGGATAATGAGCTCACTAGACCGAAGATAGATGATAAATGGGTGTTTTATTGGTTAACAACTTACACAGACAATAAGGAGCTGCTGCAGCCTTTCTCTGGATTAGATCCCTGACCCAAGAGGGAGAGAGCCAAGCCCTGCCTCACGGTTCCCTCTTTCAGGTTCCATCCACACCTGAAGTCACGCCCAAAGGAGTGTGGCCACTAACACAAATACACTGGCAAGGCTAGATGCCACTACATCCCAGCCTGCAGGAAATTTCCAAGTGAGCCCCATCCCCTCATCAGTACATGACCTCAGCTAACTAGCTGAGCAGAGGCCATTTCAGTATTTGGTCTAACTGCCCCCTGAATGCCCCTCTTCACTTCCAAATTCACCTGGGTCTTTCATTCCTGTTCTTTTCATCCTCCTGCTTTCTTCAAAGCTGTCACCATGGCCAGCACACCGCATCCATCTCTCTGAGGCTTCAGACCCCTTCTCCTTGACTCCTTTTAGGCGAATCACATATGTTGTAAGGTCCCTAACCTAAGAATTCCTTCCGTTCTTCTGTCTTTCTCTGATTCGTAAACATGGCATCTTTCTTCAGACCTTACCCTATTTACACGATAATGATACTTTGGTTTTCAAACGCCCCCTCCCCCAATGTAGCAATTTTGTGGCCAGTCTAGCTACACGGAAACCCTGACATAAATATAAATCCTTTTTCTTCCTTCAGCTGTTAACTGGTTCTGGCTGGTTGCTTCTACCTCTTTGCCACACAAATAATGATTTTTCCCTGAGTTCTGTCCCCAGAATTCTGGCTTTCTCTGTGTTAATCTCTTGTATTTTCCTTCCCTGACTGTATTCATTGTATCCCATGAACTTAGTTGTCACCTGAAGAGATTCCCTGACCACTCTGTCCCAGTTTCTGCAAATTCTCATTAATGTCTGCCTGTAGCCCCAAGAACATTCTAGGCAGGCTGCACTAACCCAGTGCCATCCCTTTATGTCACTTCCCCTCCAAAATGGCCTCTTGATAATATTGTTCCGTGGTGTCTGCTTACCTGCTAGTCTAGATACACCAAGTTTTTCTAGGCTCCAGAAAAACATTTTCTATTTGTTTCCCTCAGCCCATATTTCAACTCCTCAGGCTTCCGTTGTGTAACTTTGGCACCCACTTGGTCTGTTTCTCCTGCCACTCTTTCCTGTTTATAACCTGCTGTTTGTATTGACCAAGAATCCCCTAAGGCTCTCCCTGTGCCTTTCTCCCTACAGCCTCCTTTTGCCATCAGAAGAGCTGTCAAAGGGTCCATCTGTCAGCCCCATGTATAGAAGCTATTGTGTTTTGCCCTCTACTTGGGTCCTTTTCTGGCATTGTTCTGGCCTTGATAATCCTGTTCATCCAGACACATTGCAACCTATTTTATGAAGAGTCCCCAACCTCCAGAAATTATTTATGCCCTTGGTCAAGTTTCTTTTTCAAAATCATAGCATTGATATCATTCACTATGACCACTAAATACTGTAAAAGTTTAAATTGTATACAGTATATTTGAGAACAATAGCTTTTCTTCCAGTCTTCTACCAAACTTACCACACCAAGTAAGTAAATGTCAATACCTTAGGGTGATTCAGTTTTATCAATATTCTCCCTGTGTGCAGACATGTCTGTAGACAAGATGCTCTGGGAAGAGCCTGGGGTGGCTAAGGAAAGGAAGATGCATACATAGAGCACACACATGCACATTTCTCTTTTGACATTTCCAGGTCAATATAGATATATCCAATGCTTCTTAAATTGAATTCTAACGTGTGGATATGTACTGTTTAGTCTGCTTTTCTACCATTGATTATTGGGTATTTAGGTCAGTGCCAGCCTTGTTAGCATGGTTTTGTGCCCTTTACCACTAATAAAGCCACAATGGGAATTAATCATCATTTGCCTGGGAAGCTGTCTTTGTGGGGCAACCGTCAGAATCCAACCAACTTGCCGATGGTCCATACCTGTGAGGGGGTTGTGTGGATTGAGAAAGTCAAGCTAAAGACATTAAGAGAAAGACAGAGACACAGGATAAAATCAGGAGGGCAAAATCGATGAATATTGAACGCCACAAGTTTATTCACCATTCTTAAATACCTTAACCAAAAGGGGGACAAACAGACTTTCTTCCTCAATTCTCCAAGGACTTGGTAACCATACCTTAGGTTCAGTTTCTCCTTGTATGGCCTTGAGAGACAAACGTAACCATGCCTTATACCAAATCTGTTGTTATTTGGATAAGACACCCAAGGCCAAGATCAAACATCCTACTGTAGCCACACCTTAGACCTTCAGGTCTTTTGACTTACTAAGGACAGCTTTGAACTCTCTGACCTTGAGCCAAGATGAAGCAGAGCCATCTTTATGGGCCCTGACTCATGTGATAGGCTAGCCAGCATTTCTTTGCATGTCTTTCTGCCTAAGAAGAATCTAAGCCAGATTGTTTCTCCCTCTGACCTATCACACTTAGAATTAAGACAGAACTTCTTACCACTGCCAAGGGGCTTCTGGGATCAGGACTGCCTCCCACTCCTCTAGCCTCCCACTCCCACCAGCCACGCCTTCCATCCCTACAGTACAGCAAGCTTTTGCCTGCTCAAAGGCATGGTCCATACTGCCCCCTCTGCTGGGACAGTCTTCAACCAGAGTGTGTCAAACAGGCTGCTGCTTCTTTCCTTTCTTCATCTGGTTGGATGTCTCCTACACTGCAGGCCATCCCTGATTTTGCTGTTGGCCAGCCCTGAGCCTTTGTTTTTCTTGGTCTTTTTCCGTAGTACTTCTTGCTGCCTGAAATCCATTGGCTTATTTGATGGTGTGTTGAGTCCCTGCTTCCCCTTCTAACTTGTGAGCCTCCCAGGGTCAGGGACTTTCTGATTCTCACTCAGCATGACTGCATCCTCAGCTCTTAGAATGTTGTTGCACAGTGGGTATGCAGTGTGTTTTAGATAAATGCAGAAATAGCAATCAGTGTGTGTGTGTGTGTGTGTGTGTGTCTGTGTGTGTGTGTGTCTGTGTGTCTGTGTGTCTGTGTGTGTCTGTGTGTGTGTTTTGTGTTTCACTCATCTTTGTTTCCTGCTGTCTCACACCTGAGTATATAGCAAATACTTGGCACGTGGTATAAAACTAAATCACCGAGTGGCGAATTACAGCCTAAGAGATGACCTTGGCGATCTCCCCACCCCCACCATGCACATTTACAAAATGACTCAAGGTGCTGTACCTCTCTTATTTCATTTGGAAATTCAGATTGCTGGCAGTAATCTACTTGATTTATCGGTTTCCCCTTATGTGCGGCACCTCGGAGTTAATTAAGAAGACCATGAATCTTCCCTCTGTAGCTGTAGTGCATTCCGTTTGCAGAGTGCACTCATATTGCTGAGACTGTTGATTTGGGACTCAATTTGAAACATTACTTAATTTTCTCACATTGAGCTTCATTATGCCGAACCTAAAGCCTGGTTCTGCTTTGAAGGCCTTTCACAGGCAAGCTTTAGATCAGTTCCATGTCCCAGCTTCTAAATAACTTGCTCTCATTTCCTCTACCATGGCCAAGACCTTGGTCATTGGCTCAGAAGCAGTACAGCTAAGTCAGTTCCCTGTCCCTGTGAGTCCTTCCTGTCCTCAGCTACAGTGCAGGCTCTTCCCTGGAATTACTCACCGTTGGCCTGAACACAGGTGGTTTCCAGCTACAGAAGTCTGGGCCAAGAAAGAATAGATCTCCACATAGACATAGACTTGTCACCCCAAACAACACACAAGGCCACCCAGCAGGAGAGGATAGTGAGCCAGGAAGCAGCAGTAAGCTCAGCTCCTTGGGAGCTGCATTGAAATGGTGGTGTTTAAAGAGTGAGGCGCGTTATCCAGAAGGAGGTGTCCCTGCCCCAGTGTTGTCAGCATGTGGCACTCGGTGTCCTTGGCTGTGCCATTAGTCCTTGCAGTTGTTCAGTCGATCACCTCCATCTGCATCTGAGGAGTAGGACACCCCCCCCCCCGTTAGCCAGCTCTGTGCCTCGGACCCCTTTAGTAAGCTGTTAAAAAAAAAAGAAGAAGAAGAAGATGATGCTTGGACTGCTTCCCAAAATAATGTTTTTAAATTCATGAACTAAAATATATAGAATTACAAAGAAAACTAATTCATAAAATACAGTTGTCAAAATAGTAAAAATGACAAATCTGTGATATAATGACACATATGTTTCTTAACCAAGTCTCAAATGAGAAAGCTTAGGCACCGAGTTAATAGCTTCCAGAATTTCATGTGGATGAGTCAGAAATATTTTGATACTTTGGCTACATTTATACTGTGATAGAAATAAATAGTGGCATCTAAAACTACAGTTTGACTAGTATAGATACATTGAAAATGCTGTGATTAGCTTCATAAATTCATGATTGAAAGGCACTGGATGCTGCATCCCAACTAGAGGTTCAAACTCCTGAGTCCTGGGAATATCACAGTTTTCAAGTAGTGAAGATTCAGGGCTGGGCCCTAACACCCATTTGTACATAGGGGAGGGGGTGCACACAGAGGTGAGAGGTCGAACTTAAGTGCCATTCCAAAGAAGCCATTCATCTTATTTGTTGACACACGCTATCTCACTGGGACCTGGGGCTCATAGATTGTGCTGGGCTGGCTGCCTGGACAGTGAGCTGTCTCTGCCTTCCCAGGGCTGGAGTGAACATACCTCACTACCGCATCTGGCTTTTTGCATGGGTGTTGGGAATTGAACTCTAGTCTGCACACTTGCACAGCAAGCCCTGGACAGCAGCATTCCAACACCAATAGTGTGGTTCCAAGTCTTTGTGTTCTTGACTTGGATCTTTCCCACAATGTGCCAGTCTTTCATCAGATGTAATGCATTTTTGCATATTGCCATCTGCATTAAAACATGTATAACCTTTTCTGTCTTACAAGAAGTCTATAGATAACTCACGAAGATCTGGTTTATTGTGAAATCATATCTTTTGTAGATGGCATTTTCTTCTTTCCTTCCTTACTTCCTTCTCTCCCCCCCCTTTCTTTTTGTTTCTTTCACAAGGTTTAGAGAGATCCATTGGCTTGCCTAAGTTCACACAGCTAGCAAATAGCAGACTTGGGGTATGAACCCCCGGTCTTTGTGCAGCCCTGTCCTAGCACTTTTCTGGATGTGCAGAGACATTGGTGATTCCTCTCATCACTGTGTGGGTGCAGATAGAGCTGAGACTCAACTCTCTGATGTGCCAGCTCCTGACTTGCCTGACACAATTGCTTCTGAAACCCTGTAGGTGTTTATGAATGTCTGTTTATTTACTTAGACATGCAGACCATGAGGAGTAACCAGAGTTAAATAACTAAAGCATAAAGTTATATTTTATGTCATTGTCTCTAGTTGCTGATAAAACCAAATGAATGAGGATTTTCATTCCAGTCTAAGTAGGTAGTAATCGGATCCTGGTCATTGCACTCATGGCAGCCCTTATGGGATTAGGGGTGGGGGTGGCTTTTCCCCTGCCTGATTCCAGTTAGTGTAGTTTCCTTGGCTTTGAGCTCACTCTGCACTATCTGCTAGGACTGTGTGATGTTTGGTGAGCAGGACTGACAGAGGCCATCCTCAGCTTCCACCTTTACTGGTCACCACACTCTCCCTATAGAGTCAGGTGACAACATGAGCACATGAAATTTATACATAGTGGGGCCAGTTCTTGTCAACTCCTTCTTGTCCCTGGTAGGATCTACTCAGAATATAAATCCCAGAAACTGAATCTGGCTCTTGACACTGACTGGCTCTCCTTGGAAGTATCCATGTATGTATTTTCTTGGTTGTGCAGCAAAGCATCAGTCTTTAAGTTAACAGGAGTTCAGCCATGATCCGTGGTGGGTCTTCTTCAGAAGCACAGTGTCCACTGGACACATTTTAGGCTATTCCTCTTTGGTTTGCTTTTCACCCAGACTAAGCAGTGTTGACACCCACTGTTGTGGAGAAAGAGTGCTGTGAAATGTGTGGGCCATGTCCAAACACCTCCACAACCTACAAGGAAGAGCTGACACACTGCTGGCATAAAGTGGACCCATTGTACTTTGTGTCTTCCACATTGAGATGGATTTGCATGGAGCAGATTGGTTCAGAAGTCATTTGTACTTCTTCACTGTGCCCATACAAACAGCCATGCTCTCTTATTGCCCATTTCATCTCAGGGTTTGGCACCAACCAGATTTAGTGATATTCAGTTCTCCTGGGCCAAGTAAGTATGATTAAAGGCCAGTTTCTGGGCTGCATTAATCTTTGTTAGGCAGCAGAAATTGTTTTGAAGCCTCAAAGCCAGAAAGTTTTTAATAATTGAGGTACATTATGCCCTTAGATCTTTTCTTGAAAGAAAAGAATTTTCTGATCTTTAGCATAATCTTTCTTAAGGGCAGAAGCATCAAGGTCTTGTTTCCTGGAGTTTTAAGGGGCTTATTTATGTAATATGAAAGTCAAGTCTGTCTATTTCATTTTTTATTTAGAATTTCATACACAAGTATACTGCAGTTACATTCTTTTCTCCTCTCCAACTCATCTCCCCCACAACTCCATTTTGGATTTGCTTCCTTACATCTTCTGACCATATTTGTATTGGTGTGTGTGTGTGTGTGTGTGTGTGTGTGTGTGTGTGTGTGTGTGTATGTGTGTATGTGTGTATGTGTGTGTGTGTGTACATATATACATATACTTATAGTCATTCACATACAAATATATAACCTACTGAGTTCACTTCGTTTAACTCATATTATATGTATGTTTAGGGCTGACCACTTGAGACTGGACAACCCATAAAGTTAATCATCCCTGGAGAAAACTAGTCCGTTTGTCCCTTGAATGCATGTAGTTCTTCACATAAGGGTTAGGCCTTGTGACCTTCCCACATCCCCATTGGCATGTCAACTGCTACATCATTATTCAGGTCTTTAGGCAAACATTTTGTTGAAATTTCTTGGGTTCAACATCCCTGTGTGTCTAGAAGGCAGTATCTTACATCACTGTCCTCTGTTTTTTACAATCTTTCCACCCACTTTCCCACAATGTTCACTGAGTCTTACGTGCAATGGTTGTGCTGTACACGGACTGATTGGGTTGAACACTCACTCCTTTTGACCAGTGATGGCTCTGAAGTAGCCTCCATCGGATGCAAAGAGTACCTGCTTTGCTGAGGAGTAGGAGCTACATTTATCTGTGGGCAAGAGGCTAAATATTTAGAAAGCTGTTCAGAAGACACTGTGTTGATTTCGGAGAATGGCAGACTCCTCTGGGGTCTGTTACCTCTCCAGCCATGGACTGACTAGGTCAAAGTCAAAGCCTAATTAAACAGGAAAAAGTATTGTAAGTCCCACAAGCTCAGACTCCATGGACACAAGTACCCTGAAGTCACTCAGACACTGAATGTAGGCAGATCACACTCTTGCCTTAGGAACCTGCCTGGTTCCAGCTTTGTTTCTGTTTCGGAGTCACGGGTGTCTCACCCACTGCTGCTGCCTCTCATATCTACTATTGAGTTCTACTGTGTAAACTGAATTTTGGGAAGTTTGACGTGTAGAATGATTCCAGCAAAGCAAACTTAGACTATCAGGAGCTGTGCCAGCTAATTCCCATATAGGCCTGATATCTTTCATCAACACATTAAAAGCTGTATTTTTTAATTTCACACTTATTTAACATGTATTAATTATGTAGATGAATGGGATTCACTGTGATGTTCCCACATATACCTATGTCATGTCTGTCCATCCTTCTTCTCTCCTGCCGTCCACAAGCACCCTTCTGAACCCCTACTAAGCTCTCTTCTACTTTAAGATCTTTTTTAATAGTTTCTTCTTATGTTAAAGAAAACAATATTAGTCTGCCTGTGTCTGCTGTATTTCACTTAACATGATAGCCTCTAGTTTTATCCATGCTCCAAAAACAAAAAAACTTTTTATGGCTGAATAATATCCTTGGCAACATATTTTAGTGAAACATTCATATTATTCTTTTACTTAAATGCTCTATTCATTTCAATACCCTCTTTTTTACATTTTATTTATTGGGGAAGGGACATGTGCTCTACAGGATGGGTATGGAGATTAGAAGACAAGATTTAAAATTCTGAGATTCTAATCTGATAACTTGTGGGCCTGTGAATTGAACACTTATTGTCAGGGTAGGCAGCAAGGGCCTTTACTCAAGTACCTGAACCACCTTGTCATCACTTACTGTGGTGGTTTAGTTTTTGGTGGTGCATGTACTTGTTTCTTTGTTTGTTTGAGATACATTCTTACTAAGTAGCCCTGGCTGGCCTCGAACTAGCTATGTAGACCAGGCTGGCTAGAAACTCACCTGCCTCCACCTCTGGGATTAAAAACATGTGTCATCCAAGCCTGGCATGATTAGTTTTAATTATCAAACCTTACACAATCTAGAATCTCCTATAGTATATGGTTTTAACAACTGTGTTGGTTTTAATGAGAATTGTCCTCATAGGATCATATTTGAATGCTTGGTCCCCAATTGATAGAACTGTTTGGGAAGGATCAGGAGGTGTAGCCTTGTTGGAGGAGGTGTGTCATTGGGGCTGGGCTTTGAGGCACAGTCTCACTGGAACTCTGCCTGCAATTTATGGATCAGATGTTAGCTCTCAGCCACTACTCTAGGACCATGCTTGCCTGCCACGCTGCCTGCCAGAATGATTATACACTAACCCTTTGAAATTGGAAGCAAACCCATAGTTAAATGCTTCCTTATGTAAGTTGCTTTGGTCATGATTTTTAATCACAGTAACTAAGACAACAAATATCGCCAATTTGAATTCACAAATGGCTAGCAATATGATACTGTTTCTCATATTTTACAAATAAAAGTGTGAGTCTGTGAATTATTTCTCTTTCTCTGCCATGAGGTATAGGCAATCAGAAAGATGGAGCATGCTAGCCTTCTCCTCTTGCACTGAGAGGACCCACAGATGTTCTGTGGCTGGCCCTCCCTGTTCAGAGCAGAGTGCAGGTAGGTCTGCAGCATCCTCTGAAGCTGTCACAGCCCCTCACGTGCATCTTGGATTCGGGTAGCTTTAACCCATTTTTCAAAGCTGTCCTGAGGCAAACTATCCAGATCAGTTTGTCTGCCTGTCTGTCTGTCCATCTGTCCATCCGTCCGTCCATCCATCCATCCATCCATCATCTATCCATCCATCCATCATCTATCCATCTAATTTATCTAGCCAGCCAGCCAGTCATCTATTTTCCTTTTTTGACAATTTCATAAATGCACATAATGTGTTTTGTGCACAGTCCCCCGTCACCTCCTCCCGTGCCCTTCCCACTGATCTCCTTCCCAGCCGGTCCCTTCTACATGTCAGTCTGTGTGTATGCCTGTGACCTACTGAGATTAGTTATAGTTGCTTACATGGGCATGAGTAGAGAATTACTTACTGGAGCATAGGAAAGTTATCCTGGCTGTACTACTGAATAAAATGTCTCCCTGTCCTCAGAAATCATGAACTGCCAGTAGCTCTGTCCCCATTCATGACAGGGTGCTGAAAGGGCCTGGTCTCCCACAGATAGTATAGTTGCTATGTGTCCATGAGTCCAACAGCTATGTTATTCCTTCTTCCCAGAATGAGAACAGCTTTCTAATTTTCTTTATGGTGTGCCTAGGAATACACACAGATGTAATTAAAACAAAAAGTGCCTGGAATAGAAACTGTTGAATCCAGAATTATGGTTATCCCACAGGTGGAAGTGTCATGGGATTTAGGTCTGTTTACTAAGCTAGTTCTGTGTATACACATTTCTGTTGTAGTATTCCTTAAATATTTTGAAATTCCTGAGAGCTATGAAAATACATTCTGCTTAGCAGGTCACATATCCCTGAAATACATAAAAGAAAAATGATAAGCACTCTAGTTTCTGCCTTAGGTACTTTTCAATTGCTTTCTAAAATTTTGTTTTTGTTTTTGTTGTTTTTTGAGACAGGGTTTCTCTGTGTAGCTTTGGTTCCTATCCTGGCACTCACTCTGTAGACCAGGCTGGCCTTGAACTCACGGAGATCTGCCTGCCTCTGCCTTCTGAGTGCTGGGATTAAAGGCGTATACCACCAACACCCGGCTAGCTTTCTAAATATTTTATAAACAACCATTTGGTAGCATTAGTCCCTAGCACATATTCAACCATACCCTATTTTTTATTTCATTGGATTGTTTTCCATTTTACACTTTCATAAATGATGTTGTAATTCCCTGTGAAAAATTTCTAGAACTAGAATTCAAGACTATGAACACTATAAAACTGTGTGACAGATGATTAAATTAGTTCCATAAAGAGTCTGCTCTTTTTTTCTTACCAGTGGTGAATAAGATAGTGTCTCACTATTTCCTCACTGACACATGAAGAAGATATAATTTCTAACTCCTTCCAGAGGGGCTGACAGTAAGATACAGATTGAAGCTAAGGCTAATAATCCTGGTACTCTTAGAATAACTATAAAATCAGTCATGTACAATTACCAAGTCTCTTGTCTGGAACTGACTGATCAGGTGTGTATGTGGTTCTTGATTAATGAAACTGTTCCCTCTGTGCTACCATCTGTGATCTGTCTGTGAAAATACAAAGACCCAAGGGGACTGGGTGGAGAGAAAGGCATGTCAGCTGACTCTTCGCTCCTGTCTTTTGATTAACCCTCACTCCGGCACCCTCTTTCCCTCCCATTCTCCACAACAGTGTAAAGTCTAAGGTGAAGAGCTATAATAACAGACATAGTTGGGCCTTTTCAAATCTCTCGGTTTGAATTTGATGTAGATCCAAACCAGCACAGTTCTTGGATCCCAGCTATCTTTCCAGTGGACCTGGGTGTCTCCTGTCTTAGTCACTGTTCTGTTAGCTGTGAAGAGATACCATGACTGCCAGGCAATGGTGGTGCATGCCTTTAATCCTAGCACTCGGGAGGCAGAGGCAGGCGGATCTCTTTGAGTTTGAGGCCAGCCTGGTCTACAGAGAGAGTTCCAGGACAACCTCCAAAATTACAGAGAAATCCTGTCTCAAAAAAAAAAAAAAAAAAAAAAAAAAAAAGACGGAGAGATGCTATGACCAAGGCAACTCTTATGAAAGAAAGCATTTAACTGGGAGCTGGGAGCTTGCTTACAGTTTCAGGGGTTTAGTCTCTTAACAGCATAGCGCATGTAGACAGCCAATGGAGCAATAGCTCAAAGCTATATCCTGATCCATAGGCAGAGAGAAAGAGAGAGAGAGAGAGAGAGAGAGAGAGAGAGAGAGAGAGAGAGAGAGAGAGAGAGAACACCTAGGCCTAAAATGGGCTTTTGAAACCTTAAAGGCCACACTTCTTAGTCCTTCTAATCCTTTCAAATTGTGCCACTCTCTGGTGACTAAACATTCAAATATATGAGCCTGTGGGGGCCATTCTTATTCAAACCACCACATTCAGCTCTCTGGCCCCCATAGGCTTGTAGCTGTATCATAATACAAAAATGCATTTAGTCTAACTTCGAAAGTCCCCATAGTCTATCATAGTCTCAGTAGCATTTAAAAGTCCAAAATTCAAAGTCTCATCTGAGAGTCACTGCAATCTCCGAACTGTAACTCCCTGTAAAATCAAAATAAAAAAGCAGATCACATACTTCCAACATACAGTACCACAGAATCTACATTTCAAAAGGGAAGAAGATTTGAGGAAATACTGGCCAAAAACCACAAGAGCAAACTCTAAATTCTGCATCTCCATGTCTAATATCAAAGGGCTCTTCAAATCTCCAACTCCTTTCAGCTTTGTTGACTGCAAGTACATTCTCTCTCTCAGGCTGGTTCAATACCCAGTCTTCAGCTCTCCCTGGCAGGTATGCCATGACTCTAGCATCTCCAACATCTTGGGGTCTCCAGTGAAATCCAAGCTTCACCTTCACAGTTTCATGTGATGGCCTCTCTGGGCCTCTGCAGGAATAGCCCTGCCACATTTCCAGCCTCAGCAGCTTTCCTTAGTTGCAGAAGGAGATTCCATAACCCTTCTTGTATCCTTGACTCTAAAGATAAAGCTGCTAAATTCTGTTACTTTGATGGAGCTAGAATTTGCCCCTCTTATTTACGTGTATTTGCATCAGTTTCCTGTTATTGATGGTTTCCCTTACTAATTAAGTTTTTCTTTAATTCCTTTTCATAAATTGGAAGCTTAGGTGGGTTGGGTCTTGCCCTGAGGCCGCCACTCTCTTTATTCCTCTCTTTACTCCATTTAGCACCAGGCTTTTCTTTAAACATTTTATCTCACTGAGCACTGGACTTAACTCCATTACACTTCCTGGTACACCCTTTCTCCTCACGTTGTACATTTTGTACTTTTCCTTGGTCACCTTGCTCCTTTTTCATATAGATCTGTGTTAAGAGTGACCACCAGTATCGTTATGACACTGTCCACACTAGGCTGTCTTGAAATCTGTGCCAATAACCATTCATCTAAAACCCTTCAATTTAGCCTCCAGCAAATTTTTGGGACAACGGTAGAAAGCAGCCACATTCTTTGCCAAAATATTGCAAGAGTGGTCTCTAGGCCACTTCTTAATATTTTTCCCCTCTGAAAGCTTTTGAGCCAAGCCCTCACAGCTCAGCTCACCCTCAACACCACTGTCTTCCATGCTCCTAGGATGGCCCACTATGCCCAGTTTGAAGCTTCCAACTGCTTTTTCTAGTCCAGAGTCCACATTCCTCCAGCAAACAGCCTTGTCAGACCTGCCACAGCCATACCCCAGTCCCTGATACCATCGTTGGGTTCTTTTGCTGGGAAGAGATACCGTGACCAAGCCTACAGTTTCAGAAATGTATTCATTGTCATCATGGCAGGAAGCATAGCAGCACGCATGGTGCTGGAGCAGAGGCTGGAAGCGACCTCCTCATCCCCAGGCTGAGAAAGAGAAGAGAGAGAGCCTGGAATGGAAACCTCAAAGCCCACCCCAGTGACACAGTTCTTCCAACAAGGCCACACCTCCAAGTCTTTCTAATCCTTTCAAATACTGCTCCTCCCTAATGGCTAAGCATTCAAATATATGAGACTATGGGGATCATTCTGATTCAAACCACCACACTGTCCTTGGCTTTCCTTTCCTGTCTGAACTTGAACACCACTTGCTCAGCCTGACATCAAATACTGCTTCTTTGCAAGTTACCAGATCAGAACCTGAAATTGGCGTCCAAGGTCAGACAGTCAGGATCATCTCTTGAGAGGTCACTAAGATTTTGGTTTATTTAAAGAATTCAACTAACACGAAAGCAGAAAAGAAACCTTCCTTTCTCAGTGGGGAAGTGCCACCACCAGTTAGGGCCACTGGAGGCTGGTTCTTTGCTTTTCACTCACCTACTTGACCTCATTTCCGGCATGGCCACATGCATTACTACTGCCCTCCCCTGAGCTCCCGTTTTGCGGGCAACCCTGAGTCTGCTTTCCTCACTTGCATAATGCTCTCCTCCTCCACCTGTTGCCACCAGTTCTCTGTCTACACAAAGAGTGGTTTCATTACTGTGCTTGAAAAAAATGACTATAAATACATAAGGCTGGTGTCAGAAAAAGTGGGTAGGGATTAAAAGGGGGGAGCACTGTCCTAAACCAGAGTCAAGCATAATGTCCATGCAAGCTGCTGCTTTGAGAACCTGGTGTTGTGTAAGCAAGAGAGTCTTGCCCTTGCCCTTATCCTGGGGTCGATGAATGAATTGTAGAGTCTGTCACAGTGCTGAGTGCTTTTCTTTTAGCCAATCGTCTAGAACTAGAAAGTGAAGCCAGCATGCTGCCTATGAAGCATTTGCTTTTACAGGGTACATGCCGATGTTTTGCAGAACTCAGGTATTTCCAGCTGCTGTCAGATGGAACATCTATGATAAGATCCAGAAACATGTATCCAAATGACATGTCACTTGACAGTTAATATTTTTTGTCTCCTCTTGTCTTTGGCTGTGCAGTGGCTGCATTGCTCATGTGTTTTCATTCATGTTGTCATATCTCTATGCCTTACTGGCTTGTTCTAGGGATGGAAGAAGACAAACTTCAGAAGGTAAATTTGAACAAGCTGTTCAGGAGCGAGTCTCCTTTAGGATAAGGGAGAACTGCCTCTGGTTAGGGACGATTTACGGTTTCTTGGCTTTGTTTTTTGGCTTTTTTTCCCCCTCTTTCATTTTTCATTAGCCCTTAGACTGTATCAAATCTAAAGAGCTTGAGATTTATAAAATACAAGAATCTTTTATTTTTTTGTCAGAAGTAAATGCCAAGAAGGGTTAACCAACCCTTTATTGATCTATTCAGTTATATTCTCACAAGCTGTGTCCCATAAAAATACAACCTTTTAAAACCCAGTGATTCTTGCCAGCTTCCTTCATGTAGTCATGTTTTGAGAAGGTTGATGTCCATAACTTGTTCTTCTCAAGGTGCAGCAGGCATGAGCATTAGGACTTCTGTGTGCTTAGATTATCTGTAAGAAGAGCTTACTATCTGAGCTTCATGCAACAGCGTGAGTCCAGAATAAACATGCTTGGCTATTCTGCTGATACTTGTCACTGATTCCACTTTGGCTTTGCATATAGAATGGATGCATTTTTTATTAGATACTTGACTTTTTTTTGGTGTATCTGTGATAGAAAAAGTACCAAGAAAGAAAGTTATGTTTATTATAAAAAGAGAAATCCAACAGTTTGGAGATGTTAGGGATTTAGAGTTTTTCTTAGATTTCATGGGGCAGCACAGTATGTACATATTTTAACATTTGTGTCTGAGTGGCACTACAGAGAGAGAGAGAGAGAGAGAGAGAGAGAGAGAGAGAGAGGCCCTGAGTGGCACTGCAGTAAAGTAGGGGATTGAGTGGCACTGCATTGGGAGTGTGGGTGTGTGAGGGGAGCCCTGTAGCTTTTCAGTTCTGGAAAATGTGCAGCACATTTTCTAGTCCTTCTCATACTGACAATGTTAGAAAAAGAAATGCATGTGAATGCACTCATAGACATGATACTGAGATAAGTTCCAAACCACGGGCACAATGGGCATCCTTCTCACCCATTGGCTCTCTTTTTAATGTTTTTTTTGTTTTGTTTTGTTTTGTCTTTTTATATATTAGTTTAGCCACTGTCTTAGCTAGGGTTTCTCTTGCTGTGAAGAAACACCATGACCATGGCAACTCCTACAAAGGAAAAACATTTAATTGAGGTGGCAGCTTACATTTTCAGAGGTTCAGTCATTATCATCATAGTGGGACATGACAGCATCCAGGCAGACATGGTACAGGAGAAGGAGCTGGGAGTTTTACATCTTTGATCTGTAGGCAACAGGAAGTGAACTGAGACACTGGATGTGGCTTGAGCATATATGAGGCCTCAAAGCCCATCCACAAAGTGACTCACTTTCTCCAACAAGGCCATACCTACTCCAACAAAGCCACACCTCCTAATAGTGCCACTCCCTATGAGCTTATGGGGGCCAATTACATCTAAATTACCATAGCCACTTTAGCCAATATTTTAAGAAATAACAGAATCACAAGTTACCTGACGGGTCTGTAAGATTCAGACTGCTAGACTAGGTCACTTCCTCTTAATCATCTCTTGCTTGGCTTCCCTTAAAATACTTACTATGTGTGTAGGCCATTCACAAGCTGTTTCCTCTGTTGGTAGGGAAATAGTAAAGTCAGATTTGAAACCATAGAGGTGAGTGAGACAGTGTTCTAATCTCCATAGTCTTCTGTGTTCCCTTCAGTTGTTTAAGTTCTTACAGGTAACTGTGCACAAATGGGGCATATGTTGAACTGTTGTAACATGAGCATTTTCCATATTGCAACATCCTCAGAAATTCTGTTTTCAATGGCCACATAGTATTCCATGAGGCTGAGGTGACTGAAGACCCCTGGGTTTGCTGTCTCCTCTGCTGACAGCTTTACTATTTTAAATCACACTGGAGCAAATGTCTTTCACTGGGCCAGTATGTTTTGCATGTATTATTTCCTTAGAACTTTTCTCAAAAATGCTTTGTAGAAAGAGAATTTCAATGTTTTCATGATATTTAAAAAGTGCCTTCAACTTTTTATGCCCTGGTGAACATTTGGAATGATAACGTTAATTTTACATTCTCCAGGGAAAACTTAGATTCTATAGATGCCAAAACTTGGGATTGAAGTGGTGAAGCACCAGAGAAGTCGCCAGTGGACACACTGTGACAGGTGTATCAGTCGCCACTCTAATGTTGTCCCTCCCCCCATTTAAGGAATTATGTTAAAATAACAAAGTGCTGCTCAGGGATCATTAATCTTTACATAGCATCAGTGTACAGACTTTGATAGGTTTTCTGTCATCTGAAATCTTCAAAGCAATATGGGAGCCCTAGGACTGACAGCTGTCTGTGCTCCATTGTCTTGCACTAAATAACCACAGGAATCCTGCAAATAGAATTCACAAGGAAATGAACAAGGAGTTGTTATGTTTTCATGAGATTTGTTTTAGGTTTTATCTTTTGGGGGGGTTATACCTTAGCAAGTGGAAACAGAGCCTCAAAGCAACACTCTTCAGCTTCTTTAAAGTTTTATTGTAATACATAGATGGCACTTGCAGAATGCGGATGCTGAGCTGTTCACTGTGTTAGCACTGGACCAGAACAGCATCGTGCCAATAGGGAATGGCAGCAAGCCTTTGAGGTCCATGATGAAAGGATGCAGTGTCCTTGGAGGGTTCTCAGTTGCCACAGCCGGTGTAGAGTGGCACACCAAATACAAAGTGCTTCACTGGTCAGGAGCCTAATGAAACTGTTTTCATAAGGCCATTTCCTTGTTTGTATAGAATGTCCAGAGGACAAGCTCTACCAGCATTAAAGTCAGCATTCCATTCTTTAACTTACCCCAAACTGAATCTTCCCTATTCTGGCAAAACTTCACTTTTTCCTTCTTTTCTTGCCATCACTGGTGCTCTTGGTCAGCTTTATTTGGAGCAAATATTTCTGAAAAAATTCTTTAATGTCTTCACCAGACATATGTGGGCATGTGTGTGATGTCAAATAGAAACTGGTGTCTTCTGGTTATTCTACTACCTGGGGTGATTGGCAAGGATGAGGAGTTACCTATCCTGTTCACCCACACCGATTAGTTTTGGACAGTGATCTAAATTGAGACTCTTAGCCTTAAGCAATTGCAGATTACGTGTGTGTGTGTGTGTGTGTGTGTGTGTGTGTGTAGAGAGAGAGAGAGAGAGAGAGAGAGAGAGAGAGAGGGAGGGAGAGAGAGAGAGACTGAAAGAGTGAAGAGAGACAAAGAGAGAGAGACTGAGAGAGAGAGAGAGAGAGAGAGAGAGAGAGAGAGAGAGAGAGAGAGATCTCACATATTATCACACTACATATCAGGGTCTCTTGGAAATGGGAAAGCTTATTAATGACAGACTCCAAATACAAATCTTTGGATTGAAATCTCATCTTTCCTCTTACAACTGTATGACCTTGAGAAAATTACTTAACCCTTCTATTCTTTCAATTTTGAGTCTGTAAAAGGTGGTAGAAATACCTATCCCCTAGAGTGCTGTAAGTACTGAATAAGATACTCTTCCCAACAGTCCTAAGGAAAATGCCTGGGGTGGTGGTGGCATATGCCTTTAATCCCAGCACCCAGGAGGCAGAGCCAGATGGATCTCTGTGAGTTCAGGGCCAGCCTGGTCTACAGAGAGAGTTCCAGGACAGGCTCCAAAGCTACACAGAAACCCTTTCTCAAAAAACAAAACAAAACAAAAAAGGAACTCTTAATCAATAGTTACTATTGTCCTGCAATGGTCTTACAGACTCAAATGCCAGGTCTCTATCCTGATGAAGGGCTTAGTTGGCACAGCTAGCTATCCCATCACCTTCTTTCACAGTGCTCCCAGTACCCCTAAATGTTCCTTACATGGTCTGTGATTATCTGTAGCTTCTTTGTTTCTGGGTTCCTTTCCCCCAGGACTGGGATTGAACCCAGGACCATGCACATGCTAGGGCCAAGGAGCCAAGGCTTTCTTATGCTGAGCTGAGAGTAGGTAGTGAAGTTACAGAATTTCCTGACCGCTCTGTGGGCCTTTCTCATGCTGCTCCTGGAACACATCTGGCTGTGTGCACACCCACACACGTGATCATTAGCCGGGCACTTGGAGAATGTCTTCTGCACAGACACTGCACAGTTTAGAGAGTGGCTGTGATGGACACAGGTGACATGTACATTAGAAGAAACAAATGTGGAAGGAGTCTGTACACTAACACAAGACGACATTTAAGGAAACAGGGTGGCACAATGTGTGGCAGCTCCAGAGAATGCCCTGCACTGATTTCATTTCTTCAGTAATCAAGGAGGCCTCATAGAGGAAGCAAAGGTGGTTGGAGCTCTACCGTACAAATAGGAATTGGCTAGCTAAGTGGAAGAGGAATGACACTTCATGCCAAAAGAATGGCCTAGAGGCATTTTCTGAGATTTGTCCAGAGGGCTCTTCATATGGTCGGAAGGACCAGGGATGTCTGGTTTCTAAGCCTGACATCCTAAGTCAACTGTTTGCTCTGTGTGCATGGGGCTAGTCACCTAACCTATGCCTTGGGCAGGTTACCTAACCACAGAGTCACGGTTTTCTTACCTGTGAAGTCAAGATACTGAAGAATGGCTGCAAAGTCCCTACAGGACTTGTTTCCTGGTGTGACTGAGGTCATTACATGCTGATGTAGCCACAGTACTTAGACTGCATTTCACTACCATGTAGCCACTGCTGCTGCTGTAATTCCTATTGTAGGTCAGATCTCAGCTCTTTCCCAGGTTGTCCCTTTCCACCTACCCTGGGCTACATGACCATATTTAAAAAACTAAGTGCTCAGCCTTACTCTTCTAAGTCCCAGGTATCACATGGATCAAGACAACTTGAGATCATTCCAAGAGTGAATCAGGGAGCCTACCCTGTGGCTTGGCATCCACAGAGCCATTGTGCACAGCTCCAGAGTCACCCCAGTCCAAGCAGTGCCTTCCCACTAGCTAGGTGGCTCTGGTGCAAAAATCATCCCATGCCCCTCCAAGCACCCACTGGACTACCCCCAGACTCTGATAGTTTTTCCTTCTTTCTCCTTAAGAATGACAAAGCACCACTAAACATTTTTTTTCTGTTCTTGTTTTAAAAGGCATTCCTACCTTATAACAGCTAACCTGCTCTTCTATAGAAATTCATTGATGACCTATTTGATGTATATTTTGAGCCTCCTCATATTGAGCCATCCTGAACAAGGGCATCTTTTAAGGTCAGAAAAAGATATTAAAATATACAGAATCTTAAGGCTTGTGGAACATTTCTTAAATATGCCTTTATGCTACTACAGAGAGAGGGACCCATACAGGAGGCAGAAGTAATAAATGCATTAGTAAATTCATAACTCTGCCCCCATTCCTTGCACCTGGTCTTCATGTGATAAATAATAATTTCCAGTCCTCACACCTGATATATTAGGCCCTGCTCAAGGTTTCCATGGGATGACCTATTCCCTCGCTTCTTATTTCACTTACAAAGGTCTCCCCTCGCATAGATATGAAGAGCTTGCCTGGTGGGCACATTCAGTGTGTGTTTTATTGCTGTATCTAGAGGTCTGGAATATTTTACATGCTATTCTTAGAGTTTTCAATTAGCAAATTTTAATTAACTAATTGAGACTTTTATTAAGAAGCTTTTATGATTTGTCATAGTGTTTTATCTGTGTGTGCACCCATTCTGTTAAGAAGTTATTAAGTCCTTAGCAAGCGCCTATGTGCCATTAGTCTCACTGTGTGATTGCAGTGGTGCTGTACAGGGCAGAGGCATCTGTGATGGGTGACTTAAAGCACACAGCTCTTAGATATCAGAATTTCACAACAGTGGAGCTGGGTCAGGGGCACAGCACTCCAGCCCTCCCAGAGCACCCCTTTCAGATTTAGCTTTCAGTCAGTTTTTTACTGTGTGTGTGCACAGCATGCCATAATGTATGTGTCTGTGTGTGGAAGTCAGACAACAGCTTGTGGAAATCAGTTCTTTCAGATTATCAGGGTTGGCAGCTATTGCCTTTCCTCATTGAGAGGCATCTTGACAGCCCAGATCCATTTTTATTCCATTGTTTTTAATGTATTTTTGAATGTGTCTGTTCTTGGTGTCCTGGACATTGCAATAGTTCAGTCAGCTGCTGCATTTCTTGAAATCCTCCTGCAGATGGGGTTGGAGGTGTGACTTTGTGATAGAGCATCTCTCTGCCAAGCCTGAGACCTGGGTTCTATCCTTAGTATCATGAAACAAAAACAAACAAATGACAACAAAAACATGCAGAAACATCCAGTCCCAGAAAGAGGAACCATCTCAGCATGTTGCTCTCAAGATCTCCTTGAGCCTGAGTCACCTGTCCTCTGTTTCATTCATAAAATATGTTCAGATCTCACTCTTTAAGAGCCAAGTGAAGTCTGTCTGGAACACAAAGGTCCTTCACTGCATCCCTAACACACACACACACACACACACACACACACACACACACACACACCATGTGTTAACATGCCATCAGTGAGGCTTTTTGGTCACATGGCAGAATTAGAAGTCATGTGATAGAGGGGACCTCCGATGTTTTATATGGCCACTTGTTTTCATTGAGACATGGAGGGTTAAATGGTGCACCCAAAGTCCTTGGTGCCCTTACTATACATTCTTCACTGTGGTAGCTCTCAGGGCAGAGTAAAACTCTGACCTTTAGAAATACCTTTAAGACCCACAGCACCTTACTCAAGGCTCTCTTGACCCCATGCCACTATAACTTCATGCCAGGACTTCTCCACATCATCAGGACATGAAGTTCTGTGCTCCCTTTCCAGGGCTGAGTTATTTGGTGAATGAGGTCATCCACCTGAGAACCAAAGCAAATTGCTCCCCAGCAGAGGGAGTCATGGTTAAGTCTGGGAAATGTCATAACTAAAAGGCAGTGTTCATGACGCAATGTAAAAGGTTCACAATGTGCATTTACCTCCCAGAACCCTTTCCTCACTCAAAATAACCACTTAACCTTGCCACAGCAGCCTGAATTAAGTCAAGTTCATGCCTTACTGTAGCCCTGCATTCTCTTTACACCCCAGGCTGACACAAACATATATCCTTCAGTGACCTCCTTACAATCAGTTATAAAGTCAAATGTATTCAAATTCCTCAGGTTTGGGGACTGTGCTGATTCTGGAGGCTCTAAGAAGCAATGGCATTTGTGTCATGAAATTCAAGTTTGGTCTTGACCCCCAGAAAGCCTGGAACAACAACAACAACAAGTTATTTATTTATTTATTTATTTATTTATTTATTTTGGAGGCCAGGAAATGTTCAAGGCTGTGGGGAGGTGATGTCCATCAGAAAAACACTCACCAGAAAGCTAATTGAGTACAGAAAGTGTGCCACAGAGCAAGTCATTGCAGCCAGGTCGGAAGGCCTTTGTCAAAAGCAGCACAGTTAGAAATGAAATAATATAAATTGATCTTCTTTTTCTAAAAAACACCAAATGATTCAGGAAGTGTGTCTTGACCTCATTTTTTTTCCTTTTTTTTATTAGAAAGAAAATTATTTTACATGTCAATCCCAGGTCCCACCCCTCTTCCTCTGCCCTCCCCCCCAACTAACGCCCTGCCTATCCCATACCCTTTCTGCTCCCCAGGGAGGGTGAGACCTTCCATAGGGGGTCTTCAAAGTCTGTCGTATCCTTTGGGATAGGGCCTAGGCCAACCCCCTTGTGTCTAGGCTCAGGGAGTATCCCTCCATGTGGGATGGGCTCCCAAGTCCATTCCTATGCTAGGGATAAGTACTGATCCACTACAAGGGGCCCCATAGATTTCTGAGGTCTCCTCACTGACACCCACATTTATGGGGTCTGGATCAGTCCCATGCTGGTCTCCCAGCTATCAGTCTGGGGACCAAGAGTTTTCCCTTGTTCAGGTCAGCTGTTTCTGTGGCTTTCACCAGCCTGGAATGGACCCCTTTGCTCATCAGTCCTTCTTCTCTGCATCTGGATTTCAATTCAGTTCAAGGTTTAGCTGTGAGTTTAACCTCATTTTTTTATGTGAATTACAAAGGATATGTTTCACTTATGACTTCTTCTTTCTTTTTTTTTCAAGATTCTTCTCTTTTTTAAGATTAATTTACTTATTATATATACAGTGTTCTGCCTGCAGGCCAGAAGAGGGCACCAGATCTCATTACAGATGGTTGTGAGCCACCATGTGGTTGCTGGGAATTGAACTCAGGACCTCTTGAAGAGCAGCCAGTACTCTTAACCCCTGAGCCATCTCTCCAGCCCATGACTACTTTTTTCTGTTAGAAACTAATGTTGAATAAAAAGACTAACATATATTTGGTGTATGTAGGCCAGACCATACAAACTCTTTTGACTAACAGGAAATCAAGCACAATGCTTGGGGAATGATCTGTTCACACACTGGGGAAGGCTGTCCCACACCCCCGTCATGGACATCACTGCCATGCATTTGACTGTCACAAAGCAGATACCTTTGCTGGCCACATTAGCAATGGATATTCTGAGCCATCACCTCTCTTTGAGTTGTTGGACTTGACCTTGTGGGTAGGCTGAGGACAGATAGGCTTTTGTTTATGGATTGGAATACAAAGCTGATACTACATACAGGTGGACAAGAAGGCCCCACCAAGACCGCCATCCTGAATTAGCGATCCCAATTTAGCAGTTACCCACTGCTTTGAATACTTTCTTCAACAGTCACTGTCCCTCTGTGGTTTGACCAGCACCACTCTTCTAAGGTCTTCTTTGTCTCCATTGTGTGGTACAGTGTTATTGTAAGGTGTGTGAGTTTTGTTTATGCTGCATTTTTTAACTCTGTGAAGCGGTGATTCTTTGCCTGTCTAAAACCCCTGATAGTTTAATAAAGGGCTGAATGGCCAATACTGAGGCAGGCCTAAGGACAGGTGGGACTGGCAGACAGAGAGGATAAATAGAAGGAAGAGAGGAGCAAGAGAACAAAGAGAGGCGGACTTTAGGAGCTAGCCACCCAGCTACACAGCCAGCCATGGAGTAGGAGTGAAAGTAAGATATACAGAAGTAAGAAAGGAAAAGGCCCAGAGGCAAAAGGTAGTTGGTATAATTTAAGAGAAGCTGGCAAGAAACAAGCCAAGCTAAGGCTGAGCATTCATAACTAAGAATAAGCTCCATGACTTATTTGGGAGCTGAGTGAAGGGCCTCCCAAAAAGGCTAAAGAGTCCAAAGAGTAAAAAAATCACACTGTACCATTGTATACCCAATAGGACCTCACTGAGCCGCACAGACTGGTCAGAGTGATTGGAGACGAAATCTAGTCCAGGGAAGTGCTGTGGTCCCTGCAGCCCTAGGTATCCACCCTTGAGAGCTAGGCTGGATGGAGTACCTGGCATGATTACCCCAGCCCATCTGCACTGTGCCATGTGAAGCCTTATCTTCCTACTTCCTCAACAGACTGACTGGGAAGGCAACAGAGAGGTTAAGTGTGCATGGCTAAAGTGGAGATCTGGTGACTTTTACCACCTACCATTAACCCACCTCATGGGAAGGGCATTTTAGCACTTCTGGGGACTTAGCTCATGTGTGTCTTGCACTTTGGGGGCCTGATCTGTCAAGGTCTTTAAAACATTAACTTCAATCTGTTTGTTAGCTGTTCAGCTGAATTTATTTTCTTATCCTATATATAACTCTCCCACCACACCTCACAAAGAATGTGGGTGTCACCTTCCCCCTTATTGGAGCCATATTTAATAAAATAGTCCTGATATCCAAGTTTTCTGAGAGCAGGGACCCAATGGAAATTACAGAGCCCTTGGGAACCTGCTCCTGTCTCCCCCTCTCAGGGCTGAACTTGCAGTCACCAACCTCGTCAGCTAAGTGCCATGTCATGTTAACTGAAATAGAGTTTGGATTCCATGTTATGTGTATAGATCCTTTCTATACATATAAATTTAAGTCTCCACTGTCACCTTCTAAATGAATGCCAGAATTTGTTTTGGACACTTTGTGCCCTTTGGCTCTCATTAACAGAAAGCCTTCTATACCTTAAAATGTCCAGGCTTAAAACTTACTCACCTTGGGGTAAGATGAATGTAGCCTGAACATACCTGATGGCTGGGCAAATTTTAGTCAAGACTAGATCACCTTAAATACCTTAATTCTTTATTCTGTGGTTCAATACCCTGGGAAGTCTGAGTTTGATATCATTCAATGTTTGGTCCATGCTTTTAGAATAGAGTGAGCCAAGTTCTGCTCATGCTACAACTAAATCTCCTACACTGCTTGCTGCTTTCCTCGAGCCAGAGGAAACTGCACTTCTGTCCCTGTCCAAAGATGGTCATGTTTAATATGATGAAGCTCTTTGTTGATCAGGATGCAGTTCCATTTGGAAATATTTAAGGGATCAAATAGGTATGGCTTTTTATATTTAATATTGATAGCAGGTGCCTTCAAATCCCCATCATGCTTGTACTCTCATAAGAATAAAAATATCTTAATGTGTTTTTTCCTGAGCACGGTTCAAACATGTTTTAAATGCATTTCTGTGCCTGTGCTTATAAAGAGATGAAAACAGACTGCAGTTGCTAACATCTGATTTTAATAGAAAAGGAACATACATGCCATTTAACCCTAGTCCTGTAGCTTGCTATGGTTTGCTCCAGTCCCCTCTCCCCAGTGATTCATGGCCTGAGAGAGGCAGCTCCTCTCCCAGCTAAAGCCCAGCCACTCTGGGAAGGCCTGAAGGGATTTGCTCTCTTTCAGCCGATCCGTGTTTGAGCTGTTGGTTTCCTTGAGGGCCCCATGAAAGAATGCAAACGAGACTAGATGGGTTAGAATGTAATTGTGTGCTTACAGGCTGTTTCTGCACTGTCCCTCACTGGAAGTGAGGGGGTTCCTGTCTGGGGATAGATGGCACAGCAAAGAGCAGGAAACATTTTATTTAATGTGGAATCAGTCCCCTCATCCACAAACTGAAGTGACCCGTCAAACCCCACTTTTGACAAAGGACTTCCCCAACCCTCAGAGTTCATGAGACCTTCTATGCCAGAGACTGCCTCCCCCTTGCAGAACCATGAGCTTCCTCGTTTGCATCCTGTGAACTGTCTTCCCTCCAAGGCTGAATCCCCCAGAGACCTGAACACAGGCTCATGGTGAGGAGCAGGTGGACTGCTCTTTGCATACTGGTCCTACCTAACCTGTCATCAGCTGCTTTATCCCACAAGTGTTTACTGAGCATCTATTTTAAACATGGGACATTGAAGTTGAATCACTTCCCCAAAGGGTAGGATTCTGTAGTCTGGCCTGAGGAAGACAGGGGATAAGTGGGGAAGAACCAGCATGTTTCTGCTCAATGGTTCAGCCTGACGAGGACCTCAAGGTGCTCAGGGAGCAGCCTGGCGGTACTGCACATCACCAGCCACCATCTCCCAGGTGTTCATTCTGAAACTGGGAAGCACCTAGCAGGGCCTTTTTCTTCCTCTTATAATTTGTAATTACTATTCGATTATTTACTAATTCTTTTGTTTTTTGGTAGTTTGTGGATTTAGGTTTGACTTTGGTTTTGGTGTTTGAGGGACAAGGTCTTACTCTGTAGCCAGGCAGGCCTCAGACTCTCAATAATCTTCCTGTCTCAGCCTCTCATGCTAGGATTCCCAGTCACTACAGCCACAGTCCTTTGCCTTTTGAAAGAAGTGTCCTTTAGGCTGCAACAGTAAGACCTAGATACTCCAACAATTCATTTGTAAAGGAATACGGAATCCCAAGTGTTTGCTGAGTGAACTAATATTTTCCAAAAGAATGGACACACTGAAATTATAGCAGCCACCAAGGAAAGTTGATCAGAATCAGAAAGGGAACAATAAGGCTGCTTCTTTAACATATAGAGTGCATACTTCTTAGTCACTTACAACTTAGTTAAGAAATTACACTGTTGAAAGAATAGAAACACACATTCTATGAAGATAACATGGCTGTCCTTTGGCATAGCAGGGCAGTGTATCAAGAAATGCCAGTGTTCAGTGGGGCTCCTGTGTGAGCCAGTGTCATAAACCTACAGGAAAATTGATCATGTCCAGATGACAAGGGGTATGTTCAAATAGGGTTGATGGGTTTAATAACTGTTTGTTGGATCCCTACTATGTGTTAGGCAGTGAGCTAAGCCTCCTCAGTAAGATGGAGAGATAGATACAATTGAATTGGTTTAAATAGCTTTACTACCACTCATGAAAGAATGAGCCAAGCTGTAGAAAATATAGCAGTACTGATTCGGACACCACCCAGACCACAAGACACAGGTGCCTCACTAGCATTTTCATAAATGCTCTTTTATGTGAATCTGAATCTCTGTCTTTGAATTTAGACTGTTAGAGCCATGGTACATTTCTAATAGTGTCCTACTAAGTACTTGTAATTGCTCTCTTCCATCTTGGCCCTTTGGAAACCACTAACATAGACGTGTTATGACCAACTGTTTCATGTAGTCTTAAGTGATACAATGCATGTAAATTATTGGATTAAGTAAAGTACCAAGCTCATAGCACACAATGGGAATTCATTGCATTTTCTGGTTAATATAGAATGCAAGTTTTGTTAACCATATTTGGCTCAGGTTAAAATGATTTTGTAAATACTGACCCAATGTTTAGGCTATAGTTTTTAGTAGGGTGAAGTGTAAAATCGTTGGGGCCAGTGTCATACCAAGCTCAGTTCTTACCAAAGTCTATACCTACCTAAACTTATTTAAAGGCCTCATAGACACAATAAGAATTAACAAGGATAGCCTTCCATTGTTGTATTTTCAGCACATAAGTTAGAGCCATTTGGAGAATTCTTGAGAAGGAGATGCTGTAAACATGTATCAGGACCCCAGACCATCTTGAAGATGAAGTAGTATTACGTATTTAACCCTCCTCAGTTGGTTCACTTCCAACTGTTCAGGGTGGCAGCAGTGAGTCCTGTATGGCTTCAGACTCTAGAATAGGGACCTCAGTAATTCTGCAGAGGAAAAGAAAAACCTGACAACAGAGGCCTCAGAACCTCAATAATCTTCCTGCTTCTGCCTTTCACACAATAGGATTCCAGGTCACCACAGCCATAATGATTCTCTGCCTCTTGAAAGAAGTGTCTGACCCAGCCCCCACTCTGGGATTCCCTGCAGATTACTAGATGTTTTGGCACACCTAATTCATCTGCTAGACTCACCGTGGCACAATGGGAGCCTAAACCTTTGAAACAGTAATGGGTGGTGGCTATAATGCCCATCCCACCCTACCCCCACCGTCATCTTTTTTTTGGGGGGTGGATTCGAGACAGGGTTTCTCTGTGTAGCTTTGGAGCCTATCCTGGCACTTGCTCTGGAGACCAGGCTGGCCTCGAACTCACAGAGATCCTCCTGCCTCTGCCTCCCCGAGTGCTGGGATTAAAGGCCTGCGCCACCAATGCCAAGCTCTCCATCCTCATCTTAACAGAGAGGGGCAAGTTTGTGTTGAAGCATGGTGAAGAACAAGGAAAATTCTTTCTACTAGTACTGTGGCTGAAAGTCAAGTGCAGAGGAAAGGGTTCTGCAATTTCAGGATCACCAAAAGTGCTTAGGTGTGGAGGTTAAGAAGCGAAGAGAGACTTTTGACCTGAGTCTTGGGGGTGAACAGACAGAAATCCTGTGAGACCGACCAAGATCTAAGAGGCAACTTTTAAAGGTTGCCATTGGCCATGAGGTAGAGTTCTAAATTCACGCAATAGCGCATTTTACAGGTTGGGAAACGTGGAGGTGTCACACAACACGGGAGTTTTGGTGTGCTGTCCTTAGACATACATGCTAAAGCCAGCAGTGTGGAGCCTTAGGAAGCATGTGCAGACAGGTAGCCATGACTGTGGCCAGGCTCACAAGCAGATGAACCCAAGGAACAGTGAACTTCGCCTGGAACTGCCTTGTGTCACCAGTCTGCCCCCACTCTACCCTTTTCCTCTCCCCAAATCCCTGGCCTCCAAGCATGGAGTGGCATTGTTTTTGCAGATTTCACCTGAATGCCTACTGGGTGGGGAATTCCAGAAAAGCAAGTCTAGATGGTTAGAAATATCTGAAGGGTGAGGGCACAGCTCTTGCAGGGTGTATATGTGGCTGGTAGCAGGGCTTTAACTCAGCCTCTCATGCAGCCTTGTTGGCCATCTGTTTCTGAATATGTCTAAAGTCAGGGAAAAGTCCAGGAAGTGAACTACCCTTTTCTAACTGTTGCCCTCAGGTGAAACTTGAACACAGCTATGCTGTGGATCTGGAGGAGAACCCTCTATAACTCAGCCATTACTTTCTGGAGTGATATTTTAAAGTCAGATATCCCCTGTCTTTTATGTCACCAAAAAAGGTGAACCGGAAATCTATCTGAAAGCCCTTATGGATTGCCACTGTGATCGTGTTCCAGAACCCATGGATGTAAATGTTCTTATGTATCTCAAGGTTGAGCCATCCTTGGTGAGTGTACTGCAAGAGTTGCCACTGGCTCTGGGAAACTTAGGGTGTATAAATGCTCAGTCACCTCTGTCACCATATTGAACGACCATTACTAAGGCTTGGATTGAATTGTTTGAGATAAGGTCTTACTAGGTGACTAGTAAGACAGGTCTTGAACTTGTGAACCTCCTTAACTCTAGTTCTGAATGTTGGGGTTAGAGGCTTAATTTAGTTTCTTTTTCTATAAGCATTGTGAGAAAAGGTAACGTGGGGGAGGAGGGGAAGAATGTTTTTCTTAGAAACCTTAAGGTCTATAATATTTATTGCTAGAATCATTCGATTAGATGAGACTCAGGTGGGAGGAATGAAGCAGCTGCCCCCTATATAAATTTTACTAAATACCATCATGTAGTTTTTATTTGGCCATCTTTGTGGCATAAGCCAGAGGGCCATAGCATGAAGCAGTCACAAAACACTCAGAACTCAGCACAGATGTAAACGCCCTCAGGTCCTATAAATCTCCCAGAACAAAGCCCTTCAGAGAGTTTCTCTTTGCCTAGCTGTTAACTTTCAGCTTCGCAGGTCCCCTCAGTGGCCAACTAGCCCTATACGGGACACAAGGATCTCCAATCAAGCAGAGCAGCCTATCTGCTTGGTGAATCCCACATGCTAATCAGCACCTGCTTCTCTCCCAGCATCCTCTCCATTCCCTGACAAAGACCCCCGCACAGTGAAAACAGAACTAAGGGAGTCAGTGAGCCGGCCCTGGAGGCTGCAGGCAGAGCTGGCTGGTGGAGCCACCCAGCTGTTAGTGATCAGGGTGTCCATCTCCACATCCAGGGAACTGAACAGCCAGGTGGGAGTCAGTGGGCAGAGCCCAATAAAATTTCATCAAGTACCTAGGGCTTTGATCTACAGTGAGGAATGGATGGTGATGACAATTTATTACCATATGTCACTAGCAATGTAAATAACCAAAGGAAGGGGGGAGTAGATTTGTTACATTTGGAAGTTCATAGGGTTGTTTGGTTTTTGTTGTTGTTGTTGTTGTTGTTGTTGTTGTTTGGTTTTTTGACCTGCATGGTTTACAGATAATCATGAATAAGAGAAAAACTAAGGAGTATTGAGTAAATTATGCAAAATGTCAAGAAATACATCCTGTACAAAAGTAGATTTATTTGAAAGGAATATCAAAAGCCTTGATGAGCCACAACTGCCTGAAACAAAATGACTGTGGTGGATTCTTAGCAAGCAAATTGTTCCTATTATGCTGTTCTTTATGAATGGCTACTAATATGCAGTGGTTATGACTCCATGGAAGACAAAATACACCCAGAGATGAAGTGAAATTGAACTGTCAGCACAGAGAAAAATAACTCAAGGCGGTTATTTTAATCTTGGAAGCATTTGAAAGCATTTAAACTATTTTGCAAGCATGTGACGTTGTGAGCATCTCTGGGCAGAATAATTAAATAGTCTAATCCTACTGGAAAGCAGCAAACAAAGAGATATTCTGAAGATATTCAAAATGTACATCACCTGCTGTATTTGGTCCAGGAATAGTCATACCTAGCAGACATGTGTTTTTTTACTTTCATTGCTGTGAAGGAAAATAAATTGGTTTTCAATTCCACTAAAAAAAATTATCTAAGACTTTAACCAAAGCAACCCAAAGAACACAGAACTACTTTTAACTTAATTCAGTGTATATAGCATAGTTACCCAAAATATTTTGAATTACATTACTTCTCCTTCAGATAATGGCATTTGTTAGGGTGATAATCCTCCCATGTTTAGTTAATGGATATAACACTAGGGTTTAGTAAGCATCTAAAGATGCCTGTCCCTAAGAGGTATGCATGGATAGTTATTTTCCTTTCCAGAATGAACTAATTTACTGAAATCATAGACCAATCTCCCAAATATCAAGGAAGACTAAGCATTTTACCTGTGAGATTTTAGAAGCTAACCATGGTTGTTGGTAGTTTGAGGATTGTCCACAATTCCTGAATCATTCATGCACTCTCAGAAACTACTTTTAAAATTTTCCTACTAGTATAAACTGTTTCTCAAGATACAAGGGTACACATCCCATAGTTCAAGAGTGGAGTCAGGAGTCTGCATTTTCTACTGAGGGCTGGGCATTGCTGAGGCTAAGAGCCCAGAATGCAGTTAACTAGAACCCCTGGTGGGTATTAGTTATTGAACTGTAGGGAATTAAATAACCTTAAAAACTAATATGACCAAACCTGGGTAGTTTGGTAGAGAAGAAGAAGAGAAAGAGGAAAATGGAAAAGATTAGATACCGAGGCCTTGGAGACCTGAGACTGAGTGAAGCAATACAGTGCACCTGCTGGTCTACCTGGAAAGCCGAGCATCCGGCTCTGGGGGGAGCTTGGGGAGACCAGCAGTACTGCTCTGCTCAGAATGCAGAAACGGTTATGGTGGCCAGGGCTCATCCCAGCAGGCTTCACTGGCTGTCTCAGACGTTAACACTATCATGTCATCTACTTTTCCTTGGTTGTCTAGCATTGTCACCCAGCAGTTGTGTGCTTAAGCTCTGGCCCTGAAACAGTATTTTTAAGGGCCCTCTAATGTAGTCCCCCCAAAATACCAACTGAGTTCTTGCTCTAACAAAGATCCTCGATTACAGGCTGTTTTTCCTCTTTAGGTTTATGGTGATTTTAAGACAATAATGCATGGTGAAAAGATGCCAAAGATTACTGTTCATAATCCAAACTAAGGCCATATTGCAGCTGATGATAGACTTGCAGTGAGGGCGGGGCTTAGTGAAGTGGAAATTAGGCAAGGGATTTCCTGCATAGCCAAATGATCCAAATTCTTTTTCCACCCCTTGGAAGACCAGTGAGGCCCCAAAATAGAAACAAAGCTCCCCGGGGCTGGCTTTACTCACACTGCTGGAGCATTAACTGCTGACATGTGTTTTTAGGAAAATCGTTGCTAATGGAAACAGCTTCAGGCAACTGGCAACGCCCAGGGTTCTCATGTGACCCTTGCAGGAGTTCTGGGAGAACGTGACTTTACCAAAAGTCATCCATATGTTTCGGTCAAGTTCAAGGAATTATTTTGCTGGCCTGAGACCAGAACTGTGAAATAAATATCAGGCATAATTAATTTTTAAGATGTGGTCAACATTATGAAGTGGGGATTAAAAAAAGTAGATAATAGCTACTCAAATCTGGCAGCCATGAACAAAACAAATTATAGTCCACCACATAAGTCATGGTTTATGCCTCAGATTGCTTGATTTTTTTCAATAGAAATGTGTCACCAGGCGTCTTCCTCTAAAGGGGTAGACTGTCAGGCAAATGGCTGGCTAACCAGAAAATGAAGGGCTTGATCTGCAGGGGAGAGAACAGCAGTTAAAACCTCATGCAC